>NW_028244302.1:0-600000 GCF_964263255.1 Lissotriton vulgaris | reverse complement strand
TATATTACCGGCAAGCCTTGTTTGTGCCGGACCCTGGGTTCCAAATGCAAGTGCTCAATTGGGCACATGACTCTGTGTTAGGTGGGCATTGGGGGGTGTACAAGACTATCGCGACTATAGAGCGATCATTCTGGTGGCCTTCCTTACGAACTGATGTCAAGAAATATGTAAGGAACTGTTCAGTGTGTACCCAAGGTAAAGCAAAACACACCAGACCTACGGGGCTGCTACGTCCAATTCCAGTACCCCCTAAACCGTGGCATACGGTCTCAATGGACTTTATCGTGGAAATGCCTGTGTGTCAAGGAAAAACGACCGTACTGGTGATTGTGGATCACTTAACCAAAATGGGTCATTTTGTACCTTTGGAGGGTCTACCCACATCTGCGGAATTAGCCATGGTAATATTGCAGCATCTCATCAGGGCACATGGCATTCCGAGAGTCTTCATTACCGACAGAGGATCTCAATTCACATCCCGTTTTTGGAAAGCCCTTTGTGAATCGTTAGCTATAGATGTCAGGCTCTCTACCAGTTACCACCCGCAGACAGATGGAAAAACGGAAAGGCTCAACCAAACTATTGAGCAATATCTGCGTTGCTTCACTTTGCAAAACTCGACGGATTGGGTTACCCTCTTATGGCTAGCGTAATTCACGTACAATAACTCAGACCATTCCACCCTGGGTTGTTCCCCTTTCTTTTGCCTGCTTGGATATCATCCAAACATACTTCCATTTGATTGGCCGGTATCAACCAGCCTACCCAGTATTCAAGAACATCATGCGCATTTACAGGCTGTAAGGATAGATGCGAAACGTCACCTGGCGGAAGCTCAAGCCTCGCAGAAACGCTACGCCGACAAGAAACGCACTCCAGAACCGGTCTACCAGGTGGGGGACAAGGTATGGCTTTCTACTAAAAACATTCATCTCCGGGGTATTAACAAACTCAAACCTAGATACATTGGTCCCTATAGTGTTGAGGAAGTCATCAACCCTGTGGCATTGAAATTGTCGATTCCCCAGAACTGGAGAATCCACCTGTTTTTCACGTCTCCCTGCTCCTGCCTTGTCCTTTGCACACTAGATTACCTGTTCATCCAGCCCCTGTGTTGGTGGAGGGATTAGAGGAATATGAGGTAGAAGAGTTGTTGGATTCACGGATCCATCGGGGCAGAGTGCAGTATTTGGTTGGTTGGAAGGGATTTGGGGTTGAGGAGAGAACTTGGGAACCAGAGCAGAATCTCCACTGCCCCGAATTGGTGACACAATTTCATCTGCAGAATCCAGGGAAGCCAGGTCGACCGCCGGGTCGGCTATCCTCGAGAGGGGGTTCTGTCGCGATTACCCATAGCTGGAGAGCTAGTGTAAGGAAATACCGCTGCAGCACTACATATCCCAGAATGCCCCGGGGCATGGCGAACTTGTCCAAGCCCTCTGAGAGCGTATAAAAACACTTTTGTCCCATCACCGGATGCTTGTCAATCCTTCCGGTTTTATCGATCGTGTTGGGAACTAGCTATTCGAGAAACGAGGGTGCGCGGACGCTTGCCTTCCCGCTGAGGACGCCGAGAGCCGAGGGTGCGCGGACGCTTGCCTTCCCGCTGAGGACGCCGAGAGCCGAGGGTGCGCGGACGCTTGCCTTCCCGCTGAGGACGCCGAGAGCCTAGGGTGCGCGGACGCTTGCCTTCCCGCTGAGGACACCAAAGCAAACTTGTGGTATTTCAGTAAGTAGATTTCAGGTACATATAGTTAGCACGGCCGTGCTATTAGAGTATAGTTTTCTACTTTACCTTCAGATCACCCCTGAGGATAGTTGTGATATTCAGATACTAAAAACATTCATCCCACCAGTAGTGATTCCAACTACGCTGTGGTCTTTTCAGAAACTTGTTTTTTCCTGTGGAACTAGCTGTGAATTAACAGCAACCCATTCGTTTGAACTTGAGTCTTTGCTAACCCAGACTTCAGGATGTTACAAGCGGTGGTTATCCGTAAGTGAACACTTGGTTATATGTCTAAATGTAACATTTATAGTATCTGCCCATTTGTAGTGCTAACAAGTGTTCTTGTGTCTCCAGACAATTGTTGTGCCTTGAAGTCGTCCGAAGTCTCAGACCAGACCTTGAGGGGTGTCTTCACAACAACCTTCCCCGATCAACTATCCTTCCCCTTACCTAGAGGACTACCTGTCTCCGGTGTGTATGTCACACGGGGAGGGTCAGTGCTATCAGGTATAGGGAAGACTATCATCTCGCCGTGGTCCCCGCTAGCTGAAGACTTCAGGTTAGTGGCTTGTGTATTCTTCATTGGGATTACTTGTCCGCTGCTAACCGTGACAGATACACAGAATAAACAGGCTGAGCATTTTCAATAAGTATTTATTGAACAGTTGTTATTCTGGTGTAGAATAGATGAGCTGCAACAACCGTTAGACAGTATAGGATATAAATGATTATCAGTACTATAAAGCTAAATGGATGGTATAGCTCTACCATCTTGCAACATTCATTAATACATATAAGTATATAAAACAAATGGTAATAAAAAGATGCCTACTCCTACGATGCCTCCCTAACTAGATGTACCTAAGTGTACCTAGCATGTGTGTAGGTGTCAAGCCAAGAATCCCTCTAGGATAAAGTCAACCCCATTACCTGAAGTGAGAGACTGTGGGACCCCGTCATGGTCTCAGGTGGGACACACCGCAAGGAATGTTTTAGGCCACTGCGAGCTGGAGTGTCTGCATGCAGAAATCTCATCATCTTTGGTCAGTGTGTCAGCTGGGAAGACTCGGTCTCCTCTGTTCTATCTTAGCAAGATGTGATATATATATATACCCATAGGTCTCCCCAGGGTTCCTACTATGCTGTATTACTGTATCCGCCTAAGGATGACATTGAGTATGAACTTTATACATAAATATGATAGAGAAGATGGTTATTCTGCTGTGCTTCCAAGAATCCTCATGCATAATGTATGAGATTTCAAACTAGGGAAAACCCACGTTCTGAATACAGTGTCATATCTAGGTTAAAGGTCAGTCCCTGTAGATTGTTACAAGTGTAAGGTAGGGAAGAATATAGGTGAAGGGTTATGAGCTACCTGAGCCTATATAAGGGTACCTATATGGAATATAACACCCACTCCTCTTCCGAATGGACGACATAGTTAAATTCTAAACGTACTAAAAACAGATGTTTAAAAATTCTAAAACCCCTTAAACATAATAAACAAAAGTGAAATGGAAATTGTCACTCAAGCCATAGCTCTAATGTGTCCGTAGGTATAGTTTGAACTACTATAAGCATTTGAAAGCCATGCATGCTCAAAAGAATGTATATTTAGTTATAGAGTTCCAATCTTAAGTTGGTTTTTCAAAATGTTGAATTTTTTCCAGCACACGACGGGCTAAATGAGTCAAATGTCTATGTGTCCTGGCTGATAGACGCAACATTCTTTTAGCCTGCCGCTGCAGATGGCGGTCCCTGTTACACCTCGCAGATTATGTCAGTTGAGCACAGATGATCTTTTGTAGAGTACACAACTGATGCTGGGCAGTCCGTGCGCCATCCAAGGCCTGGGTGTCAGAGGAGGAGCTGATGTCCATACCAACATGAGCCAATACTACCTGTGGTGGCTGTAGGAATGCTGCTCTCAACATCTGAATGTGCTGGGGACACTGCAGACCATGGGCCGTTATGGGGTCCAGTAAAGCATTAATGTTCGGTTGCGCACATGATGGGAGTGCCAGACAGCAATTTAACACGCATTCTTCACTGCAAAACAGGCATCAGAAGACAGGTAAGATCCAGTTCATCCAGACTGGTCTAAATGACAAGAACCACAATGCACTTAGTTCTCTTAGGCGAGGTGTGCCTAGATGTTCTACCATGCGATGACAGTATTTTCGCTCTAGGAGTACTGTTTCCATCTCCTTGGTGACTGGGACGTCCATTGCGTAGCAGAAAAATAACATTCAGGATACCTGCTATTAGAAACAGGATCAGTGGCAGCCCTCCAAAAATGCTTCCAAATACAGAGTGTATAAAGTTTGGTATAACTCCGAGAACCCTTTGAAAGGTGCTTAATAGTCCAGAACCTACGGTCTTAAATAGGAGGATAATGCCTGTCATATCAGACATGTTAAAGATGTGATTTATCATTTCTGCGAAATGGAAGAGGCAGTTTGTACATATGAGCGCCTGTATCTCTGCCGAAGAACTTGCGATCTGGAGATCAAAAGTCTCTCGAGCGGAGGTTAAGGGCACGGATTTCTGTAAAAGCTTTCATTCTGCTCAAAACATCAAACCATATTAATGAAACATTTAGTGAAGGCCATAATGGCCCCTACCTGACTGTATGTGTTGGTGGAAACAATACCTCCATACAGCAAGTAACCCTGGAACTGATGGTCACCAGATATGCAATGCCAGAAGGGATCCCAAAGCAACAATGATCCTTGAGTATCAAGTAGCTCCCATTCGAAAGTAGCCTGAACACTGTGATCAGGGCAGCTAGGGCACCCTTCAAGTGACAGAATACATTTGCCACGAAACCCTTACAGGCCTCATGAAGCATTATATGCTGGCATATAAGTGATCCACTTAAAGTGTTCTCACAGTTTGTACCGCTTAAAAATACTTCTCTTCCCCACTCTGGCATCAAAATCTGTACGGTAATTCCCAAGATTCCTTGATGAGTTCCCTACCTATTTCTTCATATCTGCCTGCCTACTTTTGTTCAAGACAATGTTGAAATTGAAAAGTAGTGACCGGAAGAGTTATGTGGCCACGGATAAACTATTCAGTGGACGGTGACTCTGCCACTGTACAAGCTAATCTGTCCAGTTTTTCAATACACAGCATTGTATACTTTGCTCACCTCTGTGCCATTTCTATGTTTTTTCTGTTGGATTGATTGAAGAAAACAGAGACGTGCTGTTTATGAAATACCAAGGCACGTAGCCTGCGCACAAAGATTGCAGCGTCCAGCTTAATAACACAATAGAACATAATTGTGATTGTCCGTGTTGTAATGTGGACAAATCCTGTTCTAGTACATCAATAGCAGAAGATACAATATTGCCCAGTGAATATATCCTGGAGGTTAGTTTAGTTAACCCCTTGTAAACCACTGTTAGACCTTTCTCTAGGTTTATACAATCTATTTCTCATAATCTCTCTGGGGCCTCTTGCGATATTTTCCAAATCTCTTTATAGACAGCATAATAGAAATGTTCATGATGTGGCTTCCTAGGGCCTAATACAACATTCTATAGGTCCACATCCTCTGTAAGTAAGGATAAGCTTTGTGTAAGTGTTGAGGTCTTTAGCCAATTGAGGCATAACTTCCTAACACTGTATGATTTCATTACCCCTGGGTGTTCTCTCTGTACACAGCATGGATCTGGCTTGTTGATACTAAACTCTTTGGGTTTACCCATGTATATTTCCTGACAGCCATTGGTGCCTGTGGGCCAAATGGTAAACAGACATAGTATTGAATCCAAAATATAGACAGGTCATAATATCGAGTAAAAAATATCGACTAGACAAAATATCGACCAGACATAATATCGACTACAAAAATATCGAGTTATATTGATTTTAATAGCTAAAATATCGAATCAAAAATATAGACTAGACATAATATTGACTAGATAGAATATAGACAAAAGAAAATGGGAAATAAGGTAAGTTTTGACTATTTTTTAATAATTGTGTAATATAAATCTGTAGTGGGTAGTGGGTTTATAGGGGAATAGGGTGGGAAGTAAATCAATAAATAATTAATTAATAAAGTTAATTAATTAAATGGTTTAATTAATTAATATTGTCCATGAAAAAAAAATAATTGGTAAATAAAAGTAATTGGTCTAGGAAAATAAATTTACTTGGTACTAATTTTTCTATAAATTATAATTAATTATGAACTTTTGCCTATTTATACTGTTGTACTCACTGGAGTGGAAATAGTAATTTTAACCCCTACGCTATCCAACGCTTTCCCTACTGTAGCACCCACTGGAGTGGGAATAGTAATTTTAACCCCTACGCTATCCAACGCTTTCCCTACTGTAGCACCCTCTGGAGTGGGAATAGTAATTGTAACCCCTACACTATCCAACGCTTTCCCTACTGTTGCACCCACTGGAGTGGGAATAGTGATTTTTACCCCTACGCTATCCAGCGCTTTCCCTACTGTTGCACACACTGGAGTGGGAATAGTAATTTTAACCCCTACGCTATCCAACGCTTTCCCTACTGTAGCACCCACTGGAGTGGGAATAGTAATTTTAACCCCTACGCTATCCAACGCTTTCCCTACTGTTGCACCCACTGGAGTGGGAATAGTAATTTTTACCCCTACGCTATCCAGCGGTTTCCCTACTGTTGCACCCACTGGAGTGGGAATAGTAATTTTAACCCCTACGCTATCCAACGCTTTCCCTACTGTAGCACCCACTGGAGTGGGAATAGTAATTTTAACCCCTAGGCTATCCAACGCTTTCCCTACTGTAGCACCCTCTGGAGTGGGAATAGTAATTGTAACCCCTACGCTATCCAACGCTTTCCCTACTGTTGCACCCACTGGAGTGGGAATAGTAATTTTTACCCCTACGCTATCCAGCGCTTTCCCTACTGTTGCACACACTGGAGTGGGAATAGTAATTTTAACCCCTACGCTATCCAACGCTTTCCCTACTGTAGCACCCACTGGAGTGGGAATAGTAATTTTAACCCCTACGCTATCTAATGCTTTACCTACTGTTGCACCCACTGGAGTGGGAATAGTAATTTTTACCCCTACGCTATCCAGCGGTTTCCCTACTGTTGCACCCACTGGAGTGGGAATAGTAAATTTTACCCCTACGCTATCCAACGTTTTCCCTACTGTTGCACCCACTGGAGTGGGAATAGTAAATTTTACCCCTACGCTATCCAACGCTTTAGCTATTGTAGAATTCACTACAGTTGTTACAATAATTGTTAACTATTTTGCTATGCTACGGTAAAATTATTATATATGTTTATTTAATAAAAAAAAATTATATAAATATATATGTATTATTATTTTCTATATTTTTTTAATTTAAAATAAATATTTATTAATATAACATTATTTTAATAATTTTAAGTAAGTTTATAATAAATATATTTATTACTACATTAGTTTTAACTTAATTTAAAGACATTTAAAAAAAACGATATTTTTTACAGTCTATATTTTAGTAACTCGATATTTTAGAGTCGATATTTTTGTACTTACCTGTTTAAAGATAGCCAGTCGATATTTTGTCCATCGATATTTTGTCAACGATATTATGGCAACTCGATATTTTTGAGGTCGATATTATTTCAGTGATCCGGGCCAAATCAACCATCCCTTCCAATCGGGGTCTGATCTATTGTATTGCATGATGTCCTCTAGCATAATCCTTTCTTGCGATGTTATGTTACCCTTGGTGTGTGATGGTGTGGGCATCCGAGGTGTATTAAGTCTTTGATCTTGGCTAGTCCAAGACAGGTTTTTGTTGCACCATTTCATTCAAAAACATGATTTGCTGAGGAATAAGGCATGCTCTAAATAGCGTTTCTGTTCCCTGAACCTTCCGGTCTCTAGTACCCCAGACTGATTTTAAGTCTATAGTGTCTTTCCATAAGTCGAAACCTTGTTCAGACAGTTGGGCAATAAAGGAGGCAGAATAAATCTGTTTGGTGTTTGTCAACATATTTTTCTGGGCTGGTGTTTGTGCAACCTTATAATAATTTGAAGCTGGTTCTGATGTGTTAAACTCTGAAAAATATGGAAATTTCTGTGCAAATGTCTTTGAACTGCTTTTCAGTGGTGTTGGGCAATGTTCCCATTGGTGGTATGTGAAAACATTTCTGGGATTAGCCGATTTATGCAGAAAATTATGAACATAATGTTGATAGCAATACATTGTTTCGAAGTCTGCTGTGTCTTCCAACATTTCATTATAAGAAAAAGCAGCAGATTTTTCGATTTAGAAAAATCTGCTGCTTTTTCTAATAATAGACAACATATTATTTACAGTTTCAGAATCTCAATCCTCGGAAAATGTACTGGAGGTAATGATATCACTCAATGAAATTTTAAGTAAATGTGGTATTTTTAAAAGTTAGGTCAGACCAAATATATCATAATAAACCTTGTCCCACACTATCTGGTATAGGAACTGCTGTAATGTTCACTAATGACAGGTCTCTTTTTTCACCATGTGATGATAGATGCGGTTTAAGATTCGCATTCACTTTTTGTGCTGCAGAGCTTTCTCGGAGATAAGTTCCATTCATAAGCATACTAAAGACAGTTACTAAGTCTATCCAGAAAAGAAAGAAAAGTATCCCGATAATTACCCAGACTTCTACCCGAGGTGATACCAGGTATGTCTTTTTAAGAAGGTTCAGAAAATCCTTAATTCGCTATTGACAAGTTTTTCCACTGAAATCATTTCAGGTTCACTTGGATCCAATGAAAAAGTATCAAAGTCAATAAATTAGCCAGATGTAGTTTGATCAATTTTTGGGATTTCCGCAGGTCTTGTGGAAACTGTAGCTCGCTCTTGTTGAGGCATGTTGATGTAGATATCTGTGTTTGGTCGAATGGAAATTTGTCTTTCACTCTGGTTTTGAATTTGAATTTCAGTTTCAAGGGGAACAAGTTCCATGGCATTGTTGCATAGTCCATCATTCCATGCAGGTGACTCTTCAAATGTGATGAGTCCTTTTGTTTGAAGTTCTTGTACAGTAGCGAGAGGAGGGTGTCTGTTACTCCGGAGTCCACGCGGCTTACTACTCAGTATCGGCCACATAGTGTGGCTTGATTAGCTAAATTGAGAAAAATCTTTTTTCCTTTTTACATGCAAGAGATGGCAGAAGAATATTTCTTGTTTCTTCAACTGCCAAGACAGGTACAGGCTTTATGTATGATGGCCCAAATTCTTTTTTGTCTGCTATTTTTTCTCTGACCAGGTCCCTAATTTTAGAGAAACAGACAGGTCTTGTGGTGACAGACTTGACTTCCCCAGTTGCAGTCCGCTTTACCTGGACATTGCTTTATAGTGACCTGGATTTGTTTAGCTCCTGTAAAACAGCTAAATGTTTATGGATGTCAAAAGGTTTTTCATTTGCCACTGTGCCTTCAGAATCAAGATCAGGTACCCACATTCTCGTCCAAATAAGACCTCAAAAGGAGTGACCCCCCTAGAGAACTTCTTGGCACATTATTCAATACTCTTTGTACCCCATGCAAATGTTTTACCCAACTCACACCCAAGCCTAATACTCTAGCTGTTAAAGACTGCTTTCAGTCCCAGTTTTTCCTCTCCACAACTGAATTTCCTTTGAGATGGTACGGCGAGGAGAACCGCAATGCTACAACCAAACTTCTCATGGCTTCCTTGTAAGCCCTAGAGCTAAAGATGGGGCCACGGTCAGAATGGAATGTGCCAATTGCGTATGTCCCTACAAAGACTCGCAAATCTTTTATAACAGTTCGAGCGACAGCCAAGCGCTGGGGCCACACCCATAGAAATCTAGAGCAGGAATCTACAGCAACCATGATATACTTGTAAGCCCCATCTGTTTGTAAGGGTCCGCAGTAGTCCAAATAAACACACATGAGTGATTTGTCTGATATTAGCAATGGTGTCTGCACTGGACGTGTTACGGTGGAGCCTTTCATCTGCTGACAGATGTTGCATTTTAAGACATAATCTTTAGTCTGCTTTGTTACTCCTGGCCACCAGAAGCGCTGTTTCAGTAGAGCAAAAGTCGCTGTTACTCCTGCGTGTGCAGAACCTATACCCTTGTGTGCTGCTAGAATTGACCCTAATCTGCGATCCATATTTGGCATTACTCTATCCCCACTCCAGGAGTCTGAGCATAGGAAAAGTTATTTGCATCTAACTTGTAGGAGTGCATTCGTGGAAATTTTTTGGTACTGCCGTATTATTGCATGTAGCAGTAATCGCAACCATAATCTCACCGTCTATTCTCGTCTTTGAATGAGTGATTGCAGCTACGGAAGCCGTGCATACAGCCCCCTTTGCGGCTTTGTCAGTCAATGAATTCCCTTCAACACAAATGCCATCACGTTGATGACTTAGTGTGTGTATCATGTAAGCCCTTGGTAGTTCGTTTTTCAACTCCACTACCTGTTCCCATAGCATTTTGTGCTTAAGTGTGCCGCATTCATTTTAAATGTATTTTGTCCCCAGTGGTGTAAATATTCATTGTATGACTGCGCACAGTAAAAGGAAACACACAATATTAGTGCGAGGAATTCTTGCAATTCTCGATCCTTATTTACCAGTGCTAGTAACAGGGCTTTTAATTCTGCCAGCTGTTCCATGCAGTCTCCTAGAGACTGAGGGCCTCATTTATGAGGCTATGAGTCACTTTTACCCGCCGGTGCGTCACTTTTTGTGAGGCACCAGTGGCGTAAAAAATGCGCCTTGTTGCGTCATATTTACAAAGTGACGCATCTAGGTAGATGTGTCACTTTGTAAACCCCTGCTCCACATTTTACCTGCGCCAGGTATAATGTATGCAATGGGGGCGTATTGATGCAAGGAAGGATCGTAGAAGTGACAGTGAAATCTATGAGATTTCACTGATTCACTTTTAGGACGCCGTTGCGTCGAAATCTTGCGCCTGCCTCACTGCAGGCGAAATTGCTGGAGTTGCGTCACTTTTGTGACACACTCCAGCAATGCGTCACTTTTGCGCCATACAGATACGTCAGAAATACTGACGTATCATTAAATATGACGCATCAGGAATGTCGCAAGGAGTGCGCACTGAGAAGTGACGCATCGCTGCTTTCACGCAGCGATGCGTCATTTCTCATAAATGAGGCCCTGAGTTTTTGTACAACTTGGATAAAATTGTAAATCCTGCATGCGTCTTTTAACAATAGCAATGCAGCTCTGTATAGTTGTTTACTTCCTATGTCCGGCTTAGCAGAACCATCAGTGTACATTATATATTCATACTGATCTAAAGGCATTATTTCATTTGTTAGAGGATATTCTTGTTCATATTGCAGAAAGGCTTGTGTCTTCAGACTTTGGTCATACCTGTATTGTACGTCTGTTGCAGTGAGAGACTTAGCTCATTGTATCCATCTTGGATGTAATGCTTTTGCATTGGGAACGCTTGTATTCATAGCAGCCTGTAAGGCTGGTACTGGGGTTACGACAATTATTCGCTTCCCCTGTGCCACAGCTCTTTCTCTCACTACAGCAGTCTGTACTGCTGTCAGAATTTTTGCCGTTGATGCAAAACGCATTTCACCATTTGTATACTAATGTGATTTGTATGCTAATGGTACTGTTGCGCCTTCGTTATATGTAGTTAGGTGTATCCCAATTGACCCACAACAATGCAGATCATTAGGTTGCGTACATTTACACGTGTCTGTAAGTGTTTTGAAGCTATCATATCTGCTTGTAGGGAGCAAACATCTGTGTGTTCCTGTGTCCATTGTCTAACTGAAAAGTCAGATTTTATTAAATCTTAGAAAGGTCTTACTCTTTCAGCGTAATCCAAAATGTATGTTCTGCCAAAGTTCAGAAATCCCAGGATTGATAGTAAGTTTTTTAATGATTTCGGAGTTTGGAGCAGTGCACTTTTTTCAAAAAATTTAGCTGGTAAGCTTTTTCCTTCACTTGAAAGCTCATATCCCAGAAAAAGGACATTGAGGTGGGAAATCTTTGATTTTTTAAAGTTAAATTTTTAACCCTCAGAGTCAAATCCCAACATTATGGTATTTACTCTGTTAAAGTTTTACTCCAGGTCATCATCTGTTAGATAAATATCATCCATATAGGACAATGCCTATTCTTCCAAATTGTGAACTAATTCAGTTACTCTGGCTTGAAAACAACCCTGGGCTATTCTTATAACCCTGGGGGAGTCCACAAAATTGACCCTGGGAGCCTAACGGGGAGAAGGCGGTTAAATACCTGCTTTCAGGTGCCATATTATGGCAAAAAACTCCATTTGAGATATCTAGTGTTGTTTTGTATTTTTTCCATACAATGTTATCTAATAATGCAGCACTATGTGCATTTTGACCTGGAAATGTCTAAGTGCAAGTGTTTAATTGTCTGCAATCCAAAAGTAAACTATATGAATTATCTGGTTTTTATTCGGGAAACAAACAGTTATTTATTTGAGAGGTGCAAGTTTCAATCACCCCTTGGTACTCAAGTTGATCTAAAATCTCCCTGGCCTGTATTTTAGCTTCTTGCTTCATTGGATACTGCCGCAGTGCAATCGGAGTATTTTTTAATAGTATGATGTGGTGCATTGAATCCTAGTCCCATCCAACATGGTTTTTGTATAATGCCGAGGCTAGGGCTACAGCTCTCTCCGTGCATATGTAAATTTTAGATATCGGGGAACATGGTCAGAAAATACTGTTAAAATTACTGTTTCTTCCCTAAGGCAGTCCATGACGAATGCTGGCATCCAATCTTGTGTAGCTAACAAAATGCATAGCCTAACGTCAGGTTCTCCCAAAAGAGACCTCTAACTTTCCAGGGCTTGTCCCCCTCCATTTGGAGTGTTAATTCATATAACTTATGTGGGATGCTTACCCTTGTATCAGGTGTTTCCACCGTGATATAATCATTCAAGTCCGCTGTCACCAGAAATTCCATCAGTTTCTGGTGAGCTATTGTTACTTCTGCCACACTGTCTAGCATCGTCAGAGCCTATTCTCCATTCATTAGTTGAGTCCTCAAAATTCTGGGTATGTCTGATCGTTAGACCTGCAACCTTTTCCTTTTTGAACTGTGGCTTTGTTTTTTGTTTGTCTTCTTTTTTGGAAGTATAATCTGGAGCGTGGTGCTTTCTTTGGACTTTGTACGCTCTTCATGTCTGTCTGAACGTCCTTCCCTCTCCGAGTTTTTCATTGCACCCTGAAAGAAACGAGAGGTACGTGTATCAGTATCCTGATACCTGTCAGGGTTTCTAATAGTGTCTCTATTCCTAAGGTTCTACCTCCTTTCAGAGGACACCTGTTGAGGAGACCTACCTCTGGATTGAGATATGTTGTCTTTACCTTTTTGTTTTTTGTTATTGTCCCACTTCTTCTTTGATGAAGTGAGTGTCTGCTTTGATGTGTCCTTTTCAGGACTACCCATCAGTTGTGGTTTTAATGTCTTTCCACCCAAACTATCCCATCCTAATTCAGCATACGCAATTTCAATTATTTTTTGTAGTTCTTGTTCCTTTTGTAAAGAACTGAACTCCCTTAGGTGTTGGCGGATTGCCATTGATGCTGCCTCCCCTTTAATATTTGCTAATATTATAGCTGATACCTGGGCATAATTCCCTAGTTGTTTCATCCCTGAGTTCGGAGCAGGTTCTGCTCCATACTCATTTTGTATTTGTTTTAATGCATCTGGTATCACAGCTAATGATGGGATACCATGTTTTCTGGTATATATGGCAGCAAAAACTGTACCCCAAGAGGTACAATCCTCTATTTGTGGTGTTATCCCCATGGGCAAGCAGATTGTCAGCATTCTGTGTTTTTTCTACACTCTATTATTTGGGAATACTGCTTCTAGCTGTGTTATTTTCTGAGCTACCCAGAATGGTATTCGTTCATGTTTTGTGGGCATTTTACCCAATACTGCGTGCAAAGTTTGTGGTGTAATTTTAGTTGCTGTATTTTGAACTGGAGGTGTATTTGCTCTTACCATTGCTGGCTGGACTGTAAGTATCCTCATGTGGAATTATGTCATGTTTCTATAAAGTTTTATCAATTCTTTGTGAAGTATAAGTAAGTCTCCTTCTGGCATAGTTTCAATGTCAGGATGTGGTGTGTAGGACGCTAATATTGGCCATGGTGAGCCTTCTATTCCGAGCGGACCAAGCCTCCCTCTACTTCTTGTATGAAGGAGTTCACCTTTGGACCAGTATAAATGTTCCTGGTAAGTGAGCAGAACTTCAATGTCCTATGCGGACAATATTCCATTTGTGTTTCATCTTCTGTGTAGGAGTGAAATGTTTTTAATCTTGCATTTGCTGCTGGGAATGTAACCCATGAATAAAATACCTTTGTTCTGTATGATTCATGTGCCTCAATCAAGAATGCTACTGAGCCACCCCTAGGTGTTAGTCCATGCGCAACCAGTTTCAGGGTGATGGCATTTCTAATGTTTTCCTCAATTTACGTATTTATATATTTATTTATTTATAGGCTTGTATAGCGCTAGACTCGACTCCCGAAGGAGTATCTCTGCGCTCAATTCACCCTACAGGTAGAACAGCAGTGCTCTCAAGATCTTAAAGAGGAGGCGCTATGTTTGAAACAGAAAAGTCTTCAGCGGTTTCCTGAAGGCTAGATGATTAGTACAGAGCCTGAGGGCAGCAGGCAGTTTGTTCCAGAGACTGGGACCCAGAAATGTGAGAGCCCTTTCGCCCAGTCTCACCCTTCTGATAGAAGGAATTTGTAGAAGACATTGGTTGCTGGAGCGAAGGGTACGTACCGGATTGTAGGGGACAAACTTCTCAGCCTGATACAGGGGGCCCGAACCCCCAATATGTATTGTGTTTGCATCATCCTCGTCCTTGAGAGGGGAAGTGCTTGTCTTAGTGGGATTGTTTTCTGCACAGTCATTGTGTTTATAGTAGGCAATAACTTTTCAAGGGAACTAAGATAAGGTGTTTTTGCACAATTTTTAGGAACACTGTGTCCTTCAAGCTTGATTAACCAACAGCCAAGAAATAGAATTTTTTTCCTATTCCGCTGTGGTGCAGTTTTTGCCCATCCACTCCAGATGTCTCTGGTGTTTTGTGAGTGGGGATTTCTGAGAAAAGCATGACTAAACTACCCAGATTCTACTGTTAATAAGTACCCAACCAACGTTGGCGGCGCCATGTCGTGTAGCTCCTATAAAGCTATACAGGATCTGCCCGTTTGGACAGCATACACTGTAGGATTGATGTCAGACTGATTCTGAACACCCCCATCGGATATGTTGGCCTTTTGTACCAGCTAGCTCACAGTGCCACTATAATCTCCTCTTACCATGGAGAGAATAGTTCTTTGCAACCATCAAACATTGCAACCATGATCCCTCAGGACTGTGGAAACAATATACTACCTTTCGCTCAGTCACTCATGCTAGCTCAGTCGGTCTTAGAGAGATTCACAAAATAAACAGGCTGGGCCTTTTTAATAAGTATTTATTGAACTGTTGTTATTCTGGTGTAGAATAGATGAGCTGCAACAACCGTTAGACAGTATAAGATATAAATGATAAGCAGTACTATAAAGGTAAATGGATGGTATAACTCTACCATCTTGCAATAATCATGAATACATAGGAGTTTATAAAACACATGATAATAACAAGATGTGTACTCCTACGATGCCTCCCTAACTTGATGTACCTAAGTGTACCTGGCATGTATGTAGGTGTTAAGCCAAGAATCCCTCAAGGATAAAGACAACCCCATTACCTGTAGTGAGACTGTGGGACTCCATCCTGGTCTCGAGTTGGAGACCCCGCAAGGGATGTTTTAGACTACTGCGAGCTGGAGTGTATGCATGCAGGAACCTCAGCATCTCTGGTCAGTGTGTCGGCCGGGAATTCTCAGTCTCCTCTGTTCTGTCCTAGCAAGAAGTGACGAATATATACCCATCCTCAGTGGTCCTACCTTGCTATATTAATGTGTCAGCCCATGGATGACATTGGGCATGAGCTTTATACATAGATATGATACAGGAGATGGGGATCCTGCTGTGCTTTCAAGAATCCTCATGAATAATGTATGAGATTTCGAAATAGGGAAAACCTTTTTCTGAATGAAGTGTCGCATCTAGGTAAAAAATCAGTCCCTGTAATTCGTTGCAAGTGTAATGTAGGGAAGAATATAGGTGCAGGATTATGAGCTACCTGAGCCTAAATCCAGTGAACTTATTTGGAATATAACACCTGTAAAACTGCATCTCAAACATTGGCAAAGCCTATACTTGAGGTCAGATATGATGGAATTTTATTTTCTGTACTTTCAAGAAGGCCACTATGTTGTGTCTACAAGCAAAGTGAAAGTTATCAGGAAAGTATAGAAGTAACTTTACAAGATGGTCAGTGCTGTTTTTGATTTTGCCAGTGCCATTACAATTGCACAATTATTCACAACTTCTTGCACCTTCTCCGTGCACTGCTTATACCATTTCATATTACATCACTTATACCATCTGAAGTTTATCGCACTCCTAACAACACATATAACATCTCAAGTCACATCATTCAGCAGAACACAGTCCGTGATATAGTGGTGAGTTATAGTTTATGTCTGTGGCTACCAAGTTCACAACACTGTGTAAAGAGGTGCCCAAGTTGTAATAATTTGAAGGTGGTGCATAAATGATACATTTAAGGCATAACTTTCACTTTAGAATTTGCAATGTTTGGGTAGTTTAAGTTTGGTTTGTATAAAAAAAATATATAGTTTTCATATCCATAGCTAAATTTTAACCTTTGGTTTTTCGATTGAAGTTCATCATTTTTTATCTCTATATAAATGAAAATGTAAATGTTCGTTTGTTCAAAATCGCAAATCTCCGAAAGTTCTTCACTGATTGCTGTAGAATTTTGACACAACGTTGGATTCGAATACGGAGGGGGTTTATATAGACAACGTTGGATTCCAATACGTGTTTGTCGAATATGTGCATGTTTTTAATCGAAAGCCCGAACCGACACATAAAAATGTCAATGTTCGTTTGTTCAAAATCTTAAATCTCCGAAAGTTCTTCACCGATTGATTTGAAATTTTGACACAACGTTGGATTCGATTAAGCTCGTGTTTATATATACACAACCTGGGACGTTGAATTCGATTAAGCGCATGTTTATATATACACAACGTGGGATTAGAATACGCGCGTGTCCAATAGGCGTGTGGTTTTAATCGAAAGGCCGAACAGACCCTATCGATTTGGTTGCTGCGCAAAAACTACAAGGGACGCATTGAGACAATAGTCGACATATATTAGGATGGACAGTTGGTGTCAGGATGGCAGACCGGGAAGTGGGTGGAGGGAGGGGGAGGAGTTGGTTCACTTTGTAACATTAAGAAAAGGATGCATAGAGACAATAGTCTACATACATTAGGATGGACAGTTGGTGTCAGGATGGCAGAACCGGGAAGTGGGTGGAGGGAGCGGAGAGGAGTTGGTTCACTTTGCAACATTAGCGCGTGTTTATATATACAAACGTGACAATAGTCGCAAAAGCATATTGTGTGCCCACAAGCATTGTGAAATTAAACATATTAGAAACATGCGCTTACTCTTTTCTTTCTTTTCCATTCTAGATAATATGCCCCTCTGTGTTTCCTATTCTAAATGTCTGTTCATTTTCACTACATATATTTTACTAAATGACTAAAACTACCATGGTGACTTTTTTGTTTTGTGAAAATAATATTGCAATGTTATTATGACCATTCTCTCTTTTCCTACATATTTTCACACAAGTTAAGTGTTATCTAGTTATCAATCTCTATTTTATGCTATGTTTTGAAATGCCAGATTTTCTTTAATATTGTATATTGTCACTTGTTATTTTGTTGAATTGATGTGATTTGCTTCTCAAATCGAATTAGGTTGAATAAAAAATTAAATGTTTATTATGTTGTGTGTCGTAAATACGTTGTTATGATGATAAATGCACCTGCAATGTTTATATGATGACTAATGCTATTTATTCTTCTAAGTTGTTTTATAATCAGATTTTTACCCTGCTATGCGTTAGAATGGTTTCACCTCCCTACTGTGTTGTGTTGAATGTTTGCATAAAAACCTAAATAAGACAACACATTTAAAACCTTCAGATAAAATAGAAGTAAAATATAAAACAGTTGAACATTTAAAATACCAATAGGGCAAACACAGACAATCGGCCATCCTGCATCCAAGAGAACATAAATCATCACCTATTTACATAACCCAGATCTTTGCACTGGTAAAGAGTCTAATCAATCTCACCACTCGCCTTTTGCCTGATTCTCCACATGTCTGAAAGATAACAAGACCAAGCAAAGACTATATACCATTTGGTATATGATTTTAAAATGTATAAACCTTCTGCAGATTTTCCTTACCCTAAGAGCATGGCACTCCGATACAAGCCATTTTCTTCTGCCAGTTTGATAGGCAGGACAGATGAACAAGACTTGCCCTTCAGTTTTCTCTTTAGCCCCACAGACAGGGCATGTGCACCCGGCCTGCCCAAGCATACCACCCCATTTTACAGTGAAATATGCTAGAGGTAGAGCTGTGTGCCTAAACTGCAGATATATAACTTTCTAGCTTGCGGGGGCTCGATTTCATCAAGGAAGTTCCCAAAGACATAATCAACATTGAACGGCCTCGAGGTGCAGGTGTCTGTGCTTGTCTCATGACATATTGTTTATACTTTTTCTTCAGAAGAGATTTACTAATTGTTGAGACTTCAGAGGAGTTATCCCAAAATAATCCATCTCCCCATCTTAACCAGGGTGTCTTTTATGTACTTGATCCAACCCAATCTACCTGAACCCAAACCTGGAATGGCCAAGACTTTCTTGATACCCTCACGATAGAACCAGAGCTCTGGTGCCAACAAAGAGGCCTGACTCCAACCACCTCCGTAGTTGGCCTAAGACCCATATCCAACCTAAGAGGGAGCAGGGGTGTGCTATTTGGGAGTGCCATCAGCTGTCATAAAAAATGGCTCTCCACAGCTAGTAATTTTACCACATCCTTAAGGCCCACAACTCCAATCCATAGAGGGCTGATCCTAATGCCTGCTGCTTATAAATCTGAATCACTAGGGATGTTGGACAAAAATGTGAGCTTTTCAGAATTCTAGTCAGCCCTGTGTGTTTTACACAAATTTAAGACAAAACTTGTCTATATGGGGCCTCCAATCTAGCTGTTCTGTGAGTATTAACTCCAGATACTCAAATGTTTGTACTTACTCCAAGACAGTCCCTAGGAAGTTTTGTGTTCGATCTTGTGGAATGGCATGGGTTCAAAATCATGCTTTTAATTTTATCCACATTTATTTCTGTCATCCCAGTCTGCAGAAGGTCTCAAAACTATCCAGAGTTTTCTGCGACTCCATCGGTGACTTTGATAATATCAGGTTGTAAGCTGCGAACATCAAGGCCGGAGCTTTATTGTTCCATCACATTGGTTCAGGAATGCAATTAAGCCATTGTGTGAAGTGTGTCTGGGTGAGAATGCATCCCTGCCTTATACCTCGGCTGACAGGGAATGGTTCCGTTGTCTCACCCAACGTACCACAGTGGACTTGGGCATTGTTATTGCTGCGTGGATTTAAAAGGGCAGTCAGAAGGTCTCTGGGGATCCCCATGTCTGCCAGAACTCACCAGAGCAGTAACCTTGGGACCAAGTCAAATGCTGAGTTTAAGTCAATAAATGAGATGTACAGTCGTCCTTCACCCAGTGCCACTATTTTCCAGAAATATAGCTGTATTCTGGT
Organism: Lissotriton vulgaris; assembly: GCF_964263255.1. NCBI lineage: Eukaryota > Metazoa > Chordata > Amphibia > Caudata > Salamandridae > Lissotriton > Lissotriton vulgaris. The sequence goes on along the minus strand of NW_028244302.1, from coordinate 580,452 downwards.
CCACCGAGCTAGTACATTCCCAGATACCCGCCTGCAAAGGGGAAAGCACTTCACTGTCACCAACCCAGGCTTGTAGCCATTCAAGGAGAATTCTGCTATAGACCTTTTGTGAGCAGTCAATTAAATTTATTGGCTGATAATTACATGGTTCAATTGGTGATCCCTTCATATGAATTGGGATAATTTCTGCTTCTGCCTAATTTTGCAGTATAGGTGCACCTTGCAGGATGGAGTTAAATAGTATTAAAAAATAGAAACTCCAAATCTCAGCCTCCTCCTGATTAGATCCCCCTGATTAGATCCCCAGGGATTTTGTCAAGCCCTGGTACTTTGGCCAATTAGATCTGCGCAATCTCCTTTGTGGCCCTTTTACTACCCCGAGTGACTTGATCAACAGCTTCCCACTGTGGGTGAGGGGTGCCATCAGCTCCATTCACAGCATATTTAGGTTGGAAATATTGGCAACCTAGTCTGCAGTAAGGACAGTAACCTCAATTGAGTAGTGGCCTTCCTTGCTTCCCATTGAAAGAGGATTCCAGAAGGCATGCTGGTCACCCTCCCTTAATGCACCAAGCAAGAATTCCCATTTCTCTATTTCCCATTCTCTTTTTGCAATTTTAATGGTCCTCTTGTATGCCTCTCTATTAACTTTTATTGCTTCCTTGTCTTGGAATGTATGGCAGACATGAGGGCTGCCCTAGGAAATTATACCAAGACTGCAGAGGTCTTCTCTTAAAATCCCTATGGTGGCCACATAAAAATGATCTTACAACTGTGCAAAAAGCTTATTGTGAATGGCACAGACTTGATCAAATTGATCCCCCTGAACCAAAGCCCAATCCAATACCTGGAGCTCCTTCATACCTTCAACAACCAACTTATATACGTCACGCATCTGTTTCTGAGAGTTGGCCTTGGTGGACCACATGACTCTACGCTTATTGATGAAGATTTGTAACCCGTGATCTAAGGGCTCATCAGCACTAACCCACTCACTCCTTGCAGGAAGCTTACGGTCAAGAACAAGAGCATTATGATCACTATCTCTTATAACAAGTACTGCCATGTCTTTTATAAATGGCCATGCCCTGACATCCCAAAAAATTAGTTAATGAGACTGCTGCCTGGGATATGGTTGAATGTATGTTTCTTCTCTCTATCCTATGAAGTCCTAACATTCCTTGCACATAATCCCTGGATCATTGTTAAAGCATATATCTGTAGTGCCAGGGTAGACCATGTGTGTGTTCAGTTGCTCAACGATTGAAGAGTCACTATTAGCTCCTCATGGCCTTAAGCAAACATTATAATATTTATGATATAGGCCCTTAGTTTTGGAAAAATGAATGAGACACGGAGGATGTCCTGAGAGGGTATCCTTATTTCCTGGGCCTTGCAATTGTGTGCAGTACTCACCCAAATGACTAGGTCCCCGGATGGCCTACACCTGCTTTTTTAGACTGCGTCTTAGCTAAAGTTAGCATAACTGATTGATAAACTGGCTTGGTGGACAATCTTTCTTGAAAATATCGAATGTGTGTCCATAAATTCGCCCCATTTTGGGGAGTCAACTTTTGAGGCTAACTCGGCAAAATCCAATTATATTAGTTTGACCTGGTCAACAGGGGACTTAATTATGGAATTATCACAGATATCAGGGCAAAAGGTTACAGGCCCATCAATAAGGGAGGGAACACTTAAGTGGTTTGCCAGTGAGTTATTGGAATCTGCAACCCTATGGGCAATCCATATAGGCTCATATGGAGGATGCCCCTTCTTTAAAAACACATGATTTACATGCAAAAGTGGCTTATACCCCATCCACCCTTGGTATTTGCCTTATTACTTACAGCCCCCTACCCCAGCCCCTAGAGTTGCATGGCTCTCTCTCAGAAGGGTGTCCCTTGTGATGGTTAGTCAATCCACACCCTTCAATGTGTTAAAGCAATTAAACACATGTATTCCATTTGGTTTGATTTGACTAACTGGTGAATTACTACCATCCAAGAACATCTGACCAAAGTGTGTCTACCTTTTGCAAGAGCTTCTAGTGTACCTTCAAACAAAGTCTGGATTATAAAAATAGCCCAACAGTAGCAGGTAGATAGATATATTACTTTATTTGGTTAAACAGTTAACCATAAACGATATAAAGCATAATGGCCATACAATGAAAACAGATGCATAAAACCAGGACTCATTCTACAAAATATATAAAAATTAATTAGACCACCCTCAACTACAATTTTACAATGCATAATAAATAGAAACTTCACCAACTGTCCACAGATGGCAGTCAATCCAGAATATTTCAGTAAAATACATCATGGCCGAGCACCTCGTGTCTTTACCACACAGCTTAAAAAGTGCCCCATGCATTCATGTGTATGAAGATCTCTAAACATAGCAAGGAAAAGCCTGGCCAGCATCCCTTGACTAAATTTGTCCTCCTTCAGGATTGGGATCAAAAACATTTTCCTTGGTAGTGAGTAGTGATTACAAAACATTTCAACATGTAACAGAGTCTGTTCTGAGGAACCATCACACACACAGGGGCCTAAACTGCCACCTGCCAGCCATCCTTTGGGAAAACAAACCAATGGAAGAGCACATTCATTCTAAATCTAGATAAAAGATGTTGATGATAAATGTTATTCACCTAGGTTAAGTATGGTTCCAAGGAGCATGACCTGAAGCTCCAGAGTATGCACCAGCAGGTGGCCTAAATACAGCACATCTCAATATATTTATGGCAAGAACTGCAGGAAATTGACCCACGCCACAAATTAATCCATAGACCTGAGCATGGGTCCGGAGCCGATTTGCGAGGCTACTTTGTGGCGGGCGACAGCAGCTGCCTGACATGGACCTCGGAGGCCCTGCATGACATGGACCCATGGTGAGCCTGAGAACAGGGCATGAGCTGTTTGCCGGGTACGTCAAAATTAAGACCCGCTGAGGTGGTGGCCCGTTCGCCTGTTGGCGGGGATGCAGGGGCGCGCCGGGGACTCAACAAATATTACAGAGAACATAAATGAAGAAAAATATGTAGTGATTGGTTCAGAAGGATGTTTGGTGAAACATAGTAAATGAACTTTGATACTCCTGATAGAAGACAATTTTACTATTTAGCACTTCTACCACTCTTCAAGCCTTGGCATACGATACTGGAATTACTTGGAGATTTTCAGTGCTATGAAGATTGTTTTAATGCACGTGAAGGTAGCATTGAATGCACAGTTTTTGCAAATTATCTCAAAATGTTGAATTAAGAAATTGAAGCTACTATTGCAGCTGAGCTTGTTAGAGACAGTTCTCAAGATAGTCAAAGTTCTGCTCCACTGAGTCAAGATCCACTAGGACAACCAATTCTGAAAATGAAGCAGCAATCGCCATGAGTGAAGTGGAAATAGCAATGCATCAAGCTCAAGAGGATATCATAGACTTAGGAAACTTGGAAGAACAACTAAATATTGAACAGAAAGAAATATAACAGCAAGTGAGAGAACAGATTGACCAAGGTTTTCTTTGTGAAAAGCAAGAATGCACATGCACATCTTTCGAACCTATCCGAATGTATGTCAGTGGTCAAGTTGGGACAGGAAAACGTTTTTTATTTAAAATTTTGACCAGTTATCTACAGAAAACCACTGAATCACATTTATCTTGTGTTGTAACTGCTCCAACTGGATTGGCAGCACACAACATTAAAGGAATTACTTTACATTGCTTACTAATGCTACCTGTAGAGCATGAAAACAAATTAGAATATCACAAGCTGTCTGGAGAAGCTTGGTATGAAGCTTCAAAAGTGCTAGAGCAAATGAAACTTCTGATTTTTGATGAGGTGAGCATGGTCTCAAACTTAATGCTTGCCTTTGTGCATTTAAGAATGCAGCCAATATTAAAAGCAGAATGTGAAGTCTTATTTAGAGGAAAACATGTGATCGTTTTTTGCGATCTACTGAAACTTACTCCTGTAAAAGGGCAACCAGTATTAAAACACTTGTGCATGAAGACACCCGAAAGTCTTTGGGAAGTATTGGAAATGTCAACATTTGGTCTTATTTTGAATACAAAGAACTTATTAAAAATATGCGACAGGCAAGTGATGAAGGCTGTGGAAGTATTCTTTGAGATATAAGAATTGGTATATTGACTGAGCATGGTAAAGAAGCTTTGCAAAGTCGTCTACTTACAAACTTGTTTCCCAATGAAGATGTTGCTCCGGAAATAATTTACAAAATAATCGGTGAAAATAAATCTATAACCTGCCTAATGCTAACACTGCAAGAGTATTCTGCATTCAATGAAGAACTTTTAAAGCTGGAAAATCAACAAATAATAAAACTGGAAGCCACTGATAAAATAGAGCACAAAGATATTACTATTATTTCGACAGAAAAATTAAAAACAAATTGGATTCATTGGAAAAATCTATATCTAAAACTGCTGGTTTAGAAAAGAATTTATATGTATGTGAAAACTGTCAGGTAATTTTACGGCTTAATTTGGATATAGAAACAGGTTTAGTAAATGGAGCAATGGGAAAAGTTGTTGATTTTGTTAATTATCAAAAAAGAAATGGAATTGAATTTTTAAAGATTACATTTGATCAGATTGAAGAAGTAAAACAGATTGGACGTTGTTCTGTTTGTTTTTTGCTTGTTAAAGATTTGTATGTTCGTAGGAAACAGTTTCCTCTTTCTTTAGCATATGCAGTGACCATTCATAAATCTCAAGGATTAAGTGTAGACAGCGCTTTGGTAACCATTGGAAATACCGTGTTTAAAGAGGGAATGGCATATGTTGCATTGTCCCAAGTCAGAACTTTATCAGGATTGTATTTGATTGATTTTGATGAGAGAAAGATTAGTGCAGACGCAAATTGTGTAAGAGACTGTAATCGGTTAAGAAGACTGAATGGTACCCATTTTGGTGAATATTCTATATATGAAAAGCGTGTAGTAGGTCATAAAAGAAGATATGAGAATCTCTGTAGTGAAGTTGGAAAGAAGAAAAAAAAATCAAGACAATGTTGAGATTCCAAACAAACAGAAAAGGGACAGTGTTGAATAGATTGTTAGAATTAGTTAGGAAATAGTTCAGCTATCAACTGCTATGCTAATGTAGGAGTGAACATCTTATTTTTTCCTGAAAATCTGCAACAGCCAATTATAGAGAATCGAGAAAAAAGGTTTTATTTCCTTGTTGCATTCTATTTTTGAAAAATTGAGAACTGATAAAACTAAAATACAAAGTGTTAATGGTGTTCGGAATCTTCTGGATATATGTTCTGGTTCTTCACAATTTACACAGAATGTGCAACAAGATGTTAAGGAATTTCTTATGTATATGCTTGCAGTATTGGAAGATAAAGGAATACAGATTGAAAATCTGTTTGGACTATGTTATACATGGAAACATGAATGTGAAAATTGTACATTTACTTCTACCACTAAGATAGACACTGAAAGATTCATATATTTGACAATACCAGATTGTAAAACAGTGTCTTTCAACAAATTAGGTAAATCAGCTAATAAAAACAGGGAGTGTAGCCAATACAAATCAGAAATGTTATCAACATTATTGATACAAAGATTTGGACAATATATAATTTTAATGAAACAATGTTGTAGAGCAGATGAAAGAAAATTGGAAACTTTAATAAAAGATTTTGTAGCAAACTATCAATATCAGGAAGAACTTTCGTGGCAGTAGCAATTATTTTCCAGGATGGACCTTCTACGACATCTGGACACTACACTGTTGATTTAAAGTGCAATAAAGGATAGACATATTGTAATGATGTCCATATGGTTTTCAAATATCGTTTGCCTAAAGAATCACCAAATTCATACCTAACATTTTTAATGGCAAAGTTCTGAGAACATAATTCAGACTATTGGGAATATGTTAATATGTATTAATGCTTTGGATAATTTCAATATAAAGGATTTCAGGAATATAATTCAGCCTAGAGGGAAAATACTGATATGAATTAAGAAGTTTATTATGGATATTCGTACTGCTAATTGAATTATTGTTTCTGTTCTTTGATGTTGTAGTTAGAAAAATTATCTTAGAAAGAAGCATTTTATATATTTGATACTTGTATTATATGCAATGTTATTAAGGATGCTTATTTTAGTAAATGTGAAGAGATAGTTTACATTGTTGAAAATTTTTTGAACGCAGATTTCTTTTTTTTTTAACAATCTTATTGATTGTAGTTTTTTGCTAGCTGTTATATGACGAGTAACATTGAAATAACTATAGTGAAATTCAGTACATTCCAGCAAAAAAGGCCAACTGAATATGTATATATTGCTAAAATTATGCTGTGTTCTTAAAATGATATTATATGTTATAACTGTAGTTTTCTTCTCATTTAAAAACCCTAATTCTATTGTTTGAAGGTTTTTTTAATTTAAATTATAAAAACCAACTGCAAACATGCTTTCAAATACTTTGATACCTACTATTGTAAAGGTAAGAATAAGTAATCCAAACAGTGTTCATACAATACTACATTCACCTCTGCACTATCCATACAGTCATCTAACCACCTAGACACTGCTCATTAACATCTTAAATTTCCCAGGTACTATTCATGCAGTCCACCAATCACCCGGTCCCTCCTAATGCACTCTTTCACTCACCCAGCCAGTACCATGTACTAATCCAATCCCTCTGCCAATACCCAAGCACTTACACATTCCCTCAGGCGGTATCCGTGCAGTACTCTAATCATTCAGCCAGAACCATGTCCTTATCTAATCACTGTACCAATACCCAAGCACTTATAAATTCACCATGCTGTCAACTTGCAGCACTCTAAGGGATCCATTACGATGTCGGGCGGATCGCCACCGCCATTGTGGCGGTGGTGATCCACCCGACATAAATGCCCGCCCGCCACCCTTTTCCCCCGCCACATTACAATGGCGGGGGGACCGCAGTGGAGGCAAACACCGCCCGCCACTTTTCCGCCTCGGTCACCTTGCGGCCGGGGCAGAAAAGGGTTCATATGGTGGCGGTGTCTATCAGACACCGCCAGCCATATTTGGATGGGCGTCTGCAGTTGCTTTTCCGTGGCGGCAATGCTGACACGGAAAGGCAGGCAGACTTCACTCTGGGGGCCCCGTGCGGGCCCCCAGAGTGAAGGAGAGTATGAGGGTGCACACGGGGGGTACCTGTGTTACCTCCCTGCATTAGCATAATTAAAGCGGCAGACACCACGTGGTGCCTGCTGCTTTGATTATGCAAATGCTGAAATGCTTCTTTAGCATTGTGGCGGGCGTTGCAGAAAGCACCGCCCGCCACAATGCTAAAAATACAGGATGTGCCCGCCACTGTGGCGGGTACATCCTAATACACCCCACGGGACCCCCGCCCTTATGGCGGGCGGTCCCGATTACCACGAGGATGGCGGGCGGGCAAAGTCACCCGCCATCCTAATGACCCCCTAAGTATCCAGTCACTATCCATGTACTTGTAAAATGACTCAGAGATTAAAACATGCAGTGTTACAATCAAATGTGTACTATCCATGCAGTCCCCTAACCACCTACACAGTACTTATTCACTCCTCCAATTACTCAGGTAGTACTCATGTAGTCCAGGAATCAAGCTGTGTCTCTCTGTGCACTCCTCCAATCAGCCAGTCAGTACCATGCCCTTATCTACTCCCCCTGTCCGAAGCCCAAGCACTTATAAATTCACCATGCTGCGAACTTGCAGCACTCTAAGTATTCAGACATTGTTCATGTACTTGCACAATGAATCGGGCATTAGGACATGCAGTGTTACAATCAAATGTGTACTATCCATGCAGTCCCCTAACCACATACATAGTACTGATTCACTCCTCCAATTACCCAGGTAGTACCCATGAAGTCCAGTAATCACACTGTCTCTCTCTGTGCTCTCCTCTAACAATCCAGCCAGTACCATGTCCTCATCAAATCACTGTACCAAAACCCAAGCACTTATACATTCACAGTGCTGTGAACTTGCAGCACTCTAAGTATCCAGTAACTATCCATGTACTTGTACAATGACTCAGACATTAAGACATGCAATGTTACAATCAAATGTGCACTATCCATGCAGTCCCCAAACCACCTACACAGTACTGATTCACTCTTCCAATTACCCAGGTAGTACCCATGAAGTCCAGCAATCACACTGTCTCTCTCAGTGAACTCCTCCAATCATCCAGCCAGTACCATGACCTTATCTAATCACTGCGCCAAAACCCAAGCATTTATAAATTCACCATGCTGTGAACTTGCAGCACTTAAGTATCCAGTGACTATTCATGTACTTGTACAATGACTCAGGCATTAAGACATGCAATGTTACAATCAAATGTGCACTATCCATGCAGTCCCCAAACCACCTACACAGTACTGATTCACTCCTCCAATTACCCAGGTAGTACCCATGAAGTCCAGCAATCACACTGTCTCTCTCTGTGAACTCCTCCAATCATCCAGCCAGTACCATGACCTTATCTAATCACTGCGCCAAAACCCAAGCATTTATAAATTCACCATGCTGTGAACTTGCAACACTCTAAGTATCCAGTCACTATCCATGTACTTGTAGAATGACTCGGTCATTCAGACATGCAGTGTTACAATCAAATGTGCACTATCCATTCAGTCCCCTAATCATGTGCACAGTACTGATTCACTCCTCCAATTACCCAGGTAGTACCAATGTGGTCCATGAATCACACTGTCTCTCTCTGTGCACTCCTCTAATAATCCAGCCAGTACCATGTCCTTGTCTAATTACTGCACCAAAACCCAAGCTCTTATACATTCACTGTGCAGTGAACTTGCAGCACTCTAAGTATCCAATCACTATCCAGGTACTTGTACAATGACTCAGGCTTTATGACATGCAGTGTTACATTCAAATGTTCACTATCCATGCATTCCCCTGACTACCTACACAGTACTGATTCACTCCTCAAATCAGCTAGGTAGTACCCATGACGTCCAGGAATCACACCGTCTCTCTCTGTGCATTCCTCCAATCATCCAGTCAGTACCATGTCCTTATCTAATCACTACACCAAAACCCAAAAACTTATAAATTCACCATGCTGTCAACTTGCAGTACTCTAAGTATCCAGTCACTATCCATGTACTTGTACATTGACTCAGGCATTAACACATATAGTGCTACAATCAAATGTGCACTATCCATGCAGTTCCCTAAACACCTAAACAGTACTGATTCCCTCCTCCAATTACCCAGGTACTACCCATGAGGTCCAGGAATCACACTGTCGCTCTCTGTGCACTCCTCCAATCATCCAGCATGTACCATGTCCTTATCTAATCACTGCGCTGAAACCCAAGCACTTATAAATTCACCATGCACTAACATTGAAGTACTCTAATTATCCAGTCAGTACACATGTACTCATGCAATTACCCAGGCAATTTTTTCCTGTACTTCTACATTCCTTTAACTTCTACCTATACAGACCACTAATCTCCCTGTTACTATCAATGCACCCCTTCAGTTACTCAGCCAGTCCCATATATTTATCCAATCACTCTGCCAAAACTGAAGCATATTTTAAAATCATCATGCTCTCGCATTGCAATCCTCCCATCAGCCAGACAGTACTTATGTAATCATGCAATTACCCAGGAACTAACTCTTGCACTTTTACAATCCTTTGAGTGCTGCCTATACACTTTAGTGATCTGCTTGTTACTACCTATGTTCTCCTTCATTTACCCATCCAGCTCCTTGTCCTTATCTAATCACTCTGCCAAAACGTAATCACTTATAAAATCACAATATACTCTCCTTGCAGTAGTGTAATCATCCAATCAGTACTCATGTATTCCTACAATAACACAGGCAGTAACACATGGAGACTTACAATTACCTGTGCATTGTTTCTGATCTATAAGGAGATCTCTATAGTTGAGTCCAACCCCACTCCCCAGAATGATTCAGTGGATAATTGCAATAAGATTGCCAAGTATTTCTCCGACAAAATCACCAACATCTATGATAATTTTTCTAGCAACATAAAATCTGGCAATGACTTCATAGAGAATGATGCTTATATAAGCACTCCCATCCATCTAAGTACCTTTTCTGTACCTCCAACCGAAACTCTAACTAAAATCTGTAAGAGTATTAAATCTGGTTCACCACGCGATCCCGCCCCTCCTAAAATTTTAACGGCCAGTCTCCCGGCCCTGGAACCGCATTTCAGACATATGTTGCAAATATCATTCTCTACAGCTACTCTCCCCGCAGACTGGAAAAGAGCTATAGTATTCCCCATTAAGAAAAAACCTAACCTGAGCCAGGATATATTGGAGAATCTACGTCCAATTTCTCTACTCCCTTACCTCGCTAAATTAGCTGAGAAAGTAGCTAATGCCCAACTTATGAGACATCTTGAAACACAAGAAACCTTCCATCCCTCACAATCGGGCTTTAGATCAGGCTTCTCCACAGAGACAGCACTCCTAAGAGCTACTGAAACTCTGAGGGAGGGAGCGGACAAAGGCAAAACCATGGCCTTGATCATGCTAGACCTCAGTGCCGCGTTTGACACTGTAGCTCACTCCATACTGCTACAGTGTCTAAACAGAGCGGGAGTCACAAAAGAGGCTCTAGGATGGCTGAAAGCTTTTTTAACCAACAGAAGCTTTCAGGTCCAAAGAGGAACCTGTCTCTCGGACAGCCTAACCTTAGAACAGGGGGTACCTCAGGGCTCGGCCCTGAGCCCCACTCTGTTCAATTTGTATATGACACCTTTGGCAGAGGTGGTCCAATCGTTCGGCGTGGAGCTTGTCTCCTACGCCGACGATACACAACTCCTGATCTCCCTGTCCCAATCCCCCTCCTTGGAGGCCGATAACTTCAAATCCTGTATGTGCAAGCTGGCCATATGGATGAATGAGCACTGTCTCAAATTAAACGGAACAAAAACAGAGGTGCTCATTATAGGGGGAAACAACACCAATTGGACCAAAGACTGGTGGCCCACATGTCTGGGACCAATGCCTACCCCCAGTCAGGAGGCTAAGAATTTGGGTGTCTGGATTGACAACAAACTCTCGTATGGCAGTCATGTTAAAAAAACAGTTGGAAAATGTTTTGGAGTTATGAAGACGCTCAGCCGCACCATGGACCTACTCCCATTGAGTTCCAGGCGCACCATGACACAAGCTCTGATCACTTCCCGCATTGATTACGGGAATGTGCTTTTGTTGGGCACTTCTGAAAAAAACATTAGAAAGCTGCAGGTCCTGCAAAACTCAGCGGCACGCCTTGTGCTCAGACTCCCGCGCAGAGCTCCATCCAAACCTTCCTTGGATGCTCTGCACTGGCTGCCCATTAGAAAGAGGTTAATTTTCAAGGCACTCCTCTGGTGCCATAGGATCATTCATCAGAGAGCACCCTCCTATTTGTCTGACCTAGTCTCCCTCTATGAACCCTCCAGATCTCTACGTTCTAAGGGAACAGGCTTGCTTAAAACCACACGCCCAAAAAAAGCCAGACTTGGAGGCAGGTCCTTTCGCACTCTTGCGGCCAAGGAGTGGAACACCCTCCCCATGAATATTAGACAGGAAAAAAGCGAAACATCTTTTAGGAAACTTCTAAAAACACATCTTTTCATTAGCTAATTTCACTGGTTGCTGCCTGTTTCTTCTTCCGCCCAAGTAATACTCTCTCCTAAGCGCGGGGACACGCCGGGAGGCGTCACCAGGCGCTTTATAAACTCCTATAATAATAATAATAAATTAGCCATGTAGTTCAGCCACCTCCATGTCACTACACATGCACTCTTAGAATCAATAATGTTCTACACATGTACTCTAGCAATGACCCAGATGTTAGCATGCAGTTATTTCTCTTTTTTAACCAAATAAGGTAGTTTTGAAGAGAACAGTTTTTTCTTCTTTTTTGTACAGTGTAAAAATGTCATTCCAACTGATTTTTTTTAGCAGCGATGATTTCTTGCTGCTGAACATGCAGCGTCAACTGATTGTTGTCTGCAGCATAAAATGGCATTGCATTTTATACAATGCTGTTTGAGCGTTGCAAAGTCTGTACAAATATACGGACTGTGAGATGCAGAGGTTGGGCCTCCAGAAGCACTGGGAACAGCTCCCTGGTCAGTTTGTGGTGTGGCCTCTTAGTTCGTTGCAGTTGTTCTCTTGCAAGGTGTCTCGGATGTATAGTCTGCAGATGTTTATACATATTAGAAGTGCTACATGAGTACGTTTTCTCGCTGCCTCTTGACAAAACTTTGGGACACAGTGTGCAGCTCACCTTCCTTGCATTTACTTTCCTTTCTCCCTCCGGAATTATAAACAATTTCCAATCAATAGACTTTGTTTTTTTTTTGGGAGGTGAAACTAAATCTTTCTCATCAGATGAAGGTCTACTGGTGAATTAGAAGCCAAGTAATATCTTTCGGCGTCGTGGAAACGATATTGATATGAATTAATGAGTTTATTTTGGATATTCTCAGTGCAAATGTTTTAGACTTTTGTGAATTAATAAAGAATTGCTGATTAAATTATCTTTTCCATTCTTTGATATTGTATTCAGAAAATTCTCTTAGAAAGAACCATTTTACATATTTGATAATTGTATTATATGCAATGTTATTGAGGATGTTTAGTTTAGGAAATGTGAAGAGATAGTTGACTTTGTTGTAAATATTTTGGACACACATTTTTTTTTAACAATCTTATTGATTGGATTTTTGTGCTCACTATTATATTATGAGTAACATTCAAATCACTGTCTATGGTGAAATTCAATAGATTCTGAAAACACCAAAGAAGGGATATAATATTATATGTTATACGTGTATTTATTCTTCTCTTTTGAAGAGCCAAATTCTAACTTTAGGACTCCTAAATGCCTTCTGTGAATACCCAAAGTCTTAAAGTTAGGATTTTTCTCAGTTTAGGAGTAATATAGTTAGGAGTCCTAACTTTAGGACTCTAAAGGCCTTCTGTGAATACCGAAAGTCTTAAAATTAGGATTTTTCTCAGTTTAGGAGTAGTAAAGTTAGGACTCCTAACTGTAGGACTCCTAAAATACTTCTGTGAATACTAAAATGAGTAAGTGCCACCAAAATGAGAAAGTTCCTTCTGTGAATACCAAAATGTTAGTAAGTTTAGGATTTTGTCTTAAGTTAGTTTTGTGAATCAGACCCTTTCTCAGTTTAGGAGTAGTAAAGTTAGGATTTCTAACTTTAGGACTCCTAAAAGCCTTGTGTGAATACCGAAAGTCTTAAAGTTAGGATTTTTCTCAGTTTTGGAGTAGTAAAGTTAGGACTCCTAACTTTAGGACTCCTAAATAAATTCTGTGAATACCGAAATGAGTAAGGGCCTTCTGTGAATACCAAAATGAGTTAGTGCCTTCTGTGAATACCAAAATGGTTGTAGGTTTAGGATTTTGTCTTAAGTTAGTTCTGTGAATCGGGCCCATGTACTCTAGCAATCACACAGATATTAGTTTGCAGTTATTTCTATTTTTTAACCAAATAAGGCAGGGGCATATCAACAAGAGACATAACGCTGCTTTTCCAGCACATAGCGCTGGAAAAGTGGCAATTGTTTTAACTCATTGTTATCTATGCACCGCTAACATGCATTAGCGCATGTTAGCAGCCGTTACATTAACGCCTCGGCCCGCATCGCTAATGAGATGAGAAGTAGGCGTTGAATCCAAGAAACAACAGGGAAAAACTCGCTAACCAGACATCGCAGTATTTGCAAACCAGCCCCTGACAAGCGAAGCGATAATAAAAGCCACGCTAACCGTGGTTATTGCTGGTATCTAACGTCTGCTTTATTTCCGACTTAGCTATCTGTATAATGGGAGGTGGATTGCAAGGTTAAGTCCACATATCCCTATTATCTACATTTTCATTAGCGCTGTTCCTTTATGGTAAGATTTTGCACGCTAATGCTCATTCTCACTGTCTATCAATAAATTTCACATCGCCTGTTAGCAAAGCGTTGCTAATACGCCACTAACACGGCGATTTGATCCGGCGATAGATGGTGATAATGACAAACGCGCTAAACGTGTTCAGGGATAATTATCGCGTGTTGTTGTTGATATGCCCCATAGTTCTGAAGAGAACTGTTTTTTTTCTTCTTTTTTGTTTTTAATTTTGTTTTTGTTTTTTGTTAACAATTTTCAGATTTTTTTAAAACAAAAAAAACAAACAGACAATGCTTTAAACCTTTGGAATTAAAACGTCATTCCAACTGAAATTCTTTTTTTTAGCAGCGATGATTTCTGCTTGCTGAACATACAGCATCAACTGACTGCTCCCCACAGCATAAAATGTCATTGCATTTTATACAATGCTGTTTCAGGTTTGCAAACTCTATGCGGATATCTGGTCCACAAGACGAAGAGGATGGACCTCCAGATGTGCTGGGACCAGCTCCCTGGTCAGTTTGTGAGGCCTCTTGAGCACGTCGCATTTGTTCTCTTGCAAGTTGTCTCGGATGTATAGTCTGAAGATGCTTATACATACTGGACGTCCCATAGGAGTACTTCTTGTTGCTGCCTCTTGACAGAACTCTGGGACAGAGTGTGCAGCTGACTTTCCTTTCTCCCTCTGGAATCGTAAAAAATATCCATCTGGTCTTTTTTTTGGAGGTGGTCCCAAATCTTCATCATCAGATGGAAGGTCTATTGCTGGTGTAGAAAAAGCCATTGGAGAAGCTTCCCAGTAAACACCAAAAAATCAAAATTTTGCTCCCAAAAACACAACAGGTGTCTCTCCTCTGATGCAGCTGACAGAATGACTAAAGAGGGTGGGGTCCTCCAAGTTCTATAATGGAAAACCTTGTCACCCAATTAAATAGTTTATTTCAAAGTCACATGGGAGCCGTGCACCGAGCGCGCAACCAGCGTGCACCCAGCGTGACATCGCGAAAATGTATTTTACAATATTATAAGTTTATTACAAGTACAACTATATTATTTTTTAAAATACTTTAGATGATCTCTTGGTCTGATATGTACATTAAAGTTATATAGATATATAAATTTAAAACGCCATTTTTTTAATACAGAAGTCATGAACCTGGTGCGGCCCGGCAAATATATGATGTCACGCGGGTCCCGGCACCACGCACACGTCGCATACGAGATGTGTACATGACGCAAGCTCATACGTATATGACATTAAGCGGGGCCATGCACCGCGCACCCATCGCATACCAATCGCGCACATGACACAATCCCATACGTATATGACGTTATGTGGGGCCACGCACCCATCGCAAATGAAACGTGGCTCCTTCCATGATAGGTACACGATAGGTACCCGACTCCAATATTTTGGGGGGGAAAGAAGATATATTTTAAAAGACATAGGACATTACATAGTTAAATTAAAATAAAAAAAGAAAAGAAAATAATTATAGAATATTACAGTTGCAAAATATCTTTTAAAAAAAAACTTGCAATTTTCAGAAACACATAAAAGGTTGTATAAATATTAAATTTACAAATTAGCATTTAAAAAACCCTAGAAATTCACTGAAAAAAACATAGGGTTCAGGCCCGTTATAGTTAGAAATTAGCATTTAAAAAACCTTAGAAATTCACTGAAAAAATCATAGGTTTCAGGCCTGTTATAGTTAGGAATTAGCATTTAAAAAACCTTAGAAATTCACTGAAAAAAACATGGTCAGTGACATCACAGATGACATTGCTGATGACATCTCAAATAACATGACTGATGACATCATCCATGTGATAATCTGATGCACCTCCTCACACCCTAATATAACCTTTGATACACCTACTTCAAAATACAGAATCCCATTTTCCAAATGATACACACACCAATACCACTTACTACATATCTACTCACTGGTTCTTAGGACTACACACACATCTACTCATTCACCCATACAATCACTCATACATGCAGTCAATCATCAATACAACACTATCATGTACACCTATATCGACACTCACACACCAGCACTCATCCAGAGTTACTCACACACCTAGTCAGTCATGAAAAGAATCAAACACACTTCCATTTACTGACCTATATTACTCTCTTATACAATCACTGATACAAGTACACACTCATCTATACAGCCACATTCACAATAACTGACTCTCACATATAGTCATTTATATAGTCAAACTCTCACATGCACTGCCTTTTACATGTGTAATTACTTGGTCATATACCACTGAAATATCTATTCACTCAGTAACACACACATACACAAACTGACCCACCCATACAGCTGTTTCCACATGCACTCTTGAACCCATACAGCCAGTGAATCAATCACTCAAACATGTATGCACAGAGTGACACACCTCCCACGCACACACACACACACACACACACACACACACACACTCAGGCACCCATACAAATACTCTGGCAACCAATCAATTGCCCATATAGACACTCATTTTGCTATTAATCAACCCATGGAGCAGCTTATACAACAGCAGACATATTGATACAGACATTCACACAGTTTAGTCACTAACCCATGCATTCAATAAAAACACATGTAATAACTCACTTGAACAGTCAGTGACGCACCTACTAAATCCTCCATCCAGACACTTATACACCCACTCATTCTTCAAAACACCTTGGCATATATATATAATACAGATTTAAGCTTTATAGAAACACACATTCACTGGATGAAGTCATCAGTGATGTCATCAGTGATGTCATTTAAGATGTCATCGGTGATGTCACTGACCATGTCATGAATGATGTAATATGTGACGTCATCAGCAGTGCATTGCGGGGGCGTGCCTTATAGTTAGGTGAACTAACTATAACAGCAAAATTTCTATGGTTTTGTAGGAGTGAAATGTCTAACTAACTATAATGTCCCTGAAACCTATGTTTTTTTCATTGAGTTTCTAGGGATTTTTCAATGCTAATTCCTAACTATAATAGGCCTGATTCCTATGGTTTTTTCAGTGAATTACTAAGGTTTTTTTAAATGCTAATTTCTAACTTTAACATCCGTGAAACCTATGGTTTTTTCAGTGAATTTCTAATTAAATGCTAATTTCTAACTATAACGGGCCTGAGGCTAAACAGAGCTTGCCATCATAAACGCCAATTGCCTTTTCTGAAAAGAATCAGCTGTCAGAAAATAAAAACACTTTCTACATTGTAACTGTACCCAAAGTATTTTATCATAACATAAGGTGCTATGATATAAGGGATAAAGTATTGCACATTATGTCAGGATACTAAAAGTCACAGAGGAGTTCCATAAGCATATAGAGGAACATGACCAAAGGTCAAGTTCCTTATCATATACGGCAGGGGGTACTTTATCCCAAATAATACTTGGTGACACCATCACTTTTCCCCACAAACTGTATAAATTCTTAGTATGTAGCTCTTTCATGCGAAAGAGAAAAGAGAGAACATGTTTGCAAACATAAAGAATAAAAATAAAACCTCTAGTGCAAAATTAAACACATGAAAAACCTGTTGGATATTTGTTGCAGACAGATATTAGAAACAGTTCAATAAATGTCAGTTTAAAAAATATCTACAGGTGCTTGGAAGGTCTAGAAACATGCAGAAAGATTCTGCCTTTTCTTTAGCTGTTGAATGAGTGCAAATAATAAGGATTCTTTCTCTGCTTGCCATAGTATATATAAATTCCTTTATTCGGTTTAACACATTGGCAAACCATAAAAGCAACATTTTTAAAAATACAGTTTCATATCTAAAATGTATAGAATCTACATGTTACATACAAATATTTGGTCCAGATCAAGTCAATACAAAAAATGCAAAAAATGATTAGTTCATTATATTTTTTAGGGCCACAACCAGGGTGCCTTATTACAGATTTTTTCTATGCCTTGTGACACATTTAAAAAAATTCAAGACATGGTAACAAACAGATTCAGATTCCAACATTTGTAGGCGAAGCATTGCGTGACGGCATTATCTCAAACCCCACTGCCTCAACAATGGTAATAACCATATTTTCCGATGTGAGAGGTGGAATTTACAAAACAATATCTTATGTACATTAGTTTGTTTTGAATTTTCGTCACATGGGCAGACAGGAAGAGTTTGGTCCCACCTAGTTCCTTCGTGAAAGGCTACTAGCCTAAAGAAGAGATCTAGCCTAAATCTTGTCAGCAGCATTCTCTCATTGGTACTGATTTGTAGTGTTAGGTAAGGCTGGATGCTTTCTGTCGCCTTGACCATGTTGGCGTGGAGGACCGAGGATTTTAGAGACTCAGCGGCCAACCTCAATGACTCTAGATGGCTTAATGCCAGTTGTTTCAATGTTCTTTTTGGTATATCAATGATGTTTTCAGGTTGGAGGTAATAATTCTCCTTACCTAAGTCTTTAAGGAAATTTCTGATATACCGAAGCCATGATATATTATTAGTTCGATCAAGAGTCATCAGCTCTGCTACAATTGCCTGTGTAAGTAGATTTTTTTCAGAGGTCCAAATACGCCTCCAAAGCAACAGCGGTTGAATCTTTATGAGATCCTCTAAATAGGGCACTCCAAGTTCCAAGTGAGTTGCATAAGTAGAAGTGCATCTTGGCGTTGCTAGCAGGAATCTGAAGAAAGAATTTTCTGCAACCTGAAGGGTACTTACATCTACATGACCCCAGAGGCCCGCCCCATATAGTGCACTTGACTGACACTTTGCACTATAGATTTTTAATAACTCTACTGGAGCCCTCCTCCCCAGTCTCTGTGAGAAGCTGATCAGCGCCGCTGTAGCTCTTTGAAAAAGATGGCACCTTGCATCCACTGCGGGCCGCCAATTCAATTTTCTATCGATCATAATACCCAGATACGGATATTGATCAGTTACCTCGAGTTTTTGGTCATTGAGGTAAATGCTCCTCACTTGTTTTTTCTTATTGCCTGCTATCATGACGAACCTTTTTTTTTACGTTCACATGTAGGTCCAACTTGCCCATGTAGTCAGTATATCTATTCAGGGACTTCTGTAATTCGCGCGGAGTGCGTGCCAGGATGACTGCGTCGTCTGCATAGAGCAGAGCGGGAATCAGACGCTTTTTTGCCTGTGGCAGGTCCTGTGCCCCCCTCAGCATCTCCTCCTCCAGGCCGTTGGTATACAAAGAGAATAGGAAGGGGGCCAGGACACATCCCTGTCTGACTCCGCGCTCCACTCCAAACGGCGCCGTCAGCTCTCCCCCTAGGCCAAAACGCACTCTCGCAGTCGCTGTTGAATATAATTCTCTCCGAAAATCCAAGATAACAGAATCCACTCCCATTAACCTCAGGATTGTCCAGAGCTTCGCATGCGAGACACAATCAAATGCCGCGGACAGGTCCACATATACCATGTAGACCATGTCCTTTTTTGCTTGTGTGTATTTACTTGTTAACAGGCTAAGATTAAGAGCCTGCTCCACTGTGCCGAACCCCTCTCGAAATCCAAACTGGAGATCGGAAATAATGCCTTTCGCCTCAGCCCACTGTTGGAGTCTCTGGAGGATTACCCTTCCAACAACTTTACCCAGAGAGTCCAACAGTGAGATGGGGCGATAGCATGTAACATCCTGGCGATCCCCTTTCTTAAAAATTGGGACCATGATAGATCTAGTCCAAGATTCTATCAGACCCACTTTTGCTGCTGCACTGCACACTCTGGTAAGAATCGGGGCCCAAAGATCTAAATTATATTTAAAGAGGTCCACCGGGACCCCGTCTGGGCCCGGGGCTTTCCCGTTTTTGCTAGCACCTAGTGCAACTATTAACTCAGAGATGTCAAATTGAAGGGATATTGGATATTCGACCTTTGCGAGTGTGTTTTCAGTCCTACCTGGTGTTACTATGTTTTTAAAGATTTTTGAGAAGTGAGCCACCCATACGTCTTCCTCTATGGCCACTTCTATTTTAGGACTTTTATCGTCTATAAGATAGGTTGATCTAACTGTTCGCCAGAATGTCTCACTATTTTTAGAAAGAGCACTAGTATGGAGATCGTTCCATAACTTCTGCTTAAGTTCTTGTATTCTTAATTTAATTTACGTGCCCTATTATATTGTTGCCAGCAGTGTTGGATCTGGGCCGGATCTCTGGGAGTATTTTTTAGGGCTGACTTTAAATTGGTTAGGGCCGCTGTACAGCTATGATTAAACCATCCCCTAACGGATGTATTTGGGCCTTTGGAGTTCGCTGTGAGAAAACTCTGTGGGGCATATTATCAAGGGGGTTTATCTCCGCTTTTTTGGCTTTAAAAGCCAAGAAAGCGGAGATAAAATTATCTCCCTATTACCAAGCTGTCGCTAACACCAGTTAGTGACAGCTGATAGGAGATAGCGACCATCTTGGGCCCCGCTTTGCATGTCAGTGATATTTATCACTAATGACATGCAAAGTGGGCGTGCCAAGATGTTAGCGACTGGAAATAGTCCCTAACATCGCTATCTCCTATTACCAACTTTTGGAGATATTCGCGCTAAGCGCGAATATCTCCAAAAGCTAACACCTGCCCTGAGCAGTTCTTAGCCATGTTATCCAATGGGAGGTGGATAACATGGCTAAGAGCATTTGCTCGATAATGCATGAATATCGCTGACTTTTCAGCGATATTCATGCATTGCGGCCGTTTTTTATCGCATTTGCGATAAACCTTGCTAATAGCAAGGTTTATCTGCGATAAAAATCGCCGATGTGCGGCGATAATTTTTGTCTTTAAACAAGTTAGAGACAAAAATTATCGCTAGTTGTTGGTAATATGCCCCTTTGTTTTCTCCAATATTTGGGTAAAATTATTTAAAACTGCCTCATCTGTTTCATGCAAGTCCAAACATTTGATTATGTTTGGATAGGCCGCTTTTACCAATTTTCCAGTAATATCTGCTGGATTTACCTTCTCCCATTTTAGTGTGTATCCATTTTGCCTTCCCATCTCTAATTTATTCTGAGCAAGTGTTTTTTTCTAAGGTTGTAATTACAGATTTGGCCTGATTTATATGGAGATCCATCCTCAGAGCAGAATGATCACTTAGTGTGTTATGCCTAACCTCAAAAGATCTAACTCTACATGCCAGTCCAGGAGAGAGAAGGATATAGTCAACTGTTGTTTGGGATCCTCTACCAACATAAGTTGGTTGTAGGTGATTCGTGTCTGGGTTTATGGTGTTTGCTATTTCGAGATCTAGTTCCGATAGTATATTATTCATAGCGGCCCCTGGTTTACTGTGCTCAAAATGCATCAGAGCGGTATCTTGCTCATCTACTATCCCACATTGATTTTTCTTAACTTGTGGGCATGGGTGTAGATTAAAGTCCCCTCCCCAAAGAAGATGAACTGCCCCTTTTCCTTTCCTAGATTGGCAAAACTGGATTATTTTTTCCTGTATATTAGAGAGGAGGGTCAAAAATTGTCCCTCTTCTAGGTTATTGTAAGGATTAATTAGAAGAAATGAGTCCTTATTCTTGAGGGCCAGAAATAGTATTTGAAAGTTTGGGTCAGACCCAACTATCGTCACTTTTAGATTCAGGGTATTAGCAATATACGTGATGATCCCTCCTCTTGGTCTGCCCGCATTACAGGTAAGAGCTGGAATAAAATAAGTTTTATAGCCTAGGAGATGGAGTTCCACTGTGGACCATGTCTCCTGTAGACAAACTATTTTCCCCTGATCCAAAAAGTGCAGGGCCGTCCCATAATCAATTTTAGGGCGGAGACCCGCCACATTCCAAAAGAATATGGATAGAGGCGACAAAACTGGGTTTTTCACTACTTCATCATTTTCTGGGGGGGGGGGGGTGAGTTTATCACTTGGGGTGAACTGGAATTAGTTACTTCAATCACCTCTAGTGGTCAATCGACCATTTCAAGGCCACTAAATCTATTCCTCGTTGGGATATTAAACCAAGTATCCCAACGTGGTTGCTCATTATAAATTATTCTCTGCGAATATGGGCCTTGGTCATCCCACCCCCTACGCCTATAGCGTGATCCTGCTGTATGCCAGGAGTTCTCATAATCCTGGCAGCGCGGAGCCACCACGTGTCTTGTACTGCCATAATCAAAATACCGTGGGGCTATTTGTTCCCAGGGAGCTTTATGGTTGTTAAAGGAATCGTTGTATTGTCGTGCGGGGTAAAAGAAGGAAAGTGGTTTCGTGCTTAAACCCCCATTTCCACCCGAGGGCTCCCATGAGCAGATGTAATCTACTACTCTGGGGTCCTCGAATGTAATGACGATGCAATCTCCTGGAATCGTCTTTCTACCATTTCCCACCCAGGTCGGTCTACGGACCATCAAAATCCTGGATGGCCAGGATGGAGGGATTGGGCGATTATTATTTAACCAATGCTGGGCTTTATTTTGTAGTGACCATGTGGGTTCCATGCTATGATCCGCTAATTCAGGAACACCTGTCATTACCACCACAAAGAGAGATGCTTCTGGTGGCATCTCAACGGGAATTCTACCTTCGGGCGGTCCTCTACGTCTGGCTCTATTTGCTATTGAAGCCAAGGTTTTTTGTGGCTGTAAATTACAGGCCGGGGTTTTGGCTACGGGTGTTTTAGTTGCCATTGCTTTTGACGCAGGTTTTTTAGGAGGAGGTGTCTTAGGGGCCGGTGTTTTTGGCGTTACTGCTAATGGCGCCGAGGGTTTGCTTTGTGAGATAGTTATGACAGTGTTAGTAAGTGGTTTTGTTGATCTGGTTTATTTACCGTTTCAGAACCTGTTGATTTAGATGTTATGTTTGCCAATGTCGGTACATTATCTTGTGTAGGTGTATGATTTGGGAGTATCTCTTTACTAATCTTATTTCCCCCCTTTTTTTGATCACCCGGGACTTGTGTTGACTTTATATACTTAGCTAGGTTAATTAGCTGATTCTCTATCCTCGCCAGTCTTGCTTCTACTGGGGCGAATAGAGATTTCACAGTGTCTTTGATAGTATTTATAAGCTGTGAGTTATTACTTGCCATTATGTCATTACTACATGATAAAAGGGCTGGGCGGTCTGGACTAGTAAGACTGGGTAAGTCATGCGCGGAATGATTTACAATTGCTGTGACTATTATGTGTTCTGGTCTAGGAGGTGCGGGCTCTACCCTAATAGGCGTATCTCCAATCTCAGTGGTGTTGGTGGTTTTCTGGCCATTTTTCCTTTTGCTTATTGCACCCTTCCTTCTTCCTCTTGCTTGTCTTATTTCATCTAGAGTAGTTTGGACTGGGAGTTCTGGGGTCCTTTCCAGGTCTAAAATAGATTGGTCTACTAATACCTGGGAATCTGAAAGCTGGGAAACCGAAAGGTCGACGGTGTTTGGTAGACTAAGTCTGCCCTCACAGCGACTCCCTTCCCCAGTGTTACCATCTATTGGAGGAGATCTTACCTTCGCCAAGTGGCCCATGGAGGACCTCTTAGCGTGTTCTAGATCCAAGGACACCCTACCTTCTATCAGAGTAATACTCTGATCGATAAATAGGTTGGCCTTGGTGATAAAATCGTCCATTGGGCCAAGCAATTTGTCTCCACCCCCATTAGTCTTACTCTTACACTTAGTTCCTCTAGTTGATACCATTGTTCTTGAAGAGCAGATTTGGTGAGAATAAAGTGAGATTAATTATTCTCTAGATGGCGATTCAGGAGTCTAGCTATTTTTGAATAGTTACAATGTGTAGGATAATCCACAAACAGCACTTAGTATAATCAATAAGATTTATCACGGAACAGGAGTTAGTGAGATGGCCCGGTCCGGTCTCTCAGGTCCTCGAACGGCCTCAAAGGGCCCGCCCTTTGCCCGGGCTTCGCCCCGTGCTGCGTCCCGCGGTCCGTGGGAAGGGGCGGGGTTAAATAGAGAGTGCTGGGGGCGGGAAGAAACACCAGCTGCGCTGTGGCTGTCAAAGCGCTGGGAATGCTGGGTCTCGCAGTCCCGTCCCGGTCCCCGCAGGCAGTAGTCTCTGCTCCGGTGCTCCGGTGTCCAGGGAACAGAACTCCTCCGGTAGGCAGGAAAGGAAGGCGGAAAGGCAGTGGCGAAAAACGGCTATGCAAGCGGCACCCATGGAGCGGGGGCCGCAAGCCGCTTTTAGCCTGCGGGAGTGCTGGGGGCCGGAAGAGACACCAGCTGCGCTGTGGTCGTCAAAGCGCTGGGAATGCTGGGTCTCGCAGTCCCGTCCCGGTCCCCACAGGCAGTAGTCTCTGCTCCGATGCTCCGGTGTCCAGGGAACAGAACTCCTCCCGTAGGCAGGAAAGGAAGGCGGAAAGGCAGTGGCGAAAAACGGCTATGCAAGCGGCACCCCCAAGCGGCTTGCCATAGTAAGCTAGAAAAATAAAGCAGAAGAAAGAAAAGCAATGTTTTAGGATTTTGTCCTAAATTCGGATTTTGTCTTAAATTTGGATTTTGTCTTAAATTAAGATTTTGTGTTAATTTGGGATTTTGTCTTAAATTAAACTTATGACAAACTTAAGTTAAACTTAAGTTTAACTAAAGACAAAATCCTAATTTAAGACAAAATCCTAATTTAAGACAAAATCCAAATTTAAGACAAAATCCTAATTTAGGACAAAATCCTAACTTAAGACACAATTCTAATTCAAGACAAAATCTTAGTTTAAGACTACTAAATGCCTTCTGTGAATACTAAAAGTAGTAAGTTTAGGATTTTGTCCTAAGTTAGTTCTATGAATCGGGCCCATTGTGTGAGAGAGCTATTTGGTTCACAGTTCTACTAGCAATGAGTAGGGCCCAGATGCACAGGAGTGGTAGCAAAACAGCGAGTGTGTGTTTATGCAGCAACTGCTTTGTGACTACCACCTTCATTTTCTGCTGAGACAGATGTACTAATCATTTTCTGTGCAAAATGCCAATCTGCAGAGAGTCACAAAATCTCCTCCCTCATTAACATTTATGAGACAGTAGTCTTATGACTTCCTGTGAATGTTTTCTTTTTTTTTTAGGTTTTACCTATCAACAACTAGGTCCAAGGATTTTAGAGCACTTTACAAAAGAACCAGATTACATTGCACGTTTGTTTTGCCGCAGGGAGATTAAAGCCTGATTTAGATTTTGCTCCATCATAAACATGACATATATCCCATCCATTGCATTACAAATGCCATAGGATATAATGTGTAATACGATGGATGGGATACCGGTAATGTTTGTCAGAAGTAACCCGTCTACACAACTTTAAATTAGGCCCTCAGTGATTTGCCCAGAATCACAAGATGTAGAGATGATAGGATTCGAACCTGTCTCTCCAGGTCAATGGTCAGCAACTCACGCCGCTGGCCACACCTACTCCCCTGTGAATGACTTCAAATGGCTGAATGGAGGCCGGAGGCAGGCCACCATCCCTGCTTTCACATACACGTAATACCGAATTTCATTTAAAGCAGCCCTCCTTTCTGATTTGTGCCCTATGTAGCTGGCAGTAACGTGGCAGAACTCGTGCAAAATGCTTCTCACAAGCCGACTGACAGGTGTTTTGTGCACTTCTGATCTGCGGTCACTGACTCTGTAATAATGGCTCTTGTTTATTGATAAGAGAGACCCACATCTCTGCATCGTAGCTCTTGCAGGTATTGTTTATAATAAACGGGCTAATCTTTCTATGTGAGCACAAGAATCATTATTCTTCCAATCTGCAGATTCGCTTTTATTTTCACCTTCATTGATTTGCCATCATTCATTTCAATACAATGAGCAGCTCTGCCTCTAGGTTTTCTTCAGAGCCGCACATCTTCGATTAATGCGTTGCCTTCTAGGGCGGTGCATAATTGGGATTGATGAAGGGAGCCTATCCTTCTAGAGCATAGATATGAATGTTTACTTGGACCACTGCTCCCACCCATCCCCATGCAGAAGAAAATAAATTAGACTATTTTTTTTAGAGTGCGACCATTAGAGGGCATCATTTTCATACTTGGATAATATTTCAAGAGAGATGAAATATGGGCTAAGAACAAATTTTGTCTTGCATCACCAATTTTGTCTTACATCCAACCTTTGTGCCCAAAACTGCAGCAAAAACACTCGACCTAGCCCCACTAGCTGTCCCCTAGTTGAAAAGTTAAAGATCGTCAGGCAATAAACACGAGGAACAAGATAAAAGCAAAGCTAGTGCTAATTTCGAAGACATTTTTAAAAAATCACAGATCTTTTTCAAGGACAGGGCGAATTATTGTATGTTTTGTTACCTTCATCTCTATAGGGCATTTCTACCATGTGTGTGCACTCGGGCCCTCATTACACGTGACCTAATAATTCCAAATAAGTGTGGTAACTGCCATTCGTTTAAGGATGTGATTATGATGTGGGGTTATATTCCAATCCCTGCACAAAAAGGACTTTGTGAAGGTATGAGAATTCCAAGTAATGTGGTAATTAGCACACCCACCCAACCTCCAGTTTTACATTGCCAATCTCAGTGGGTCAAAAGGGCTGAACTTTTCCAGAGAAATGTGTAGTGATCACTTATGTGACCTAACCTTCATTGTGAAAAACACAGATTCCAGAGCGATTCCCTTTTTTAGGAATACCTTGGATTATGAGGTATTTATAGTGTGTGGTAAATCTTGCAAACAGTGCCATATGTATTTACTTTGTTCAGCAAATACTACTCCCTTTACCAGTCCCTAAACCATGAAATAAAAGAGATAAACCAGAAACAGAATTCTAGCGTTCTTTTGCCCCCACCAAAACAGCAGTGCCAATTCAATATTGATCACGAATTACCAAAAGAAACGTCATCTAAGGGAGCCCTAATACAATATAGGTATTGAGAAGAATAGTCTGTATCAAAATTTGTCTGGGCATATCATCAAGGCCATGTGATAATTATTGCTCAGCGCACTTAGCACGAGGATAATTATCGTCGGCCAACTCTGAATTTTAGCGCGGAGATAGCGTGCTATCAGCAACCCTTAACTCCAAAGTGAATACATTCAGAGCGCAAGCTGCCAATTGTGAGATTTTCGCTGGAAATACAGAGATAATCGCACAAGATTTGGCGAAAGCTTGCTGATAGGGCAAGACATACTTAGCCATGATATCCACCTTACATAGGATATCATAGCTAAGTCAGTTTTGAAGCAGGCGTGAGGAAAGTAGCGATAACAGAGGTTATCGCTACTTTGCTTGTCGCTCTGCAGGTTAGAGTGCCCATTGATAATTGGAGAAATGTCCCTTAGTGACATTTCTCTAGTTATGTCGGGGCAGGAACGCCCACTTTGCCTCTCATTAGAGAGGCAAAGATGGGCGTTGGGGGGAAAGGGCGATAATGCAAGGATTCACACGATAGCATGACCTTGCTGAATAGGCGATAAATTTATCGCCGCTTTTCGTCCGAAAGCGGCGATAATTTTATCTCCGGGTCTTGATGATATGCCCCGTCACTAGGGGATCATGGAGATAAAATGGCTGACCGGTGAATTACAGCAATTCGATGGCAGAGCATTTCAGAATGTTAACAGAGCCTGTATTCTTGAAGAGGAACATGATATTAGGCCGGTGCCAGACACAGTCCTTTGTACATATTATACTACAGAGTCAGCATGGAGGACCAGCTGTGTATCCTTCAATGTGAGTTAGCTACAAGAGAGTGACACGTTTTAGGTCTGGCCTAGAGGCATGTTTGGCTCTATCACTAGCTGTGTAGCAATAAGCAAGATCAAAATGGCTAGCTTTCATTTTGAGCCCTGACTAAAACATTAATTAAGAAAGCTGTAGAACAAAATGGTATTTTCTGAATATAATGCTTGCATGAATTAAAGAATTGATTATGTGATGATTCAGAGTTCTTTTCAGGTGTAAAATAGTTGCTCATGCATTTTCAGTGCAAGCAGTCTATAGGAGATGGAATGATAAACTAAACAGAATATGACAGAGGAATACCTCTGGGTGAGTTCCTCATTGATTCATCAGTTAAGGTCCTGGGCAGGGTGAACTTGTCTCGATTATCAAACTGGTGAGAGCAAACAATTTTGATTTCTTGTTTGCAATAGAGGTTTAGGCAACGAAAAGGCACTCTTGATCAGTGCCTTAATTTACACCAGTTAATCTGTAAATATACAGTAGCTAAAAGAGGGCAGATGAACCTGCCGTTTATGGACCTGGCGTCGGCTTTCGACGGATCAACAGAATAAAGCTATAGTCATTACTAATTGGCTTAGGGCTGGATCATAACCTTATAAACGTTTTACATGATCTGCATCAGGACCTTACAGCTGCAGTCACATATAATCATAATGGGTCCTTAACAGTCCAAATAAAAATAAATAAAGGGGTGATTCAATGATGCATTTTGGCCTCAATATTATTCACAATGTATGTTAACAACCTAGGCCCCTTCTAATGTTCGGCCATAAAGGATATTCCCCAGGTAGGGGTGCACTTTATTCTCGATCTTATATACGCTGCTGATACTATTCAGCTAGCTAGAACAGCAGTAGGCCTTCAGCATTTACTTTATTCCTCCATAGAGTTTATGGTTTCCCTTCACATGGACATAAACCATTCTAAATCTCATTTGATGGTTATTGCCATAAGGAATCCCAGAGGAAAATCATGGGAGGCAACCAGGAAGTGACTAGAGTTTCTTCTTTACCTTATTTTGATGAGAGTGGTTCATGGGTCCTACAAAGAAAGGTTAAGAGAAATCTGCTGATTAGATCAGTAGCGTCAGTATTTGTATTTCAGAAAAGGTTGAGGGCTAGACCCATACAATCCATTGTTATGGTTTTCCAAGCTAAATGCCTATCCATTGCTAGTTACGAAAATGACATATGGGGATATAAGAAGTGTGGTGAGATACTGAAAGCTGAAAATGATTTTATCAGAAGACTACTGTTAATCCCACAATCAGCCGCTACTTTTATAGCGCATGAAGAACTGGGGTTGGAGTATGTTGCGAACAGACTTGCTCTTTCACCACTAGTTCATTAGTTCACAATTTGGTTAAGTACCGAGCTAGGGCTGAACCATGCTATCATAAAAGATTGTATTTCCCTGAATAAAGGTCATTCTATCTCATGGCTGCAGCATATTAAAGTCTGGCTGGAAAAACTGGGGTGTCCAGAGTTATATGGGGCACTGAAGTAGATTAGCAAAAAGGATGGGTCCTGGATTAAAAAGCTATTTATGACAAGAGTTAAAGAGGATAGAGAAGGTAGAGAAGTTTTAAAACCCACCGTTAGGTCACATATACTCCTATAAACAGATCTTTTTCTATGGAACCCTATATAATTACTGTCATGTCACCCCATAACTGCTTTCTTTTAACCTGTTTTAGATTGAATCGTTTGCACTGGCTTTTAGCAGAACCCCACGGGCAGCATAAGTTAGAAGATCGAGGGCCATGCTCATGTGATAACTTCTCCGTCCAAGACACAGTGCCCTTTATATTTTTCTGTGATCATTAACAGACCCTAAAACATTGCTATATTTTACTGTTGCTCAGAGGGACGGGATTTTCTGAGGTAAAATAAGCCCTGATCCACCTTCAAATGTTACAGTCTCCCAATATTTGCTTTAATGTGGCAAGCTTTTTGAAGGGAGCTCGAAGAAGAAGGAAAAAAATATTTCAAAAGCTGAAATTAGGTAAAGGCCTTTTTTAAACTGAGTCTTTTTATATTATTTAAATATTGAAGATATGTATGTATGATGAAATGTAATTTTTATCTTTGTTTTTATGTATGTGATGCATTTTTGTGGTTTCTATTTAACCAAATAAAGTATCTATTGATAGATTGATTGAGGTCTAGCCAAGAAGCATGTTTGGCTCTATCTCCAGATTATTGATCCAGTAAGCAAGTTCAAATAGTCTAGCTTTCATTTTGAACCATGACTAAAACATTAATTAAGAAACAATTAGCATTTTCTGTGTACTATGCCCACACAAAATATATAATTTAATATTTGATGATTCAGACTACTTTTCAGGTGTAAAATAGTTACCCATGCACTTTCAGTGGAGCAGTCCATAGGAAATGGAATGATACACTAAACAGAAGAAGAGAGAGGAATACCTCTGTGTGAACCAAAAGCCCACTCTAGGTGTATATCAAGTCAGGCCTCGAAAAACCATAAAAAGAAAAATACACACATGTATACTTACATACAGGGCCTTTGTGTCAGCCCTCTTGATCCATTGGTCTGTGCAACATCTATTCACATTTTGTTTCACCAGCCAAAAACATACAGCTTGGGCAATATGTCAGCCAATTTCAGCCATTGGCTCTCCTTCTCTTTGAGTGACACATTTTGCCTGATTAAATGTGCGCATCCACCTATCAAGAATTACCCTTCAATGCCATGTTAGTGAGGTAATACCTTCTTTTGCCAATTTATTTTTGTGTTCCATTCTTTTATTCTTTAAGGTTTCTCAGTCCCATGTATTTAAACTATAGCATCAGGTTACAGTAATTCAGAGCCAAAATCCCCATTTCTTTGTACCAATAGGGATCATGTTTCTTTTGATATATATTAAATCTAAAAAGGGGCTTCATACCAGCTACAAGTACAGCTGCCTGCTTGGAAACAGTTGTACTGTCCTATTAAAATTATATGCAATCGTTATTTTTTATTTACATTCTTTGCTGAAAACATAAGGCTGACATATTTATACAGAAGCATCTGTCTTCCTTCTTTTATTTTATTTTTATGGTATATGATTGCAATTAAAACAATTTTACAACTAAACCTTTGCACCAACTTACCAAGTCCAGACAAATGTATTTTGCCAATTCGTGTAAACAAAATGTTGTGCTCCCCTCTACTTGCTGAGAGACCTTCAACTGAGAATTTTCAGTGAAATGTTTATTTTTCCAAAAGCAGATTTTCATTGAGAGTGCCACTGCTCCTGGCCTGTCATCTTTTTCATTCATTGATATTCATCCATGGACTAGACTCCTTAGGAAATCTGAAACTTGTATTTGGAGCTTTTTTTATGCCTGGCTAAATTGAAATTATGCTCATCAAATCTCTGAAGTTCCTGAACTTTGAGTTATAAAAAATGTGTGAAATTTAATTAAATTCTGTATTACGGAATTTCACATACATTTCACCCAGGAAAGATAGGTTTTGGCATAGCATATCTCACTGAGAGACACTTTATGCTCATCCAGCTTTCTGCCAGTATCCTGCATCACATGATGTAAAAAATCTCATTAAAGGCAGAGGCACTGAAAACTGCATCTCCCTAATCAATGCACTAATCCAAGGATGGCAAACGCAGGTCACCGAGGGACGGATTTGTTTCAGAATTTCAAAATACCAATGTATGATTATTCCACTTGGTCATATCGTATACACATTTATTTTATAAGGATAAACTCAAAATCTGGCATGGATCCCACTTTCCTGAACTTTAGCTGGTCCCTGTGTACTAAGCCATGAAACTTTATTCATGATATTTAACATTTTGACTCAGCTTAACTGTAACTGTGGCAGCCATCTTTCTCTCTATGGTAATCATACCTTCAAATGTGCCAATCTAGTGTAACCTCATTTCCATACTTCGCTCCTGAAGCAAGAAATGTTTCGATATCCTGGGTCAGCAGTGAAGTTTACATTTCTGCATCTGTACGAAGGTTGCCTGCTCGCTTTCTTGTGACTTCAGAATACTGCACATTTGTAACTCCTTTGTTTCAGTCTAATTACATGAACTTCATTGGAGTCCTGTTTCATGAAAACCTAAATGTGTATGTCTTGCCTCTCCTGGGCAACTTAAGTTCATTTGGGGTGATGTATGCCCCCTTTGATGTCCATTTCTGTGACTCCCAGGTAGATTTTTCTTTTGTTAATAAATATTATCAGCTTTTAAATTGGCATGTTGGCCGGTTTTCTTTACCACACAACAGCAATACACGAACAATGTGATAAACTGGATAGAAAAATAAGCAACTCAATTCACACAGATTGAATGGATAGACACTTTAAGGATAGAGCAGGATGAGGTGTAACCTAGTGGTCAGAGTGGAAACCTTGGCACTAGAAAACCAAGGGGCATATTTACAATGTCTGGCGCATCTCTACAAATCAGCAGGGATGCACCAGAACAGATGCGTCACGCAATCCCCCCTTTGCGCCACCACGGATGTGTTGCATTTACAATGCGACGCACCATGGTGCAAGGAGGGGCAGATGCGTGACGCATCTTGTGGCGTAAGGGCGGCGCATTGCTGGAGTCGCATTGCAAGCGTGACACACTCCAGCAATGCATAGGGGCCGCCCATACTTAACGTGGTTCTTCACTCCTTACGCCTGCTTCAAGCAGGCATAAGGGTTTGACGCAGCAGCATCGTGAAAAAACTGACTCAGTGAAATCTTGTAGATTTCACTGCGTCAGTTTTACGGGGCTTTGCTGCGAGGGAACACCCATCCTGCAACAGAACGCCCACATGAAACCTAACTCAGGTTTCATGTGGCGCAGTGCTTTACAACGTGACAAATCTGCCTAGATGCTTCACGTTGTAAATAAGTCGCAACGTGGCGCATTATTTACGCTGCCGCTGCATCACAAAAGTGACCTAACTGTGGCACAAATGTGTCGCAAGGGGCATGTAAATGTGGCCCCAAGTTTGAGAATCGGCCTCAGCTCAACATCCTGTTATTCTGGGCAAATCGTTTCATCTCCCCGTGTTAAAAAAAAAATGTGTAATGTAATCTGGTGCTCATGAACATTGCTCTTAAGGCTGTGGTCCAAGTTCATCCTATATAACACTGCAAAAAAATTTAAAACATTCACAACAAAAGTCTGTGTAGTCAGAGTTTTTCTCCTTCTGTTTGCTCCTCATTGAGGTCACTACAAGGCCTCCTAAATTTAAAAAATGCTGAAGGCCTTGGGAATTCGCTGAAGACCGTGTTTCCCTTTTGTTATCTGTAACATTCACTCTTTCTTCCTGTTACGGTTCCTGTAATTTAGTGTAAACATTATGTAATACCTTACAAAATGAACTGACATAGCACAACATGTGCCTCAAGATTGGCTCATGAAAACGTGAAATAAAAAGGATGGTTATTATCGGAATTAGGACACATTCAAACTATTCAAAATACTTGATTGGCTTAATTATATTCCACACTAGTGCTGTGATCTGCAGGCCCTGAGCTTGAAACCTGCCAAGGTCGAGTCAGTCTTTACTTCCATCCTTCTGGTGTTGGTAAGTGCAGTGCAATTAGATTTCATAGTAGCAACATCTGTCATTTAAAGTGCTTGGAACGAGCGGAATGAAGCTTTTAAACACGTTTTTATTGTAAGATCCCTAGGGGCCTCATTTATGAGAAATGAGGCATTGCTGCGTGAAAGCAGCGATGCGTCAATTGTCAGCGCGCACTCCTTGCGACATACCTGATGCGTCATATTTAATGTATGACTCATCATGTCGCAAGGAGTTACAGATACGTCAGTATTTATGACGTTTCGGTAAGCGCAAAAGTGACGCATTGCTGGAATGTGTCACAAAAGTGACGCAACTCCAGCAATTCGTCCTTTCACATGGGGCAAGCCCCATGTGAAAGAGCCTGTGCCTCACAGCAGGCGTAAGATTCTGACGCAACGGCGTCCTAGAAGTGACGCCGTTAAATCTTATAGATTTCAATGCGTCACTTCTACAAGGCTTTTTGCAGGGGAACGCCCTCCCTGCATACATTATACCTGAATCAGGTATAATGTAGCGCAGGGGTTTATAAAGTGACGCATCTGCTTAGATGTGTCACTTTGTAAATAGTGCACAACAGGAGGCATGTTTTAAGCTGCCAATGCGTCACAAAAAGTGACTCATCGGGGGCGTAAAACTGACGCAAGGCCTCATAAATGAGGCCCCTAGCACTTACTCTTGTTTCTGGGTTTGTTTGTGAGGCAGATGTGAATTACACTAATTTCCACTTTCACTTGTTACAGGTGAAAACCAGGCTTAAGTCTACATACATCCTTTATGAACCAGCCTCAATGTATTCATACGCTACTAGCAAAAGCTTTCCTGCAGTGATATGTCAAGAAACGCCTAGCACATCCGTTAATGTTGTATGCCAATTTTTTTATATTTGCTAGAAGAAAAAAAATGCTGTGGGATTCACATGGCGTTAATTGGTGCGAGTCACAAATTATCCAGTTTTAATCTTGAATGCGATCGGTGTTGACTTTAACACCTGAGTCTTACTTCTTTCGAATTGTTTTTGGCCGCACTCCATTGTACATTGTCGTTCGAGTTTCATGGAAGTCACTGGCCAGCAGACTGGCGAACAAACCGCATTTGTGGGCTAGCACCAACACACAACGTGAACGATTCTATTGGAATCAGAATATAATTCTCAAATCTATATTATAGATATTGGGACTACTGACCTTAAGTACTTACATTATTTTTGGAGGCTAAAAATATGTATTTTTCCCCTTGCATTAGATAAACCCACACGGTACAACCACGAGCGACGATATTTAAATTATTTCTTCCCTTGAGTCAGTAAAAATTGGTGTTTTTCAAAATGGTAGTTTAAAGATCGAGTGACAGAAAAAACAGATCTGTACCTGGTTTGCTTCTAAAGCAATAGTTAGTTAAAAGTTGCGGCGAACATTAAAAAAGCCCACTCACAGCAATGCGATGAAAATGGCTATGTTTTTTTTTAGTAGCTCATTTCTGCCGAAAGACAATCGGTCGCGGCGTCTTTGTGATAACACGTGGCAAGGGCAAGTTAAGGTGAAACCTCGCGCCACCAGAAAACACATGTCCCCAGAGTTCTTTCACCGCATGCCCGTACTTCATACAGTGCGCATGAACTAATGATGCCATCTCGGTGTCAGTCTGAGGCCCGCGGGATACAGTTTCAATGTTTTTTAAAGTATCCTGTAATTGAAGAGGTCGAAAGGTCAAGGGGGCTTACTCTCGAGAGCAGAGAAGACCAAACAACTGATCCGCGCCCCGTATCTGTTTAAAGACTTCCTGCTGGAAACCCGCTGCTCCGTGGAGCCCCGGCTGCAGGGGTAACCTTTCCGCCATACTCTGAAACTTGAACGCTCGCCCCACCTGTTACCATGGAGAATTTGTGATCAGAAGCGTACCTTTCACGTCCCTAGCAACATAGGAATTGAGTAAAAAATATTCCTGGGACCGATGCCAGCTGTCTTTGAAGATCATCCTTTGTTGGCACAGAGGGTGGTCTTGAGAGTCAAGTTCCCGTTTTGTCTCGGGAGGGCACATATTTGTACAAATCCATTTGCCACTGATCTTAGAGTAGCTGTGCATGTGCAAGCCGCGGCCGGCCTATATTAGTGCTGGCTGGCAAGGGTCATTTGGAGTAACACACGTTAGTAGCTCTCAATTAGTGTCAGAGTGTGAATAATTGTGTCAGATATAGACGCAAGCAGACAGCTCCTTCAAACTGAAGCG
Source organism: Lissotriton vulgaris (assembly GCF_964263255.1). NCBI lineage: Eukaryota > Metazoa > Chordata > Amphibia > Caudata > Salamandridae > Lissotriton > Lissotriton vulgaris. The sequence goes on along the minus strand of NW_028244302.1, from coordinate 545,035 downwards.
CTCTTATGTTCAGCTTGATATTTGGACAGAAAATCCATCTCTTTCCTCCCTCCCGCCATCTCTCATTCTTTCATCCTCCCACAAGCCTGCGAGGCAACACAATACTTGGAAACATGGACAAGACAAAATATGTGTTTTAAGATCTGAGGCCCATTGTTCAGGAGTTGGCTCCGGGTTCAGCTGAAGGTTTCCGCCATAATCATTAACATTCCGAGTGTATCACAGATAAGGCATTTGCTCTTTGCTGCATTTCGATGAATTTAGGATATAAAATGTGTCGGCTGATGAGCCTTACCCAATAGGGCAAAAATGTAGAGGTCACGGTAGAGGTCACTGGGAGGACTGGACCATGGTAAATTCTAAGAAGAGGAGTTTCTGCCAAATTTAAAATAATTAGAAAATACATCTGTTGACTTAAGGTCTTATGGTTTTTAAGGAAACATCATATACTTCAGCCATCTCGCCTTGGGTTGAGAATACCTAGTCCTGTGTCACAAGTTTACCCTTCCTTACAGACTCAAACTGACCTCACTGAAAAAGCCCTGAAAGTGGAGGGATGGGGACGTGAAACTGCCATATGATAGAAGCTTTTTAAATATCAAAACTATGTGAACTTCACAAAGTTTTTAGTCTTTCAAATGTAAAAAAGCGATGTAAAGTCCTTAAGCCCTATATTTTACAGGAGAATTATTCTAGAAAATTATTTTGTACCAAAACACTCAAACAAAAAAAAGCTTTTCTTTGTGGACAACTTCCCTCTCAGATAAGATCGTTTGAAGTTGACATAGTTTGCAACTTCAAAATTTGTGTTGTTGATAACTTCACAGAACTCAGCTGGCTGCCATTTAATTCTGTACACCCATACTAACAAAGCATCTGCGAACAAAGCATGTGCGAGCTACTTGTATCACCGTTTAGAAGTGATGTGGCCCAAAATCCTGATCTGGACTGCTCCGTTGGGGTAGTGCCATAACTCTGAACTGATTTACATATGCATAGTCCTCCGGGCAAACTAAGAAGAGGTAGAATGATATGCATCTGAGAGGATATGCCAGTGGTAAAAAATTATTCAACCGTTTTCTTCCATCACTATTCACATGTGAGTTTGAGTGTGTCCAAATTTGAGTCCCAAAATACACACAAATGATGGATGGAATGTGGAACAAATCAAACATTCACCTCAGTCAAGAGATCTGGGTTAAATCCATTGTTCTTTTGCTCACCATGCCACCCCAGTTTAGACCCAGCAATATGCAAATCAGTCTTCACCATGCCAGGTCCTCCCTTGACCAGAAACAAGATGAGGGGTGATACCTCGAAACAGGCCCAGGATGCTTGTTTCCAGTCCAGGCAGTTTGGGCTGGACTGTACCCAAGGGGAGCAGAGTCAAGACTGATTTGCATATGGCTGGGTTCAATCTGCAATTCTATGGTGAGCAAAAAAACTATGCATTCCGTCCATCATCTTTTTGTGTTGCAAATTTGAGTCCCAAGCTTTCCGTCTAAAAGTGCTTCATACCTATGTGCTCCCATGGATAGCGCTGTACAGAAGGAGAGGAGACAATGCTAACAACAGCAGGCCCATGGTGTCATGTCCATGTGAATCATTGGCACAAATGCATAACTGATCAGTAGGTGAACAATATCTGCTTTGTCATGCATGAAGGGACAGGTCAAAAGTCTGCCCTCAGTCACCAGTCATGAATTGAGAGCTGAGATATTCCTTCCTCATATTTGAGTAATGCAGTCAGAGCCCACAGTGTGTGGGTCTAGTATTGCGAGTCAGGTAAATGATTTTGCTTCAGTGCGAAAAGATCTCCAAGAGAAAAATGAAACAGATGGTCGAGATGAGTACCGAAAGGTCAAACACCAAATTACTTCCTCATCTGAAAATATATTTCAGAAGATGGCGGCATATGCTATGGTTGAATGCAAGAACAAGTTAGAGTTTGGTCTTTTACATTAATTGTTCATCTTAAAAAGGGGTGCAGATTCAGATTGATTCCAATATTCATGTTCAATTGCATGTTAAGGATTGATCTATGCATTTGGTGATGGGATGCAATAAATATGGTCTCTGGCAGATTATATGGCTCCAATGGTTTTTTTGATCGCAGTTTAGGCATTTGTTGACATAATGAAGGGCCAACAGAGGTGTCGCAGTGAGGCTGATGCAAATATTTTCCCACAGTTTTGGGGCACATAGGCCGGCAAGGACCCAGGAGTAGGCAACCAATTTATGAACACTATACGTTGTGTGTCTATGTATTTTTCATGTGTTTTGAATTTTGAGACACTTTACACTACATGGAAATTGTGGGAAGGTAGTGGGGTGTGTTATGGAACTCAATGTTTGAATCCCACGTTTGATTGATGTTCATGCTTTTAACAATATGGTTTAGGACATACACCAGTCGATTGTTGGGCCAATATTTTCGGTTCGTTTTGTAGATGTTTTGAACATTAGGTAATGGAAGACAGAAATGCTGAATGAGGGAAATTGGACATGCCTTCAAAGTTGTTGTTCATATCTTTTAGGAGACAGGATGAAGGGGCAGTTCGGATCTGTGCATCAAATATCTGTCTTGGAATGTTTTCCTTTTTATTCAGGGGGATCATTAAGGGTCGGGGATGCCATGGGGGACCATCATGGATCTGGATTCATCCAATATTCATCTTGAAGTCAATCACAATATTCTGGGCACCGTCGTTTGTCTAATGGGTCTAACCTCATTTAATTCTATGGTGTTTGTGAGCACTGGGTGTCTGCCTGTAAGTTTGTGGAAGTTTAGTTCTACATTTGGGTCAATACTGCAAGTGGCCCGATGGGCAAGTGATGTTTATCACACTTGTTAAAACCATACTCATGGATTTGAAATATAACACATTCAATCAATAGCACCTATGACATGTTTAGCCCTGAAAAAGGGGAAGAACATGGATTTTTTTGTATACCAAACTCCACATGTCCTGAGTTTTCCTGCTGATACCTTTTTGCAAAATTTGACCTGCCGAAATTTATCGGTGGAAAAATCTGATGGTGCGTTAATAATTGCACTTGGTAATTACCAGGTGCAATAAACATTGCATTATTTGTAAAAAGATGTTTTTATAGTGATCGTAGCTTAACAAGGTACTATTAATCGAAGTTCTAAGTGTCATAATAAAGAGGCATTGAGTTCCGGCATGGTTCGACTAGTAAGGCTGTCATTCTTGGTGTGGCGGCCCTGCGAGATATGCAATTTAGTGCCCAAGGCATGCTTGAGGATTTGGAGTGGGTGAGTAGTTTGCTGAGATTTTTTTTTTTTAATACGATGTCTTCTTTGGCAGTCATTAAGGCAGAACTGTTACCTCAAAAACATATTTCTCAGTTAGTTCCCTGAAATTTCTGAATTAAAAAACAACCGAAGGTTTAGTGGCATATGTAAAGTTTTGTTAAAACTCTCATAACATTTAAATTGTTCAGCTTTGCAGATCTGTGTAATATCTACATTTGTAAGGAAGCAGGCGACAGTCCTAGCAGGGTCCCTTCTGCTTTTGGAGGTCCACATGCATAATGTTTTGCAGAAATCTATCACAAGCGAAGACAGTGTAAAGTGCCTTAAATGAAATTCTCTTGCTAAAAACGAGTCAGACCAGGTCTCAGGGTCAGTTTTAAGTGCTCTAAAGGCTGTTATCAGTGACACTTGAATTCATTGTCTCTAGGCGCTATATTCTCTCATATTCATAGTATGCTTTGATAGACTGACATTGCCGTAATCAAGAATATCTTTGCGTTTATACATATAGCGCTTCATATCGCACTTCTGCTGTTTCTAAACATGTCAATAACTTATATTTGTGCTCAGTTCATCGAGTTCGAAGGTTGGAACCTTGAGTCTGCCATGCGGGATCTCAATACGGGACCTTTGTCAATGTGTACATCAGCAAAATAAGCTAACTTAAAGAGTAATGCACTAATAATTATAATAACAACAACACCAATATTATTAATAATAATAATAATAATAATAATAATAATAATAATAATAATAATAATAATAATATTAATAACAACAAATCAGCAACAATAATAATTATTATAATGATTATGATGATGATGATTATTACTACTATTATTCCTATGATTATTCTTATACTGAATACTCTTTCTGCTGCTAATATAATAATAGTAGGTCTTATTTGTATTAATAATAATAATAATAACAAAAATAATAATAATAATGACAACAACAAAGCAACACGAATAACAATGACGATGAAGATTAATATTATTATTACTATTATTATTACTATGATTCTTATTATACTAAATACTACTTCTACTACTAATATAATAATAAGTATAATTATAATATTTGTATTAATGATAATAATAATAATGATAGGAAGAAGAATAACAACAATAATATTAATAATAGGAAGAAAAATAAAATATTGTGTTAAAAATGGAATTACTCATGATATAGGGGATACTGTTGGTTTTCAGTATTCCGTATCTCGACATTTCTGTAAAGGGTGATCACTTTTGCTCATGTTTGCGTGCCTCATTTTCCACTAAGATAACACATGACTTTTTATATCTGACATCATAAACATGCTTTCTGACAAAAAGATTGGGATAAAAGCAAAGAGCGCACGGACAGTTGACACTAAACGTTCACCAGTTGTATTTCAGAGACGTTTCGGTTCCAAGTCTAACAATAGGTTCTGTCCTTTTTTCTGCTTTTTTTACGGGTATCTGCTGATAAGAGAGAAATACAAGAATGAGGGTTTCCCTGGAGGTGACGACAGCGAGCGCACTGGTTCAGTTCCTGAACGCGTAGGCAGCCTGTGGCCCTGGCGTTGGCACCTCTTGAAAGAAACAGACACAACGCGTCCTTGACCCGCCGGACGCACTGTAGCTGTGAGGAGGACATCACAGGGATGCGGGCCGCGCCGCTGACCTCATCCCCCGGGGGTGCGGTTGAAAAGTACATAATCAAAAGGCTTGCTGAACCACGATAAGCAAAACGAGCCGAGTAAAAACAGTCCCGTTACTCAGGTTGATAGTTATTTCAAATGTGAAAGACTTTGGGGAAAAAAAACGACTGAGAAGAAACTTCTCGAAAATCGCAGTTGCTGATTGTCTGTTTTGTGTTATCAGTTCATCCATTCCAATTAACCATCTCTTTGAAGAACATGGGGCAAAAGAATGACCTTCAGTACGATAGATGGGCGCTCATGTCCCATATCTGCGTTCAGAGGACAGACAAGAGGCTGGATATGGGAAAACATTAAGGCCCTAACTAAATACTTGTTGGTAGCTATAATTGGTTGTATTTTGAAGTATCAGTCACGCGGCGCTGTCTGTTGCTTGTATTTTGAAGTATCAGTCACGCGGCGCTGTCTGTTGCTAATATTTGAGCTTGCCAACACCTAAAATTTGGAAAGTGTTTGACATCGTGGAAAAGGTGCACTAATTCTCTGCAAATGTTTTCACATTTTTCATTTGTGTATTCATTTTTTTTAACTTTCATTTCAACCCAGGCGCTTTCGTTCAGTCTGGATTTTTCTGCAGTCTCGACTTGCTCTTTTTCAATTTACTGATGCATGGTTCTGTCTCTCGATATTTATGGTTGTCAGAGCTAAGGCCCTGTTTACAATTGGCCCGTTAGTCCCAAAGGGGCTGATTGTAAACTGCTGGTATCCCCAAAAGAAGCAAAAAGAACAAATGATGAGGGAACGCTGAACAATGTAAACATTCACCCCCAGCCACAAAGATCTGCGTTTAATCCATTGTTTCTTTGCTCACCATGCCACTCGAGTTTGGATCCAGCCATATGCAAACCTGCTCCTCATGGGAACAGTCCAGCCTGAACTTCCAACCAGGTCCTCCCTGGACTGGAAACACGCATCTTGGGACCGGTTTAGGGGTATCAACCCTCATCAGCCAGGCTATATTTAATCCAGTGGTACAGTGGGCAGAGGACCCCCTTCTGGGCATACCCTTCCCACTTAGGGTGACCAAAGCAAAAAGAAGAAATGATGAACGGATTGGTGAACTATGCAACCATTCACCCCCAGTCACAAAGATCTGGGTTTAATCCATAATTTTTTTTATCACCACATCACAAACTTTGGACCTAGCCATATGCAAATCAGTCTTGACTCTGCTCCTCATGGGAACAGTCCATCCCGAAGTGCTAAGCCAGGTCCTGACTCTACTGGAAACAAGCATTGTGGGACTGTTTTTGGGGAATCACCACTCATCACCCAGGCTAGCTTGAATCCAGTGGTGCAGTGAGCACAAGATCCACGTCTGGACATACCCTTCCCACTTAGCGCGACAAAAGCAAAAAGAAAAATAATGGGTGAAATGCTGAACAATGAAAAGTTTCAGCCCCAATCACAAAGATCTGGGTTTAATCCATTGTTTTTAGCTCAAGATGCCACACCAATTTGTACCCAGCCATATGAATGAAATGAAATGAATGAATGAAATGAAATGAAACTTATATAGCGCACGACTTACCCTGGGGCATCTCCGCGCTTGCTTAGGGAACCCGTCCTGGTATTCCCATGTGAGATAACCCTGGCAGGGTATCCACAAGGTGAAAGCCAGGCATCCCACCGCGAGGGGCCGTTGTGGAGATTAAGCAAGCTATTACCCAGAGTTGCAGAGTGTGAACCCGTGAGTCGAGAAGGCACCGGAGCGAGAATTAACGAGTCCGTGGAATTTTTGAGCCCAAGACCCACCGAGGCGGGGAATTGAACCCTGGTCCAGGGCCGAACTCAAGCTCCAGGTCTGCCGCCTCTAACCCCTGAGCCACACTTCTCCACTGCAAACCAGTCTTGATCCTGTTCTTCATGTATGTATGTATGTATGTATGTATAGGCATTTATATAGCGCACTACTTACCCGGAGGGTCCCAAGGCGCTTCGACCGCTGTGAAACCCTTCCTGGCTTCCCTGAGAGATGGTCCCTTAATGGGTATCTCCAGGGTGAGACCAGGCATCCCCGGCGGTCTGGTGGGGCCGTTAGTGAAGATGAGGCAAGCTAATGCCCAGAGTTGCCTAGTGTGATCGCTGATCAGAGTGGGCACCGAGGCGAGAGAATTATCGAGTCCGCTGACCCTGGTCCAGAAACATGCCGCGCCGGGAATCGAACCCTGGTCCCGGGCCGTCCTCTGCTCTCGGGTCTGCCGCCTCTAACCGGTGAGCCACACTACTTCACATGGCAACAGTCCAGCCCGAACTGCCAAGCCATGCCTTTCCTGGATTAGAAATAAGCATCAGTTTTGGGGTATCACCCCTCATCAACAAGGCTAGCTTGAATCCAGAGGCAAAGTGGGCATGGGCACCATGTCTGGGCATGCGTTTCCATTCTTCAGCATTCCGTACCATAATTTGTTCTTTTTGCTTTTGTCGCCCTAATTGGGAAGGGTTTGCCCAGGCACCGTCTATGCTCACTGTGCCACTGGATTCAAGCTAGCCTGGCTGATGACGGGTTATGTGAGCAGCGCTGAAAATCAACACGACAGCATCATACGTTGTTGAAGAGTGCGATGCCACACAAGTTGATTTTGCTGCCATTCGGTAGAAAATCTACTTGAGCGGCAGCAAATGTACTCAAACGGCAACCTTCTGACCGCAGCCACTCATGAACTCTGGCTAGGGAATGCTAAATCTCACTCGCGCTTGTCAGATTGCATATTCTGTAGCCGTGTGGGACAAAAATTCCACCTTGTGGTGATTGGTTGAGTTTAGCCAGAACTCTGTGTTAAAGAGTAACCCCAATTTTTATCAAAACAAAGAAAATTACACCCTAGAGTAAAGGTCTACCAGCATGCCAAATTTGGAGTAATTCTGGTTAGTCATTTTTTCTGTATTGAAATAGCAAATGAATCTATGATAATTTAATGGCAAAAGGCACTTTTGTGCAGACTTATTGAAAAGCGCCAAAGTTATTAAGAAAATAGAAAATGCCTTTCCTATCGAACCAGCCCTAACCATGAAAATACTGGTGCTATCGCTGTCACTGTAATATAAATGTGCAGAGTGCAATATGATATTTATTACCATTGTTGAGTGTTGTGAGGGGCCAGGGCTCAGAAATGGCAACCCCTCCAGTAAGTCATGATACCCCACCCTCGGCAATAGTAAAAAATACCATATTAATCTCAGCACATTCACCTATATATTTTATGCCATGGTAATTATGACGTGTACTTGTTTTAGCAAAATATAGGGTTCATGGGCTCTCCCTGAACTAATGGTCCAGATATCTCTAAAAGTTAATATTTCATGGCCTACAGATATATATCACTTTAGCACAATTTTCTTGAAAACTTCTGAATAAATCAAACCAAGCAATGTCACTTCGTTGAGGAAAGTAGTTTCATGGCAACTTCATTTTGTTCGCATGAAGTTCTAGTTTTATGACAACTTTCGTGTAATGCCATTGAGCATTTATTTTCTGATGCAAATAGAAAAATCCCTATGGGACTTACAATGAAAACACAGATTTTTGGCACCCCATTTAAGATATCTCTCCTTAGATTGATTTGTTTGAAACTCAAGACATCTAGAGTAACCTAAATATCGTAAAGTGGTGTGCAGATAAAAAAATGCACCACAATTATTAGCAAATAAATGTTTCTTTGAACCTTGCCCTAATTTTACCCCCCATGTCAAATCTACATGGAACTAGAGATTCTTGCATTGAGTGTAACTTGTTAAGAGCTTGACAAATTTCATGCGGATTCATTAGACAGCACTAAAGTAATTAACAAAACAAAGAGCCTCCCCTTTTAACTTTGCCCCTTCTCAATGGATGAACATTAAACTTTCCATACTGAAAGAAATGTGTATTTATCAAATAATGCTACTAGTATTAGCAAATTGACAGTTTTTTTCATGACAGTTTAAACTTTGCTTCCTTTGACAAATCATTACAAATACGAAATGCAAGCTAAACAAGCTAAGCGTCTGTCAAATTTCAATCATCAAGTTATTGACCTTTTTTCAATTGTCAAGATATCTTTAACTGTGCTTGCTGCCTTCAACTGTCAATCACATTTTGATTCTGCTCACCACAGTATAAAGCTGTCACACAGAGCCATTCCACAATGGTGCAGATGTTTGTGGTGTCTAAAATAAAATGTATACTGAAAGCATACCCTTCGAGGAAATCAGATGTCCAGACAAAGTCAAATACATTCCATGCATTACACGTGTGCTGTACAGTGCAGCACATGTGCAATGTGTGAAATGTTTGGAGGAATAAAAACATTTTACCAAATTAGCCCCAGCTTGAAGTAGGCATTATTTTCCATGCAAATCCTGGACTGACTTTCTTAATAGATAGAGCTTTGCACCAAAAACTTTAGCTGTTTGCAGTCATCTACCCATTTCACACCCAGGTAATGCCATTTTAGGCATTACCTGGGTGTGGCATTTTAGCACAAAGTACATTAGATGCGTCAAAAAACAATGACGGTGCAAGGTGCAGGGGAGGTGAGGCTCCGGAAAAACAAAGTGATGCGTTGGTTCCTTACTACACAGGGGAGGATGCGTCAATTCCTTACTGACAGGGGAGGAGATGCATCAGCTCCTTACTACTACACAGGAGAGGTGTGCATCAGTTCCTTATTTGCAGGAGAGGTGATGGATTGGTTCCTTACTGGTGAGGAAGGTGATGCATCAGTTTCCAGACCCGTGGCCTATGTTCCTTACTGTGGCTCGGTGTCAATGAAGAATCAGTGTTGAGGGATGATGCATCAAAAATCCAGATGCGGTTGGTCAATGTGACAGTGGCGAAACGTTATGTTATGTTATGTTATTTGTACACTTCTATAGCGCACGGCCACTCCACTGGAGGCGCTGCATTGATTCCGCTGCAGTGCAGCAGGCTCTGCATCGATCTTTTACAGCGATGTGTCAATAAAATGGTGCTGGGAGTTGATGTGTGGACTTTCTCCTTAAGATCATCAGGTTGCACTTCCAAGGGCCCGGGTACTGGATTTGATACCACTTGGCAAGTCAAGAGTCTCAGCAGAAGAGCCCAGACACTGATAGGTGAAGTCTTTGATGGCTCTCTGTCTTCTTAACAGGAAGCAAGAATGCACAAGCCCTTAGGGAAACTTCAAAGCAAGATGTAGAAAGCAACATCCGGTCCTTCCACTCCCAGAACAGAAGCAGCAAGCAGCAGGCCAGCACAACAAAGCAAAATGAAGAGTGGCAGTCTATCCTACAGCAATCAGCTCTTCTTCCTGGCAAAGTGTCCTCAGTCCAGAGGTGTTCTAATTTTGGAGTGTCAGAGGTCCAAAACGCATAGCTCTTTCTGCCTTTGAAGTAGGCAACTTCAAAGGAAAGTCTTTATAGTGCTCAAGATCCTGCCTTTGCCTGACCTGATTCTAGACACACTACAGGGGGTAGAGCCAGCTTTGTGTGAGGACAGGCAAAGCCCTATTCAGGTGTCAGTGGCAACTCCTCCTATCACTGTCGCTCAGGAAGGCTCATCAGCTTGGTTATGCCCATTAGGATATGCATGGCACACCTCAACTCCCTCTGTATGACTTTCTAGAGTGAATTTACAATAGTGCAACTGTCATCCAAACATGACGTGTGTTCTACAGACAGGCAGAGGCGCAGAATGGTTAAGCAAGAAAATGCCTACATTCTAAAAGTGCCATTCTCAAAAACGCGATTTAAAAACAAACTCACCCAAAAGATGTATTTTTAAATTGTGATTCAGAGACACCAAGCTCCAAAACTCTATCTACTCACAATGGGAAATTACACATAAAAGATATTTTAAGACAATCCCCAAGTTACTCTATGGGAGAGATAGGTCTTGCCATAGTGAACAACGAAATTAGCAGCATTTCACTATTAGGACATGTAAAAAAAGCAGCACATGTTCTACCTTTTAAATGCATTGCACCCTGCCCATGGGGCTACATTGGGCCTACCTTATGGATGTATTACATGTAATAAAAGGGAAGGATTGGACCTGGCTAGTAGGCACACATGCCAGGTCGAATTGGCAGTTCAAAACTGCCCACATAGACACTGCAGAGGCAGATCTGAGACATATTTGCAAGGATACTCATGTTGGTGTCACAATCAGTGCTGCAAGCCCACTAGTAGCATTTGATTTACAGTCCTTGAGCACACTTGGTGCACTTCACTAGGGACTTGTTAGTAAATCAAACATGGCAATCATGGATAAACCAATCACCAATACAATTTAGAAAGCAAGCATATGTACTTCAGCACTGGTTAGCAGTGGGAAAGGGCCCAGATTCCTAAAGCCAACAAAAACAAGGTCAGAAAAATATAGGAGGAATCCAAAAAGTGTTGGGCATAACCCTGCAAAATGGGCCAGGTCCAACACCTTCCAAGACTTTGCACCACTTTGCATGACTTTGGGAAAGCACAAAGCCCTAGTAAATATAGCCATATGACACCAGATTTCAGTGATTCAAAGCATGTAGTACCTTTTCTTTGTGAGATTCGGAATACGATTTTCCTGTGGTGTGTATTAGAACTAAAATGGTTTTCTATACACGTTCTAAGTACACCTTCCTTCTAAGAAGTTCTCATGCATTTGTATTAAAATAAGTATGTGATAGTTACTTTCTTTTCTTAAGATAATGTTTTAATGCAAGCACATGGCTGTCAAATGTAAGTGATGTGCTTCTATTTTTTCATCTTTTGATTTTTGTGACTAATTCTGGCAATAAAAATAATTACTCCTTAAAAATAAAATAATTTAATTAGTCTTTAAAAAAGATAATATCTCATTAGCTTGCCAAGGCCAGACCTATTCACTTTGCCAGTGCTTGAAAATTTTTGCAACCCCCATAGTTTAACTCAGTTGTCATGAAAAACAAAGAATAGCATTAGAAGGCACACCCTAATAGTATCAGAAGATACATCTTAGTAGGACAGGTCTTTGGCAGGTGGGCTGGCAGCTAAGGCTTCCAAATGCAGGGGTACTTTCACTGGAAATCAAGTGTCTCCACTGTCTTAATGTCTGACAAGGAAACCAAGAGTTGAGAGGACATGTTTCCAGTGGATTCTCCATTAATGCCCACTGCTGAAATAGGCAACCAACCACTGGCTGAATTTGTGATCTTCTGTGAAGATTTCAGTTTTGTATATGGCATTGTGGCATTTCCACTAGTAGCTTCCAAAGATGGAAACTTTGCACAGCATTCCAGATCAGTCACAGGATCCAAGAGTATGATTATGTCAATCTCAGCTGTTTATTATTGGCATAACCCTACTATTGGACCAAAAACTGTGCATCTATCCATTCATCCTTTCATCCTTCCATCAACCTGCTGATATATACTATCTTACCTTAACATTCTGTCATCCATTCATTCTTTCATCCATAATTCAGTCTTTCACCATTCTGTACATCCACCTATCCAGATCAAATCATCCATCATGGATCTGGATGGGTGGATGCACAGAATGGTGAAAGACTGAATTATGGATGAAAGAATGAATGGATGACAGAATGTTAAGGTAAGATAGTATATATCAGCAGGTTGATGGAAGAATGAAAGGATGAATGGATAGATGCTCAGTTTTGGGTCCAAGAGTTGGGTTATGCCAATAATAAACAGCTGAGATTGACATAATCATACTCTTGGATCCTGTGACTGATCTGGAACGCTGTGCAAAGTTTCCATCTTTGGAAGCTACTAGTGAAAATGCCACAATGCCATTCACCATCCCCAAACCTATCCATTAAACCCATATAGCCATCTACACATTCATCTATCCATTCACCTAACCATCTCACCATCCACCCTTTTATTCATCCATCCATCCTTTTACATATGCATTCTTTCACTCCATCCATCTATCCACCATTTCACTTCATCCATCTGACCATCCACCCCATCCATCCACTCTCCTTTTCACTCATCCATCAGTTCTTCTCACTCATTCAGCCCCCTTTTCACTCACATCAATCTATCCATCCTATCACTCACTCACCAAGTTGCAGTTAGAAGAAGCCCATAAAGAACTTCACCCCACTATAGCTGCTAAAGTTGGGGATTCATGATGCCCCAACATTTATCTTTTTGCTCATCCATCCATCTATCCATCCATCCTTTCACTCATCCATCTATCCACCATTTCACTTTGTCAATCCATCTATCCTTTTTACTCCACCCACCCATTGACCCACCCTTTCACTTAGTCACCCATACTTTCACTCACTAATGTATCCATACTTCCCATCTACTGACTTTGTCACCTCTAGGATCAGTGCCTATGTGCCTAACAGAACATTACGTTCCTCCACTCTTTGCCTCCTCAGCGTCCCCCGCTTTAGGAGGAAATAATTCGGCGGTATGAGGTTTTCTACCCTTGCCCCTCCCTTTTGGAATGCCCTTCCCTTGGCCATCAGGACCATTCCTACTTACACAGTCTTCCGCAAAGCTCTTAAGACTCACCTGTTTTCCCTTGCATTTTCACTGCAATAACTCCCCACTCCCCTTCAGTGCGAATCCATCTCCAGCGCCAAGAAACCGCCTGGTGAATGTGCGCTTTATAAATAAATTTTCAACTTCAACTTCAACTTCCCTCACCATGGAAACGTGAACTTCTGCTCTTCCGGTCACGTTGGTAAAGTGCTCCGTCCTGAAACAAAAGTAAGGGTATTATTAGGAAAATGAAGCACATGAAAAACAAGTAAGTTATTCAGCATTCTGATATTTATTTAAATATACTTTTATTGAGGCAATGCGCATTGCGCTTGAGTTTACGAAATGAAGGAATTCAATACAATAATAATATAGTAAAACACTGCATTGTGACAACTCGTTTTGAAAGACATTGAAACAACTAATTTGCTCACAGATGCTGAACCTATACAAGAGTTTAAGAGAACATGGAGACTTAATCAGCATGATAATTACTTACCTTGTACTTGAAGGCAAATCACCACAGTAAATCTGTAAGCAAAGGACAAAAAGGACATGAACATTTGACCAATGGTTTCTTTTTTGGGTTAATATGATATTTATCACTAAGTAAGTTTTGGATAAACAGTATATGAGAACATTCTCATTAGCAGTAAATTAGTGATTACAATTACTCAAAGATTATTTATTTCCTTACAGAAAAAATAACTTAATATAACTTTAAGCTACGCCTTGTGGTGAATAACATTCTGGTGAATTCCTAACCAGATTTTCAAAGGTATATGAAAATGTAGTTTGATTTATAGTAAAAAGAAGCTTAATAAGTTAGGATTAAAAAGCTAATATGTTGTTGTTTATATTTTTATGAATAGAGACATAGTCCATAGACGCCAGACTATCTAAAGCTGAGTGAAACAAGGACTTGGAGTCTTTCTTTCTGTTTGTTATTTTGCCCCAATTCCCCCTTCCGTTGTGAGTTCACTACTGTTGGACTGTATTTACAAATTCAATCGGTCAGGGGTGTAATCTTAAGGGCAGATGAGACATATCACCTTTGTCTGTCATGAAGCAGACAGAAGAGGCCATGAAGAACTTCACCCTGCTGTAGTTAATCAAGTTGGAAGTTCATGATGACCAATCATCCATCCTTTTACTCATTCATCCATCCATCCATTCTTTCACTCATTCATCTGTCCACCCTTTCAATTCATCAATCCCTTACCCCTTTTACTCCACCCACCCATCCGTCTACCCTTTTACTCAGTCATCCATATTTTCACTCACTCATGCAGCCATACTTTCCATTGACCCTTTCACGCCTCCATCCATTATTATTATTATTATTATGTTTCTTATATAGCGCCTGAATCGACCCCCGAAGGGGTATCTCCACGCTTGCCTTGGGAACCCGTCCTGGCTTTTCCCTGTGAGATAGCCCCTACAGGGAATCCCCAAGGTGAAAGCCAGGCATCCCGCCGCGGGGGGGCCGTTGTGGAGATTAAGCAAGCTTAATGCCCAGAGTTGCAGAGTGTGAACCCATGATTAGGTCAGGCACCGAAGCGAGAATTATCGAGTCCATGGACATTTGAGCTCAAGACCCTGCCGCGTCGGGAATTGAACCCTGGTCCTGGGTCTGACCTCTGCTTCAGGGTCTGCCTGCTCTAACCAGTGAGCCACACTTCTCCACGCACCCATCCATCCATAAATCCATCCATAAATCCATTCACTAATCCATCCACCATTCCACCTATCTAACCTATCTATCCACTCAGCCGTCCATCTATTGACCCTTCCATTCTTCCATCCATCTTTTCATTCACTTATCCATCCACACTTTCACTTATCGGTCCATCCATTTACCCTCCCTTTCAAATACCCATCCATTCTTTTACTCACCCTTCTATCTACCCCTTTCACTAATCCATCCATTCTTTTGCTCATCCATCCAAACTTTTATCTATCCTTCATCCACCTCTTTCACTCACCGATCTGATATTTCACTCCATATATCTGTCCATCCTCCTGTTCCTTCATCTTGTCCAGACCTCCTTTAACTCACTCATCCATCCATCTTTGGTCTCATCATCCATCCTTCTAGCCTTTAACTCATCTATCCATCCATCCTTTCATCCACGCTACCTTTTGCCCATCCATCCATCCTTCCTTTCGCTCATCCAGCCATTCTTTCACTCCTCCATCCCTACATCCACTCTTCCCTTCATTAATTCATCAATCTACCCAACTGTTCTTTCACTCACTCATTCATCCACCCTTTCACTCACATCTATCCTATCACTCACTCATATTTGTCTGCCAAGTTGCAGACAGAGGACGCCCATAAAGAAATTCACCCCCACTAAGCTGCTAAATTTGGGAGCTCATGACACCCCAGTATCCATCATTTTACTGATTTATCCATCCATCCATACTTTCATTCAGCCATCCATACTTTTATTTACTCATGCATCCATACTTCCTCTCATTATCCATTCACCCTATTATTTATCCATCCATTCACCCTCTGTTTTGTTCATTCATCTATTCTTTCACTTTTCCACCCATCCACCCTTTTATCCATCCATCCTCTCTTTCACTCATCAATCCATTTTTTTACTCATCCATCCTGCCACTCACTCACACACCCATCCATCCATACTTTCACTCACCCAATTTGATGGTATTTATGAGCTTTTTCCTCCTGCGGAGTTGCAGACAGAAGAGGCCCATTGAGAACACCAATCCCACTGTATCTGCTAAAGCGGGGGGGGGCTTGTTCACAACTCTCCTGATCATCAGAAACAAATTATAGTGGCAACTACTATCATATCTAATCTTAGAAATTATGAGGGAGGCAGACTATGCTGCTCCTGTGGGAACATCTCCAAGTATATTAATGTGCACAAATTTTTGACCACTCACTAGGGGTCCCTCACAGAAGGGCTTGATAGGTGGGACGTTTTTAGAGAAGAATACTGCCCAGGATGCATGTCAACAGGTATCAAGACTTCCTACCTGTTGTTAGAAGTGCCTTCCCTCCCCATTTCTCTGCTAGCACAGGATTTACACAGTACCTTACTTATTTTCTTACTTAATTATTTTGTGGTGCCGGCCTTGACTGCAATTTTCAGTGGGGCTGCACGGCTGGATGTGGTCTGCGCAGCATGGACCATCGACAAGTCAAAGCAGCCCAGAGACCTGCTGTCTGGTGTTCGGTCAATGCCTAAGGTGTGGTAAGTGAAGACAGTAGCAACATTAGTTGAAAAGGCCACATTGGAGTTGTGGGTCTGCAGCTCTATAAATCCTGCAGTTTGGATACTTCATTGTAACACACCATAAATCCCTCAATTAAATAAAGTATGTGTCCAACCACCTTGGTCTTGATGAGTAGCTAGTGCTGGAGGTAAGCCTCTCAGTGTGATGTGATTTTTTCTCCGGTACTCTCATTCTTTTTGATGGGCACTGAGGACTGCATCTTGATTATCTTCAGGGAAGCATGGCATCTTGTAGCACTAGTTGTGCCAAAGAACTTGTAGGTAACAAGATTCTGCATGCCCTCTGTCTATGGATGTCAGCCTTCGGAGTTTGTGAGCTGTTCAGCCAGTCCAGCTCCAGACAGCACCAATTCTGCTTGGTCTATAAGCACAGACCAAAAAGACACCAAAAGGATAAAAATTGTATGTCGGGAACTGTAGCATCGTGCTACCAAAGATGACGCTACACAGATTTGTATATTTGTACGCTCTTTATTCTGCTTCCTCCAGGTTCCCCGTCCCTACTCTAACTGTCCCAAGCTCGTCCCCCCGTAGCTCCTCCTGTTCCCGTTCCTCCCCTTAGCTCCACCCTGACCACTAGACTGCATCACAACACTACATCTCCCCCCTTGTTAACAAAATGAAAATCAGAGTCCAACATATTTAGAATTCCTGGATCAGCCACACGAGTCCACGGGCTGTTCGTTTGAGCTATGGAGATGTATCTCAGCTTGTGTTGTGCGGCTTTCTGTTGTCTTGACGAGAGCATCCTTCATTACAAGAGTGCATCTTTGTATTTGCACGAATTCTCGTGTGAGGTGCGTATGCTCCGATTCATGGTGGTCCTCACTCAACTTCTGAGTGATCCATTCACTTTCAGTGTCTGAGGTGTCTGTGAAGGACTCCGCTTGATATCCGCAGTCTGTCCTCCTTTGTGACTCTCGTTCAAGTGACGCTCGACCCCTTTTCTGAGAGGATGTTGTTCTGGTTCTCTTCCAAGCGCCCGCATGTATTTTTATTTCTTTTTGTCTTGTCTGGTTGAAGACAACACTGTCTTCCTGTTCAGAGTCCTGGATACCTGACGGTAGGGTAATATCTGAAGAGATCATCTTGGTATGGCTTGGGGACTGATTTGCTGTCTCTGGTTGTCTCATCCACTCCTGCTCACGGTTGTGACTGGTAGACCCTGGGACCGACTGGGTAGTTGTATGTTTCTTTCTCATCCGATGATGACCTGTCTCTATTGACACGTCTTGCTTCCTTTGCAGATCGACGGGCTGGTCAGTTTCCATCTGATTAATCATGGCCACTATATCTGTTTTCCTTTTGTAGGACCTTTGAGTCAGCCTCGCTGCCCCCATCCGGGGTGACGGTGTAGTATTTATGTCTTGATACACCTGTGACTGACATGACAGGTCGTCTGGTGTAGTGATTGAGTGTTCATGGACATTGATGTGAGACGTGTTGCTCTTGACAGAAGGAATGTCCCTTGATTCTCTGGTATGTTTGGGTGATTGACGCCATGGCCGTTGTCGGGACCAGGACTCTGTCGACTCGAAAGATCGGACTGACATGCTTTCTGAATCAGAGGAGTTCTCTTTCAATTTCCTTTGAGAATGTTCCTGTGAGAATGCCTTAACGGGTGGATTTCTGAAATGGGTAGTCCGTGGCGAGCTGCTTTCCACGTCAGAGTTATCTTTGAGGCGTTTCTCCGGGTATCTTCCTCGAGGTGTCTTCGTTGTTAATGCACTGGAGAAGTTGTTTGATAACTGCGTACTAATGTCTTGAGTTTGATTCCAAGGTATTTCGTTTCTGCTTCTCTCGCCTGATGGTAATGACCTCCTCTCCATTTCTTCATTATTTTGGATGTCATGAATGTGTTTGTCTTCCCCTCTTCGTTGTCTGGGTGAATCAGTCCATCTTATGCAGTTCCTTTCCTCTTCACACTTGTTTGATGTACTGACATCTGTGTTACCGGTGTGGTGTGTTCTCCTGTTTGATGTCTCCTCTGACTCGTCTCTCGAATTTGGCAAACAGTGAGGTGTTTGTGTGTGGTCGTGTACTGATTTCCAGGGTTGACTTGACTGGTCCAGTCTTCTATATTTTGCCTTTCTTGCACGTTTGTTAGACAGACTGTCATCTGGTCCATTGATGCGATCTGTCCCACTTGACACGTCATCTGCTTCAGAACCGTTTGCACCATCTGTTGATTGACTTCTCGAGGTTGAATAACTCTTTGAGGTGGTATCAGTGCCGCTATCGCAATCCTGACTCATCCTGGTCTTTTGTGTTGTTGACCGGAAGTATTTCATGACACTTTGTCTCTTGTTTTGTCTTGGCTCTGATCTGCCTTCACCCTCCCTTTTTTTTGTTATGAGGATTCCTGTGCCTTGCCCCCGAACATGAGGGATGTCTCTTTCCAGATATCTTTGTGTCTTGCATTCGAGTGCACGTCTTTTGATATGTCTCTTGCTTTGATCCGCACTCCAACCTCGGCCCCTCTGATAATTCTCTTTAGCGACCACTGCCCGTGAAGAATCTTGCGCTTCGTGTCAGCATTTGAACAGCCTTCGATGATCCGGAGCCGAACTGCTTCTTCATTTGTAAATGCATTGAAATAACAGCATGGTACCAAACTTTGCAACCGGGTGATAAAATTTGGCAATGGTTCTCCTGGTTCCTGCCGTGCTGTGGTGAATGCGATTCGAGCATGATCTACGTCTGCCTGTGCATGGAAATGGGCACGTAGCTTCTCTTGGAGTCTTTCATAAGTCTCTGTGACATTTTCAGGAAATGTTCTAATCAGACGTCGGCCCTCATGACCTACTAGCTGGAGGAGTAGCATCAGACATTTTCTATCTCTTCGCTCCCCAATAGCTTCAAGAAACTCGCCTAGTGATTCCAGCCACCGGCTCCATTCGAGACCCAGACTCCGAGTGTCAGTCTGTGTCACTGGGGGTGGCACTTCAATACAGGGATTAGACCGTTGAGTTGCTTTTCCCGCTGCCATGAGGGAGGAAGATTCTGATCTGCTCTGATTACAGGACTGTTCACTCTGCTCAATTGTTTGTCTTCACTTGGTGCCAAACGTTTACTTCGGCGCTTGTCTTTGCTCGTACTTCTTACATTCGGGATCTGCATTTGCTTGTGCTCGCTGACTTCGGAGCTTGTGGTCATCCGTGCTTGTTTATATTCAGTGCAGTCTTCGCTTGTTTCCGGTACCGACTTGTGCTTGGCGCGCTGTGAATCGTGTAGGTGCCAGTGCTTGTTGCTGACAGTTGCTTTTATTCATTCGCTTCCTTGCCACCTGTATTAGTGCGTGTTTGTGTTCACCGTTTACTTTGCTTGGCTATGGCATTTGCTGGTGTTTATTTCATCTGGCCGATGCGTATTCTTTCATTACGCCTGCCACGGCTTGTTCGTTTGTGTGTATCAATGTTTGCTTCTTCTCTTTTGCCAACATCCGTTCATTTAAGTTTGCCAAGACTGATTCCTTATTGTTCGTTTGTAGGTATCAATGCTTGTTTCATTCCTATTACTGGTGCTGGTTTGTTAAAATCACTTCGATTCATCACACTCCTTGTTGCTTGTATCAGTGCTCAATTGTGCTCAAGATAGTCTTCGTTTGTTATTTGTGTTAGCTCGTGCTTGTTTCATTTGTATTTCCGGCATCTGCTTGTGCTTGTCTACAAATTGCACTTTTTGCATGTACTCGTGGTTGTTTACTTGTTTAGTCTCGGGCGTCGACTCGTGCTTGTTTTCTCTTTACCTTCGTTCATGGTCATTTATTGTGAACCCTTGCACTTGCTTGTGCTTGTTGTGCTGTTGTGGTTTTACTATTGCCTTTATCTGTCTCTTGCATTTACCAATGCTTGTTGGATTGCTGCCACTTTGAACTTATCAACGTTTGTTCGTTTCCATCCACCAGTGCTTGTTTCCTTCAAGACTTGCGGTTGCTCGTGTTTGTTCGCACGTGAAATTTGCATTTATTTGTGTTTGTTTCTTACTGCACCTCTTGCATGTGCTCGTGCTTGTTTGATGACTTTCTCTTGCGTTCACTCGTGCTTGTTTTCTTGGTGCACCTCTTGCACTTATCTGTGCTTGTTTTCTTTTATCCTTCCTGCACTTGCCAATGCTTGATTCAACATAGGTGCCACTCCTTGTTTTCATCGAACTGGAGATTGCCTGACTCCAAAATGGCCGCTTCTAGGCCTCGAAAGGGGATTGGTGGGGACAGCCTGACTCCAAGATGGCCGCCGCGCTTGAAATCTCGTTTCCCACGAGATTTTGGCTCCCTCCACTGCACTACAGTCATCGGCCGGTTCTAGACACTCACCGGGCTGATGAGACTCACGCTGGGTGCTGGGGCCTTCACCTTCCACCGCTTCCTCCCACGCAGGATCTCCTTCGCACAGGTAGGACCGGGGTGAGCTCCCGACGTCGCTACCTCTCCCGCAATTGGTCACGCATCTGGGGTGAGCACCCGATGCTGGTATTCTGCAGCGCTTCCTCCGCTGGATCATCTCAGCGCTCGACCGCGCTTTGCTCGCCGGGCTTTGACGACCGGCTGATTCTGTCTCAAAATGCGGCGCGTTCACCTCACCGCTGGCCTCTTCCTTATGGCGGCGGTTTTCTTCTACCAGGCACACGTGTCGCGACGGCGACTTTTTCGGTGTGCTGCTTGGGACGGGTACTTGTCTCCAGGGGTTCAGAGTGGCAGGCTTCACCATCCCACCCTCGTCGCCAGCTGTAGCATCGTGCTACCAAAGATGACGCTACATAGATTTGTATATTTGTACGCTCTTTATTCTGCTTCCTCCAGGTTCCCCGTCCCTACTCTAACTGTCCCAAGCTCGTCCCCCCGTAGCTCCTCCTGTTCCCGTTCCTCCCCTTAGCTCCACCCTGACCACTAGACTGCATCACAACACTACAGGAACCAGAGTTATATTTTTAGATGTTTTAAGCCAAAGTAGTACCTAAAAGTGGAATGAGCCAATTGCGGTTATCTGGTCGCACTAAACCAGGTCTAAGTTAAAAGTTAAGGCTGACTGTGAGGCACTGCCTGTCTGGTATACAGACCTGGTTTGTCCACCGGAAAGTTTACCCTTTGACTTGGTAGATTTTCTGAAGAATGTTTGATGGGTCATGCTGCAGATTGGTGAAGTATGGGTCATCAGTTGGAGCCTCAACTCTTATAGGAAACTTGGCACAGTGATCATCAAAGACAGGAACGCTCTGAGTGGGCGAAATCCAAAATTGGTGCCTAGGAAGGTCTCCTCAACTCTCAGAAGCTATTCAACATCGACCTTGGCAAAGCCACTCAATGTTCAGACTTAAAAACGTTTCTCAAAGTCAAAATTATTTCAAGGTGGGAAATCTACAATTTGAATCTGAGTACTGATTTAAAATCGGTAATTGCAACTTTAGTCTTCTCTTAGTCTCCGCTGATTCTCTGGAGGGAAACTTCAGAAAAAAGTTTGTGTGTCCAGTTTCGCAGGTTTTAGAGTTAGAGGAGCACTCTCTAACACCAGCTAATGGTCGAGGATCTTATTGGTAGGCACCACTTGGAGAGTTAGTACTCACTCTCCCAGAGCCACCTATAGGGTCCAGGAAATTTCGGTTGGAACAGGTCAGCTGGGCTCTTGGAAATTAGCCTTCTTGCTGCTTTTGTGGTCCTGTAGCCTAACAGGGGGTCAGCCAACTGACCCTTGGAGTCCACATCTTGGTCATGGGTAGACGTGGGAGCAGATCCAGCTCTTGTGGTTTCTCCCCACAGGATCAAATGAGGTGCAGTCCTTCTTCTGTCTTCCACAGCTCCAAATGTGTACTGAAGAAGGTGTCCAGTGGCACCAGATTTATGCCTGGCACTAGCTTCTGGGTAAGGGCAACTCCCTGACCAAAAGAGAAAAAGCTCACTGGGGCAACCCTGCCCACTTTGATATATTTTCCTGTGGGTTTGGCCATAAACAATCCCACAGTGCACTGTAATTCCAAAATCCAACATGGCATAAACTTTCCTCCCCTGAGCAGAGTTCTGGGCACACCCTTGGGGTATGTCTAAGGAAACGAGAAACTCCCCTTGCAAACCAGTTCTGAACCGGATTTCAATCAATCAATTGATTAAGGTTTATAAAGCACAACCATTCAACCGTGAGTGTCTCAAGGCTCTGGGGTGAGAGCTGCTGATCCGTCTAAGGGCTGGGATTCAGTCGGAGAGTCAGGTGTTGAGATCCTTCCTGAATTGGGTCAATGACAGGGATTGTCTTAGGTGGAGAGACAGGGTGTTCCAGGTCTTGGTGGTGAGGTAGGAGAAGGATATTCCTCTGGTTCTAGTCTTAAGGATCCTAGGTACAGTGGCCAGGGCCAGCTGGGCTGTGCGTAGGGGTACGTGAAATGAGAGGTAGTGGTTCAGGTATGCTGGTCCTGCGTCGTGGAGGGCTTTTTAGGTGCGCGTGAGAAGCTTGAAAGTGATTCTTTTGTTGACTGGGAGCCAGTGGAGCTCTTAGGGTGTTCGGTCATATGGCTGTGGTGGGGGATGTCAAAGACCAATATGGCTGTGCCATTTTGACTGTTCTGTAGTTTTCTGAGGAGATTCAGTGTGACACCAGCATATTGTGCATTTCCGTGGTCGAGTCTGCTGCTGATGAGTGTGTGGGTGACCTTTTTTCTGGATTCGGTAGGGATTCCTTTGAATGTCTTTGAAAGCAGACGAAGTGTCTGAAAGCATGACGAGGACGGTATTGACCCGACGGTTCATTGTGAGCGAGGAGTCCTGTGTGATGCTGAGGTTTCGTGCGAGGTCCATGGGTGGGGTTACCAATGTAAAGGGCCGCCAGGAGTCATCCCAGGCTGAGGGGGTGGGCCCCAAGATGAGAACTTTGGTCTTGTCTGAGTTAAGTTTGAGGCAACTGTTTTTCATCCAGGCGGCAATGGCATTCATGTGGAAGCTGTTTCTGTGGTTGTGGGTTCATTGGTGAGGGAGATGGTCAGTTGGGTTTTGTCGGCGAAGGAGATGATGTTGAGTCCGAATTTCCTGACAATGCAGCAAAAGGAGCAATGTATATTTTGAATAGGGTGTGGCTCAGGGAGTAGCCCTGGGGTACTCCGTAGCTGATTTCCATGGGTTCGGAAGAGAGGAACTGAGGTAGTCTGACTTGCTGTGTTGGACCAGTGAGGAAGGAGTGGATCAAATCGAGGGGCTTGTTGCAGATGTCAGTGTCGTGGAGTCGTGTGATTAGGGTGCTGTGGGAGACAGTGTTGAAGGTGGCCAAGAGATGTGCTGGGATTGGTGTCCTGGCTAACTGGACAATGGAAGGGGCAGGCCTATGTGTGAGTTAAATCTGCCGGTGACAGGGTACTCCCCTCTGAAGCTTGTGTAATTGGTGGTCACATCCCCCAGGCCACCCTGTCAGTGTCAGGAGGAAATCACACCTCCTCCCATCCAAGGCCCCTTTGTTCCCTTACCTGGGAACCATTTGCACCTCCTTGAAGGGGGCCAGCAGGATGCCAGGAGAACATTGGGGATTCACTCTAAAAAGGCTACTGGATGTTTTATGATATAACATACGGGTTGACCCAAAAGCACTGGGACCTGGGTAGTCAATAGTATATGAAAGGGGGGTCCCAGTTAGCACAAAATTAAACTGTACTGACTCAGAATTCTTAAAATAGACTATACAAAATTTCATAGACACAAGCTTAGAGAGATGCTATTTAATAAACATCCTCATTATGCAGAATAATTACCATTTCTTTTAACAGAACACTTTTGAAATTCACATGCCCAGGACAGAGGGCGTGGGGAGGAAAGGAAAAAGGAAAAAGGGGAAGTGTAAGGTAGTGTAACAAATAAAATTAGTCATACAGAATTGCTTGTGGTCCTATACACATTTCACATTAAGTACCACACATGACATAATATACATTGTCACAAATCGATTCATGTACTTCAGAAGCCTATCCTGTTATCAGCATACATAGTCACTAATGATCCATTTGTTAACAGGTAGGAGTGGACAAAGGCGTGTCGACGTTTCGACCCCAGAAGAGTAGGAGACGCTATTGCCCTACAGCGGGGTCTTCTTCAGGA
Organism: Lissotriton vulgaris; assembly: GCF_964263255.1. Lineage (NCBI taxonomy): Eukaryota > Metazoa > Chordata > Amphibia > Caudata > Salamandridae > Lissotriton > Lissotriton vulgaris. The sequence goes on along the minus strand of NW_028244302.1, from coordinate 520,263 downwards.
CTAACAGTGTTGGGGTGTGGGGGTGGAGTCGGAGGGCACCTATAAAGAAAAAAACTATTTTTAAAAAAGGTTTACTATTTAAAGAGAAAGATGTGGGCTATATGCGCCCTACCAGATTACCTACAAAGGAGATGGTGGTATCCTTAATTCCGTCTGGTGTGGATGGTGGGCCAGAGGCTCCTGGTTAGAAAGAGAGCGTAAGCCTAAGAAAAAAGTATAGGCTACTGTGAGTTTGTGGGCAAGAGATCACTATGTCCCACAATTAAAACATAGGCTGGCCTAGAGACATGCCTTGCATTGTCATGTTAATTGTGGCACAATATGTGCTGCAATCCACTGTTGACATTTTTTTTTTTTTTTTTGTAACTGTTTATTTGCAGGATAGTAAAATTGCACAATCGTTACAGTACATGCAGTCACTTGTCTTACATCCCATTGAAATACATCAGTTGTACCGTACTCGCTCATGTTGCCTTTTCCTATTTTCATCCTGTTACACTATTCCCAACTCAACCCCCCAACCCCCCCTCCCAATATCCCTCCCCCGGCACTCCTATTCAGGCATAGTATGGGTTCAGACATGACGGTACAGTATGTACCCTATTCCTTGTTAATCCACCATCCACTGTTGACATTTATGTTACTGGCCCTGGATACACTTTGCTACTCAAAAATAGACACTTATGGTAAGTGAAATATGCCAACCAGGAAGGTAGCTAATTTGACATGTTTATAATGGTCAGAGCACATCCACTTGGCACTTGACAGCAGTGTCCCAGTGTGCAAAATAAAAAAAACAGCAACAAAGTTTAGCAAACGAGTGGGGGTGACTACACACGTAAAAAAGGTCATTTTCCTACATATGGAATCTGTTCTTTTTTCTTTGGTGAGTCTTCAAACCTGTGCACACACGTTTTTGCACCTTGTAGAAGCCTCTATATTTGTTAGACAAAACGACTAAGCAGTTCTTCTGGAACATGCCAAATAACATACTCTACTTTAATAGGTTCACAGTTTAGTTATAATAATCAACACAATATTCACGCATACTGGGAGACCCATCCAGTGCTTAATTATTTTTTGGACTGCTTCTTTTCTTCATAAACACAGGGATTGGATCAGAGAATTCCACCTCTAAATGTCTCTCCAGAATAATGTGCAGCTAGCATTGCGTATGACTACTAATATAGCAGAACCCCACCCAAGATGCCTAAAGCTCTAAGAACCGTGGGATGTCTCATGCACCAGTAGCAGTGGGACATGTAGGCCCCTTGCACAGAGCCTCTAGTCCTATGGGTTTGGTGGGGTTTACTTTAAAAAGAAGGAGAATCACCACTACCAAACAAAAGGGGCAGGATAGTTAAGAACTAAACAACAGTTAGTTTCCCTTTTGTATATCTTAAATCAATAAAGGCGGGCATGCCTTTCAAAATCCTCTCTATTTGTACATTTATGGTGTACCCGAAGACACTGTCCAAATGGAATATTATCTTCTTGGCAGTGGGGTGATTGCTTTTATAGTGTAGCACAGTGTTACGATCGATTGGTTTTCTAAATAGGGCAACCTCTGATTTCTCTTCTTTTTCTTTATTTTAATATCTAAAAAATCACATTCCCAATTGTTAATTGACAGTTTCTTTGGGCACCACATAATTGTACAAACAGAGACGATTTTGAAAGCCGGGCTGAAAATCTGCAAGGAAAATTAGATAGAGGGTACCCAAAACATTAATTAAAAAAGCATACAAAAGGGCAAAATACTATAATAGAGTGTAGCAGTTAGTAGAGAAAATAAAAGAATAACTTGTGTAACCAATTTCACAAACATGAGCAATAAAATAAAAAATAAAATAAGTGGAAATTGGTCAGATCTAAATGAAGCAGACAGTGAGATATTGGAAGATCCTCTGGTCCCATGTAGAGGAAATAAAACAATAAGTATTTGTAAACAGGAAAGGAAACACAATCGAGTAAAATAATGGATTTACATTAGTTGACAATTTCCCTTAGGTTCATGTAAAAGTTGCACCAACATTATGAAAGGGGAAAAAGTAGACCTAAATGGCATGCCTCATAGAATTCATTGCATGGCACATTGCTGTATTATAAATGTTGTTTTTTTAATAATATGCCCTTTCAGTAAAGGCTTTGTAGGTGAAGTGATAAGAGAGATGCGACAGAGACTGAATGAACATAAATCCGTGATTATGAATAATAGAAAAATGCTCCCTTGGCAGAACAGTGGGTTGAATGCGAACATAAAGAAGATGAATTAAAGTGGTGTATTGAAGAGCATATAATTGATACCGCCAGGGGCGCTAACCTTGATAGTAAAAGAAAGAAAAGAGAGCAATATTATATGTCCAAATTCAGCACCTATAAATATGGTTTAAATAACAGGGAAGAATGTGAAAGAATATTAAGATATTTTCTGTTCATATGAATAGGACCCTGCCATAAATATGGTTTAAACAATAGAGAAGAACGGGAAAGAATATTAACCCCTTCGGTGCTGATGACGAACCCCAGCCGTCATGCACTACGGTGCTTGTGTGCTCATGACGGCTGGGGTTCGTCACGGCCCGCCCCTGTTCGTGCTATTTACAGAACACCAGGGGAATCGCGGCCGCATCGAAGGGGTTAAGATAGTTTCTGTTCATTAGAATATGACTCTGCTATCTGATATAGAGGATACCTGTCTATATCAGTTCTCATATAAACAAACAAGTTCATTGTAGTCAATGTAAATTGGGATACCACAAGAGGTTTCTGGGATGTCTATGACTTTCGAGATCGAATTAATGGCATCAAAATTAGGATTTCTTTATTTAAAAAGTTTAATATAGCGCGAACAAGGCCCAAAGGGTATCAGAGCGCTTCACAGTTGTGGAAAGGAAACAAAGTAGGGGAACATAGAGATAAGAGAGTCCGACATGTTGAGATAATAAAATTGTACATAAATGTGAGCAAGAAACAACTCAATAAGGTAAGGCACAAAGCTACTTAATAGGTAAGGCAAAGAATCATAGACAATTAACAGTTGATTAAAAAAAAAATGGACATTTCAAAAACAGACGATCCATGGTCCCATTAAGGCAGGAATGTGGTCATTAGGATAGTTTTTACTTCCTGTGTGAACACCGCTGGGTAGGGGATTCTGCGAATTTCCGGTGGGAGAGAGTACCAGATCTTGGGTGACGCACCCAAGAAGGCTCTGAGGCGTGTTCTTTTTGCTAAAAGTCTGTGGTTTGAGTAGCAATAAGATAGCACTTCTGAAAGGTCAGCTACCACCTGATAATTCCAGTTTTTGAGCCAAGTATCCTGGTGTTTTGAAGTGGAGGGCTTTGTGTATCATACAAGCAATCTTTAATTGTATTCTTGCTTCGTAGGGTAACCACTTCAGATATCTTACGGCTGGGGAAATGTGCTCATTTCTTTAAGTGTCAGTGATCAGTCTAGCAGCGGCATTCAGTGAAGCTCTAAACAGGGCTAGGGTATATTTGGGGAGGCCACAGAGTGTTGTACTTCCATAATGTAGCCTAGGTCGGACAAGTGCTTGTACCACCTGCGGGAGGAAAGATTTGAGGTTTCTAAGAGTCCTTATACTGTGATTCGCACCCTTGGACTAATTACTAATATTTTACTTCATGTTCAGGTGTGAGTCCAGGGTAATTGCTGAGTCGATGATAACCGGGGAGCAGTTAAAGGTAGTGAGTTGTTTCATCTAGAGGTCAATCTTGAGGGTGTGCTTAGGAGGGGAGATGAGAAGGAAGTCTGTTTTGGCGGTGTTCAGCAGGAGATGTTTCTCTAGTTTTGGATAATCATCAGGATAGTTGAGCAATATTAGACCTGGTACCATTGGTGTCAGTCTCCCTTCCATTTTTCACTGGTTGCCTCCTCGGTTTTTTATATATTTTGCTAGCTTAGATGCTTTGGGCACTGCACCACTGCTATTCAGTGCCACAGTGCAAGTGCTCCCTCTGTTAAATTGATGTATTGATTAGTGACTCCATGATTGGCTTTGTTGATTTACTTGTCAGACCTTAGTACAGTGCACCACGTGTGACCAGGGCCTGTAAATCAAATGCTGCTGGTGGGCTTGCAGTACTGATGGTGCCACCCACAAAAGCAGCTTGACAAGTGTGACTCATTCCTGCCATTGAAGAGCAGAGACTGTGAGCAGTCTAATACTGCCATGTCGACTTGTGCACCCACTTGCCAGACCCTAAATCTCCCCTTTTCTACATTTCAGACACCCCTAAGTTAGGCCCAAGGGCAGGGTGCATTGTATGTAAGAGGTAGGACATGCCCTGATGTGTGTGGCATGTCCTGATAGTGAATTACAGCCATTTTCGTTTTTCACTTTTGCAAGGCTATCTGTTCCCATAGGCCAGAATGGGCAGATTGATTATAACAACTTATAATCCTAACTGACCCAGGGAACATGGTAGAAATTTGAATTTATTATGCCTGAACTCAGGATGATAAAATACATATTTTAGTAAAGTTGGTTTTAACATTCTGTGTTTGAAAATACCACTTTTAGAAATGGGGTATTTTCTTACCTAACCATCCGGCCTGCCTCTGCTAGCTTGTGTATTGCATTTCTGGTTTGTTAGTGACAGGGGCTGGGGAGGCTCCAGGAGACAGGGTGAGCCAGCACAGGGCTGAATAGACTTATCTGCATGTAGAGTGGTGGGAGGAGTAGCACCTTGGACTGAATAGGGCTGTGCCTGCCTTGCTGGCTTCACCTCCTGTGGTGTGTCTGTGGACCCTGGCCCACCCTGCCAAAGGAAATAAGAAGTCCTGTAAACAAAGTGCTCCAGGACTGCTAAAACTGGTTTGGACTAGGTAGAGGACCCTCTGCCTTCATAGGACAAAGGATTTTGCAGTATAAATATTGAGGCCCAGCCCCAGGACTTTAGATCACTTCTGGGAAAACAAGACAAAACTTTGCCAAGGAGAAGAACCAAGGTAGTTTCAGGAGTTTGGACTGCCCCTCTGCCAGTGTGTTCTTTGCTGGGTTGGCCTGCAGTGGTTTCTTTATTGCCAATGAAAGGAGAAAGAATGTTCATCATCCTGCAGAATATTTCCCCAAGGGCTTGAATTTGAGCTTGCCTTCTGTCTGAAGTCTCAGGGATACAAAATACTTCACCCCTTCTGTTTGCCTGCACCTGGAACTTGCTGTTCTAGCTGCTACAGAAGGAAATTATAACAACGAAGCCATCGAGTGACGCTGTACTCTGCATCAAAGCTGCATGTGCTGCACCAACTTACAATGTAGACCTGACGCCGGCAACCATGCCACATTGAAGCCAGTGAGCGACATCATAACCTGCAATAAGCCATGAGCGCTGCTCTGACTTGCGACCTAGGCCCGACGCCTGCTGCTGTGCTGCATCGACTCCTGAGCTGACATAATCGCGGAACCGATCCTGAACGTGGCGGTCAAGAATCCATCGACATGGTGACATCGTACAGAACCGTGGTTTTGGCGTCATCATGATGTCACCTCCTCTCCCGTAAGGAACTGATGCCTCCCCTGCTTTGCGCAAGCATCCAGTACCCAATGCATCGCCCCTGAAGCAAGCAACCAACGCCGCACAAGCCCCAACGACACTGCATCTCCCTCGACGCCGTGAGCTGTCTTTGTTTTCGCTTTTCCAAGGTACTGTTCTGAGTGGGTCTGTTTTGACTCCAGGCCCTATGCCACGCACCTCGCAGTCGGTGCCGTACTTTGGGATTTCTTTGACCTTGACGTAGTGGTAACTCTAGTTGGGGTTATCTGTTGCTGAAGACTGCTTTTAAGTGAATAATCTAGTTTTGAACTATCTCTACCATCTTGCAGTCCTATTTTTGATTACGGTATTGTGGATTTTTGTCGTTTGTGGTCTTTTGTTAAGTCTATATTTTTTAAAAACTTGTGTGGTGTCCATGCGCAGTGTTTTCACTGTATTCCTGTATGTGTTCACAAATGCTTAACACACTGCCTCTGAGATATGCCTGTTTGTTCGTGCCAAGCTAACAAGGGGGTGAGCAGGGGGTATCCAGGAGTGTAATCCCTTTTCCTGACTTAGAAGCAAGGGTCCCTATTTGGTCAAAGGTACCTACCTCTGCCAACTAGAGACCCCCCATTCTAACAAGCGAGATGAAGTCTTCAGAAGAATTGATTTTTAGATAAAGTTGAGTGTCATCTGCATACATATGGAAACGGATGTTCATGGAAGATAGAACATTTTCTAGTGGTTACAGGAAAAGATTAAAGAGTATAGGGGAAAGGGTAGAGCCTTGCGGGACCCCCATGGAAAATGCAGATGGATGGAATAAGGTATGGTTCACCTTAACTCTTCGGGACCTGTTGTGAAGAAAGGAAGAGAACCATTGTAGTACGAAGCCGGAGAGGCCCATCCTGTGTTCCAGAATAGTTAGAAGGATTTCATGGTTAACCGTATCGAATGCTGAAGAGAGATCAAAGAGGATTAGGAGGCAGGATTCGTTATGGTCTAGCATGTTTAAGATATCATCAATGATGTGGAGGAGTGCCGATTCAGTACTGTGACCACTTCTAAAGCGAGATTGGCATTGATCCAGGAGATTGAAAGTCTCGATGAGCGAACACATTTGCTTTTGGACACATTTTTCTAATAGTTTAGCCAGAGAAGGGATGTTGGAAATGGGGTGGAAGTTGTTGAGATCAGATCTTGTCCGCATCCATTTTTTTTAGAATAGGTGTAACCTGGGCTGCTTTTAGCCATTCGGGGATCTTGCCTTGAGATAAAGAGGCATTAACAATTTTAGCCCAGAGGGGGATGAGAGCGTCCTTGATTTCTTTGAAGAGAGCTGGTGGCATTGGGTCTCTAAAGTCATTGGAGCGGTTAATGCTAAGCAGGATTTTGTAGATGTCATCATCACTGATGGGCGAGAAGGATTTCCATGTGGCCCTGTTCTTAGTGCTAATAATGAGCGTCTTCTGATTTGCTGAGTGGACAGGCTGAACCGTACTCTCAAGTGATGTAATATGGGCCCTTTTTGCTTCACGGTCAGGGCTGATGGATTTAGCTTTCTCCATAAAGAAGATAGCCAGATCGGTGCAGGAAGGAGACTTGTCTGCTGACTCGATATTATTGGAAGCTATCACTGATTGCTGTTTAACAATTTCAAAATGTTTTTTTGGGCGATTAGAGGCTTGCCTAAGCTGCGATCTGAAGTAGTCTGCCTAAGACTTCTTGATTTTTTTATTGTAGGAGCTTCTAACTGATCTAAGGGCTTTTAAGTACAAGGCGGATGATTTAGATCTCCATAGACGTTCAGCTGCTCTTAAGTTGCGGCACTCAGAATTTAGATTGTCGTTGAGCCATATTTTGGAGGCAGTATTTTTTAGTTGTAAGGGTGCTATTGAGTCAATGATTTCAGAGATAGTTGCTTTATAGAAGTCTGTGAGATCATGAACATCAGTCAGGTCATCTTGGGGAGACAAGGCATTTTTACAGTCGGTAGCTAGGCAGTCCATGTTAATATTCTTGAGGTCCCTTTTCCACTGTTTAATTTTCTTGGGTTGGGTCTTTTTCAGTAACACCTCCTCATTGATATTGAAGTAGATGCAGTAGTGGTCGGACCAATCACAATGAGTAATGTCTACCAAAGTGATGATATTACCCTTTTAAATAACAAGGTACAGAATTTCTCCTTTGTTGTGAGTTGGCTGGTCACAGAATTGAATAAGCTTAACCTTTTGATTCATAATAAACGGTTCAAACAATTATTTTGCCTGTTTGCAATATTTATCTGATTATCATGCGATGGCTGTGGTTAAAGACCGTCGTTTTAGGCACATGCACGAAGGTAATGAAATTGTTTTGTGAGTCTATTATGATTTACTAGAAGGCTTCGTATAGACGCGATGCAAAATGGACTTTAAGGACTTTCTCCATTCATAATAGGGGCCCCTTGAAGGGGCATATAAAGAATATATAAATAAACTACAAATGCGCTACCTCAATGCCTATCTTAAATACGACTGAAGGTTTGGAATCAAGGTAATTATGCATGTCCAACTTGACGACAGATAGATTATGGGATATAAATAGAAGTCGGAGTCACACTAGCCATGACAGAAGAAGTGAAAGCCAGATGGGAGCTGTAGGAGGTAAGAGAAAAAAGATGAACAGAATTAATGAGGAATTCTTTTGGGTTATGGCAGCAAGTTAAATTGCCCTTAGATACCATCGGGTAAATAGCTCGGGAGGGAAGACTGAGTTTATAACCTCTTTGTAACACCAAGCTGGATACAGTGTATATCAGCAGTTCGGAAACATATGGGTGTATCCATATGGGTAACGTGACCCAGGGTATTGCATAAGTCACAGCCATGCCATACTCTCAAGATGTCTGTATTCTATCTACAAGGCAACAGCATAGGTAGTCTCCCCTTTTCTTTGCACATCAATAGTGATTTCCAGTGTATATTGACATCCAGGAAGTCTGCAGCATGGGTCATGTGTCCCCAGATATTACAACAGCTTATTTAAACTGTAGAAAATAATATGTCTGCATCTTATATGCAGGATACCCTGGTACTACATGACTGCGAAAGTGTCCATGAACCCTGCTTGTAGTGCCAATGAGACAAAAACATATTGAACAAGCTAGTTCACAATATAAACTCAGGTGGTTATACATACCCTCTTGATAACCAGTTAACTTAAGGGACTCTTTCCTAAAATCATTATAAAAGAATATGAGAACATGCATATATGTGGGGGTCACCTTTTAACAATAGGTACATCCTATATTTTTACAGAATTCTGGATATTCGGAATACCAAGAACCATGTTTTAAGGCATCCCCCATACATATAGATAATACAAGGGGAGTATGCCGACATTTAGTCAGTAATTTGGATTATTTGCACAACAACAGATTATAAGGTAAGCAACTATGATGTACCTCAGGGGACAGTTTTACTGGTAAAAACAAACACCATTACTTGCAAATTAATTTTAAATATAATACATACTATTTGTAGGTCATAAATCACTATGCTCCTGCAACATAGACTTCTTTGCTCCTGAGTGATTTAACGTAACCAGAGTTGTTAAATCAGCCGATTGACAGCAATGTAGGAGTCTTGCTATAAAGCTGCTGTTACAAGGACGAGGAAAGGTTTTTTTCTCTCAACATAATGAAATTCTATTTTTATGTGCTTTCTAAAGTATTATCTAAACCATGAAAGGAGTGGATTTTTGACAGAACCTGAAAATCTGTTCCTTTTGTATCTGCAAAGTGTATCTATCTTCCTGTGGAGTAATTCATACGCTGGTATATATATCTTTATATCTATTCACTGAAAAAAACATAGGTTTCAGCCACGTTATAGTTAAGAATTACCATTTAAAAAAACCTTAGAAATTCACTGAAAAAACCATAGGTTTCACACATGTTATAGTTAGCTGGACATTTCACTCATACAAAACTATTAAAATACCCCTGTTATAGTTAGTTCAGCTAACTATAACTCGCGCGCCCGCAATGCACTGCTGATGACGTCACATATTACATCACTCATGGCATGGTCAGTGACATCACTCATGACATCACTGATGACATCTCAAATGACATCACTGATGACATCACTGATGACATCATCCAGTGAATGTGTGTCTTCCTGAAAAATAAATATTTTTTATATATGTATATCTAAAGGTTGACGGAAGAATAAATGGGTAAATAAGTGTCTAAATTGATGTTTTTTTTGTAAAATTGTTTGTATAACTGACTTATTAAGTGTATCTCAGTGAATACATGTATTAATGAGTAATGTTTAAATATTTAAATATCTGTATCAGTGTCTCACTTTGTGTAAAAGTGGCTGCATGGGTTGGTGAGTAGCTACATGAGTGTGTATATGGGTTATCAGTTTTTTTTGAGTATCAGTATGAGTGTCTGTATGATTCGGTGGGGGATATTACTTAGCGTATAGATGCATGAATGAGTGACTCACTGTTTGTATGTTTTTTGAAGACAGCATGTATGCAGGACTGTATGGGTGGATGAGTGTGTGTATGGGTGTGTTAGTGAGGGAATGACTGTCTCAATAGTGTCTTTATGAGTAAATACATGTTTTAAACTAGTATATGTGAGTATTGATGTATATAAGTGAGATTATGTGAGAGTGAGAGATTGGAAGAGTTCCGGTATAAATAAGTATGTGTTGCTATAAGTGATTGTTTAAGAGAGTAAGTATGTGTACGTTTCTGTAGAATAAGTGTAGTGGTGTGTGTATAGCTGTATATGCAAGTAAATGTATGTTTGATAGTTTATTTGCATGTGTGAGTATGTGTGTGAGTAACTCTATGGATGAGTATCGGTGTGTAACAGGATGTATAGGTGTATGAGTACATATGATGAGTGAGTACATGTATGAGTGACTATATAGAACTGTTGGTGAATAAGTGGATGTGTATTTAGATTTTGGAATTACTGAATAGGTTGTTGTAACTGGTATTGGTATTTCCATTGTTTTGAACATTTTAGATTCTATTTTCGAATGTGTATATCAAAGGTTATATTTCGCTGAGAGGAGGTCTGCCACTCTTTCACAAGGATGATGTCATCAGTGATGTCATTTGAGATGTCATCAGTGATGTCATGAGTGATATCACTGACCATGTCATGAGTGATGTAATATGTGACATCATCAGCAGTGCATTGTGGGCGCGCGAGTCATAGTTAGCTGAACTAACTATAACGGGTGAATTTGAATGGTTTTGTACAAGTGAAATGTCCAGCTAACTATAACATGTGTGAAACCTATGGTTTTTTCAGTGAATTTCTAAGGTTTTTTAAATGCTAATTCCTAACTATAATGTGGCTGTAACCTATGGTTTTTTCAGTGAATTTCTAAGGTTTTTTAAAGGCAAATTCCTAACAATAAAGTGGCTGAAACTCATGGTATTTTCAGTGAGTTTCAAAGGTTTTGTAAACGATAATTTTTAAATGTATTAATTGTCATATTTTTTTATACTGATTTACTATATTGTTTTAAAATATTTATTTTGAGTTTTTTAATTTTTTTAATTACATCACATATTTTTAAAAATATTGAAATTGTAATATTTATTTATTTTATTTTATATTTTTTTAATTTATATATATTTTATATAGCAGGCAATGATATCCTATGGAAGGAAATTCAAGTTACTGGTAAGTATGGTTAAAATTACTTTTCAGGAACAGTAGTGAGCAGAAAGATGCAGCACTGAGGTCTCTCCTGATAACAGGTGAGTAAATCGGAATTCGTAGTTCAACTGATTTTAGAGGAATTTTTTTAAGTTCCAAAACTCAACCCTTAGAAGAATTTCCAAGTGAAACCAGTCAATGTTAGCCTATGGAAGGAAATTCAAGTTACTGTAAGTATGGTTAGAATTACTTTTCAGGATCAGTAGTGGGCTGAAAGATGCAGCACTGAGGTCTCTCCTGAGTAAATTGGAATTTGTAGTTCAGCTGATTTTAGAGGAATATCTGTATGTTTCAAAAATAGATACTTAAAAACTCTTCTGGTGAAAACCACACAATAGATTCCTATGGAAGGAAATACAAGTTACTGTTAAGTACGCTTAGATTTACTTTTCAGGGTCAATACTGGGCTCAAAGGTGCAGCACTGACGTCTCTCGTGATAACAGGTGAGTAAATCGAAATTCGTAGTTCGGCTGATTTTAGAGGAATATTTTGCTCAATAGAGAAGGAAGGGGATGGGGCCTGAGGTGACATGTGTGCAAACTTGCCCTGTGACACGTTTAAGGTTGAGGAATTTATTCCTCTTCAATCCTGAGGTTCCCTGTGAGCCAACTAGCCCACCAGGTACCTCCAGTATGCGCTAGAGAGCTGCGTTGCAGAGAGGTGTTCAAAGGGCACGCCCCCTTTTTTCAACACTCTGCAACGCAGCTCCGTGGCGCTTACTGAAGGTACCTGTTGGACTAGTAGGCCCCTAGGGGACCTCTGGATTGAGGAGGACTTAATTTACCAACTCAAAACGTGCCCAAGGGAAAGCTTGCACACATATCACCTCAAGCCCCGCCCCTACCTTCACCACTGTGCAAACGCGCCCCATAGCGGGTTCTAAGTTGGGGGTTCAAGTCCTCTTGCATACTGGGGGTCCATGAGGGCCAACTAGCCCACATGGAACTTCCAGTATGCTCCAGGTGGCTGCTTTGCAGAGAGGTGTAAAAAGGGGCGTGGCCTCATTACACCTCTCTGCAATGCAGCCCCCTGGCTCATTTTCAGAGGGGGAACTAAATCCCCTTGCATACTGGGGGTACCTGGGGGCCATCTAGCCCACCAGGAACCTCCAGTATGCGCCAGGGGGCTGTGTTGCAAAGAGGTGTAATGAGGCCACACCCCTTTTTACACCTCTCTGCAACGCAGCCCCCTGGCATGTTTGTAGAGGGGGAACTAATTCCCCTTGCATACTGTAGGTCCCTGGGGGCCAACTGGCCCACCAGGAACATCCGGTATGTGCCAGGGGGCTGTGTTGCAGAGAGTTGTAATGAGGCCACGCCCCTTTTTACACCTCTCTGCAACGCAGCCCCCTGCCACGTTTGCAGAGAGGGAACTAATTCCCCTTGCATACTGGGGTTCCCTGGGGCCAACTAGCCCACCAGGTACCTCCAGTATGAGCCAGAGAGCTGCATTGCAGAGAGGTGTTCTGAGGTCTCGACCCTTTTTACACTTCTCTGCAACGCAGCCCCCTGGTGCCTTTGCAGAGGGGGAACTAATTCCCCTTGCATACTAGGGGTCCCTGGGGGCCAACTAGCCCACCAGGAAGCTCTAGTATGCGCCAGGGGGCTGCGTTGCAGAGAGGTGTAATGAGGCCACGCCCCTTTTTACACCTCTCTGCAACGCAGCCCCTTGGCCCATTCTGGAGGCTCCTGGTGGGCTAGTTGGCCCACAGGGACCTCCAGTATGCAAGGGGAATTAGTTTCCCTTCTACAACCGCGCCAGGGGGTGCATTTGCAGAGAGGTGCAGGGAGGGGGCGTGGCCTCCTCCCGATCCCGTTTTAAAAAAAATTTACCTTTAAGAAGGGGGGCTGTGTAGCCCCCCATATTTTTCTTTTATTTTTTTGGCCCTGAGGACCCCATCCCCTAGGGCCTGCCCTCAAATGTTAATTAAAAAAAAATGGGGAAGGGGGCCTTGTGGCTCCCCTCCCAAGGCCATATACTGCCCCAGGGACCCCATCCCCCGGGGCATGGGCCTTTTTTTTTTTTAATTAGGGGGGCTGCTTTGCCCCCCTCCTTTTTCCACTTTTGACCTCAGGGACCCCATCCCTTGAGGTCGGCCATTTTTTTTTGGGAGGGGGGCCACGTGGCCCCCTCCCGGGCCACTTCTGGCCCTGGGGACCCCATCCACCGGGGCCTGGCCTTCCTCGTTGGAGGCCCCCCATGGTCCCTGCCGGCTCCCCGCATCCTGAGAGAGCCGGCATTGCTTATCTGCTTGGGGAGCAGTTAACATGCTGCTCCGCATGCAGAAAACTAATCCGCTTTGATTTTTGGAAGAGAGAGCAGGTTTCCTGCTTGATCTTATAAAAACAAAAGCAGTTTGGTATGGTAGGGTGGGAGCCGTGAGACTCCCGCCCTACCATAGCAAACAGCAGTGTCCTAGGGATAGGCACCTCTGGTCACTGCAGGAGCTGGCCCTGGGGAATGCCGGTCCCCAAGGCCATCAAGGGCTCCAGGAGGGGGGCCGTGTAGCCCCCTCCCAACAGTTAAAAGTCCCGGGTGGTGGTCCCGGGGGCTGGGGCGTCCGCCATGGACCACCGTATCCTATTTTGAATATTAGTGCCCCGAGGAGGGGCATGTGGGGGGAGCTTGAGCCCCCACACAAGTTAAAAAAAAATAAATAGGAGCCCGGGGGTGGCGGTCCCCGGTGCTGTGGTGCCCCTCTGGGCCCCCCATTATTACAAATAAAAAAAGCCCCGGGGTGGCGGTCCCCGGGGCTGGGGGGGCCTCAGAGCCCCCCACCCTATTAAAATAAGCCCTGGGGGTGGCCGGTCCGGGCCCCCCTTTAGAAAGAGGCTATAAATAGGGGGGTTGTACCCAGAAAGAGTTACGGGGACCTGGGTTATCAATTGAAGTATGGGAAGGGGTCCCAGTAAACATAAAAAATAATAACAAGGAAAGTATAAACAATCAAAGAGACCAATCATAAAGACACATTGTTTTATTCACAATGTGCTAGTATCATGTATATACGTCACTTTTAAACATACATTGATCAGTGACTATTTTACAGTGCCCCAAAGGTTGGGAAAGGAGGGGGGGGTTTGTGATACGTGTAGGTAATAGGTGAAGGAAAAAGGGTTTGCAGTGACAGTAAAATCGGTGAATAGGACAAATTCAATGGAGTTACATATTAATGTACCCAGAAAAAGACCAATAGGTTCATATAAATTGTTTTGCAAAAATCATACTCCAAATGTACAGCTAATGAGAACAATAGGGTGTGGAGTTGACAGCAAAAAACAAAGTGTTGTCGACGTTTCGACCCTCGTTCGCAGATGTGTGTTTTGATCTTGCCGTGGGGTCTTCCTCAGGACTGGGGAGATGGGGGCACGTGACCTAGTTAATGTACAAATATACAAGTATTATTTTAAAGGGAAAGAAATTCCCCATATATTACTCGAGCTTAGAAAAGCACACCAACCATTTGGTGAAAGTGGCTGACGGTTAGCAGAGTCTAGTGGGATACATATAGTGCAAACAATGTGTCGCCAAGGGCACGACTTGTTCAACCAATTAATGTGTTGTTAATCCTAGATCGGGATCGTTATGCAGAAAAGGAGCGGTCTGAAGATAGGTCTCAACGCACTGGGGCAGCCCATCCAATCACACCAAAGGGCTATACGTGAATTAGCCACAGCTACTTATAAGTACGGGCCAATTGTGTGGATCGACAATATAAAAATCCCATCAGTGGCTACCAAATATTCAGGTTAAATTGGGTCAAACTCGGACTAGCTACAACTTACCACAAGGGTGGTGTGCAACTGGACCCGTTGGGTGGAGGGTAGATATCGACAGTAGATCTGTAATTAAAGTTTTTACAGTTCTTATTCTACTGATGGTGCTAAGTTTAAAAAGACAATGCAGCAATGGCAACATGGTGGAAGACTTACCGAGGTATCACTCGGAAACGCCTTGCGAATTAATGGTCAGGGGTCCGATAAGGCATCAAAAAGGGCAATAGCTCTAAATATATAAAAATATAAAGAGAAACTTTAAAAACTACCAACCAAGCCAGGCGGGTTAGAACCAAAGGCGGGGAACCAGTCATGGACTTACCCGACAGCCGTATTTCATCGACATTCGGCGTGGGGTAGCAGGCACTCGCGCTGTGGCATCGAGTCCGTGGCAGGACTGGATCAAGAGACAAAGAGGTTACAGAGCGTTACAGGTCTGCTGGAAGGGCGCGGACTCAACGCATGCACTCGAAGGAGTGCTGATGCTTACCGGTATAGGGAATCAATCCGAAGCCGTTCACTGCTCGCAAAGGGAATGGCGAAGCAGAGTTCCGCTTACTGGGATGTTACCAAGGTTACATGTCACATGGCTCAAAGGCATGGTGGAAAGACTCAGTGGATCAGTGGGTAGCGCGGGGTCAGGCAATTACTGGAAAAAACACACATGGAATATTACCAATAATGCTCAGTATGTGGGTGCACTTTATGATTAAAGCCATTAAGGGTGCCTGAGATGACGTGTTGTAAAATATCATAGCGACTGGATGAAATCCGATGCAGGGATATATCCCGATGTAAGGAGGTAGTAATAGCCGAGCCAATGTAGGCAATTAGGTACTTGTCGGTGGACCGGATCACACACGTATGGGGAAATGCATCGACTAGGGGATGACTGTGGTCATCCACAGACAAATACTTTACTTTATGTCAAGCTAAATGCTGGCTGTGGCGCGAACATAACTTAGTGAATAATAACATCGTAATCACAAACATAATAGTTTCATAGCTTAGATAGCCCTGAATAAATTGACAGGGTGCTCGAATACATGGCGTACCTCACACAAGTGGGTATAGGCCACTGTAGCTCCGTTTTGATAGTTGTAAATGGGCAAAAATGCTGGCTGTTGCGCGAACATAAATTACTGAATAATAGCATCGTAATCACAACATAATAGTTACATAGCTTAGATACCCCTGAATAAATTGACAGGGTGCTCAAATACATGGCGTACCTCACACAAGCGGGTATAGGCCACTGTAGCTCTGTTTTGATGATTGTAAATAGGCAAAAAGTCAGAATTACTGCAACATTGTGGTTGTGGCGTACCTCGCACACGCGGGTAAAGGCCATATACACTCTGTCGCTGCTTATCGATGCAAAATTAGACTACTGATGTCTTAACTATATGTGGATAAAGGCCAAACATATTGAACCATCCTGCTAGGTAGATTCGTTAGTTGGAAGAGTGGAATCTCAGGCTCGTAGTTAATTCAAAATATGGATACAGACCATGGGCAATGGCATTGAAACAATCATCAAGGTAAAATGGCCAGTTGGGAGAATGAACTATCATGTTCGTTAAGCCCAGATTCAATGGAGTTGAAGGTAAATATCCACTTTAGTTCCCGGGTGTTAAGGATATTGGAGATATTACCACCCCGTGGGCCCAATGTCGCTTTCTCGATGACTACCCACTTAAGGTATTCTGGTGCATGGCCTGCTGATGAGAAGTGGTCAACTAGCGCCCTCACCATCTATGAGGAGGCTGGTCAATTACTCACCACATTGTATCGTAAACCGGCTGAAAGAAACTCACTTCTGCACTACGAGAGTCACCATCCACGTGCCCTCCGAGACAACCTGCCCTTTGGGCAATTTTTGCGTATCCGCCGCAATTGCTCCAATAAAGATCATTATTTCAGCGAGTCTGAAGAACTCAAACAGAGACTCTTGTCCAGAGGTTACCCAAAACAACTTGTCAAGCGTGCACGGAAAAGAGCTTGGTTCTATCCCCGAGAAGAACTTTTGACCCCCAAGACCGACAAAGATGAATCTGAACAAAAAATCGTATGTGTCACCACATTCAACACCGCCAGCAACAAAATAAAAAAGATAATAAACCGTCATTGGGCACTTATCTCTGATGATATCCAACAAATTGACCTGCCACTTCATGCATTCAAAAAGGCCAGAAGCATCAAGGATCATGTGGTACGCTCTTTCTTGAAAACACCGGAGGATCCAACCATCCAAACTCTGTGGAATCTTCCTCCTATTTTGGGCCACTTCAGATGTGGTTGCTGTAAAGCCTGTGCCAGCACTATTCAAACAAAGGAATTCTCACACGGAAGACGCAAAATTGTTATGAAATCACACACCAACTGCAACTCTGAAAACATCATTTACGCCATCTTGTGCCCATGTCAATTGATCTATATTGGCCAGACCCAACAAAGAGCGAAAGCAAGGATACTCCAGCATATGAGCAGGATCAGATGCAAAACCCAGGGGGCGCCGCTAGTTGACCACTTCTCATCAGCAGGCCATGCACCAGAAAGCCTTAAGTGGGTAGTCATCGAGAAAGCGACATTGGGCCCACGGGGTGGTAATATCTCCAATATCCTTAACACCCGGGAACTAAAGTGGATATTTACCTTCAACTCCATTGAATCTGGGCTTAACGAACATGATAGTTCATTCTCCCAACTGGCCATTTTACCTTGATGATTGTTTCAATGCCATTGCCCATGGTCTGTATCCATATTTTGAATTAACTACGAGCCTGAGATTCCACTCTTCCAACTAACGAATCTACCTAGCAGGATGGTTCAATACGTTTGGCCTTTATCCACATATAGTTAAGACATCAGTAGTCTAATTTTGCATCGATAAGCAGCGACAGAGTGTATATGGCCTTTACCCGCGTGTGCGAGGTACGCCACAACCACAATGTTGCAGTAATTCTGACTTTTTGCCTATTTACAATCATCAAAACAGAGCTACAGTGGCCTATACCCGCTTGTGTGAGGTACGCCATGTATTTGAGCACCCTGTCAATTTATTCAGGGGTATCTAAGCTATGTAACTATTATGTTGTGATTACGATGCTATTATTCAGTAATTTATGTTCGCGCAACAGCCAGCATTTTTGCCCATTTACAACTATCAAAACGGAGCTACAGTGGCCTATACCCACTTGTGTGAGGTACGCCATGTATTCGAGCACCCTGTCAATTTATTCAGGGCTATCTAAGCTATGAAACTATTATGTTTGTGATTACGATGTTATTATTCACTAAGTTATGTTCGCGCCACAGCCAGCATTTAGCTTGACATAAAGTAAAGTATTTGTCTGTGGATGACCACAGTCATCCCCTAGTCGATGCATTTCCCCATACGTGCGTGATCCGGTCCACCGACAAGTACCTAATTGCCTACATTGGCTCGGCTATTACTACCTCCTTACATCGGGATATATCCCTGCATCGGATTTCATCCAGTCGCTATGATATTTTACAACACGTCATCTCAGGCACCCTTAATGGCTTTAATCATAAAGTGCACCCACATACTGAGCATTATTGGTAATATTCCATGTGTGTTTTTTCCAGTAATTGCCTGACCCCGCGCTACCCACTGATCCACTGAGTCTTTCCACCATGCCTTTGAGCCATGTGACATGTAACCTTGGTAACATCCCAGTAAGCGGAACTCTGCTTCGCCATTCCCTTTGCGAGCAGTGAACGGCTTCGGATTGATTCCCTATACCGGTAAGCATCAGCACTCCTTCGAGTGCATGCGTTGAGTCCGCGCCCTTCCAGCAGACCTGTAACGCTCTGTAACCTCTTTGTCTCTTGATCCAGTCCTGCCACGGACTCGATGCCACAGCGCGAGTGCCTGCCACCCCACGCCGAATGTCGATGAAATACGGCTGTCGGGTAAGTCCATGACTGGTTCCCCGCCTTTGGTTCCAACCCGCCTGGCTTGGTTGGTAGTTTTTAAAGTTTCTCTTTATATTTTTATATATTTAGAGCTATTGCCCTTTTTGATGCCTTATCGGACCCCTGACCATTAATTCGCAAGGCGTTTCCGAATGATACCTCGGTAAGTCTTCCACCATGTTGCCATTGCTGCATTGTCTTTTTAAACTTAGCACCATCAGTAGAATAAGAACTGTAAAAACTTTAATTACAGATCTACTGTCGATATCTACCCTCCACCCAACGGGTCCAGTTGCACACCACCCTTGTGGTAAGTTGTAGCTAGTCCGAGTTTGACCCAATTTAACCTGAATATTTGGTAGCCACTGATGGGATTTTTATATTGTCGATCCACACAATTGGCCCGTACTTATAAGTAGCTGTGGCTAATTCACGTATAGCCCTTTGGTGTGATTGGATGGGCTACCCCAGTGCGTTGAGATCTATCTTCAGACCGCTCCTTTTCTGCATAACGATCCCGATCTAGGATTAACAACACATTAATTGGTTGAACAAGTCGTGCCCTTGGCGACACATTGTTTGCACTATATGTATCCCACTAGACTCTGCTAACCGTCAGCCACTTTCACCAAATGGTTGGTGTGCTTTTCTAAGCTCGAGTAATATATGGGGAATTTCTTTCCCTTTAAAATAATACTTGTATATTTGTACATTAACTAGGTCACGTGCCCCCATCTCCCCAGTCCTGAGGAAGACCCCACGGCAAGATCAAAACACACATCTGCGAACGAGGGTCGAAACGTCGACAACACTTTGTTTTTTGCTGTCAACTCCACACCCTATTGTTCTCATTAGCTGTACATTTGGAGTATGATTTTTGCAAAACAATTTATATGAACCTATTGGTCTTTTTCTGGGTACATTAATATGTAACTCCATTGAATTTGTCCTATTCACCGATTTTACTGTCACTGCAAACCCTTTTTCCTTCACCTATTACCTACACGTATCACAAACCCCCCCCTCCTTTCCCAACCTTTGGGGCACTGTAAAATAGTCACTGATCAATGTATGTTTAAAAGTGACGTATATACATGATACTAGCACATTGTGAATAAAACAATGTGTCTTTATGATTGGTCTCTTTGATTGTTTATACTTTCCTTGTTATTATTTTTTATGTTTACTGGGACCCCTTCCCCTTTAGAAAGAGTCAATTGCCCCCAGTACTTGGCCCCCCAGGGGGCTAAAAAAAAACAACAATTTTTTTTATCTGCAGGTTACGTGTATCCAGTGATTTTTTCCCAAAAATATATATATTTTTTGGCCTTGGGGGTCCTTGTGGGAACCCCTAAGCAGGCCTAGGGGGTCAGGGTGTTTCACTGCCCCCTTTTCGTGTTTTTTCACATTTATTTTTCTGTTTTCTTGTGCCTCGGTTCTATATACTAAGTATATGGAAGTAATTTTTTTTAATAAAAATTATTTAGATACATTAAACGTTTTGTGTTGATCTAAATGCAATGTATGGTGAGTCGGGGATATAATTGATCCAAATGAATGTCATTGTTTGCAAGCTATATTAATGCCTCAAAATTGTATTACACAGAAAGGTTCTTTTTTGGTTGTGATATTTCCCGGTCCTTTCTGGGTTGAATAGGGAAAACTCTCTCTTTTTTAGTTTTACCACACACCTACAACAACACCACCACCAGTAGGACCAAAATGACCCACAATGACTCCATCCACAGATATCGTCACACACTTTAAGTCCTTTGGCAGAACTACCTGTTTTAGTGTTATGAATGCTAGGGAAGATACCACAGTTGCCCTAGAGGTGTACTGCAGCCTAACAATGGACAGACATGTTTTCACTCCCACTCAAGGATTCTGCGGGATCGCTGGGCCTCACCATCACAGAGTGGTGCAGGTCATTCCCTGAAGAGGCACTGCCCATTTATTTGCTTGTCTCGCCTCAGCTACTTCACAATTGCCTTGTTCTGAGAAGTGTCTTCCTCATGCAATAACACCTACATGAGGAAAAGACTGCTCCATAGTAGTTGGTCAGTTCTCTCCTTCAAAACACACTCTAAGCAGCTCCTCCTGGCAGGTTTGGATGACGCTTCCAGTTGACTGGTTTGTTACCTAGCTGGGTGATAAATACTGAAACGCTGGAGCACAGAGAGCTTCTTGGTTGCCACTAGTTGATAGACATTTGATTTCAAGTAGAAACATTAAAATAGCTTTAGAGATCTCTCTCTTCAACTGATGCAGGTCATCACACTGTTCGTAGTAGCCCACTAACTGGCTGCCATTTCTGTAATTTTTCAGCAGTATCTCAAGGCTCCAGGACCTTTCAATCTCTATGAACCCCAGACTCATACATAGAAAGTTCTCCTGCAGGCACGCATCAGTTCAATATCTAATCTATCTCAAAAATGGTCATACAGATCTGTTCACGAACCTTAATGTCTGATTTTTTTTTATACACAATCCTTTGGTACAGCAATTCAAGCTGATGGTGGCATTTGGTAATTCAGCTATTTACCACCAAAGAAAAGGGATTCTCAGCAGAGCAAGACAGAAATTAATCAGATTAATTTCCTCTTCCTCCCAGACTAGTACTCCTGGGTCCTTAAGCAGGAGCTTAAAGGCTACAGAGTAAACTATGCAGTATTTGTAACTGTTATTGGCTGTTGACTGTCGAATGTCAGGACCAAGATGCCATAGCAAGCACACAGTATGCCAAAAACTCCCTTTTAGGTTTTAAGTGTTGGGAGATTGATGGTAAGCAGTCAAGGCTTATGCTTGAAGGGTGCTGTGAAGATGAAAGCTAACGCATAGGTTTTGTATGTTTTTATAAACAAAACCTTTTCTTTAGAACTTACAAATCCAATACAGGTGTCAATACAGTAAATAGAAAAAGAAACAAGAAACATCATAGAATCCAGTACATCAACTTAGATGGAGGAAAACAGATCATATAGGAATGAGAAACGAATCTATCTATAAAACAATACATAGAGCTATGCATTGAGAAAGACTAAACATGGTGCAAATTAATATTGTTTGTAAACGTGAGGGAATAAGGAAAGATGAGCTGTAGAGTAATATTCACTCCATGATTGAAAAATCTTCTGGTTCTTCTGAGGGCAGATCAATTCTCTAAATTGGTTCTTTAATACTATGTATCTATTTATGCTGCGGAACCACCCATTTAATGTGGGGGGTTGGTGGTTGTCAACAGTATTCCCTAATTGGGCAACATAACTTTGGACCAATATCAGTCTCAAATTTACCAGCTTTTAGAGATTCACCTTCATATTGTCAAGCCCTTTGAGTGATGCCAGTTCGGGAAAAGGTGGAATCTCGCATTCAAATAACCTTGAGAAGGAGGCAAATATTTTACCCCAAAAGGTCTGGACTAGTGAACAGTCCTTTATGATATGGAATGGCATGCCTTCTCCTGCTCTACCCCTGAAACAGATCAGGGAGGTGCACCTACCCTTCCACCATGGACTTTTACAAGATTAAAATATCCTGTGAAGATATTTGAAGTTAATGAGATGTCCAGCATGAGGAACCACCTCCTTGGGGTACCTTATAGCATCTCAATGCTTCTCATCTGTTAGTGGTCTCATATTGCTCCTCATGCCTTAGATATCGTGTCCAGGGTGAGCTTGGATTCGAGAGGGGCAAATTCTGTCATGTTGTAGAATTCTTGAAGGTGTGTTGCGATAGCGTGTTGATGATAATGATAATATATTGACCTATCAACATCATTGGCATTATTGTTTTCGATAGCCTATGCAGACACAAGGGAGTAAGGACTATGCAGTGCATGGATATGCAGGAGGGCTGGAGAGACTTCTGCCATTTAACAAAGCATGCACCCTTCTTGGGACTACACATAGAGATGCGGACCAAGAGTCTGGGGTGCGTGGAATTTGAGTCGGCTGTTCAGGTATGCTGGTCCGGTGTTGTGGAGGCCTTGTGAGCGTGGGTTAACATCTTGAAGGTGACTCTCGCTTCGATGGGGATCCAGTGTAGCATACGCAGGTGCTGGGAGATGTGGCAGTGGCTTGGCAGGTTGAGGACCAGTCTTGTGGCGGCATTTTGGATGTTCTGTAGCTTGCGGGTGAGGTTTTTGTCTATTCTGGCATGGAATCCGTTGCCGTAGTCAAACCTGCTGGTGACCAGGTGTTTAGACAGGCTTTTTGGCCCTAGTTGGCAGTGATATAGACTTTAATCTTGCTCACATCTAGGATATGTATTCCTAGCTTGTGTTGGCCCTTTTAAGCCCTTTCTTTCAGACCTAGAAGAGGCCATCTATTGCCTATTGGCTTTGGCCTGTCATTTTTGCTTATAGTAGAGGTTGGATCCTGTGGTCCTGACTTTATATTACACATTGGTATGGTTTATGTAGGTACTCTGACAGAGCTAAGGGTTATTTCATCCTTCTTAGGCCTACAAGGTCCAGAACTAGACAGACTCCATTTTGATGGAGCTGAGAGGCTTCAGGGGAAAAGGTAATATTTTGGTTTTGAGCTGTTGTTCGCCCTAAGCGAACCGGAGAGAACCGGCCAGAGCTGAATCTAATCAGGAAGTGTCTCTGGGCTCAGGTCTCTAGACGAAACAAGCAGCTGGTCACTGTGGGAGCGTCTAGCGCAAGGAGCCTGGTGCATGGGATCGGTGGGAGGAAGCTGCTGGCTGGAACTTTCCATGAGGAGACAGCATTCTATATTAGTGAAGTGCAGAGGCGGAGCCAGTTAGTCGAGTTGGAGGAGCAGAGAGAGAGAGTTGTTGGAGTTGCAGAAAGAGTTTGAGCGAGAGAGAGCTGAGCTGAAGTTGCAGTTAGTTGAATTGGAGGAGCAGAGAGTGTTGGTAGAGTTGGAGGAATGGAATTGCAGGAGGACAAGAGACAGAAAATGCTTGGAACAGAGAGAAGACAAACAGACAGTCAGTGAGCTGGAACTGAAGGAAGCAGTCAGAAGCAGTTACTTATCAGGAGGAGTTGTGAATAGCTGGAGTCTGAAGTAATGCCTTTTAGAAGAGACTGAAGTTATATCGTGGATTAACCTGTGGGAGCAGCTGGAGTTAATTGGACATTGGCACAGAGACATTGAAACAGAGTGAACAAGCTAGTGGAATGAACAGTTATCAGAGCGGCAGAAACCATTAGATTGAAGTTGGAAGGTGGAGAGAGTCCGTGGGGGAGAGAAATCCAGTGCAAAGTGATCAGCGCAGATGTGTATCCAAGAGTGCAGGAGAGAGAGAGTCTGAGATGAGCCAAGACACAGACGAGAGAGGAGCCCAGATGACAGCTAGAGCAAGACTTCAAACTCCCAAGGTGACCTCGTTCTTATACTTACCCCTTAATCTTGTCCTTATTCCCTAGGCTATTGTATGTCTAATCCTTTTCTTTCAGCGGTGTGTTAAAAGTTCCTGTCCCCGCAGATAACATTGTCCCTGTATATCTAATCCTTTTCTTTCAGCGGTGTGTTAAAGTTCCTGTTAGTCAAGAGACCCCACTGATAACCTTGTACTGTATGCCTAATCCTTTTCTTTCAGCGGTGTGTTAAAGTTCCTGTTAGTTATAGAGACCCCGCAGATCTTTGTATGTGCATTTTATCATTGTTATAATAAACAGATTTTCCAGTTCTTAGTGAACTAGTGTGGTGTATATCTTTTGTCCCCATACAGTGGAGGTAACCTTGTCTCCTAGTCAGGTATTACTGTTTGAACAGATGTTACCCCTGATCAGGTAAGTCATAGTTGAATAATTAGGGAGATAGGAGACCTGCAACTAAGGGATAAAGTTTATGCCAAATAATTTGGCCATCCCATAATATTATTGTAGTAGCGAACCCTTAGTGAATAATGAGAGAGACTTCCCAACATAGAGAGACAGAGAGCTGAAGGTATTCATAGGAAAGTGGTCGTCATTGGTAAGTGGCGTTAATGAGAACACTGGGAAGGAGACCAGTGTCTAGATCTGCCGGATTGTAGATCGTGTGTAAATGAGAGCACTGGGAAGGAGACCAGTGCCATCCCATAATATTATTGTAGTAGCGAACCCTTAGTGAATAATGAGAGAGACTTCCCAACATAGAGAGACAGAGAGCTGAAGGTATTCATAGGAAAGTGGTCGTCATTGGTAAGTGGCGTTAATGAGAACACTGGGAAGGAGACCAGTGTCTAGATCTGCCGGATTGTAGATCGTGTGTAAATGAGAGCACTGGGAAGGAGACCAGTGCCATCCCATAATATTATTGTAGTAGCGAACCCTTAGTGAATAATGAGAGAGACTTCCCAACATAGAGAGACAGAGAGCTGAAGGTATTCATAGGAAAGTGGTCGTCATTGGTAAGTGGCGTTAATGAGAACACTGGGAAGGAGACCAGTGTCTAGATCTGCCGGATTGTAGATCGTGTGTAAATGAGAGCACTGGGAAGGAGACCAGTGTCTAGATCTGCCGGATTGCAGATCGGATTGTAAGTGAGTGAGCACCAGGTAGGAGACTGGTGTGTAAGTCCCGCTGGATTGGGGACATAATAGAAAGAGAGTGAGCACTGAGGCTGCAGCTCAGTGTGTAGGCACGCCAGATTGCGTGTCGAGTGAGCACTGAGGAGAATCAGTGTGTAATGGTAGATAATCAGAACTGCCCCAGGGTAGATTAGTCTGGACCCATGTGGTCGCAAGACTATGAGGTATGAGTGTGGTGTAGGGCATGGATGTCCTTAGTAATCAGTGAGTATTCTTAGTATCCCTATAGATTTAGTGGTGTTTCTGATGATATGAGCTTGTATATTGCGAGTTCCCCATCCTCAGGTAGGTACCCAGGTGCCTGGATAGATGGTCCTGAGGAGGGAGGTGGTTACGTTCCGGCTGGGTTAGAGGGGCTCTCAGAAGCTGATCCCATCTGGTCCAAAAATCCAGTCGCTACATCTGGCGTAGTCGTCTGTTTATGAAGCCTGTGTGACCTGGCCATGTGCTTGGATAGTTTCCCATAAGTTGTGGGGGAGTGCCCTGATCGCCAGTTCCATCTGGCGTAGTCATCTGTTTACGAAGCCTGTGTGACCTGGCCATGTGCTTGGATAGTTTCCCATAAGTTGTGGGGGAGTGCCCTGATCGCCAGTTCCATCTGGCGTAGTCTTGCAGTTTATGAAGCCTGTGTGACCTGGCCATGTGCTTGTATAGTTTCCCATAAGTTGTGGGGAGTGCCCTGATCGCCAGTTCCATCTGGCGTAGTCTTGCAGTTTATGAAGCCTGTGTGACCTATGGGCTTGGACAGTTGCAGTGTGAGGAGATTGCAGTACATCATGGCATTTGGCTTATGCAGGGTGGAAGAAAGGCTTTTCATCTTGGTGTTTGACCTGTCAGGGTTGAAGGATGACATTACATGAGGGAGCCAGTAACATCTTTGTGATGGTCCAATTGTACAAATATGTGTGAAAAATGCTTTTAAATTGCCCATTAAATTGCTTGCTGCATCTGCTTATGCTGTGCAATGTGAAATGTTTTCAATGTAATATGACTTGTGGAGTTTTTCTTGTAAATATGGCTTGTGAATAGCGCCATGTTAATGTGGCTTGTGAGGAGCATGTCATTTTTTGAACTTGTTGACTTTCTTGTAAATATGGCTTGTGAATAGCGCCATGTTACTGTGGCTTGTGAGGAGCATGTTCTCATTTTGACTTGCTGTGTTCCTTGTGAATTGCGCCTTGAATATATTCCTTGTGAGGAGCATGTCATTTTTTGAACTTGTTGACTTTCTTGTAAATATGGCTTGAGAATAGCGCCATGTGGATATGGCTTGGACAGATCATGTTATTGTTGCGTTAGGTAGGAGAGAGCTGGATCTCTTTCAAATGCTTGGGGGATTTGTTTTGTAGATGTGTGTACGTGTTATTTGAAAACGTGGAGTGATAAGTTCTTGAATTTCCCATGTACTGCAGACATTGGGGAATGGTTGTGTTTGAGCTGCCAAAGGGTTAATATCTTGAATTGAGATGGCAGTATTTATTTTAACATGCTGTTTAACATGCATGGTTATTTGAGCTGACACTAAAAGTCAGTGAGTGTTTAGATGAATGTTGGTTTGATTTGACTTTCATTGGTTGCTGGGTCTGCCTATGTGCTTTGTCAGCGTGGGTTTGCCTTGGAACTGTTGTTTCATTTGTCTGACTCTTAGAGGTCGGTAAGTTATAAATCAACCAGTCGGATTGAGATAAGGGTTTGCACGGAGGGAGCAGTGTTCTTTTAAATGTGCTACTTAATATGCATCCACAGACGTGTGGAGAATTATTTTTGAATGCATGTTTTAAAATGAGTGAAATAAAAAAAATGGCCCAGTTAGAGTGCACGCTACAGGCTGTTTTCATTAATTATTTCGTAGAGGGTTTTCCAACTTGGAAGGAATTTGCAAACCGGTGTTTTAGAATGATAACAGATTGTGAATAATTACTCTTGCCCAACAGTGCACGGTAACATGTGCTTTTAATTAGTGAAATGCAACTGTGTGTTTTTAAAACAAATGTGTTCTCATTATTATTTTTCCAATGCAAGCTGAACCTTTTTGAAATGCAAATGTTTCTGATATATAGCAGACCATTGTGTGTTTTTATCCACTCAGTTAGAAAAATGACTATTTACAAAACTGATGAATCTGGCCCTTTTTAATAGGTAGACTAGAAGAGCTTGCAATGTACATTTTAGTTCTGAAATGCTAAATTATGGTGTTTCACATGTTATTTTCCATAAGTAATATATATTGTATCCACTAATAGTTTTTTCCTTTGCAGCTAGTGGCAGTACTGAATTATTTTCAAATGCTAGCATGTCACTTAATTACGAAAAATATATGCCCTTATTACTTCTTAATATTAGGATGCCTTTCGTCACGTTTTAATTTAATTTAGTTACTTTCAGAACAGTGGTTCTGCATGGGAACTGAGTTGTTTTGGCTTCCAGGGAATGTGTTTTTTGACCTTGCTCAGAGACAAGCTGTTTTGTGAAGGGAGGGCCTTTCCCTCTGGGAGAGCCGAGCAGTGCCTGTCTTGTTATCATTGGCCAACCTCCAATTTTGTTCCGGCGACGAAATGTTTATGTAAGGGAGGGGTCACGTCGCTCTTCCTTGCTGTCGGCGCAGACAGCTTCATTGCCTTCAGATAAGGGATCCTTGTACATGCAGAATAGTTGGCAGACTCTTGGCCCTTAGAGTTATATAGATACAGTAGGCCTGGGTGTGCTTCCCTGATTAGAGACTAGAGATGCTT
Source organism: Lissotriton vulgaris (assembly GCF_964263255.1). Classification (NCBI taxonomy): domain Eukaryota; kingdom Metazoa; phylum Chordata; class Amphibia; order Caudata; family Salamandridae; genus Lissotriton; species Lissotriton vulgaris. The sequence continues at coordinate 492,031 of NW_028244302.1, read as the reverse complement.
GAACCGAGTGCTTGGCAGCGCCTTACTCCTGCAATGAGATCAGCACTTGGCAGTGATTCAAATTACTTCACACTGTAGCCTGGCTTCTGCGTATTTTTTGGAGCAGATTCAAAACTCTGAGCACGAACATCTTTCTGAAGGGAGGGGCTGTCTCACAAAGGATTAGGGTATTATTAGGCCCCAGCCCTTCTGGCTGTGTATGTAAAAATTAGATTTTGCCCAAACAAATTTAAAAGTATATGATTTTAATTATTTCTTGACTTCAGAATAATGTTTTTTATTAATTAGGATGTTTCTTTCGACATTGAAAAGCATTTGGGGTGCTTTTTAAATGGAAAATGTATTCTTGCTAGATTAATGATACTGGTTTTCTCGTTCTAGGTTGCTGGGTTGTGGTGTTTGGTGTGTGCATCGGCCCACCCCCCTCCCACTCCCTTTATTATTTTACTTTTTTGTTTTCATTTTTTATGTTAGTTTGTTATTTTTGGAAGATGGAACCAGACCAGACCGGAATGGTGGTGGATGAACGGCGGAGGAAGTGCTTCCTTGGTACCGGATGAGGATGCAGGGTGGTGACCTACACTGATGTACCCACAAATTGACTGCCTTGAACGCCGAAATTATGCTAAGAGAACTCTGAACTCTTGATATTGGACTTACAACCTGCAGTTGGCTGACAAAGCCAATAGTGATCTTTTAAAAAAAAAAAAATTATTCTAAAAGTACCCATCATGATACGGTTTCCCACAAAAGGAAATTGTTATGTAATTTACTTGGCCTGCATTATTCTCATATTGCTTTTTTTTTCAGATGGACATTACCACAAACAGGCCCCAATTTTATGGTTTTGATGTTTATGCAGTGCCAATATATTTTGCTCTTACTGTGTTGTACTATTTTACACTGGTTAATCTTTCACCTATTATAGTTTTCCTGTTTTCTGCAAAACAGTTTTTGCCAATGAAAGATCGATACAGAAAATTTTTAATTTTTTAAATGGTGGTACACACATGTGTTCCACAGTGTGATAAACTAGGTGCTAACTGTTTTGTGCTTTTATATATGCACCACATTTAGATACATTTCTTTGATTCATTACCTACTATGCATAGTGATACACCAGCTATTTTGTAGGACTGGGGGTATCTTTATTTTCCTGTTATTACACTTTCACTTTGATTGATCCAAGGGTGGTTACCCCAGACTTTCAGTTGTCCTGGGAGGTGTGTCTTTTAGTATGGTTATGTTCTACATTTATTATTACTGTTTGCCCAGACCTTGAGTACCGTTTGTCATGTTTATTTCTCAGATTTCACCACATTTTTCCTTAAGTTGACCAATGTATGTAGGCCTCATTTAGGCCCATTGTTATTTTTATTCCACAAACAAAGCCCTACACCAATAGATTCATGAGTTGTCATTAGCTTGAGTTGACCAAAGTAGGTAGGCCTCATTTAGGCCCTTTATTGTCTTATCATTAGAAGTTGAAGCACATTTAGTTCTTAGGTTGTCCGAAGTAGGTAGGCCCCATTTAGGCCCCTAGCTGTTTTCATTCAACAAATAAGTCCCTACATCAATAGATTGCATCACTTATCACTAGAAGTTGAGGCACATTTAGTTTGAGGATGCTTTGGTTAGTTTCTGTTGTTCTCAGATCAAATCTTAGATATGTTTCAGCATTCAAGTCAAGGGTGCTTTGATTTGTTTTTAGTTGGTTGTTAGATTTGTATTCCCTACATTAAGTTTCAGGTGGAATTTCCTTAAGTTGTCATTCATTTTAGAGAGTTTTTTTTTGGTTTTTGGTTTTGTTGATAGACTATGTTGATGTTTCTTTATCTGGATGTTGTTGTTTATAGATGTTCGCAAGATAAAGTCTAAGGGTGGAATGTTTAGACAGGCTTTTTGGCCCTAGTTGGCAGTGATATAGACTTTAATCTTGCTCACATCTAGGATATGTATTCCTAGCTTGTGTTGGCCCTTTTAAGCCCTTTCTTTCAGACCTAGAAGAGGCCATCTATTGCCTATTGGCTTTGGCCTGCCATTTTTGCTTATAGTAGAGGTTGGATCCTGTGGTCCTGACTTTATATTACACATTGGTATGGTTTATGTAGGTACTCTGACAGAGCTAAGGGTTATTTCATCCTTCTTAGGCCTACAAGGTCCAGAACTAGACAGACTCCATTTTGATGGAGCTGAGAGGCTTCAGGGGAAAAGGTAATATTTTGGTTTTGAGCTGTTGTTCGCCCTAAGCGAACCGAAGAGAACCGGCCAGAGCTGAATCTAATCAGGAAGTGTCTCTGGGCTCAGGTCTCTAGACGAAACAATCAGCTGGTCACTGTGGGAGCGTCTAGCGCAAGGAGCCTGGTGCATGGGATCGGTGGGAGGAAGCTGCTGGCTGGAACTTTCCATGAGGAGACAGCATTCTATATTAGTGAAGTGCAGAGGCGGAGCCAGTTAGTCGAGTTGGAGGAGCAGAGAGAGAGAGTTGTTGGAGTTGCAGAAAGAGTTCGAGCGAGAGAGAGCTGAGCTGAAGTTGCAGTTAGTTGAATTGGAGGAGCAGAGAGTGTTGGTAGAGTTGGAGGAATGGAATTGCAGGAGGAGAAGAGACAGAAAATGCTTGGAACAGAGAAAAGACAAACAGACAGTCAGTGAGCTGGAACTGAAGGAAGCAGTCAGAAGCAGTTACTTATCAGGAGGAGTTGTGAATAGCTGGAGTCTGAAGTAATGCCTTTTAGAAGAGACTGAAGTTATATCGTGGATTAACCTGTGGGAGCAGCTGGAGTTAATTGGACATTGGCACAGAGACATTGAAACAGAGTGAACAAGCTAGTGGAATGAACAGTTATCAGAGCGGCAGAAACCATTAGATTGAAGTTGGAAGGTGGAGAGAGTCCGTGGGGGAGAGAAATCCAGTGCAAAGTGATCAGCGCAGATGTGTATCCAAGAGTGCAGGAGAGAGAGAGTCTGAGATGAGCCAAGACACAGACGAGAGAGGAGCCCAGATGACAGCTAGAGCAAGACTTCAAACTCCCAAGGTGACCTCGTTCTTATACTTACCCCTTAATCTTGTCCTTATTCCCTAGGCTATTGTATGTCTAATCCTTTTCTTTCAGCGGTGTGTTAAAAGTTCCTGTCCCCGCAGATAACATTGTCCCTGTATATCTAATCCTTTTCTTTCAGCGGTGTGTTAAAGTTCCTGTTAGTCAAGAGACCCCACTGATAACCTTGTACTGTATGCCTAATCCTTTTCTTTCAGCGGTGTGTTAAAGTTCCTGTTAGTTATAGAGACCCCGCAGATCTTTGTATGTGCATTTTATCTGTTATAATAAACAGATTTTCCAGTTCTTAGTGAACTAGTGTGGTGTATATCTTTTGTCCCCATACAGTGGAGGTAACCTTGTCTCCTAGTCAGGTATTACTGTTTGAACAGATGTTACCCCTGATCAGGTAAGTCATAGTTGAATAATTAGGGAGATAGGAGACCTGCAACTAAGGGATAAAGTTTATGCCAAATAATTTGGCCATCCCATAATATTATTGTAGTAGCGAACCCTTAGTGAATAATGAGAGAGACTTCCCAACATAGAGAGACAGAGAGCTGAAGGTATTCATAGGAAAGTGGTCGTCATTGGTAAGTGGCGTTAATGAGAACACTGGGAAGGAGACCAGTGTCTAGATCTGCCGGATTGTAGATCGTGTGTAAATGAGAGCACTGGGAAGGAGACCAGTGTCTAGATCTGCCGGATTGCAGATCGGATTGTAAGTGAGTGAGCACCAGGTAGGAGACTGGTGTGTAAGTCCCGCTGGATTGGGGACATAATAGAAAGAGAGTGAGCACTGAGGCTGCAGCTCAGTGTGTAGGCACGCCAGATTGCGTGTTGAGTGAGCACTGAGAAGAATCAGTGTGTAATGGTAGATAATCAGAAGTGCCCCAGGGTAGATTAGTCTGGACCCATGTGGTCGCGAGACTATGAGGTATGAGTGTGGTGTAGGGCATGGATGTCCTTAGTAATCAGTGAGTATTCTTAGTATCCCTATAGATTTAGTGGTGTTTCTGATGATATGAGCTTGTATATTGCGAGTTCCCCATCCTCAGGTAGGTACCCAGGTGCCTGGATAGATGGTCCTGAGGAGGGAGGTGGTTACGTTCCGGCTGGGTTAGAGGGGCTCTCAGGAGCTGATCCCATCTGGTCCAAAAATCCAGTCGCTACACCAGGGCGTGAGTGATGGTCTTTCTGTGTTCGAGGGGGATCCATTTGAAGGTCTTACATAGGAGGCAGAGGGTGTAGAAGCAGGAGGACAAGACGGAGTTGATCTGGCGGTTCATTTTGAGCTCTGAGTCCAGGATGATTCCCAGGTTGCATGCGTGGTCCGTGCGGGTGGGCAGGCTTCCGGGGGCGGGGGGCCACCAGGTGTCAATCCAGGCATCTGGGTTTGGGCCCATGATGAGTACTGCCGTTTTGTTTGTGTTTAGTTGTAGGCAGCTGTTTTTCATCCATTTGGCAACGGCTTCCATGCCTTCTCAAAAGTTGTGTCTGGCGGTGTTGGGTTCATTGGATAGGGAGAGGATGAGTTGGGTGTCATCTGCGTATGACACAATGTTGAGTCCGTAGGATCTGACAATGGGAGTGAGCGGAGCCATGTAGACATTGAAGAGCATAGGGCTGAGGGAGATTATCTAATGATTTGTCACCAGTGGCTGAGTAAAGTCATGGCCTGTACATGTGGATAAGCGTTGACCAGTTTAATTGGAATATCACTTTGGCAATATGAGAATCAAGAACTCATTGGGAATGTAAGCAAAAGGCACTGGTGAGTAGTGTGAGGATCGAGACCTTGTGAGATGTATAAGATTTCACGTTGTAGTAAGATGGCACTGCTTAGCAGCATCTGGGGATTTCAGCTGAATGTATTCAAACAAAGTGGCACAGAAAGTCAATGTTAATAGCTGGCTCTGGTTGGCAGTAAATGGATATTGTACTGGAGGGTATTAGCTGTAGGTATCACAATGGAATGTGAGGCGCAGCAGACAAGTTTTGGAATCAGTGCTGTCTGTCACTGTGAGTTTGACACTGGTGAATAGTGTGACAAGATGAAACAGATTGCAAAAGAACAGATGATGGACCGAATGAGGACGAAATCAATCATTCAACTCCACTCACTGATCTGGGTTAAATCCATCGTTTTTTTTCTCACCATGCCATTCCAGTTTGGACCCAACCATATGCTGATGAAAGATGATATCCCGAAATCGGTCCCAGGATGCTTGTTTCTGGTCTGGGGAGGACCTTGGCCTGGCAATTCAGGCTGGACTGTTCCCATGGGGAGCAGGGTCAAGACTGGTTTGCATATGGCTGGGTCCAAACTGGGATGGTGTAGTTGGCAGAAAAATGATGAATTAAACACAGGTATTTGTGGATAAATGTTTGATTTGTCCAGCATTCATTGTTTTTGTGAGATGAAACAGTAGGAAGTGTGAGAAACGAACATTAGCGGAGAGTGTGAGGAGCTGGCACTGGTGGGTGGTCGACATCCCTCGCCACAGCCACATATCTGCCCACCTGAGAGGCCTGCATTGGCTCCCCATCAGCAAAAGGATCACGTTCAGGCTCCTCACCCATGCACACAAAGCGCTCCACGACATGGGCCCCGAATACCTCAACAACCTTCTCACCTTCTACACTTCGGCCCGCCAGCTCCACTCCGCCATCCTCGCCCTCGCCACTGTCCCACGGATCCGCAGAATCTCCACCGGAGGAAGATCGTTCTCCTACCTTGCCGCCAAGACAAGGAACTCCCTCCCCGCCCACCTATGTATGACCCAGGACCACTTCACCTTCAGGAAACACCTGAAGACCTGGCTATTCAAGCAGTAGCAGCACCCCCCCTCCCTTCAGCACCTTGTGACCCTCACAGGTGAGTAGCGCGCTCTATAAATGTACTGATTGATTGATTGATAGTGCAATATTGAGACATTTGTAGACAGTGTAAGAATTAGGCATTGATGTACATGAGAGGGATAGGGAACAGTTGAGCACTACAAGTAGCTGGTGCTGATAAAAAGAGTGAGGAGCAGTAATGTTAGGCATCAGGCATGTATGAAATGTATGTAATTGCCACTAGCATAATCACAAAAAAATTCGTAACAATTGCGTGAAATTTGGCTCACTGTGTTCCACTGACAAAAATGAGAGGAAAATGCAGTGGCTGCTGAAATGGTGGTGGTTGAAAAAAACAAACTCCTTTTTTTGTGAAAATGTTTATTATCAAAAAGAAGTACAGTCAGAAAAGAAAAACTACAAAAAATTCTCTTACCTCTTTGCCCGGCTGTGTCTCTCCTCTGCTTCCCTTCCGAGTCCAGTAGGTAAGCAGGAAGCACACAGGCTCCCCTAAGCCAATCACAAAGTAATGCTGTGATTGATCTGAGCACCATGGTTTGGTGCTCAGATGGGGACTATGAACCTGTGCAAGTTACCTACCAGGCTGTGCATTGCAACCTGGTGGGGAACAAGTGCTCATGATTATTTGGCCGGTTCAAGACGGCCTGCCAAACTGTCATGCACACTTAGAGTGTGCCCACCACTCCTCCCCCTGACACCCCAATCCTGCCCTAACCTAGCCCAGTGACTAGGAAAAATAAAATGACATTAACAATATTATTATCATTTTATTTTTCCTTTGTTCACTGCTCTGAAAGCAGTGGGGCATTGCTCATCCGCCTTAGCGGAGGAGCCCCCCAATGGGAAGATGCATTTCATGTCAAAAAGAGAAAATGGCATGATGCACAGTGCACATGCATTTCCAGTTCAGACAAGAAGGGGCAATTTGACTGTAGCCTACTCCTTCCTATCTGTGCTCCTTAACTCATACACAAGCACCTCCAACCTTCTATACTTTAGAAGAGAGGTGAAGACCTGGCTTTTCCGTTGATCAGTAGTTCCCTCTCCCATTCTACATCCTGGCAAGCAGCACTGGGGTGTCCCTTTGCAGGACAGCCATGCGCTTTTCAAATTCATTAACATTACAACCATCCAATTCCTGGCCATCTCTATAATGTTTCCAAATTTCTTTTCATTTTTCAGTCTCCTTTTCACACCCCTGTTTTTTTTGTTTCAACATTCTATCCAGTCTGTCTGTTTTCTATATTTTGTGTTATCCCGACCACACAGTCATAGTAGAGGCAGGCAGTGTGCCACTGCAAAGGAGGAGGCCTTTCTTGTGCTAGATGCAAGGGGCCTCATTTATGAAGGCCTTGCGTCAGTTTTGCGCCGCCGTTGCGTCACTTTTTGTGACGCACCAGCGGTGTAAAAAATGCGCCCTGTTGCGCCATATTTAAAAAGTGACGCATCTAGGTAGATGCGTCACTTTTTAAACCCCTGCGCCACATTATACCTGCGTCAGGTATAATGTATGCAGAGGGGGCGTTCCCCCGCAAAAAAGCCTCGTAATAGTGACGCAGTGAAATCTATGAGATTTCACTGCGTCACTTTTAGGACGCTGTTGCGTCAAAATCTTGCGCCTGCCTCACAGCAGGCGTTAGACTGACGCAAGCCCTTTCACATGGGGCTTTCCCCATGTGAAAGGACGCATTGCTGGAGTTGCGTCACTTTTGTGACACACTCCAGCAATGCGTCACTTTTGCGCTTACAGATACGTCAGAAATTCTGACGTATCTGTAATTCCTTGCGACATGATGCGTCATACATTAAATATGACGCATCAGGAATGTCGCAAGGAGTGCGCAGTGAAAAGTGACGCATCGCTGCTTTCACGCAGCGATGCGTCACTTTTCATAAATGAGGCCCACGGTGTTTAACCCACACAATATTTTTGGGTGAGGGGGAGATAGCAGTTCTTTTTTTAGTGCAGCACCACCTCCCCCTCATGATGGCAGTAGGCAGCAGGGCCTGCAAGGGGTACACCTTTGTGGACAGTTAAGAGCACTGGAGGCAAGTGTAGCGCTGGAAGTACCACCTCACAAATGGACCTAGTGACAGGTGAAGCACTGCTGGGCCAAATTCATCGACCATGAGCTGAACTTTCCGGACCGGCTTGGTATTGAGGGAATGTCTCTGAAATGGAAGTGATGGGTAAAATGTTTAATGTTATTTGTATTACTTTGCAGGAGGTATCATATCAAGTTTAACTGACATGAGATAATTATAGTTACAATCATGTTTCCGTGGTAAAAGCATTTTTTGTTTCCAAATAACTTTGTTGCTGTTTGACAAATCTTCAAAAAAAGTTAAAAAAATATTTCCACCTCTGCTCCCTCAGTTCCTTCCTGGCAATTTTCCATTTTCCATTATATTTGAGACGCATTAGCCATATTGGATTTTTTCTAGGTTTTTCTCGATTGTTAACTTTTTTGCATTGGTTGGAGTGATGAGTGTTGTTAGTACGCATTAGTTTCAAGTTGGCAACCCTTGTCATTGTTTAGAGGAAGACATAAAGTTTTTTTGAGAACTCTTTTTTTCAAAAGCATGAGGTCTCGTTCTATTTCTATGATACAGGCTCTTTAAAAATGCTAGCAAGGGCTTGGAATGTCACGAGCGTACCTCACGTACACTACGGACGTCGTTTGCGGTTGCTGGTTTTCAGACGGTGAGCTCCTGTGGTGAGATTGCGAATATTACCTTCGTGCACATGGTATATCAACAGAAGTTGAAGTTAGTCTCGCCTTTTTACGGGACTTGGATGATTGAGCTCTACTTTACAGCGGGATCGTTTAGGAGACAGACAGACCTTTTTCTGGTAAGACGCTTGGCAGCCACTGTTGTTAGGCACGTTGCTTAGCTGGTACTCGCATTGTGGTGCGGGAATAAACAGGAGATCGTATTATTTTTGTCTTTAGCTGCTTTACTGGCTCCAGTCACTTTTCATCTGCGAGTAATAGGGGTAATAAAAGTCAAAGGAATATCCCTGGATTCAGTCAAGGACAATAATATTTCACTCTATTCTATCTTACACCATATTTCCTGCACAGTATGCTAAGATGGTATGCTCATTAAACATCAGTCACAGACTAAAATGTAACGTTTACACTCTTTTATTTGAAAAATAAAAAATATTTGCCTTTTTCATAAAGGACTAAATATTGTTAAAATGTCAGAAACAAGGGTTTTTCTGAAAACATTTGACATTGAGACATCTCATACAGGACAATAAAATAAATTAAAACAGTTAATATTTCATCAAGATTACACAACCAATGTATCAAAAAGAAATAACTATATCATAATCTAATCATCCAAAAAATGACACAGTAAATATTCAAATAATTTAAAAAAGAACAAGAACCCCCCTATGTATGGAATAGCACAAGTGATATTGCAACGGATTGGTCTGATCCAATAAACCTTTCCACCAGGTACATGTGGCTTTCAGTGTCCAAAGTTGGGTTATATCTGGAGCCCCCCTGGGCTTAACTTGGATTCTATGTTACAAAGTGCGTCGACGCGTTTCGGTGTTTATGGCCCTAGATATGGTCACACCTTCTTCAGGACAGTTCTCTTGGGGTCATCACGATCTTGTACCTGGTATCCTCCTCTATTGTTGGTATCGGAGCTCAGAAATGCCTGTGGGGATAAATATTTCCTTTGTTAACCCACACTAGTTCAGCTCTCCTATCGGAAGATGATTCTTTATCAGGAACCTCTAGGGTGTATCTTTTTTCCTATTTTGTATATCTCGATCCTATATTTCCCTATGATTCTGTATATAGCTGGTTATCCCTCTGACCTTTGGTAACAGTGATTAATCTTTTGTATTATCAGCCAAGCTCTTCTATCATTACTGGTATCTCATTCACCAGGGTTCAAACATATGGTGCAGACTATTTGATGAGTCCTTCAGCTTACATGAGGAACTGGATATGTTCTCTTAGTTTGTCACCTCCGTTTCACCTTGGGTATGTTCTCCTTTGTTTCACCTCGGGTACACCCGAGGTGAAAAGGAGGCGTCTTCACCGTTTGGCTTTGAATGCAAGATTCGAGTGAGAAGCTGGTTCCAACTGCAGCCTGCTAAGTACACAGAGAACTTTCGCATTAAGGAGGCGTCTTCACCGAAGGGCAACCTTTTTACGTTGGAATATGAGCGGCCGGTCCGGTCGCAAAGAACGCCACACTGCAGCCAAGCGGTTAAGCAGTACTTGAAACTCAAGACGCTGCGAAATGTGAGAGTCCAATCTTGCGGGACTGGATATTGGCAGAATGAAGAGCTTTGAACTTCTATTTACCCACTGGGGATATTAATCACATTTTAGAAATCACGAGCAGAACAGCGCTTACAGCACCTATGGCAAGAACTTCAAGTACCAGGAGGCAATGAGGCACAACGCCCACATGGGCGGGACTTGGGTGATTTAATAATGAAGCTTTCAATGATGGCTGTTGCTCAATCTGTTGCCAGTGAACAATGACAGAGTTACTGTCTGAAATGCGTTTGGCTTTGAATGCAAGATTCGAGTGAGAAGCTGGTTCCAACTGCAGCCTGCTAAGTACACGGAGAACTTTCGCATTAAGGAGGCGTCTTTACCGAAGGGCAACCTTTTACGTTGGGATATATATATATATATATATCTATATATATATATATATATATATATATATATATATAGTCAATAGGCTCACTTTGTATATTTTGGTGTTGCAAAAGCCCATGCATGGCGTAGGGTAGGCTGGTCAGAGGTCAGGCCCTGTGGTCATTCTCCCCACCGCACACCGCGCACCGCAAAATGGGTTTTGGCTTTACATATGGTAATAAAACATTACTTTAAGTCAAAAAAATAGAAATCCGCTAAAAATGCACTGCTGATGACGTCACATATTACATCACTCATGACATAGTCAGTGACATCACTCATGACATCACTGATGACACCATCTAGTGAATGTGTGTCTTTATGTAAAATAAATATGTTTTATATATGTATTTGTAAAGGTCGATGGAAGAATACATTTTTAAATAAGTGTCTAAATGGATGTTTTAAAAAAAAAAATTGATTGGTTAACTGGCCTATTAAGTGTATCTTAGTGAATACATATATTAGCGAGTAATGTTTAAATATTTAAATATATGTATCAGTGTTTCACTTTGTGTATAAGTGGCTGCATGGGTTGGTGAGTAGCTACATGTGTGTGTGTATGGGTTATTAGATGTTTTTTTAGTACCAGTATGAGTGTCTGTATGGTTTGGTGGGGGTATTACTTAGCACATAGATGCATCAATGACTGACTCCCTGTTTGTATGTGTTTTGAAGACAGCATATGTGCAGAAATGTATGGGTGGATGAGTGTGTATATGTGTGTGTTAGTGAGAGAATGACTGTCTCACTAGTGTCTTTATCAGTAACTACATATGTTTTATTCTAGTATATGTGAGTATTGATGTATATAAGTGAATATATGTGAGAGTGAGAGATTGTAAGAGTTCCTGTTTAAATAAGTATGTGTTTCTATAAGTGATTGTTTAGGAGAGTAAGTATGTGTAAGTTTCCTTAGGAGTAATGTGCTAGTGTGTGTATAGCTGTATATGCAAATACATGGATGCTCAATAGTTTATTTGCATGTGTGAGTATGTGTGTGAGTAACTTTTGGATGACTGTCAGTGTGTAACAGGATGTATATGTGTATCACTACATATGATGAGTGAGTGACTATATAGAACTGTTGCTGAATGAGTGGATGTGTATATAGATGGTGGAATTACTGAATTGGTTGTTGTAACTGGGATGGGTATCTCCATTTTTTGGAAAATGTTAGTTTCTATTTTTGAATATGTGTTTCAAGGGTTACATTACACTGAAAGGAGGTCTGTCAGTCTGTCACAAGGATGGTGTCATCAGTGTAGTCATGTGTGATGTCACTGACCATGTCATGAGTGATGTAATATGTGACGTCATCAGCAGTGCATTGCAGGCGCGCAAGTTATAGTGAGTCCAACTAACTATAACGTGGGAATTTCAATGGTTTTATGTCAGTAAAATTTCCAGCTAACTATAACTGGTGTGAAACCTATGTTTTTTTCAGTGAATTTATTAGGTTTTTTAAATGCTAATTCCTAACTATAACTGGTGTGAAACCTATGGTTTTTTCAGTGAATTTCATAGGTTTTTTAAATGCTAATTCCTAACTACAACTAGTGTGAAACCTATGGTTTTTTCAGTGAATTTCATAGGTTTTTTAAATGTTAATTCCTAACTATATATAGGGCCTCAAACCTATGTGTTATTCAGTGAATTTCAAAGGTTTTTTAATAGCAAATTTCTATAGCTATGAAATGTAATATTTTTTATAATGAATCCTATATTGTATATGTATGTAATACTATTTTTTTTATGTATATTGTTCATGTTTTTATTTTTTTGCCCTGGAGCGCTCCCGGTGCGCGTACCGGTGAGCGCACCGGTAAGCGCAGTCTTGCGGCGCGTCCCAGTGCGCGTACCGGTGAGCGTCCCGTTAGCGCTATTGCCGCAAACGAAAACATCATCGTGACGTATCACGTAGCCGCGTCTGCGTGATACGCACGGCGTAAGCGCACCCGAGCACATACGATCGCGCTACATAAGCGCCCCGGGGCGCATAGCGTAAGCGTGTCGGGTCATGTGAACTAAAAATAACACTTTTAATTGGTTCAGGACAGTTTTGGTTTCCAAATGATGAAAGCCCGGGTCATGTGTCCTGAAAATAACACTTTTCATTGGTTCAGGACAGTTTTGTTTTCCTAATGATGAAAGCCCCCACCTTTTTTCCTCATTCTCACTTTGTACTTTGAGTGAGGAAGACCTGTTTCCAGAGCTATTAGTACCTATTTGTACTGAGAAATGGCTACAGTAGCAGCAGCAGCAGGAGCATCTCAGGCACCACCACCACCACCACCACCACAAGGACCACCACAACACCACAGTGGTGGAGATGAAGAAGAGGAGGAGGAGGAGGAGGAGGAGAGGCTGCGCTACCTGCCAGAAGATACTACCCCCTACAAGCCAAAGGAGCACATTGTGTGGGAATTTTTTAACATCCCAAGGGGCCAAAAGAAAAAATTAAAAAAATGTTTTGTCCCGCGGGGCCCTCTTATGGCTCCACATCAAATATAGGGGCTCAGAGGGGTCTACCCTGCCCCCTTTTGCTCATTTCCCCCTTTGTTTCTGCCACCTCTGGTGTCTCGATCCTACCGAGACACAAGATGGCGGTCGCTCCGAACTGTTTGGAATGTTGACAGACACCCGAAAGCCAATCAGCTTTCCGCTCGCGAACTCGCGTAGCGCACTGGTACGCGCCCCGGTGCGCGTACCGGGGCGCGCTTATAGATATATATATTTATTTGAACCTAAATTACTCAAAATCCACTGGAGCACATATCTTGAGACATAGCAAAGGCACATCGGGCTACCAGTCCCTACAATTTTGACTAGTTTGGTGGAAATCCATTCAGCCGTTCGGGCTAAAAGTGAGTCCAACCGCCCTATGGAAATTAACATGGGGAAAACAAGTTTTGGGACCCCCCTTTTATCTCGCCCCCCGCCTGACGAATCCCCCCCCAAACGTTCAGGGAAGGAGCGGAGCGCAGCGAGGCAAATTTGAGGAAAATTTCAGGCAGATTCTTCAACTGGCGCCAAAGTTATTCCCAATAGAATGTTGCGGATTCTCTATGGAAAACAATCCTAACTATAACTACCTACTGGCGACCGCCAGTAGGTTAAATATATATATATATATATATATATATATACTTTTGAAAATTCTATGTCTAATAACTTTGGCGTTTGTGGACGGAATCGGCTGAAATTTTCAGGAAAATGGCACATTTTGTTTCTGAGCAGCCCCTGAAAATTTGGGGGGGTTCGTCAAGGGGGGGCCGAGAAAAAGGGGGGTCCCAAAATGCGTTTTTCCCATGTTAATTTCCATAGGGCGTTTGGCCTCACTTTTAGCTCGAACGGCTGAATGGATTTGCACGAAACTTGGCAAAATTGTAGGGACTGTTAGCCCGATGTGCCTTTGCTGGGTCTCAATATATGTGCTCCAGTGGATTTTGAGTAATTAACGTTTTAAAAAATTTATATATCTGTGACAGCCTCCCAGATAGCGCTCCAGATCGCGTACTTTTCGCGTCACGGAGCTTTGCGAAGCGATGCTGATTGGCTCTCCGGTGTCTGTCAACATTCTAAACAGTCCGGAGCGGCCGCCATCTTGTCTCTCGGTAGGATCGAGAGACAAGAAGAGGTGAAAAACGAAGGGGGAATTTAATGAAAGGGGGCAAGGTAGACCCTTCTTGACCCCCTAGGAATGATGTTGGGGTTATTAAAGGGTCCCATGGGGAAAATTAAAAAAATTAGATTTTTCACGGTAGAAGCGCTTCTCGGTTCGCAAATTAACGGCTGAATGGATTTGCACGAAACTTCGCAAAATTATAGGGACTGTTAGTCCGATGTGCCTTTGCTGGGTCTCAATATATGTGCTCCAGTGGATTTTGAGAAATTAACGTTTAAAAAACAGGTATATCTGTGATAGCGTCCCAGGTAGCGCTCCAGATCGCATACTTTTCGCGTAACGGAGCTTTGCGTAGCGAAGCTGATTGGCTCTCCGGTGTCTGTCAACATTCTAAACAGTCCGGTGCGGCCACCATCTTGTCTGTCGGTAGGATCGAGAGACAAGAGGAGGAGAAAAACGAAGGGGGAATTTAATGAAAGGGGGCTAGGTAGACCTCTCTTGACCCCCTAGGAATGATGTTGGGGTATTAAAGGGTCCCGTGGGGCAAATAATAAAAATTGGATTTTTCGCGGTAGAAGCGCTTCTCGGTTCGCAAACTGGTAGCGAAACGTGAATTCGTCATTTTGTGTTTCGATTTCATTAAATTACTAGGTATAAGGGGGTACGGGAGACGTATCCTGACCCCTTTTGTTTTCTGAGGGTGGCTGAGGAGGCTCATATATGTTGATACATGTCTTCCAGCGGCTGTGCGTGAGCGTTTTTTTTTTGTTGCGTGACGTCTGTTAACTTTCGATTCGATGGAAATCAGGAAGTGTTGACCGCCATTTTGTCACTGCGAGTAAATATTTTGTTTTAAATAATTGTTATAAATTAATCCTTATTGATAAACATTGTCTGCGCCATCTTGTCTTTTTTGCAATGCCACACTTTTGTTGAGCACGGCAGCCATTTTAGATGCCTTGACCAGACCGACTCTCTGCACGCCGCCGATCCTCAGCATGGCCCCTCACCCTCGCAAGCATCTCCCCCACGCACTGGTCACCCCCGCTCTCTCTCTCATGCATGGGCCAGAAACCTCCTCCCATGTGCGCTGCTCTTCCCTGAGAATCACACCCTGTGCCCGCCCGATACCACCCTTTCACCCTATTCACTACCGCACCCTCTGACACTCCTCTTCCTCTGTGTCCGATTGTCCAGGCCGGTCCCAGGCTATCACCTAGCTCTGCAGATTTAGTTTATGACCCCAGCTGTAGAGAATCACCCGTCTTCAAAGGAGTTACAGTAGATCAAGGCCCCCACCCGATGAGATCCGTCACACCACACGCATTCCTACTATCTGATAACCATCCTGTATTGTGCTTGGGTAGGGGATTCTCACTGTGAGGGTGTGTGGGACCGAGCCTGAAGCGGAAGATTCCAGGGATGCCTCTTTGTACATCAAAGTTTTTACAATTAGGTGTCACATTAAAAATATATAGCACTCCAACAAAGTAGAAGGAAAATAACACTTTAATAACTTATAAATATATAGAACGCAACAAAAACAGTAAATACATTTAAACATTTTTTTAAAAAAGAAGCAACAATGGTCAGTAGCTGTGTTTTGTGCGAATAGTCCCAAGGCAGCACAACGTGCTGAGTTCTGGACGGCACCCAGGTGAAGTTACCTGGGTGCGGCACTGGTTTTTGGTATCCTACAATGCAGCTCCGAAAAACGGCGTGGGGCGTCCCGGGGGGTGCGCGGGGAGGCCTCGTCAGTAGCGGTCTGTTGTGCAAATAGTCCCAAGGCAGCAGAACGCGCTGAGATGTGGATGGCACCCAGGTGATGTCCAGTAAGTTGTCGCACTGGTTTTGGCATCCTACAACGCTGCTCCGAAAAACGGCGTGGGGCGCCCCGGGGGGGGGAGTGGAAGGGGAGGTGTTCGTGTCCGTTTCATTTGTGTAATCGTTTTATGAACATGTACATTAAAAAACTAAAAGAAATGCCAAGAACGTCCCATGTGAAAGTGAATTTTATCTGGCAATTTTTTTCTTTTCCTTCTCATGAAAAGAAAGTTAAAGCTAGGTTCGTTACCTGCCTCATCTGCAAAAAAAAAACTCTCGAGAGGGACCGAAAAAAAATATTGCTATGGTAATCATACCATGCATCGGCACATGGAGAGGTGGCACCCTTTTAATTATTCTAAAGCACAACTTCGAGATTTGGGGGATAACCCCCGACCGGCAAAAACATCCACCAATGACTTAGCAATAAGTGAGTCAGAGGCAAGGGAAACGGTCCCAAATCTGCAAAAGAACTTTGGGCAGATGAGATTGACTTGTGTAGCATGTGTAAAATTAATTTCATGCGGAGAGATCAGTATTACTTCAATAAATACAGTAATCAATGATGCATTAGAACTTAATATCAATTCATTTTCCGAACGTGTAATCAGTACCTGTCCCATGTCAATTCATTGTTCGAACTTATAATCAATACCCATCCCGGATCAATTCATTGTCCGAATATATAATCAGTAAAAAGTGCGACAAGTGCAACAAAATCATATCGATAATTCATTGTGAGCAAGTACCAAAAGTGTCGACAATTCTAACCTTCAATAAATACAGTAATCAATGATGCATTAGAACTTAGTATCAATTCATTGTCCGAATGTGTAATCAGTACAAGTCCCATGTCAATTTATTGTTCGAACGTATAATCAATACCCATCCCGGATCAATTAATTGTCCGAACATATAATCAGTCTTATCCCATATCAATTCATGTGCTAAAAACTGCATACATATCTCATGATATCAAGGCTGAGCAATCGGGGCACAATAGTTTCATTTGTACCGGCGCCATTTTGGGTGAGGTCAGGAAGGTCCAAGTATAGTCAAAATGTCTGCACCAACTCGTGGTTGGACCGGGACCTCTTTCGGCAGTCTAAAAGTTTTCGTTGAAGGGTAGTAGAGGGGACTGGCGACATGAACCATCAGTCAAAGAGGGGTGGGAGGTAAAAATCTCTCCTACCGGGTCATACTGGTGTCCCACCGGAACTGATCAAGTTGGTAGTCTTGCAGAATTTTGGTGATTTCAAGACTAAGGCCGGCGCCGGCATGAGCGCGCCGACGTCCCGCGGCTACGTCGTGGTCGTTCCGTGGGTGATCATGGCAGTCATTCCCCATCGGGGGTCGGGGCCCCCGTGGCTCTTATAGAATCTTCAAAGTTGAGGAGAACGTTTCTGGATGCAGGACTCATTTTCTAGTTAAACTCAGAAGCGCCGTTGCACCGCAACAGTGGACGAGACCCCCGCTGGGTGAGCGGAGCATCATTGCCTCGCAATAGTGGACGAGACCTTTTGTTGGGTGAGTGGAGCGTCGCTGTATCGCAGGAGTGGAGGAACCCTTTTGTCGGGTGAATGCAGCGTCGCTGTATCGCAAGAGTGGAGGAACCCCTTTGTCGGGTGAATGCAGCGTCGCTGTATCGCAAGAGTGGAGGAACCCTTTTGTTGGGTGAGTGGAGCGTTGGGGGTGCAGCCGAGGGGCCTATCCCTCCCAGCGCACCCCACGCCGACACCTGGCGTTGATATCCGTGATGTCCGGACCAGGCGATAAGAGGGGGGGGTCGGAGGCAGAGGCAAGACATCCCCCCCGTGGCCTGCAGGGCGCCGCTTCAGGCCCGAACGGGGAGCTCATATCAAGCCGGGGCCAGACCAGGAGATACGAGGGGGGGGTCGGTGGCATATGCAAGACATCCCCCCCGTTGTCGCAGTGATGATTTTAGAAAGAAGAAGAATCCCGTCGGCTTCGGCTCCTCTCGTGGCCCACCTTACGGGATGACTTCCCCGGCCGACGGCTGCCAGCAGGACTCGCCCTACACGTGCCGAAGGCCTCGTCTTCCGGATGGGAGTAGCCGCGAACCTGTTGCACTTCGGGAGTTTCCGGAATGGGGGTAGGTATCTGCTGATTTGTATTTATTTCATGTTACCGTTATTGGGCGTGGCGGGCGGTGGGACGGACATGCTTGGAGCAGTGGGGGGGTGGCGGAGCCTAGCTACCTCGTGGCTGCCGTAACGTCAAGCTTGGCTTCTTTCACCATTTTCATGTTTCTTATTTCTAGCGAAGTCAAAAACTCATCAGAGGCCTACTGATTTTGTTCGATTTCTTTCCTTTCCTTTTAAAGTGTGTTTCATGCTAAAGTTTCTGTTTAACAGGATACAGGGATTACTTCGTATTTTACATATGTCTTCTTTATTAGGGTTTCTCTCCGGTTGAGTCAGATGATGTACCTCTAATAAATGGTCCGGGTGGAAGTAGTTTCTCAATCAGTGGGGAGTGACAGATTACAACGGGGGACAAAAGTCCGCATTACCTATCTTTCACTATCTGCAAAGGGAGACAGAATATTTCTATTCTTCTCTGTTTGTAGACAGGGAATATCTCAAACAGCAATAATCGATAAAAAAATAGTAGGATTATAACACTTTAATAACTTATAAATATATACATCGCAACAAAAACAGTAAATACCTTAAAACATTTTTTATTAAAACAGAAGCAACAATGACAACTAACAGTAATGATATCTTGGGCGGGTGATGGAACTGGGATTGTTAATGGAAAAAGATCTACAGAGAAAACTATTGGTGAATTATACTTCTCCGGAAATTTAAAACTCACAAATGTTTTATTTGTGTAATCGTTTCAGGTCAAACGGATTGTGGGACAATGTTCACAATGGAAGAGTCACCAAAAGGCATTTGGATCGATGTTGCAGCAGGCTGTCATGTATATAGTTATTTAATAAAACGTTTTACCCTGTTACTTTGCTGGTGTGTTGTATATATGTATAATATTTGCATAGGGTTTGTTGTTATTTTGGGTGGGGTGGGGTGGGCGGCGGAGTCGAGCTGTCTTGCAGCCATCATGGTGTGGAGCTAAGTTCATCTTACTAGTTTCGTATTTCTCATGAGGGGTTGTTCTTAATGTTTCTATTTTAGCGAGGTCAAAAACAGATCCCATTAGTGGCCTACTGATTTTGCTCGATTCCTTTTGTTTTTTTAAACTATTTTTCACTATCTGCAAAGACTAAACAGAGTATTGCGACTCTGTGCTTGTTTGTAAATACAGAATGAACCAAAGAGAACCAATTCTAAAACAGTAAATGCTTGGATAGCAATCAATCAAATGGAGAGAGAAGCAGGCACGACGGATTACAACGGGGGCAAAGGCCTGCGTTAACTACCCTTCACTATCTGCAAAGAGAGAGTACTGCTAAGAGAAAAGAGGGGGGGAAGGGGGGGGCAGCGTTCAAAGCACATCAGCGTGCACAAACACGAAAATGTTTTGACCTATCACGTACTTGACTTTTGACAGCATTTGATATTTGGTATTAAAAAACCATTGAAATTCACAGAAAAAACCATAGGTTTTAGGCCATATATAGTTAGGAATTTGCATTTACAAAACCTTATTTTACTCGCATAAAACCATTGAAATTCGCATATATAGTTAGATGCGCTAACTATATATCGCGCACCTGCAATCCACTGCTGATGATGTCACATATTACATCATTCATGACATGGTCAGTGACATCACTGATGACATCACTGATGACATCACTGACAACATCCCTGATGACATCAATCATGTGATAATACGATCAACCTCTTCAGACTCTAATATAACCTTAGATACACTCAGAGTAAACAGACACTCACAGACTGTCACTCATCCATGGAATTACTCACACACCTAGTCAGTCATGCACTGAATCAATCACACCTCCATATCCTCAACTATACAGTTATACACACCTTACTTATTCAAACATATACTAACACATATTTACTCTTTTATACAATCCCTGATACAAGTTCACAATGATCCATACAGCCACTCACACATTCACTGGCTCTTATGCACAGTAATTTATATATGTGAACTTTCACATGTACTGTGTTTTACATATGTACTTACTTTGACATGTAGCACTGAGATATCCATTTACTCACCAATACACTCGTACACAGTCAACCACCCATAGAGCTGTTTCCACATGCAGTTTTGAACCCATAGATCTAGTGAATAAACTGTTCACACATGTATGCACAGAGTCACACACCTCCCAGCCACCCCCACACACACACTCACTCTCCCATACAAATACTTGGGCAACCAATCAATAACCCATACAGTTACTCATATAGCTACTGATCAACACATGCAGCAGTTCATAGAACAACAGATATAATGATGCACAAATTAAGACAGTTTAGTCACTAACCCATGCACTCAGTGAGACACATTTAATCACTCTCTCATACAGTCAGTCATGCACCTACTAAATCCTTCATCCAGACACTTATACATCCACTCATTCTTCAATATGTAAGACACATTTTAACTTTACAGAAATAGACAGCCACTGGATGATGTCATCAGTGATGTCATCAGTGATGTCATTTGAGATGTCATCAGTGATGTCATCAGTGATGTCACTGACCATGTCATGAATGATGTAATATGTGACATCATCAGCAGTGGATTGCGGGTGCGCGATATATAGTTAGCGCATCTAACTATATATGCGAATTTCAATGGTTTTATGCGAGTAAAATAAGGTTTTGTAAATGCAAATTCCTAACTATATATGGCCTAAAACCTATGGTTTTTTCTGTGAATATATATATATATATATATATATATATATATATATATATATATATATATATATATATATATATATATATATATATATATATATATATATATATATATATTTATATATCAAAAGTTCATCCAAAACCTGATAAAGAAGGAATGTCCGGGCCAGCTTTTGCAATTCAGTGAGCTTTTAATGATAGCTCCACTCGACGCGTTTCGAGGAGAATTCCTCTTGATCACAAGCGTGAGTGTGAGTAGATCATAGGTTTAAATACAGTCACATGACATTTGAAATGGTAAACAGACTCCCAGGACTTAAACATTACGAGCTACAATGCATCGGTCAGTCGCAGTACAATCAATGATAACGTGCAGTAAAATAAAATAAACATTGGCATGCACGGGAGAAACAACCTTGTGGAGGAATTTGGGCATATAAATAAACTGCGCTGATTTGCGTGACAAAAATCAAATCAATACCGACTGAAGGCACACACTTGGTAAACAGTGTTGATTCTTCTAGGGGTGGGCAAAAGAATAATTGTCCACCTGCCACTTGGTAAGGTACACTTGTTCATTCTCATTGTAACTGTTCAATGATGTTTCCACTAAGGAATAGCAGTGATAAAATGGCTCAATTACGCCCCAGTGGGCAAAACGTCTACCCTTTGGGCATAATAGTTTAAGTTCACAGCCGTGAACCAAGACCCATGGATGCAGGAATAACAGTTTCACTCACGCCCCAGTGGGCAAACATGGACAATTTCCTGCATGTGTCCACTAATCAACCAGTGGACAACCTGGGGTACCTCCTGAAAGGTGATGACAACACCGCCAGTGCTCCAATTCATACGTGCTCAACTGCCATACGTGAGTTGTGGTCAAGTGACCGTGCATTGAAATCTCTTGTTACTCCTCACAGAGATCTGGTGAAAGAAATAAAAGCAAAGTGACTTAATGTGAAGAAGTGACAACAATAAAATTGCATAAATGCATGATACAGAACACAAACATCTCACAAACCAAAAGTCTTGTGAGCTCAAATGACAGTCAATTCCATATTGTAATGAAACCGAACACATGCATTCAACCAAGGTGTACTTCCAGCTCCTCATTATGGTTGTGCCCTTCTGGCTGCATGGTATGGTATTTAATGATGAGTTTAGATTCCAACCTCCGGAGTTCCTGAATTCTGTCTCCTCCCCTTTCTCTCACGGGGACTGTCGCCAGAACACAAAAAGACAGGAGGTTGGCATTGCTCTTATGGTGGGACTCAAAATGTCTGGCTGTAGGATAGTTCTTATCTTTTTTCGTGATGGCCCTCATGTGCTGCAACACTCTATCCTTCGCTGGAAGTTTGGTGCTGCCTATGTAGTTTAACTTGCAAGGGCAACTAAGGGCGTAGACAGCATGATCTGTATGGCATGATGTGTGTGTGTACGGCAGGTGGCAGGTGGACAATTATTCTTTTGCCCACCCCTAGAAGAATCAACACTGTTTACCAAGTGTGTGCCTTCAGTCGGTATTGTTTTGATTTTTGTCACGCAAATCAGCGCAGTTTATTTATATGCCCAAATTCCGCCACAAGGTTGTTTCTCCCGTGCATGCCAATGTTTATTTTATTTTACTGCACGTTATCATTGATTGTACTGCGACTGACCGATGCATTGTAGCTCGTAATGTTTAAGTCCTGCGAGTCTGTTTACCATTTCAAATGTCATGTGACTGTATTTAAACCTATGATCTACTCACACTCACGCTCGTGATCAAGAGGAATTCTCCTCGAAACGCGTCGAGTGGAGCTATCATTAAAAGCTCACTGAATTGCAAAAGCTGGCCCGGACATTCCTTCTTTATCAGGTTTTGGATGAACTTTTGATTTACTCTGAACTCGCTATCCCGTCTGGGCCCTCCGCTGCAAGGAGCAGGGGCTCAAAGCGAAACTGCAGCTTTGGATATATATATATATATATATATATATATATATATATATATATATATATATATATATATATATATATATATATATATATATATATATATATATATATATGGAAGAAAGAGTTGCCCCATGGTGGGAATGCACTTACGGGTAGGAATTAATGCCACCGTAAGGGCGCGAGCCGCAAACAAAGTCCTTTTCCTGCCAGACGCGTTTCGGGACAACGCCCTCTTCAGTGGCAGACCATGTGACAAGACGGCAAGCTGCAAACACCAGTAAATACCCACAGTAATTATACGCAGGTGTAGCACCTGAAGCAATGCTTTCTGGGACTGGTAGTTTATAAGTAGAACCCAAGTGGGTCGCCGCTGCCATTCACATGTAAAAAAGTATTAAAAGGATTGCCAATGTCCCCGCAAGCACCCCGCAAGTAAAAGGCACCTCCCGTACCACAATACGCTGCCCAAATGAGGCAGCTGTGGACCCGCAGTTTGTCCGCGGTAGTGCAAACCCGCGACCGGGCTGGCCGCTAACAAATGGAAGAAAGAGTTGCCCCATGGTGGGAATGCACTTACGGGTAGGAATTAATGCCACCGTAAGGGCGCGAGCCGCGAACAAAGTCCTTTTCCTGCCAGACGCGTTTCGGGCCAATATGCACAAAGATACTCCCCAAGCAACCTCCAATCCCTTCGATCGGCGAGGCATAGACAGGAGACGGACCACAGGAAATGGCCTCAGTTGTTTTAATGGCACAGGTGAACAGCAGCAGCAATGACGCGTTTCGGGCTCATGGGCCCTTGATCACATGTAAAGTTGTTACTTATTTTACAATTTTTTATATATGCTGTGAGTACAAAAACACGCCCCCTG
Source organism: Lissotriton vulgaris (assembly GCF_964263255.1). NCBI lineage: Eukaryota > Metazoa > Chordata > Amphibia > Caudata > Salamandridae > Lissotriton > Lissotriton vulgaris. The sequence goes on along the minus strand of NW_028244302.1, from coordinate 468,355 downwards.
AGTGTTGTGGCGTCTAGGATCACATGACCATAGACATAGTAAAGACACTCTAGGTTCTTTATACGTTGCCTCATACTCTCTTTTGAACAAAAGAAAATATAAAGTGCATGAATGCAAATTAAATGAGGTGGAAGGGGTGGCAAGATAAACGATTCAGAATACAAAATTGAATATTGCTTCATAGATATATAATTTATTTATTTAGATATATATTACAAAGTGGCAGACGCTGTTGTGTAGTGAGGCCAGAGTTTCTATAGGAAGAAAATGTTTTATTTTACTAATAACTTTGGTCACATGTCACAAAGCTGCATAGAATTTTCCCCACAAAAAAGTTCATCCACCTCACTTCCATCCTGGAAAGATTTGCTCTGATCAATCTGTGGGGCCAAGAAAAATGGGCAGTCCCAAAATGTTGATTTCCAAAGTTAATGCTGATAAATTTCGCTCTCTGAATGATAGAATTGGACTCAAAGTGAATTTATCTGATTTGGTGTAAAGTAAACACAGAAGTGGTGCATCCTTCGCTTTCAGCAATTTTTGAAATATTTTCATGTAAAGAAGTGCCCAGTTGGGCTTGAAGGGGTAACAAAGTCAAGATGGTCGGTCTGCAGAAGTCCCACTCTAACATATATTAAAAAATAGGAGCACAAAAAGCACTGAGACATCGCCATTGCAGCTGCCGCTGCTGCTGTAAGGGGAGCGGCCAACCTTGACCACCAACAGCCGCGAGGGGAACAGCCCAACTACAATCCCCTGCAGCTGTTGTGCCTCCGACGCTGCAATTGCGCCTGGAGGCGCAATAAATTCACTGCTGTTCTCCCACTGCACGAGACGCGAGCATGCCCGGGCAAGCCCGGGCCAAGGGCAGGCCCGTCTGCGCCCATCAGAGACGGAAGGAGGCCGGGCTGGGTCAAAGCTCTGATAGGCATCATCCCTCAAGCTCTATTGTGGTGAGTTATATGTACTGTTATTATAAGTGGAGAAACACTACGCTGTGGGGAAACATACCATCATACCAAGCTCCCGCACTTCTACCTCCATAGGTAGTATGCTGGAAAGAGGAGTTAATATCGCTGCCAATGAGATTGAACTAAACAAGATGCATTTGTCCCTGGGAATGGCAATGCCACAGCTTGTTCCTTCTGCTGTTGAAGGTGATTGTATTAGCTCCCCCTTGACACCAAATTCATCACTTACCACCCTCAGGAACTTACAAGTCTTGGATATTGGCTGCAATATGTAAAGTAATCAGGGCAGTGAGGGTATTGAGGCTGAGGAGGATTTTTCAGGAGCGACCTGTAACAAAGATATTGTACCAAATATGAATGTTTTTTATAACCCAGCAATCACCGGGGCAAAAAGAAAGTGAAAAGTGATCAAACCTACGAGCCCCAAGAGGAAACAACCACCTCATTTAAAACGACAACTTACTGCCCTGAGCACCTGGGTTCAAGGCACAGTGACCCCAGTGGATATGATAATTACTAACTCCAATGGCACTGTTGATTTTACATAATCTGAAATATCAAGTCATTCCATCCACACTCAGACTGAGTCCATGACAAGTCCCTCAACTCGCTTTAGACTTGGCAATACCTCAATTGACATTATTGTGGACACTGTGTATGAGCTCTTGTTGATAAGAATATTACCGCTCTTTGGAAACTCTTAGGTAGTTTGGAGTCAAACAAATCAAGTTTATATACTAACATCCCGGACCGATTCAACAACAAGGGGAGATCCTCAAATCACAGCCCTCATGCTCAGCGAGCTCTAATAAGCAACAGCAAAACCTGACTTCTACACACCCTCCATCTCATAGTAACTACCAGTGTCTGTGATACCTGTTGTAAAGTCAAGGAATATTTTACATCCAAACTCATCCCTGCACAGGATAAATCACTGAAAACAAGTGTCATTAGTAGTCCACACCCATCAGTTCACCCAGCCAGCCAGTTTGCCACCCCAAATTTTGTAAATAATGCCACTCTAGCCTGTAACAATCCGAGCGCAAAACCCTGTATTGAGAATAATGTCAGTGAGTCTGCTGAGGCCATCAAAGAAGTTCTTAGCTTACCTCCGGCAGCTTCCCCCTATGTCTTAGTCCTAGCTGGTGTCCCCCGCTAAGACAAAATCAGCCTGAGATTAGGGACCAACTGAGAAACAAAAGTGCCAACTGGCTTATTAAACACAACGGGCTCAGGGTGGCAAATATCAGTGACATCATAATGGTGCGCAGGTTAGGGTGGGTTGGACAATCACCTAAGAACATCGAGGGTGATTGCATTGTCATTAATTTTTGCCGCCCATCGCTAGTGAGATCAATACTAACGATGCAGGAATTCAGCAGCACTATTTCTACTCTTATTTGGTCATGACCCCTGGGTTTTTTCTATAAACCAACCCCGGTGCCAAACACATTTGCCATCCCTTCACTTATGGCGTATAATACATTTTCCGTCTTGTCTGGCTTAGACAGCTTGTATTGACTACCGTCTACTGAAATATCATCTGAGCTTATGCCCTTGAGACCCCTGCCCAATTCTATGGGAAATGACACCTCAAAACCATACGACTTAAATCTGCACGGGCTAAACTGGAATATTGCCGGCTTATCTTCCAAAATAAGTTGTGAAGAGTGGGTAAATATAGTTAAAAAATATGATATCCTCATGTTCCAAGAATTTTGGGCAACAAGGGAATTATACCTAGAGAGATTTGTATGTTTTAATATTATTGTACCTACCACCAAATAAGGTCGTCCATCTGGTGGAATTCGTTCTTGAGTTAATATTTCCTCAGGCGGTAGTGTTAAAACCCTTACCACAAACAATGATAACTACCAAGCTGTGATTACACACGAGAGGTCTCAATTTGTTTCATTAACTTTAATAATAATGATATATTGACTGCAACAATTATGAATTTTATTAATTTGTTTAACTTTGTATCTGTTTTTTTTAAATCAAACAGCATTTTATAATTTGTCTGGGTGGCGATTTTAATGCCAGGATGTCGATGGCAAGTGGGTTAGCTATTATTTTTACTCTAGATGCACACACATGGAAAAGAGGGAAAGAATTGTTAGATCATCTGTCAAATCACAATCTACTGAATGTGATGGACATTGCCGAAGCACACCATAACGTCAGCTGTCCTATTCCAACATATAGAGGTCGTGGCTGCGCCTCAACAATAGATTTTGTTTTTATTTCTGACTCCATGGAAGATCTTTTACTAAAAGCTGAGGTCATACCCACTGTGCACGGCAACTATAATCCTATCTCGTCTATAAATAGGTTTGCTCCTAGACCTGTTTCCACTAAATAGCCTGGAGCTAGAAATCTAATGCCCTCAACGGATAGTTTGAGAGTAATCTGGAAGGGTACTGATAACGGTAAACTGTTTTCTAAAATGATAACAGCTTATTCATCACCTATTGACATCTGTTTATCGTCTAATGATCCCAATCCAGAGGTAATTAAATGTCATCTATGTGCTGGTGTTAAATGACTGATCTTGTGGCCTGCAATTAACAAGAACCAGAACCCTAGATGGTTTAACAACACTTGTTCACGAGCAAATAAAGGGCTCCAGTGGAGAAGTGTGGCTCACTGGTTAGAGGAGGCAGACCTGGAAGCAGAGGTCAGCCTGGGACCAGGGTTCAATTCCTGGCTCGGCGGGGTCTTGAGTCCTAATAATGTCCATGGACTCGACAATTCTCGCTCCGGTGCCTACTTGATTCATGGGTTCACACTCTGTGACTCTGGGCAATAGCTTGCTTAATCTCCACAACGGCCCCTCGCGGCGGGATGCCTGGCTTTCACCTTGCGGATACCCTGCCGGGGTTATCTCACAGGGAAATACCAGGACGGGTTCCCTAAGCAAGCGCTTAGAAACCGCTCGGTGATTTGCGCTATATAAATTCCTGTACATTTACATTTACATTTACATCTCCTTGCGGCACTCGTTAGATCCCTGAGACAACATTATACACAAGTGGTGAGGCAGCGTGAAGATGAGATTTGAAAAGAATGCTAGGATAAGCTTGCTTGTGCAGCCAGTCTCAACAATGGAAATGGTTTTTGGGCAGCAGTAAAAGAGATCATATCTATGAGCCTCACACTTACTCCTTTAAGCAGTAATATAAGCATGAAACTTGGGAAGTCCACATTACTACAATCTATACAGCCCCCACTGAGAGCGATTATCCCTTTGATTCCCACATTGTCTCACGGATTCAGATATCAATATCAGAAGTCGAGGATGCAATTAACCAAAGTTTAGGCAACAAGGCCATCGGTCAAGATGGGCTTGCCATAGCATAAACCGGAGTTCTGGACCCCGGTTTTTCTCAATGTTTTTAATAATCTTATAAATACTTTTTCACCTAGCACATGGTCTACCAGCATTATTGTTCCGATTTTCAAAAAGGAGACCGATCGAACCCTAGCTGCTACAGACCCATTTCCCTGATTGATAACACACTTGAGATACTTGGGAGGATCCTGTTTAATAATATTATATTATGGGCTGATGATGATGAAAAATCTCCCATTTACTTGGCTTTTATGGACCTCTCCTCAGCATTTGATTTTGTAAACAGGTCACGTCTATGGTCAGTTCCCGTCTTACTATACGAGGGCCTCATCCCGATTGCACTGCACACTTTAGTTAGGGTTTTTTTCTTTTTATAGCAAGCCTAGATCTTTGCACTAACTTTAGGAAATCGTTTATAATGAGTTGTGTCCCTAAAAAGCACCTTAAAAACTCAATTTCCTCAGGACCTGAGCGACTCCTAGGCACTTGCACTTTTCCATACTTTGGTCTAATGTTTACAGATAATGGTTCCTGGACAGCCCATCTAGCTCACAGCAGGTGTGAATTTTTAAAGTCCATTAATTCAATGTTGTGCCTTTCACAACCAAAAAGAACTGAGGTAGTGCTATCTATAAATAAAATCTACAAATCACAATGCATACCTACGGCAACATATGGTGCTGAAGTTTGGGGTTTCATCAAATGTAGTAGCATTCAGGGTGAAGAAAGCAGATTTTGTAGAAAACGTTAGGGGGCCCCAATTTCTCCATCAAACTTTATTTGTCACAGGGAGTTGCAACTTTGTTATATCGAAGACCATATCAGGTCTCGCTCGGCTATATATTGAAAACAAAAATTGGCAAAACCCGGCAGTGATGGTAACTAGAGAAATTATAGCGGACTGCCTCAAATGTGACAAGGGTTAGGACATACCCTGGCTTGCCGCCATTAGAAATAGTCTGATCAGCGTGAATTTTGATCATGTTTTCTTAAACCCAAGTAATACAGAGGGTATAACTAAGAAGGCCCTCCAGGAAGCTCTATACAATCAATACAGCGCCTCAAAACATGCAACAGAGCTCTTTAAATCATCGCCAGTTGCAATGTACATGTCTTTGGTGCCCCTAGGTTGCCCTCCCCATCACATTTGCCATCCATCTACCTTTTAAAGAACTTAAGTCGCTGGGAGAGAAGCTTGCTCTTTCACCTTAAAATACCTATTGTGCTTCCCCATAGGCTTTAACAAAATCCTTGAGCAAACGACCTGTCCCCGAGGCAATCGGAGCAATCAATCAATGTTACATTTTTTATTCTTTTGCAATTTTTATCAAAAATACACTAAACAATTTTATTCCTTTTTTTAAGGCAACTGCCACTGTTGTCTACAGAATAGCCCACATGGAAATTTTAAATCTTGAGAGGATAGATTTGATTTTCAGTGTAAGTTCTTTTCTGAGGCGGCAGTCTGTTTACCCACTTCTATGAGTACCTTATAAACGCATTTGATCCCACTTAATAACAGCTTGCTGCTATTTGTTGTGAATCTCAAGCCTATATGTTAGTCGGTGCTTCGTAGAAACTGTTGCCTTGTATATTATGAGTTTTTATTATATAGTTTATATTTGACTGTACTTTAATACACTGTGGTGCTATTTGTCCAGATTTGATTGCACCATGATAGACCATGCTGCTATTTGTTTATATTTGATTGCCCCATATCGACTTTACCTGTTAATTGTTGTCTGCCAAATGGCACTTTATCATAATATGCTGCTACTTGTTAGGAATAATCTAGCCATAAGATCTGAAGAAGTGGTTGTTTTACATATCAAATTTCTTTTATAACATGTGTATCTTTATTGCTGACTATGCTAAATATTACAAGTCCCTGTTTATTTATTCTTTTATATGCTGTTATTTTAATTGTGCTTTTATGGATATCTTAAATCCAAATAAAGATGAATTGAATTGAATTAAAAAATAGGGTACTCTGATTGGCCAAGGGAACTCTCTCTCCTGTTATGCAGGTTGGTACCAAGAGGTCTGATTGGTTGGCTTCTATTTGGATGAAAATGTTGGGGCTGCTAATAAAGGATTTGGGTACTTGGTGCCCTTCTCCTGAAAATTAGCATATAAAGGGGTCGTTAGGGACACCATGATACACTGGCACTTGCTGGATTGAAGCAGAGGGACCATCCTAGGGGCCAAAATGAATTAAATTATTTCAGGCTGCGGTCACTGAGGTACTCTCCAATGAGGGACTGCGGTTCTCCATCTGGAGCCACGGCATGAGCTTTACCCCTATCGTACCGCAGTATCAAGCAAGCCTCATTGGGGAATGTTTCCTCTGCTCTGGGGTAACATAGGGGTAAAGCTTGAGTGCTGATACGACAGGAATACTGTGGTACCCACAAAATATGAAAATAACACCCATGACATTTAAATTACATCTTGCATAACCTCAATGTTGACAATTCAAATACATCATTGTAAATATTACTGGTGACATCACCGATGGCATCATCTAAGCTATTGCTGCTCTAATTCATGTGTAACCCCCTAGATTATTTTAGAAAATAAAACAGGTAGAAAAGGGTCTACAAACATATGTAGCATAAATTGACTATTTGTGCATGTGTGCATTACTAAAATATAAATAGTGCAGTAGAAGAGCAAACAGTCCTTCATTTAAACAAGGTAGAGAAAGACTGCAACTAGTGTGAGTTGTAGACTTACGTTATAAATTGGTTGCAGCCAAAATATGTGCGAAAAAGTAACGCTGATCCTTACAGTACATTATTCACCTATTGCACATGCAGTTGTCATGCAATACTATTGAAAATGTACATATAAACTGGAGATTTGTAAGGTGCAGCAATTTATTTCCAGAACTTTAGTGCGAATTCTGAGATATTATACATTGCTGAAGAATCATTTAACAAGTCGTGAGTGATAAAGTATGTGAGTTCATAAGCAGTGTATTGTAAGGGCACAAATTAAAGTTAGCTCAGTGAACTCCAACTGGTTATTTTCAGTGTTTTTTTAAATCTATCTATCTATCTATCTATCTATCTATCTATCTATCTATCTATCTATCTATCTATCTATCTATCTATCTATCTATCTATCTATCTATCTATCTATCTATCTATCTATCTATCTATCTATCTATCTATCTATCTATCTATCTATCTATCTATCTATCTATCTATCTATCTATCTATCTATCTACCTGTCTGCCTGCCTGTCTGCCTGCCTGCCTGTCTGCCTGCATGTCTGCCTGTCTGTCTAAAATCAACGAGAAAACCAAAGGTTATTGCTAAGTTATAGTTAGGAAAATTTATATACAAAAGCAACTTAAACTACACAACATTAGAAATTCTAAAGTTATAACTTAGAGTTATAATTTCTGGTCAATGTCAAAATGTACTATAATTTGTGCACCTCCATTCATAGTGTTGTCGACTCGCTAGCCAGAGTACATGAATTGGTTAATTTGATACTTACCAGCCACTATGTAAACCATAAAATAAACTAACACTCTCATTGTATGATTTCATCAGTGATTTCAACTGTGTTGTCATCAATGATGTTATTTGAGATGTCATCATTCATGTCATAAATTATTTCACAGAATTTGTCATGAGTAATTTAATATGTGAGGTCATAAGCAATATACAGTAAATGGTGGGGCGCAACTTATAGTTAGCTTTCCTAACTATAACTGGTGAATTTCTCTTTTTTTTAGTTCAAAACATTAATGTTATCACCAACATATTTACCTAACTATAATGTCACTTTAACCTTTGGTTTCTTCAGTGAATTTCTAAGGTTTTAAAAAAAAACAAGAACAGATTTTTTTATCACACCTTACTATTACGAGATTTTAAAATGCTCCCGCCAGAAGGGACCAAACGCATGTTTCCCTGCCTATGGTAGTGCGGACATGGAAACCACAATGTCCAGGGGTGGGCTCCATAGGATCAGTATGTGAGCCGGCCCCAGGGGATGGGGTCGCTGGGGCCATTAAATGCTCAGTGAGTGAGGCCCCCCTCCCCTATAATTTTAATTTCGGCCCAAGGGGATGTGGTCCTAGGGAGCCTTCGATGGCTCAGGTGGGTGGCTACACAGCTGCACCTAAAACAAGGTCCAATCAGCCTACACATAACTGGAACATTTAATTTACTTGTAAAAGTCCAGCAAATGGTACTGCACGTGCCCAGGGTCTGTACATAAAATACTACTAGTGAGCCTGAAACATTGTTTGTGCAACCCACTAAAGTGGCCTTTTAAAACATGTGTTAGGCCTGCCACTTCAGCCTGTAGGGCAGTATTAAACTGCTATTTTGATATGGCAAAATAAACCTTTTGCCAGGCCTAACCTTTCTTTATAATACATATGTCACCCTTAAAGTGGGACCTACAGGCTCATATGGCAAAGTGCATTGTATTTGAAAAGTAAAAGGTGGGTCTAATTTTAACATGTCCTTGCAGTGAAAACACCTTACGTTTTTCACTTTTGTAGACTGCCTAAAACTGGGTGTTCTTATTACATTTATATAAGTGATACATTTTGATTGGGAGCAGATACACCTACTTTTATACTTACATATATAATACACTTACCTTTATGCTTATATTTTCCGTGGTAATGGCATGCATTGTAAATGCAGGTTGTGGTAAAAATATGTGTGGTAAAGGCATGTGTAATAGCATGCATGGTTTAGACTGTGTTGTAGTTGCTGTTTACCCTAGCTAGCCCCACTTACATTCCAAAAGGCTTTGTCCCAGCACACATGAGGAACCTGGCAATAGTTTTTTTTCACCGCAGGAGTCACTCAGGCAGCCTGTGATGAAGGTGAACAGGTCCAGTCTTCCTTCTTAGAGATCAGTGCAGGCTTTGAGCAGTAGGGCAGTGCTTTGGTGGACAAAGAAGGCCTAAAAACAGATGGGCAGTCCTCTGGAGACAAGGCAGGCCTAAAGTAGCAAGCATCTTCTGGGGAAAAAAGCATGCCTCAAGCAGCAAGGAAGTCCTCGGAGAAGCAAGGCAGGCCATCGTCTTGTAATGTCTGCAGGGACAGGAGTGTATTGAAGAGAGGTTCTGGGGGTCTGATATTTATACCAAGGTACCAGCCTTTGAAATTCACTTCAGTACCTCCCACATCTGGTTCGTGAAAGTTCTTCTTTTCCCTGTCCAGGCACCAAAAATCCTGGGGTGAAAAAAAACTATTGCTGGAAATGCACAAATTATTATTTAAATGTTATGGGAGGACTCCAACTAGAAATGATCAAGGACTAAGTGTTAGGGAACATAATTAGGGACCCTGATTTTATGTATTTCTTATTTTAGCATTTTTATTTGCATTTATCTATATTTATTTTTTGGCTATCTTAGCAGTATTTATCCATATTTATTTTGTGTTCTGTGAATGAACAAAGTTGTAAAATACTATATTTCCACATTTATTTAACTAATAAACGTGCAGTCATACTTTGACGCCTGCCGTGATATAGCAAATTAAGCAGTTAAATATAACATAACAATACACCAACAGGTAAATATTCACATCATACTATAAATTGATGTTGAAATATAGGGCCCAATTATGATATCGGTCGGTCCTCAACCGACGTCTTGTCGGTTGTGGTCCGACTGCCATCTGCTGCTGCGTTCCTACTGACGCATTACGATGCATGCAGTCAGAGTCAGCAGAATGGACCGACCAATAATTTTCCACAGACTCAAGGAGCCCATAAGTCAGTCAGAAACTCCTCTTAATCCCTTAATGACGGCCTTTCTGCTGTCAGGATTATGATGTCCGTTTCAGACAGCCAATCCATGTAGGCTTTTAGGACATGGATTGGCTGTTGGAAACTTTGGGGGCCCCTAGCAAAGCCCCCTTGCCCCTGGCTCTCTGCATTTGCGTCTGGGGAGCACCACATCCCTGCACTGTGTGGCAAGCACCGTGAGGTATTTTCGTAGGAAATCTGCAACATTCTATTTGGAATAACATTGGTGCCGGTGGACGAATCTTCGTGAATTTCTCCAAGAGAAGGGCCTGCTCCACTTCGCACCTTCTCCTAAAGTTTGGGGGTGATTTGTAAAGCGGGGGCTGAGAAAAAAGGAGGGTCCCAAATCGTGTTTTCCCCATGCAATTTTCCATAGGACCTTTAGCCAGGGCTACAGCCCGAAATGGTGCAAATCTGTTCAGTAGTTCCTGAGAGAAAGTCAGAGATATATCTATAGGCCCTTACCATACGCGTATAGGTTCACTTACCATACGCGTACGTACGCTTACCTTCCTGAGCACGAGCTGCATGCTGATTGGCTGTCAACTGTCTGTCAGCACTCCAAACCAGGAAGTGTTGGCAGCCATCTTGTGCCTCGGTAGACTGAGGTACAAGAAAGCAGAAAAACAAATGTGTAGAACGCAAAAAGAGGGCAGGGTAGAAACACCCTGACCCCTAGGCCTGATCAGGGGGTCCCACAAGGACCCCCAAGGCCCCCCCAAATAGTTTTTTTTTAAATCGTGGGGTACGCGTATGTACGCATACGTATGCGTACGTACGCGTACCTTTCCAAGTACGAGCTGCATGCTCATTGGCTGTCAACACTCCAAACCAGGAAGTGTTGGCAGCCATCTTGTGCTTGGTAGACGGAGGCACAAGAAAGCAGAAAAACAAACATGTAGAACGCAAAACAGGGGGCAGGGTAGAAACACCCTGACCCCCTAGGCCTGCTCAGGGGTTCCCACAAGGACCCCCAATGCCCCCCAACATTTTTTTTAAACAATCGAGGGGTACGCGTACGTACGCGTACCCCCGTGAAAAAAACAGTCTGCTTTTTTTTCAAATTACCCCCCTGGGGGGGACCAAATCCCGGGGGCATAGTGAAAAAGAATTGTGGGGGTCCCCAATCCCCCCACACTGTCCCAGGGACCGCCACCCCCGGGGCAAAGTAATTATTTTACACCTCTCTGCAACGCAGCCCCCTGGTGCATACTGGAGGCTCCTGGTGGACTAGTTGGCCCCCAGGGACCCCCAGTATGCAAGGGGAATTAGTTCCCCCTCTGAAGAAACGCCAGCAAGCTGCATTGCAGAGAGTTGTAAAAAGGGGCATGGCCTCATTACAACTCTCTGCAACGCAGCCCCCTGGCGCATACTGGAGGTTCCAGCTGTGCTAGTTGGCCCCCATGTACCCCCAGTATGCAAGGGGAATTAGTTCCCCCTCTGCAAACACGCCAAGGGGCTGCGTTGCAGAGAGGTGTAAAAAGGGCCATGGCTTCCCCCTGGCGCATACTGGAGAGTCCTGGTGGGCTAGTTTGCCCCCAGGGAGCCCCAGTATACAAGAAGAATTAGTTCCCCTCTGCAAACGTGCCCTGGGGCTGTATTGCAGAGAGGTGTAAAAAGAGGCGTGGCCTCATTACACCTCTCCGCAACGCAGCCTCCTGGCGCATACTGGAGGTTCCTGGTGGGATAGTTGGCCCACAGGGACCTCCAGTATGCAGGGGGATTTAATCCCCCAACTTGGAACACTCTACAGGGCGCGTTTGCACAGTGGTGAAGGTAGGGGGCGGGGCTTAAGGTGATGTGAGTGCAAACATGCCCTGAGGCGCGTTTTAAGTTTTGGAATTAATTCCTGTTCAATCCAGAGGTCCCCTAGGGGGCAACTAGTCCAACAGGTATCTCCATGAAGCGCCACAGAGCTGTGTTGCAGAGTGTTGTAAAAAGGGGGCGTGCCCTTTGAACACCTCTCTGCAACACCGCTGCCTGGCGCATACTGGAGGTACCTAGTGGGATAGTTGGCTCACAGGGGACCTCAGGATTGAAGAGGAATTAATTCCCCAATCTAAAACGTGCCACAGGGCATGTTTGCACACATGTTACCTCAGGCCCCGCCCCCTTCGCTATTGAGCAAAATATTCCTGTAAATTCTGCCGAACTACGAATTCCAATTTACTCACCTGTTATCACAAGAAACGTCAGTGCTGCAGCTTTGAGCACACTACTGATCCTGAAAAGTAATTCTAACCATACTTACAGTAACTTGAATTTCTTTCCATAGGCTAACATTGACTAGTTTCACTTGGAAATTTTTCTAAGTGTGGAGTTTTGGAACTTAAATAAATTCCTCTAAAATCAGCCGAACTACGGATTTCGATTTACTCACCTGTTATCAGGAGAGACCTCAATGCTGCATCTTTCAGCTCACTACTATTCCTGAAAAGTAAATTTAACTGTACTCACCAGTAACTTGAATTTCCTTCCTCAGGATATCATTGCCTGATATATAAAATATATATAAATAAATAAAAAAAAATATATATATATATATATATATATATATATATATATATATATATATATATATATATATATATATATATATATATATATATATATATATATTACAATTTCAATATTTAAAATTTTTTTTTTTTCAAATTATATAAAAAATATGTAATGTAATTTAAAAAATTTTATATCTAAAAATAAATAATTTAAAATAATGTAGTAAATCAGTATAAAACATATAACAATTAATACATTTAAAAATTATCATTTACAAAACCTTTGAAATTCACTGAAAAAACCATAGGTTTCAGTCACGTTATAGATAGGAATTAGCATTTAAAAATACCTTAGAAATTTATTGAAAAAAACATAGGTTTCAGCCACGTTATAGTTAGGAATTAGCATTTAAAAAACCTTAGAAATTCACTGAAGAAACCATAGGTTTCAAGCACGTTATAGTTAGGAATTAGCATTTAAAAAACCTTAGAAATTCACTAAAAAAACATAGGTTTCACACATGTTATAGTTAGCTTGACATTTCAATTATACAAAACCATTGAAATTACCCCGTTATAGTTAGTTCAGCTAACAATAACTCGTGCGCCCGCAATGCACTGCTGATGGCATCACATATTACATCACTCATGACATGGTCAGTGACATCACTCATGACAACACTGACGACATCTCAAATGACATTACTGATGACACTATTTTAAAAGTGATATTATATTTTTTCAATTCTATTCTTACCTGTGATAGTCCAGATTTTTTTTGTAAAACATTTATATTGGAATTTTACATTATTACATACATCACATCTTTCATTACCGATGGTTTTGGCATACAATTGATCCCGCATGGGGACTTAATACTGTGACACACTAGCATATGGGTTGAAGGCTGTTGAGCCCTGTCACTCAGTCTATCAATTGGCAATGACCCTCACGGGTCTGTGTCCATATACAGGTAACCTTGACATATGTTACTCGCCATGTCACACTGGGGATGTGAGGTGCATTGTCTTCCCACACACGAGCTCGTAGGGGCTTTGAAATATCAGCCTGATTGTAGCCTTGAATAAACTTGGGGTAGAAAACTGGGATGCACTGTGTCTTATTTTGTGGTTGCGCGTATGTGAACGCCTGAGAGCTGCACTATTGTGGGACACCATGATGTAATTGCGCTGAAGTCGATTGGGGGAGGGGAAGGGACAACGCTAGGAGCTGTCTGTGTGGGGGTGTGGTGATGGGTCGATGGCAGCCATTAGGTCTGACCCGTTGGGTGCTTGGGCCCGTTGCATACCCTGCCAAGTTTCCTCAGGGCCTATAAGGGGTCTAGGGGAACCACCCTCTGGTGTTTCTGCCACTGTCGCCATTTTATGTGTAAAGGAGTGAAGCAGAATGGCCCATGGCATAGAGAATGGATGATTGCGAATTCCCTGTCCTTCCTCCCCTCGCTGTATTCCTTTTTCCGCTGCAGCCCACTTCTTGACTGAACCCACCCATGCTGCCAGGGAGGGGGGGTGTCAGGTGCCTTCCAATGCATAGTTATACACCGTTTGGCAAGGAGGAGCACTAGGGAGGCAAAGGGCATTTCGACTTTCATGTGCTTGCGACTCTTAACGATACCAAGGACGCTAGTTTCCCATGTGTAGAGGTCCCAGAGTCCTGTGACTGTTCCAAGGGTAGTATGGATGGTACACCAGTAGCTGTGAAGGGATGGACAGTCCCACAGCATGTGAAAAAAGGAGGCAGAGGGCTCTTGACATGTAGGGCAGACGAAGGTACCATCGGGGAAATACTTCTGGAGCTTTGCCGGAGTGAGAAATGCCAGATACAGGATATGCAATTGTATGTTTTTGAAGCGGTAGTTGCGGGATACCTTCTTGGTGTATGCTAGTGCTCTGACCCATTCCTATCATGTAAAGGCCTGCGAAAGTCGGCTTCCCATTGTCCCCTGAGGGATGCAAGTGTGGGTTGCTTAAGGAATCATATAGCTTTATATATCCCTGGGCCACCTGTGATAGTCCAGATGACGATATTTTGGTTGTCATAATATAAAAGCAGTGATCTCCTTGCAAGATGATATTTCCAACTTCAAATTATGGCCAAATATCCTACTACCGCCTCTCATGGCCCCAATTAATTTTTCTCCCAGCACATGACACATTGTTTACAAAACTTCTTTCTAAGTTTCTTTTTCTCTTCTGTCATCTTTTTAACTGGTCTCCCTTCTACATTCCATTAATGATGTGAAGTGTGCGTCATGTGACCCAACCTGTCCATAGCCAAACCTAAACCTATCCTAAGCCATATGTTTTTTTAATCTTATCTACCACTCATTTTCTCCCTAACCCAGGAACAATATATTTGTTATACTGTAATAAATTAGGGAGGAGTGTGGTGTGGGGGAGCAAGACTAAGGGCAGGAGTCAGGATTAAGGAAACAGCAGGGCGATTGAAATTATTATTGCTTGTATATAACTTATGTGATGATATTTGTCCATAAATCATGTCTCCCAACCAGGTTAGCTCAGGTAATTTTGCATGATATTTATAGTTAAACAAATATGACAGCAACAATGAATGCACCATTTTTTCCAATACAATATACATTTGTAGTTTAGTCATTCTTTTTAAACATATCTTAAGCATTTGGAGTCATCCCATCAATTATTTAATGTATATTTTTCATCTATTTTAGTACAAATATTTATTAATAAGACATTTGGACTAATGCCACATACCACAGATAGATAGTAGTGTGGAATCTATATTTAAAAAAACAAAACCCAGGAACACTGAATCCCATAAAGAATTCCAGTGGCCCTAAAAAACCAACAACTCTGTGTGGCTCTCTGACTATACAAACATGTGCTTACAGCGAGTACTACAATTCATGTTCTTTTCTTTGTTCCTCAAAGCTTCCATCTGTGTCTGTCGGAGGCTCTGCCCTGGACTCCAGAATTAAGTATGAAAAGCGGCATCTGCACCTTGACCTTCTGCTAGTTAGTTATCATGAAGGGGGCAGAGAAAACTAGTTTCTCCAGTGCTTAGCTGGCAGAACAGAGACAGGACCACTACCACAGCTGCCACAGTCAGACAAGCCTTTCTTTCCTCCAGTCCCTTGAAGCAGACTATCCTCCCAACCTGCCCCACAACAGATGTCCTTTTCTGTGAGATCCTGAAAGGTCTGGAAGAGGTTGTAAATGCATGGGGATAATTTAAAAAAGACTCAATTGACTTTAACTGGGGAAACTGATGGGCCTGTTGTGTCTTTTGAGGGTGGGGCAGTTGGGGCAGGACATAATTTATTTTAAATAGTGTTTTTACCTGGGTCTAGGTAGGGGGTTCATCTGTTGCAGTAAAAGTGTTTGCGAGCGTTGGGGAAGGGTACAGTTTTTCAAAAACATGTTTTTACTTGGATCTATGAAGGGAAAGTTTTTATTCAGAATGGAGCAGACAAACTAGCAACGAAGGATTCTGATTTTGCAACATAAAACAAAAAGGACAAACAGAGTAAGTGAAAAATTCAAGACAAAGAACAACATAAATGAACACAGTGTGAAAGGGGAGTCATTTACTAAAGTAAGTGCAATTGACATTCAAATCGCAGAAGGAGGTTAGATGTGGTAGAATCATCATTTAGATGGAATCTTTGTTGGGAATAAATTGTGGAAAAGGTGCACACTTCCTGTCCTTGTCCTACAATTGTTATCATTTATTCTCTGTACTATGATGTCACTTTTTGGCCAAGATAAAAGGAATGGTGTAGGCAAATTAGCAAATATTTCCCTCCTTTGTATCAGTTTAACGTTGTTTGTACCACATCTGTCCTGCCAAGTGTGAGATCTGCTGATTGTGGAAATAGATGACAGCACAATAGATCTCACAACTTGGATGAGAAATGTCGGGGTATCAATGATTGAGTGATTAGGGGGCATTAGTTACAACTTTGAACAGTAAAACAACAGTATTCATCAGGTCCATGAGTGCAGCTTCTTTGTCATGGAAGGAGGATGAACAGCTAATTTAAGCTACTCAGTTTTTAGCAGCCAACAGACTATTAAGTTCATTATAGATACTCAGGCTGAATTCCAAAATGGCAATGATACATTATGTTAAAAATATTATAATGAAAGTTAAGAAAAATTATATTGTATATAAATGATGCAACTGCATTTTTCTGGCATTTTCCGTCTTAAGAACGGGGATAAACTGCAGAGCAGGAGAGCCATGGAGGTTCCACTTCTTTGCATAAGAGGAGTCTGTAGAATGAGAAAAGAAAAAGGCAATATTTGAGAGTCAAGGTAAAATTGGTGCACAAGGAGTCAAAGTGCGGAGCATAAGCTGGTAATCTATTTACTATGGGGAAATCCAGTTCTATCGATCCCAGTCAATTACCCGCAAGTTCCCCAAATGATGACACCCAAACAATAAAAAAAGTCCTGTAATTACTACTCACAACGACCATTTTGAATTAGTCGACCCACAAGTCTGCATTACTAGAAATAACTCATCCTTTGCACTCCACAGTGGAAGGGTTTCAGTCAGAGTTGGATTAGGATTTAAAATCGGCCCAGGCCCACATTTGTATAATGCCTTTCCGCAAAACAGTGCTTCAACAAAATTTTATTAAAAAGGGGGGGGTATAAAAAAATGCACAGATTAGTTTACACTGGTGAAACACACCTGAAAACAAATGAGGCCACTTTTGCTCAGGCCTCCTGCCCCCGCTCAATATGCATATATTAATAGGCGGGGCCAGCGAGAGAAAGGGAGTGACACCGCTGCCCGTTGAAAAAAGGAAGGTAATGGATGCCCATCTGCCTCTGGAAATGCCACTCAGGCACCCACTGAGCCGCTGGCGGCATCGAGCAACGCACAATCGCCCAAATCGGCCCCCAGGCTACTAAAAAAAGCAGTCCACAGCTGGGATTCGGATACCGGCCCCTCAGGCATTGCCTGAGTTCCGCGTTTACAATCCCACGCTGCTTACAGTCCTTTTTTTGCTCAAGAGTAGATAGGCATTGGTCCTTATACCGCATGCTATTGTCTAGTCTCACAGACTGTGCTTTTTTCAACAAGAGACAGACTTTCAGGAGAACCAGGTGATGATTGTGTGCAAATTACTAAAATACTAATCAAGTGAACCTTCCAGTGTTGCATTGTCCCTCATGCATGATAGGCCAAGTTTGGCTAGGCTAATACAGTCACATCCATCACATAAATCATCAATTGGTTTTCATTGATACAGGTTACCTGTTCCAAGTGCAGTGTCCAGTTACCTATCTATGTGTATCTTTTTTCCATGAAGTGACATATAAAAAGCTGTGCTCTGCAGCCCAATTTATCCAATTCCAATTAACTTTATTCAGTAAAAATACCATAAAGTTACAGTAAAAACAACAAAAATCCAATTCAAAACACCACCAGCTTATAAATACAAAAACAATTCATCCAATACTAATTGCAAAAGTATAATGTTTAAAATCAGCTTATTTCACGTACAGAGTCCAGTGAAATACAAAAAATAATCATATAACTATTAGTCATGGCTCATATAAAATGTAATACTGCACATCTTATGTTTTGAGTCTCCTGTCGTAAATATAGCTTACCTGGCTTATAACATCAAGCAGTGGATGCCTGTAGGATTGGCACTAAAAAACGTTTTGCTGTATAAAGTGCAGAATAATGTGAGATGAGTAGTTCTTTGATGAGATGAGAAGTTGCAAGGAAGGTTTGGCAGGCTTGCAAACTAGCCTTCTTGGTAAGGGATGGGTACCACAAAGTGCAAAATGCTCAGGTGTAAATGAGTTGTGAATTACCTGAGGTAACTAAGTAAGGTTCTATACCGTGTGAGGTTGTAAGGGGGTTACAGTCTGCATTTCTGGGAATTGTTCTGCCTTCTCCTTTATACACTGATTTGAAAACAGGCTTTTAATCCTTGATTTTCAGTTTTTGTCAGTCATCTCATTATAAGAAAAAAATTCTGGGACACCAACCTCTGACATGGTGGGTTTAATGTAAGTGAGCCATGACAAGTTTAATTAATTATTCCACTCTAGCCAATCTTTTAATGCTAGTCTTGAAAAGACTGCTTCTGGTGTGAGCCACATTTTAAGCAATAATAATAAAGGGGCTAATCATATAGTGTTTGACATATAAATTACCCCTAAATCATGTGAGACAGATGTGAGTGGCAGTGTTCGCGGGTACAGAAATAAGTCTTTGTAAAAAAAACGTTTTCCACTCTTTGAAGAACCCCTCAAGTTAGCATAACCCCACATACCCGCCTCATATAGAGCTATTGGAGAGAATTTGCTGCTATACAGCTGTAGCATCACGTTCATAGGTCTGTGACCAAGCTTAATGGCAAAACAAAAAAAATCTCCTTGTTCACCCTTGCATATTTCTGCAATCTAATATAAATCACCTTGGTCACCCTTGCATATTCATGCCATCTAATATTTATCAGATGCCCCCACTGTAATGAAGTGTCAAACATGATTCCTAAATAGTTAAATGTAGTGACCTTACTAAACTCCCTCCAACCAATAAATGTGGCTCAGGCCTGATTATGACTATGGTGGCCACGCTGCCAGCCGTCCATCGACGAGGAAGCATCCCAACTGCGGCATTATTACATCACCGCAGAGATGACAGTATGTTGGCGGCACAGTCATGGTGGCGATATGCTGAGGCTCTAGGAAACAGCCTGCAGCCTCTGTCGTCCATGCTGCAATGCCTCCGGGTGGTCAGGAGCACTGTTTTCCCAGAGTGCAGTCTGCATAATAAACAGTGTGTTCAACCCTGACGATAGCATGCAGGCACACACAGCTGCCACATGTACACGTCTTCATGGCATACTTACCTTGAAGACATGTTTGCACCCCAGAACGTACCTTTCCACTGACCTATTCATGGTGGTGCTCATGATACTTTTCATGATACTGATGGCAGTGCCAATATCAGCACCGCCACCATTGACCACCACTATCCCCACCAGCACCACCACAGGAGCTCAATTCTTGCCGGAGGCTGCAGTCTGGAGGCAGTCTGATGCCGGTCTCACTGCCCCCATTGTAATCCGGCAGTCGGACTGCCAGGTATGCAGGAGGTCAGACTGCCAAAAAGCAATGCACGGTCCCAGGACTACCAAAGTCAAAATCAGGCCATCAGATTTTACATTTCTTGGTCTGCTTGCCATAAAAACAGATTTGCTTATATTTTTTAATGCATCTAATAAAATCTGAAGGGTGTTTACGGTTCTGCCTAGGAGTACTGCCCATTAGCATGTAGCAAATTGGTATTGGGTGTTTTCCAGTCTTAGGCACATTGGCGCCTTTTTGATCAAGAAAGGTTTCCAGACCATTACAAAAAGGTAAAAACAGGAAAGGGGCTAAGATACAGCTTTACCGTACGCCACTCTCACAGCTCAGTGAAGGTGTAAATTAGGGCCATATTGGATTCTGATTACAGTACCCAGGTGTAATTTCTTCAGTAGGAGAGGGAGGGCATCTTCCACTCCATGGTTTTTAACATGTCCCAAAATGTATAACGATTTGCATTGTCAAAGGCACAGGAGACGTCCATAAAGGTCATATGTAACAAACCTCTCATGGCATTGACATACTTCCCTATTATTAGGGTGGGATTTAGGAACTGTTCTACTGTGCTGTTGCCCAACCAATAGCCATATTGAATCTCTGATAAAACAGAGTTTCTATTAACCCAGTCCTCCAGTCTTGTAAGAAGAACTCTCTCCCAAATCGTAGAGGTTGAATCAAGGATAGATATCAGTCCAAAACAATTAGGGCTATTTCTATCCCCTTTTTTATAGACGGGGACTATGACTGTCTTCCACGATGATGCTATCGGGGCACCATAAATTACTACATGCAAGAAGATAGTGAAAATTTGAGCCCAAAGAGTAATATTTGTTTTAAACATGTCCACCGGCACACCATCTGGGCATGGTACTTTCCTTGAAAGAGATGTCTTGATTGCCAGGCTACTTCATTGACTTCAATAGAACTACTGAAGTTAAAGAACACCACAGAATTTATATGTGGATTGTCAATCTTTTCAACTTGATTACCTAGAATATGATTTTCGAATCTAGAATTGGAATTGTCAGTTAAAATAGTGGTGATGTATATTATCCCAAAATCTTTTGGTATCCCTATTTAATGTTGCTGCTTTAAGCTCCTCCCATGTCTTTCTAATCTCATCTTTGCAAATTTCCACGTTATAAGTTAAACATGCTTGTCGAACTCTGGTGATGTCATGCAGTTTGTTTAAATGCCTCTAAAAGCTGCAGAAAATGACAAGTTAAACCATCTCTGTAATAGTATATCCTTGTTGTAGTTCTTAATGCTAAGCAAATGCAAGATCTGTTGATGAATAAATACAAAGCAAGTTACAACAGATTTAGGGTAAGCTTCCAATGTCAGGCAGGCAATAATAGAATCAAGTTTGCTGGTGATAAGATCTTTCATAAACTGGGAAGCATCAATCCTACACCACTTGATTCTCACATCCATATTCTTGTTAAAAGCCAACTCATCCATCTGCACGTATTCAAGGTCTTGCTTTAATATTAGATCACGGTTCAAAAGTAAAGGTTTTTGGTCGCTGATGCAGTTTGCAATGATCTTGAATGTTTTTAATAAGATATCAACATCCAAACGAATCAGAACAATTTCTATAGTATTTCACTTGCAGGAGACTGTAAAAGTAGCGATGTCATCTTCTAAGCCGAAATCACAGGCTATTATAAGAAGTAACACTTTGCGATCATCCCGTGAAAGGCCTCCCCATATGTGGTATGCTTGAAATATAATGTATCCTCCCCATACGCATCTGTGAAACTATAAACTGGAGTTTTACTGAATTTACTGATAACAGTGTTAAAATCACCCACCAATATCATTGATATCTGCTTTTGGTACTGATTGACAAACTTAGTCTGAGGGCCTAATTACAAGTACAGTTGTCCTCAGGACTGCTGTACTCATGGTGGCGGTCTGAACATTCCCACACTGCAGGTCCACCACACAATTCTAGGTGTCAGATCACCACAAGACCGTCAGTTCTGTCAGAATCAAGGATGTTGTCTGTTTGCTGCCCTTTTCATGGCGGTGAGCCTGCTTTGAAAAGAGTGATGGAGAGGCAACTAAGGGTGCCCTAACAGGGCCCTAGCTGGATCTGGGCCAGGGAGGGCATGCAGGAGGGGCCACACTTTGTACCCTACTGTAATTGTACCCCCTTTCCTGCATGGTGTGGCATGCATGCCACACCATGCAAGAACGCGCTGCAGGCGCTGTCACAGCAGTGGGCTGCATGTTAGTCTCTCCTATCAGCCTAACAGCCCATCGCTATGAGACTGCCGCAGCACCGCCCGGCCGCCATGTATTACACTTGTAATTCATTGGACGGAAGCACAAAAGGCTTGGCACTCCTCCTATTGGCACAGCGGTGGTGGGATGACAGGAGGGCTGCCAAATTCATAGTGAGGCCCAGAGTGTTTTCCAGCATATTTATTACCTCTGTTGACCAGTTAGCAAAAGTGTTTTTATAAAAATTGATAAGCAACAAATCATACAGAAGGAGAAATGCAAAACATGACCTTTGCAGAGCAATTCACTGTAATAACACGAGAGCATGCAATTTTAGTTGAAACAAGAATAACCAGGCCCCCTTTGTGCCTACTCACTGCAGATGGAGTAGTTGGGTGGCATAGGAATGATAACCATCAATGTAAAAGTCCTCTGTGGCCCATGTCTCTTGTCAACACATGATATCATACTTATTTATAAAGTCCAGCCATTCTGGGTTTGACAATTTTATTTGGATGCCTGCTAAATTCCAAGAAAGCAAATTAAAATCTTTCCCATTAGTAATAATATGCTTTTCAAATGGCAAAGATTGAGATTTAACCCTTTCAAGGGTAATGGCTAAACCCTAGTTGAAGTATCTACCTTCAGGAATTTTGGAGATGCAAAAACATTTTCTGTTTGTAGTCATTCATCATCCAGGATGGAATCATGAGGAGCTGTCTATTCACTAGCTCAAAATTAAAGCCCAGAAGAGGAGTGGGCATATCTGGATTTTTTTTTTTTTTTACTTTATGCCACACATTCCTCAGAAGATTGTTTGGGTACTTTATCCACCTAACCCACCCTTCTGGATGTAAGAATTACTTTAGTTAGGGCACTGTGCCACCCCACATTTTTTCCTATCCAATGAGCACTTTTATGGATGAAGTCTAGGGCATTTTGTATCTGGGTGGGGGTTAATGGGGGACCTGATATCAGTACTTTGACATAAAGAGTACAATCTGGAACAGGTTGTGAGTGCTATTATTTCTTTGTTCACATTTTGAACATTATTGACTGGTTGGCGAACCATGGAATTTCTCCTTTCCCTTTCCACTCCTATTGCAGTGGCAGTTGAATGAATAGGCAGTGCGGGAGTTGGCGGTTCACGAGGGCTACTCATATGAATCATAGAATAGATGATAGTGGTTGGTTTTCTACTCTTGGGTCGCTTAGAGCACATAGGTTATGCTGGTGAGAGTGCAATGAAATCACATAGTTTATCCTGGAAGGGTGCGGAGGTTATCACTATATACAAGAAAGGTGATAGAGAGGACCCTGCCAACTACAGACCAATAAGTTTAATCAACACCATTCAAAAGGTCGTTGGCAGGATCATCATAAACCGAATTGAGATGTGGCTAACAGATGATGGCATTCTGACTAACTTCCAGGCGGGGTTTAGGCGAAATGTTGGTGCAATAGACCAGGTATTCCGGTTTTGTGCAGTCTATTGGAAGTCAGTGTCTATTTCCAAGGGTAGCCTGTACCTGGCTTTCATAGACCTGAAAACAGCATTTGATGTCATCCCACATGCTAAACTTTGGGAGGTTCTATTAGATATGGGTTTCCCTAGTTATTTGTTGCAATTTGTCATCAAGCTCCATGAAGATAATTATGCAAGGTAAAACCTTGTCCCAGTCCTGAGGCGGAAGCCGGGAGCTGGAGGTACTCTGCTTTTTTAAAATATTGTTCTGATGATTGGACTAAAGCAGCCATTTAGCCCCCCCCCTTCCCTCCCTGTGCTCTGGTCCCAGGTTTCACAGCGCCAAGATGCTCCCTTCGGAGCGAACGTCTGCGCTCTAGAAATACCCATCCATCCAAAAAAAATCCAAGGATTCGGTGGGGGAGTCAGGGTCAATTGACAGGGAGGGTACCTGTCAATAGAGGGGTGCAGCAGGGATGTGTGATGGCTCCGACATTGTTCTCCCTCTTTATAAATGGGGTGGTGGACCATTTGCGGGAGGACCCTGCGGATGCCCCTGTCCTTGCCGGAGAGAAAACCCCCACACTCCTCTTTGCGGACGATACCCTCCTGATGTCTAAGACCCCTAAGGGTCTCCAAAAATTGCTAGACCGCTTCAGCATCTTTTGTAAAGATCGTGGGATAACGGTTAACACCACGAAAATGAAGCTGATGGTATTATCCGCTAAAAGGAATCTTAAGAAAGTTCATCTTTCCTTGAATGGGACCTCCTTAGAGGTGGTGGACTAATTTGACTATCTTGGGGTCAGGCTTTGTAATAACATGAGATGGGACTCCCATTTATCCAAAATGGTCCTAAATCTTAAAAGGGTCTCTGGAGCCATATTAAAGAATCAGCGTCTCTCTATCAGTAGACCAGTAGCCCCTGTCTTGGCAGTTTATGATGGGAAAGCTTTAGCCTCTGCAGTTTATGGCTCTGAACTGTGGGGTGTCGAGAATAGCAAGGCGTTGGCAACTGCAGAGAATAAGTTCTTGAGAGACATAGTTTCCCTTCCTCCCTCGACCCCCTTGAAACCACTATTCCTTGATATGGGCAAAAGATCAATTTCAGAAATAGTTCAACTCCGCCCTTTGCTATTCTGGGTGCACCTTAGAAGGACCCCTGAATTAGCAAAATATGCTCTAGTGCTGGACGAGTTAATTATTTTGAATGTATCCGGCAAAATAAGGTGGCTTAATAATCTAAAGAAGCTGATGGAATCTGTAGGTCTGGCTGAGTCTTGGGCCTCACAGTCCCCTCCCACTAAACAAATTGTTAAAAAATTATACTGGGATTGGACAGAGGCCAAGGACCTTAACATTACAAGCTGGGGACCTTTGACAAATAACTTCCTTGATCATAAACCTTCTAGAGAGTTGGAACCATTCCTGGACTTCATCCAGACTCCTCGAGATAGAACTCTGTTCCTGAAACTAAGATACGGTACCCTCCCTGTTAACATTTTTATGGAAGGGTGGAAGCTCAGGAGGGTTCATGACCTAAACTGTCCAGGTTGCCCATGTCTGGAAGAATCCCTTGGCCACTTTTTGTTTGCATGTAATGCCTATAAGCAGGTCAGAGCAAAATGGTTGAAACCTGTGTGTAGGGAGCTGGGTGTTAGGGATCATAGATCAGCTCTGCGTATTATTTTAACCAACACTACCTCTATGTACATAGTTTGCGGGGTCGCTAAATATCTGGCCAGTTCTTGGTCTATTCGGTCTAGGCTGCTATCTAATGTCTGATCAGATTCACTTTTAAGAATGTATCTTTTTTTTAAAATCTCTGTAGACTCTTCTCCACTTTTTAAATTGTTTGTAGTGATGATTTTTTAAATGGAATTGTAGTAATACTTGGTAAATTGTTTAATGTACTTTTATGTCTGTACTTTTATGATATATGTTATTGAATAAAGTATTACAACAACATCGTTTATTACCTCCTCTAGCACACTCAAAAAACGATGGAACACTTTATATAAGATTTGGATGTTTTTTTATCAACTATGGTAAAAAGTATTTTGCTGTACTCTCTGGCAGGCAAGTCAGCCTCCTCTGTTTGTGTTGCCACCAAGCAATGTATTTGTGCAAAGTTGCTAGGCATTGCTCTGACATAGTGTGGAGGCAGGCCTTCTTTCTTTTTTCTTTTAAGGGGTTGTGTGTGTACTGCTGTGTGCCAGCTGCCCATAGGATAACTCAGAAGGCCAGGTAGTTTGGTGTCAATTTGTTGGCCTGTATTTAAACTACTTAATGTGTTGGGATCCCTCCGGGCCTGTCATAATAGATCCTTTGTTGACCATTTGCAACAGTACCAGTAGATGTTGCATTTAGGTCAGTAGTTGGGATAAAAACAGAAGACAGGGTTTGTTCATGAGGAGTAGTTAGAGAATTCAGAGAGAGCCGCTTACCACTATCTATTCTCTTCTCTTTGAGCCAGATCTCAGATGTGATAGCCCCCATTACTGTGGAAAAATGATTTGTAATTGTAGTTAATATGGAAGGAGTTAAATATTTGTCCCCCTTTGATGAATTTGCCTTTCTCTTGCCCAGGACAGTTATAACATTGAATGATTAAGGGCCTGACTTGGGGTTTGATGGTAGACAAGGTCCAAGGCTAAACACAAAAAGAGAAAATCAAAGCGTTGGACCAAGAAAAGGAGGCAAACTGAACCTAGTCCAGCTATGGATGGGTGCAGACAAGCCCGATCTTGGCCCTGTATTCACCCGGGCACATGCCTGTACAAAACCTGCAAGCGTCACATTCCACAGGAGTCCTACGATAATTATGTGGCATCGTGCTGAAAGCCCTTGCCTCCATTGAACTAGTGCGACTAGACCTGGTGGTCCAAAGAACTCAAAGGGCAGGCCACAGTTCAAGTGGCATCACATGCTGTGGGAGTCCCATGATGATCATGAGGCTGCGTGGTGAAAACCCTGCCTCATGGGATCTCGTGCGACTAGTCCAGGTAGTACGAAGAAACCGGGGACAGTTAAAGTGGCTTCCTGTGCCGCAGGAGCCCCACAATGATTTTGCGGTTGTGTGTTGAATTTTCCCGCCTCGTGGGAACTAGTGCAGCTTGTCCTGGTGGTCCAAAGAACTTGCATGGCAGGCCACAGTTCAAATGTCATCCCTTCACATCTTTACTCATATCTGCGCATGGGGCATGGAAGATGCAAGGTTAGGCAAGGTTAGGCTTGTGAGGCAGGCATCCTCTTTGTTTTAGGAAACGGCCTACAGGAGTCCATTACTGACTTACACACAGTTGATTGCTCACTTTAAAGTCACTGTGCACCACTCATACAACAGGTCAAATTGCCGCATCCTCCTTGATTCTTGATCTGTGCTATGCACACTGGTCCACTTAATTTTATTTACCCTAAATACAAAAATAAAACCGTTTTTTCAGGTTTATTTTCTTTTTTACATAGCAGACATTTTTATTGTGGTATTGATTTTTTTTAATCTGAGTAGAGTGCATCGTTAAATTAATGGGTGCTATCTGGAGGAGCATCACCCACTGCCCCTTTTAATGTCAGAGAAATGTCCTTTATCCATGGTTGTGCATTCTGGAGCATTATAATGTTTGAGTATGAAACTTTAATTCATTTTAATCATCATCAGCCTCTTCACATTTTGTTTGAGGAGTGACAAGTCATATTGATTGTGGCAATTGGCCCAGCTGTGCTGAAAACGTGTTCCAAATATAGACTGATTACAGGATATGCCTGATACTTTATTACCAGCTTCCCACAGAGCTGGCACAGCAACAGTGGAAACATTGATGAGATTTGGAACCTTCTATTTTAAACACAGAGTCTTCACATATTCCATAAACCCTTCTCTTTCCAACAAAGAAAAAGGCTGGAGGTCAACCGCTAACATTTTGTCCAGCTTCCCATTGTCTAAATTGACATTGTTGGGGGTTCGGTGGCACAGCATCACCTTGCATAAACTTGACAGTGAGTTGCTGTGACTGTTTTAAAGACACCTCCACAAGTGACCTACTGCTAGCTGGTATGATGCTTGGATGCTATGGAAGTTATGTTTTCCTTCTTTTCCTTGTGCCATCCTGAGGTTGCTGTGGGTGATCATTGTACACTATAAGCACTATAACCAACAGTCACAGGGCTGCTTTGTATGATGACATCTTCTTCTACTTTGCCACCATCTCCCTTGATCAGATTAATTTCTTCTCCTCTCTCACCAGCAGCTATCTTTCTGGGATGGTTTTCCTACATGATAACACGTTGATTTTTCAAATTGGCCAGTTGGCCCCCAGTCCCATAATGTCACCTGGATTTTCACAAAACACTGGTATTTGGCAAACTGAGCATTCAACAATGTGCTCCTTTCTTAGAGAGCCTGTGGTTGAAGAACCAGTTGAGGTGGAACAAGGCAGTTGTGCCCTTCTTTACGGTGGCCTGTTACTGAGGTGGGGGTGGTGGTGGTGGTGGTGGTTGCTGCAGGTTTTTGGGTGTCTGAAAAGATGAAACCAGTTAGTGTTGGTGACTCTACAAGGCTCAGAACATGGTTGATGAGAGGTGATCATCAATACATAAAAAGGGGTCCCCTGAAAATGGATAATGTTCCTAGGACAGGGCAATAGTATTTCAGCAATAAACAATTCCTAGGCAACTATTCAGTTTGACAATAGCCAAATCAAGCAAAAAAATGATTAAAAATGAACACAAGTGTACTGAAAATCGATGATAACAAATTAATTAAACATGAATATTAAATTTATTATACACAGTATACATATACATTATTTCAATGCCACAATAAATTATCATAAAAAATGATATCAACATATATAATAAAACAATCAATTACATAAAACATTAGAAAAATACAATACATTCATAGTATTAAAATCGGATATCAGTAAAAAATTGCTGTAGCACAATTGTTAAAAAAGATTTAGATCTGTATAGTGGTTCTAATGTTGATTTCTACACGCATTTCGGCGTCTTGCACGCCTTCTTCAGGAAAAGCCACTGGATAATCCTAATAAGGAAACGAGAAAACATCATTTCATATATTCCAGTACACTATGAGTTAAGCTGTTCATTTTAAACTAAACGTGCGAGGGAAAACTATTTGGTGTTAGCTCAAGAAGAATAAGATTGAGCAATCAAGAATAGCGAAAAAAGCCACACCCTAGATAGTGATTTCAGAGAAGTGAACGAAAAAAGAAGGAGAGGAGGGCCCACAATACCAAGTGTTTTCACAAATGCCTTAATGTGAGTTGCTTTAAAGTTAGACATGCTAAACTATTTCTGTGAATTAAAAAATAATAATCTCACCTAAGGGTATTGAGCATGAGGACAGAGTCAGGGTAGAATATGGATCGAATGGTACAGGCACTTCCTAGACGAATTAATGCGCCAAGGAACTGGAGAAAGATGAGAGGTGATCTGCACTTGGTTTTTAGGAAATATCCCGTTCCTTTGTTTCTCGTGGCAGGTCTTGTCAGGATCCCAGTCATGTCAGCATCATCAGAAGGAGGGCTTGAAGAAGATGGGGGTGAGCATTTTTTTTTTTTTTGCAGGAGTTTGTATTAATGATGTGTCCAATAGAAGAGCAGTCACAACAAAATCTTGCCTGCATCAAGCTCTTTTTCCTGCTCTGCTACTAACTCTGGAAGACCATGTGCAACAGGCTATGGTTCCTGTTGATTTTTCTTGCAGAAGATTCGATTTCCTGCCAGGACATATATATTTCAAACTCACTGCTCTCAGCCATTACTACAGTCACTGCAGCTCTGAAAGACATTGTCTTCGATTTTTGTGGTGGTGGAAGTTGTTGATCAAGGGGTGATCTTGCTTCGGTCCTACTCCTGCAAATAAGAGGGTGCAGTGAGTATGCTGTATTTCCAGAAAAAGAATGAGAACTTGATGCCAGTAGTGTCAACAAACTTCTTCTCCTTGTTGGCCACTTTCTTGGCAGCAACCTCCTTCTTTGGGGCACCTTCTTTACTTCCTGTATGGGTCAGCAGCAGAAGCAGAAGTCCATACCAAAGTGGGTTTTGGACCCCAGTAAGCTGAGAAAAAGACTCTCTCTGCATCAGTCAGTACCCTCTTGTGCACCTATAGCCAGAGGGGGCTCCTCCGTTAAGGGGGAGGAGCATCACCCCACTGCTCTCTGAGCAGTGTAAAAATAAAAGATAAAATGATAATAACACAATGTTATTATCATTTTATTTTTCAGTACAGAGCCAGGGCGGGGCAGGGCTGTGCTATCCTGATGGAAATTAGCAGCTAGTTGGGAGGAGTGGTGGGCACCATAAGTGCACATGACCGTTTGGCCAGCCGACTTAGGACAGCCAAACCATCATGCACACCTAGCTTTTCTCCCCCAGCTGGGTTGCACAGCCAGGTGGAGAACAGCCCCAGCCTCCCAGGCACTGTCTGCCTGGCAAACCAGGTTGCTCAGACCAAGCATGCCACTGCTCTCTTGCTGGTAATAGTATTACCAGAATGACAGCAGCATTGTGATTGGCTTAGGGCAGTCTGGGAGCCTGTGTGTTGCCAGAAGTCAGGAGCAGATGAGGACGGGGGAGAGGTGGTGTCCATACACAGGTAAGTGAGCTTTATTTTTTTTTGTCTTTTCAAAACCTTCCACCCCGCTGCCCACCACTTCTGGTCTGTAGCAGCCTCCATAGCTTGCAGGCAATTAAAATAAGCAAGAGAGTGGGACTTGGCATTTCTTGTCTATCCAGTATGTCTAATAATCACCATCATCATCATAAAATTATTACAAAAATGTATGAAATTAATAAAAACAATAGTTGATGTCCCACCAGGACACATGGAGCCTCTATGGGAAGGAAGGGGGCAAAGAAATGTAATTAAATAAAAAAAAAACTATAGTTGGGTTCCCTCCAGGGCCCATGGAGTCCCTGTGGGAGGCAATTGAAGTCAGTCAATTCAATTCAAAAGGTGCTTTATTCGGTTTGTAAAGAAATACAACCATATAGCAACATACACATAAAAGGAAATTTAACACAATACTAAATTAAGCTATCACAAAAACAATCTTACACAGTAGCGCTCATAGTAGAAACATTTAACAGTATCAATAGTGCATAGTCATTAGGTCATTCAAGTTTGGCTAAGATTTTAACAATCCTGCGACCTATAATTATGTGCAAATATGCAATTTAAAGTGCTAAATATTGTCTCTATATTAGTATATGTGCAAATTGGCAATTCTAAAGTGCATATGCAATTAGCAGCACCTAGACTGTCTATTAATTAAAAACAATGATAAATGAAACAAAGTGCAAGTGATAAGCCAATCCTACGATAAATCTAATACAGTAACAGCAATTAGTCCAACAAACATATGTGTGCAAAATACAAATACATAATTCAGCAGCATCAATTTAAAGTGCATAGTACATTTAGCAGCTGAAGAAATTCATATAATAATTGATTTTCTTGCAGAGATACATTTTAAAATATAAGTAGCCACATAAAAGCATACATCTGGGGACTCTAGGTTAAACACTAGTGTCATTGCTGTTTGTAGATGATGCGTATTGTATTTTAAAAAGATGGGTTTCAAATAATATTTCCTTAAAAAAGTATAAAAAGTACAAGTCAACATAAAGTGACACGTGCTCTGTTTTGATTTGCCATCACACGGGCATACACAAGTTCCAGGTTTTTTAGGCACAGGGAAAGCCACAAGGTGATGCACAATTCCTAGGCGGAGGCGGGTTAAAACAAATCGATGGGAGGGAATACTAACTATTACAAAATAAGATTGGAAGCCTACATTAATATTATATTGTTGGTAAAGATTGAATGTACTCTGTTTGGTATATTTTTCCATCCTAGTCTCTTCTGTAAATTTCATAAACGAAACCTTCAGCTCCCGCTTTGATAAAATAGGGTCCATTATTAGTTCATTATAAATGTCCAGTCCATATAATGTTTTATACCAATGATGTATATGCTTCAGCCAGGGGATGTTTGATCGGCGATCAAGTTTGATACAATCTGTTATTACGTCCTGCGTAAACTTGGTTTCCTCCTTTGCCCATATTGAGCGCCATAAGGATAGAGGACGAAGGGCAATTAGGTCATTGATATAGTACATATCAAGTTCCTTATGTATTAGCTCCGTTGAAGCCATGACTGGAGCACTAATTAATCTTTTTAAAAACACATTCTCCCTCACCTGGATAGATTTGGCACACTGTACATCATACCCCCATACTCCAGCTCCATATATAGCTGAGGAAATGCATCTAGCATTATAAAGGGTTAGCATTTCACGAATTCTGCGATCCCCTAGTTTAGCGGCAAATCTAAATATACAGTTTGTATTCTGGGCCATTTTGAAAAGGACACTGTTTTGTTCATTAATCCATTTCCCATTTCCCGAAAAGGTGATGCCTAAATAGCAGAAACTATTAACAGGTTCTAGTTTCTCTCCTTCTAAAAAAAAGGGTTTGTGTTTTCTAGGTTTCTTACCACAAACCATGGTAACCGTTTTCCCTTTATTAATTTTCAAATTCCTACTCTTAATAAAAATATGGAATTGATCAATTAGTTGTTGCAGTCCATTATGTGTCCTAGAGAGGAGGACCGCGTCGTCCGCATATAAGAGGACTGGGACGGGGTTACCATTTATAGTTGGAGCATCTGCATTAATCAATTTCAGAAATGTATCCACATGGTTAATAAAAAGTGAAAATAGTAAAGGGGCAAGTACGCATCCTTGACGGATGCCTCGCTTAACTTCAAAGAAAGGGGTACACTCTCCATCTATTCCAAACCTTACTTTGCTTGATAAATTACTATACAAGCGAGCTAGCAGATGGATAATTTCAGTGGGGGCGCCCATTGCTAGTAGTATGGGCCAGAGCAGTGCGTGTTCCACCAGATCGAACGCGGAACTCAAGTCGGCAAAGCATAAATAAAGATTACCAGATTTAGCTTTGGTATACTTGCCAACTATGAGTTCCAGGTTCACGCACTGCTTGAAGTCAGTCTAAAACCAAATAAATGATTATAAAAATACCTGCTATCCCTCCAGGGCCCATTGAGTCCCTATCAGAGGCATGGGAGGGGGCAGGTAAAAATTGTTATTGTAAATCTGTTGTGTCTTTCCAGGGTCCAGGCGGCCTAATTGAAGAAAGGGGGTCAGGCATAAATGAAATACATTCCTTGAAAATAACAGCTTTATACTACAGGCTACTGGAATCAGCAGCAAGTACAAACAGATATATATCAGGAAATATATATTAAGAAAAAAGTAACAACAATGATATGAGCTTCTAATTTTAATAAACGTAGGAAATGGCTTTTCAAAGTGAAGTTAAATATTTACTTATCAAAAACATACTGACTTCACATAATTGTGGTCCCTCACAAGACAGTCAGCAAAGGTGATACATAAAACAAAGACAAAATGGTCACCACACAAATTGGCTCCAGAAAATGGTTACTCGCTCACCCCATCGGCAGCAAAGAAAGAGGCATGGTGAATAAAGAGAATATGGGGGCCCTACCCTGACTGGAATCATTCTTCCTTCCCCTCCTCCAACCAAAACTTGCATGATTGCCAATAATAAAATGCACAAATATACATCTAAAATTTCACTTGGCCTATCTCTGGGCCTTAGTAGATCACCAGAGAGCAACAGCGATAATGTAAAAGGAAATTCAGCAAAGAAAAAAAATATATAACTGTACAGAAAAATGCAAACTGTGAAAAAGGGTTATAGTAAACTTTAAAGTACCCTAATGTCACAATTACAATAGCACAAGGCAAAAGTTACCCCAGCAAAGTAAGTATAAATGTCAAAGAAAAACAATTAACCATCTCACATGAATACTAACAGACACACGAAAAATGTTGAGGAAGCACATGGGGAAGATCAAATTAAAGTTTCTATTTACAAGGGTCTGGACGCCAGAAGCCACCTCAAACCTAGATACCAACAAGCACAAGCAGACAATTAAATTACCTAAAGTCTGCATGCAAAGAAGCCCACCTACAAGCCCCTAAATAATCAAAGTAATCTCTATTACAGAAGAACTGAGACTGTGAAAATATATTGAAAGCCATCCAAGGGCTACAGTAGAATAAGTCCCAAAAAAGTAAAATATAATGTTATTACCTTTGGGCCTCCACCAGCTGCGAATGACCATTGCCCCTTAATGTCACATTGGCCTGTCTGCTCCCTCCCTTACTTGAACTCCAGTCTGTCAGCTACAAATAAAACAAGCATTGGAAATGCAATAGGTCTCGGATTTATTTGAGTTAGAGCTAATGGCATTGTAAATGGCAATGTCTTTTAGCCATGTGTTATTGAGTGTATGCATGTGGTGTGTAGTGGAATTATTTGGGTTGGATTGGAATTGTAGCAATAGTTGCATGCTGCGCTTTAGATGAATATGTTTAAAAGTAAAGTGCACCATACTGCGATTGCTACAATAGTTAATTGTGGATGCGTTAACAATTGATGTGTGCACTGATCGCTGGTGGTGTGTGTGCCTGGTGGAAGCGTGCACTGCTGGCTGGAGGTGTGTGTGCCTGGTGGAAGCGTGCACTGACGGCTGGTGTTGTGTGTGCCTGGTGAAAGCGTGCACTGACGGCTGGTGGTGTGTGTCCCTGGTGAAAGCGTGCACTAAAATCTGGTGGTGTGTGCCTAGTGGAAGCCTGCACAGACGACTTATGGTGTCTGTGTCTGGTGAAAGTTTGCACTGATGGTGTGGTTGTGTGTGTGTGTGCTTGCGTGTGTGGTTGCATGTGTGGTTCTGTGTGGTGGTGAGTGTGTGTAAGTTTGCACTGAATGTGTGGTGGTGAGTGTGTAGTGGTGAGTGTGTGGGGTCTTATGTGTGGGGTCTTATGTGTGGGGTCTTATGTGTGTGGTCTTATGTGTGTGTGTGTGTGTGTGGTGGACTTAGTTCGAGTTTTCGTACCCTGCACACTCACACACTGTTCACCCTACACTCTCACCCAATGTTCATCCTGCACATTCACACACTGTTCACCCTACACACTCACACACTGCTCACCCTACACACTCACACACTGTTCACCCTACACACACACACTGCTCACCCTACACACACACACTGCTTACCCTAAACACACACTGTTCACCCTACACACACATTGCTCACACTACACACATACACTGCTCACCCTACACACACACACTGCTCACCCTACACACACACTTTCACACTGCTCACCCTACACACACACACTGCTCACCCTACACACACACACACTGCTCACCCTACACACACACACTGTTCACAGCACACTCTCACACTGCTCACCCTACACACACTGCTCACCCTGCACACTCACACACTGCTCACCCTGCACACTCACACACTGCTCACTCTACACACTCACACACTGCTCACCCTACACACTCACAATGCTCACCCTACACACTCACAATGTTCACCCTACACACTCACACAATGTTAACCCTGCACGCTCACACACTGCTCACCCTACATACTCACAAACTGTTCACCCTGCATGCTCACACACTGCTCAGCCTGCACGCTCACACACTGTTCACCCTGCACGCTCACACACTGCTCACCCTATGTAATGCGAAAAGACCTAGCTCTGCCCGTTGGCCTGTGTTGTAAACGTACAGTAGGTTGTGAGTAGTTGCGCTTGATTGGTTGGGGCAGCCCCTTCTTGCTGCTTCCCTCACAGAGGGCCGGCTGCCTCCATGAAGCTCCCAAAATATGTGTTCAGCTGTTCTTTGTTTTAGCTCCTGTGTGTCAGTGCACCGTGTAAGCGCACTAGCATACCCTGCTCTCTCTGCACTCACTCTCACTCTGCACTCACAGTCACTCTTGCACTCACTCGGCACTCACTGTCATTCTTGCACTCACAGACACTCTGCACTCACAGTCACTCTCGCACTCACTCTGCACTCACACTGCACTCACAGTCACTCTCGCACTCACTCTGCACTCACTCTGCACTCACTCTGCACTCACTCTGCACTCACTCTGCACTCACAGTCACTCTCGCACTCAGTCTGCACTCACATTCACTCTCGCACTCACTCTGCACTCAGTCACTCTCGCACTCACTCTGCACTTACTCTGCACTCACAGTCACTCTGGCACTCACTCTGCACTCACAGTCACTCTGCACTTACTCTGCACTCACAGTCACTCTGGCATTCACTCTTCACTCACTCTGCACTCACAGTCACTCTGGCACTCACTCTGCACTCACTGTCACTCTGCACTCACTGTCAATCTGCACTCACTCTGACCTCACTGTCGCTCTGCACTCACTGTCACTCTGGCACTCACTCTGCACTCACTGTCACTCTGGCACTCAGTCCCTCTCACACTCACTCTGCACTCACTCTGCACTCACAGTCACTGTTGCACTCACTCTGCACTCACTGTCTCTCTCGCACTCACTCTGCACTCACTGTCACTCTCACACTCACTCTGCACTCACTGTCACTCTTGCACTCACTCTGCACTAAGTCACTCTCACACTCACTCTGCACTGAGTCACTCTCGCACTCACTCTGCACTCACTCTGCACTCACAGTCACCCTCGCACTCACTCTGCACTAACAGTCACTCTCGCACTCACTCTGCACTCACTGTCACTCTGGACTCACTTTCACTCTGGCACTCACTCTGCACTCACTGGCACTCACTCTGCACTCACTCACCCTCGCACTCACTCTGCACTCACAGTCACTCTCGCACTCACTCTGCACTGTCACTCTGGACTCACTGTCACTCTGGTACTCACTCTGCACTCACTGGCACTCACTCTGCACTCAGTCACTCTCGCATTCACTCTGCACTCATTCTGCACTCACTGTCACTCTCGCACTCACTCTGCACTCACTGTCACTCTCGCACTCACTCTGCACTCACTGTCACTCTCGCACTCAGCACACAGAGCCCCGCTACAGGTACCAGCAGTCTCCCACGGTTAGTGATGCTTCTCTGCATTGAGCGTGATATTGTGCTCACTCACTCTGCATACATACCTCAGGCAGCTCACAAACTTCCAAATGAATCACTCATCAAAATATGTGTTTTCAAGCACTGGGACTTCTTACACACAGAAACAGGCTGAACACACACCAGCATGAGGCAGGGCGACACGTTATCACACCGTTCGCACAGGGGCAACCCACAGAGAAAGGCACCCCCCCAAACAGAGAGCACATTCACGGCATAGAGGGGCAGCAATGGCGGCGAGAGAGGTGCACTCCCAGGTACACAACAAGAGAGACAGCACCACGGTTTAATAGACCTGGAGGAAATGAACCTTCTGTGTGTGTGTATGTACTTGTGTGCGTATGTTTTAGGGAGAGAGGTGGGGTCCCTCTTACATAAATTGGGGTGACTGCAGGTAGAAAGGCCGGTAGGATGGACTTGAGCCGGTCACGTCATGAACGTCAGGCTCTTCCCATGGGTAGCGCCTGACATGTGACAGACTCTAGCCGACACCAGCCTCCCCAGTAGATCACGTTCAGCCAGGGTACCCCCAAAAGACCCTATTGGACTGTTCAGTCTGCTAATGCCTGCTGCTTTTGTGCTGTTCGCCCCCTGAGCCCAGCCCTCGGGCACTGTCTGTCTCTGGCCCGCTCTGTGAACCCTGCTGATCTCTCGCCTGCTTGCTTTTGCCGTCTGTCTCCCATCCAGTGGCCCTCTCACCCTTCACTGTAACACGCCGTATAGGTCACCCCTATCAGAACAGGACCCCTCCGAAGAAGAAGCCTTCACCTGGCTGCAGATCTGCGGGCTGGAGAAGTGCTTCCACCGGCAGAAGTACCTGGCCTCAGCCGAGAGGGCGGCGCTCGCCAAGACCCTCAAAATTACTGACGCGCAGGTCAGAACCGCAGGACAAAGTGGAGGTAAGGGCAGCACGGCGGGACGGGAGAGGGGTGGAGGTGAGAGGACTGTGTGCATGCATTGTACCAGGGCCCTGGTATCACTGCACACGATGCACATTCCACACCGTGTTCATGTTTCTGTGAGTAATCCATGCCAGGATATTTGCTAACCATGGGAACAAGAGGGCGTTACAGCAGAAGGGACCCAAGGGAACATGTCACTCTTAATTTCAATTGGAGACACAGTTTTATTTTATTTGGGTGGGGGGGGCTCTTAAATACTCACATAAACCTGCTTACAGCTGTGCGTATGTGTGTGAGATGTATATGTATATGAAGGCGAGTTTCTCGTTGCTAAATTTCACCTTTTGGCGGTGCTTGGAAATTGTTGTGGGGCGATTCTCTCAAATTAGAAGGTGAGCAGGAAGGGGCTTCCAGATGTGCCACAGCTCCTCGTCGGTGTGATTTGGGGGGGGGGCTGCATTGTTTATGGTCTGGGTACAAACAATGAAAGCGTCTTGCTGCAGCACGGGTGCCACACTGATGGATTGTATGAGACTCCAGCGGGTTCAAATGCGTTCTGCTATTTTAGCAGACACACCACATGTGCATTGTAAGCCTTACATTCGAGCCCTAGGCTCATTCGAGTACATCACATACAGTTAGCAGTGAGACTGCATATTCAGAGAGTATTACTGAAATTAAAATATTGTCTCGAGATAGCCTTAGATGTACCGAGGGCCCCGGAAAAGAAGGGGGGGAGTAGAGAGCTGCAAGCGATGGGGAAAGCGTAGACACAGACAAGAGGCGCTGACAGGGAGAGCTCCGTGAAATGGATTTTAAAAAAAAGAAACGTGCGCCCAGCATCTGTCTTCAATTGCTGCGGGCCCTGACAGCCACAATAATTGACAAAATATGCCCTGCTGCGCGTGTCTGCACGGAATATGCTCTAGGCGGAGCAACTCTAACGCCTATGGCCTATTGCGTGCTCTCTTGTAAAAGCACACGCATGCGAGGACCAATTGCCATGCAGCTGGCAACAAAAACCAGCAAAAATCACAAGCTTTCAGGAATTCGGTAGGTACAATTTTCGAAGCCCTCAGAAAAGGACTCTTAAGCCACGCCCACTTCGTGGGACGTAGGCCGAGCCCTAAAAATACACAACGGTACAAAAAATAGTGGTGCCTCCCAGCCCAAGAATTTTTCAAAGAACTTCACTAAACAACGTGTTTGTTTTTTCCCAAAACAATGGAGTCCAGCTTCCAAGAGTGGATGATGCAAGGCACAGGGAGGGTAATGCTTTCCCCCAAAAAATCTAAATACACAATGGACAAGGGATGGATAAAAACACAAGGAGAAGCCTTTAGAACATGAAGTAGAAGTTGATATTGGAAGTACACTAGCCTCACACTCTCTACGGAACTTCCCAATTGTATCCCGCAAAAATCATTAAAAAAATAGACGCATTTCATATTCAAAATGTACTTACATGTATCAAAATAGCCGGACCCAAATGTCAATGCAAATTTACTTTTCAGGTTATTTTGTATTGATCCCAAAAATAGCAAATGCTGCTCACTTTCAGGTCGATTGGGTGATTGCCACGCCTGCGTTGTTCCCATGCTTACCCTGTACTTTTTTCTCCAACCAGACATCTCGATTACACAAGGCAGCATAATGTTGTAATCTACAGGCATTACACATAATTTTTGCAAAGCGAAATTCCAGTGATTATGCCGAATTTCGCTGGCTTATAAATTACGCCTGTGGGGGCGTGGTCTCGGTGCCGAAGGAAATGGCCGTTGGTCCGGGTAGCTTCACAGGAACGTAGTCGCGACGGGAGGCTTCCAAGTGTTCCCAACAACTACGCGGTCTTCAAATCCGCTTATTCTAAAACCGGAACGCCTGCTGTCTACATTGGTGTCTCCGTTGCCAAGGGAGGTGAGCGATGACATGCTTTTCTCAGTTTTTTCGGCACAGACTGATTACGTCTGAGCCGCGACCGCCATTTTGCGCCTTCTGCCCCTCTGACAAACGTTGAATACTGCTTTCCTCACGCTACTTTTTAATTATGGCCTGTATATTTCCACAACGTTATATTTTTGGATTCTTTTGTCCTCAGTGAAATCTGGCCACAATGAACTGTTATTGCTGGCAAATTCTCTCCATTTTACAGTCCAGAGTTCTACTTTACCGCCATTTTGATGTGGGTTTTACCTCACCAGCTCAAAGCATATTTCTCTCTGTGTCTTCCAATGTGGCCAACATTCTCTCTTTGACAAAAGTGCATACATAGGGGCCGATTAGGATGGAGGATTTTCCGCCTCCTCCGGGCCGGCGGAAGCCACCTCCGGCCCGGAGGAGGCGGAAAATCCATTGCGGGCTCACCAAAGACCCACCTCCACATTACGATGGCTGGTGGGTCTTGGTTTCTGTCCGCTGCTTTTCCGCCGCGGTCGGATTACAACCGCGGCGGAAAAGCTCTCATTTGGCTGGCAGTGTCTATCAGACACCGCCGGCCAAATTAGGAAGCATTTGAAAACATGCTTTTCCGCGGCGGTTTTTCCGCCGTGGAAAAGCATGTGTACTTTTGATTTTGGGGGCCCGTTGCGGGCCCCCAGGGTGTTGGTGGGTGGGGGGTGCACATGGGGGGTACCTATGGTACCCCCCAGCATTTACATGCACAATGCGGCAGGCACCACGCGGTGCCTGCCGCTTTGTGCATGTAAATGTTACACATGCACTTTTAACATTGCGGCGGGTGCTGCTTCAAGCAGCACCCGCCGCAATGTTAAATATCCAGGATGTGACCGCCAGGG
This sequence comes from Lissotriton vulgaris, assembly GCF_964263255.1. Classification (NCBI taxonomy): domain Eukaryota; kingdom Metazoa; phylum Chordata; class Amphibia; order Caudata; family Salamandridae; genus Lissotriton; species Lissotriton vulgaris. The sequence continues at coordinate 428,194 of NW_028244302.1, read as the reverse complement.
TGGCGGTCACATCCTAATCGCACATGAGGGAACGCCGCAGCCCATGCGGACGTTCCCTCATACTCTGGGGTCGCGGACGGACTCAAGTCCGTCCGCGATCCTAATCGACCCCATAGTGTTTTTGCACGAGTACTTTCAAGGATAAAGACTGCTTTTAAGGAATTTACACGCTTTGCTCTCTTTATCAAATCTGCTCCTTCGCTAGCCTGTCTATTTTGAAGTCCTGTGGTACTGTTACTACAGTTTTGGATCAGTCCTTCTCCTACACTGAATTACTTGGTTTCCTTTTAATGAGCTGGAATTATTAGTCATAAAGTTTATTGCTGCACCATCTTTTCACGCACTCGGAATACTTACTTTGGCTTTTGAATCTTGTTGCGTTTTCATATTTTCCTTAACCACGCCACAATCAAAGTTCTTCTCAACAAGTTAATGCTGCCAACATGTCCTTAGAGGATGTTAATCCCTTCAGTGTCTTGCAAAAAAATCTGGAAGATGCAGCTAATGACTCTCCTTCCATAAAATGTTCCTCTCTTCATACTTCTCGTTCAAACATAAAAAACACTTCTAAATTACCTTCTGCGTCCGCTTCTACTACAGGGAAATGAGTTAAAACAAATCCCCCTTCTCCTACTAATGCAGCCTCTTCTATTTCTATGGAGCTTCTACTAGAAGAAATTTGTTCACTCAAACCCTACATGGAGGTAATTCGTTCACTCAAACCCTACATGGCAGATACAAATGCTCGCCTTCAAAGTCTTGAGGTCAATTGGTCGCATACAGAGCAAAAAGTTGATCACCTTGAAAAAAACATCTCTTCAGTTCAAGTTCTTACTGATCAAGTTCCTAGTATGCACAGAGAAATTCAAAACCTCAAGCAACAAGTGGAAAATTTAGAAAATCGAAATAGACGCAACAACCTGCACATTTGAGGGGTCGAATTCTATATCCTTTTTTCAATCATTTTTGCCTACACTTCTCGGTCTTCCAAATTCTCCGTCTTTGAACATCCAACGAGCACATTGTCTGGGTCCACCCTCTCGCACCTCTACTTCCTCATTTTCTACAGTTAAACCCAGAGGTGTTATTTTGTACTGTTTGGAGTAAACTGCTCTACTCAAGGTTCTTCATGCTGCCAAGCAAAAAGGAAAAGGTACTTGGAATGGTTCCAACCTCTTCTTTGCACAGGATTACGCCAAAAGTACTGCAGATCGTCACAATACATTTTTGGATATGAGACCTGCTCTTCGCTCCTTGAATGCTCGCTATGGCTTATTCCACCCATGCCTTGTTAGAGTGACCTACAGCAACAACACAACGAATTATGAAGACCCTGTTATGCTTCAGCAATTTCTAGACTCATGTACAAATGAATCGATGGAAATTCCTCAACCATAAATACTGCGTATAAATTCTCTTTATATTAGAGGGCTGATACGTTATGTTGTCCTCTCTGTATTTCTCCCCCTTTCGTATTTTGTATTTTGTATTTTGCACCTTGTTTTCTTTACTTTCTTTCTCGTATTGTATTATTATCTTTTTGTGATATCAATTTGTTAATATTATCTCTTTTGGTTTTTCCAGTTTCGGTTTTGTGACTCATTGATATGTTTGTTCTTCATGTTCACTAGCAGGTCGTTCTCCCTGCGCGTCCCTGTGATCTCTTTGGTTCGGTGTGCTACTTTCCTTATGTGGTTTCGCCACCCCCAGTCTCAGTGTTGTCTTGTGGTATGTGTTTTTGATGTTTCTTTTCCATATCAAATGTTATTCTTGATTTTCCTTTTTGTTCTATGTTTCCTTCTTTTTCTATGGTTTTCTCCCCTGTTCTTTCCTTTCCTCTTTCACTGTCTCTTTATTTCTACTTTCTGCATTACTCTTTTTACCTTTCCACCGTTTCACCTTTTCTTATTTCTCTACTTAATCCTAAATCTACTTTCCTTTCTTTTCTTCTTTATTTTCTCTTCTCTAGGTAATAGGATTCTGCAATGTTATATTGTTTGTATACCAGCTGTTACCATCTTATTTGATAGAAACTCTTCAATTGTTTTTATAAGAAGTTTGCATGTTCTTATTTATAATATAAACCTGGATTCTTCTACAGTTTACATTCTTATAACTAGTATATATGTTCTGTCTCATAGATACTATTTCAATGATTATTTTTATAAAAACTGTGCATTTTTGTTTTCATGATTCTCGTTTAGAGTCTTAACTTGGAATGTTAAAGGAGTTCATAACCCTATAAAGAGACAACGCGTGTTAACTCCTTTAGCTAGACTGCATACTGATATTGCCTTTATTCAAGAAACCCACTTATCAGATGCTGAAGCAGTCAAACTGAAAAGAGGTTGGGTTGGTCACGTTTTCCCTTCCCCAGCCTTAGGAAAGAAAAATGGCTTATCTATATTATGTCATAAAAAGCACCGAATTATAGTAGTCCATCAGGAAAATGATCTTGAAGGCCTTTGGGTAATTGTAAAAATACTTATTGATCTAATACCCTTGGTATTGTTTAACATTTATGCACCTTTTAGTGTTGATAATATGTTCTGGAATCAGATTTTCTGATAAACTCCTTTTGTTTACTGAGGACTATGTTATCTTTGGAGGGGACTGTAATCAGATCCTTGACCCTATACTAGACAGAAATTCCTCTGTAAAATTCTCCAATACCAGGATGCATTCACAGTTCACATCTGCTATACGTCGTAAAGCTTTAACTGACATTTGGAGACTTTGTTACACAGGAGTATACTTTCTATTCTCCTCCTCACAACTCACAATCTAGAATAGATTATCTTTTCTTTAGTAAACCCTTATCCCAACTCATCTCACATGCCGAGATTGGCTCCATCCTAATATCAGACCATGCTCCAGTTTTTGTAGACTTTGAACTTCTTCCTTTTACCCCTCATACAGGCAGATGGCATTTCAATAATTCATTATTATCGGATCCCAACTTCACAAGCCAATTCACTTCTTTTGCGTCTGAATTCTTTTCTATTAATTCTACTCCAGACTCTTCTACAGTAATGAATTGGGACTCCTTTAAAGCGGCGGCTAAAGGATTTATCATAAGTTTTGTTTCATGGAAAAATACATTTTGTAAGCCAAAAATGCTCAGTTATTAGCTAAAATTAAACATCTTTAATATTATTACTATCGCTCTAATTCTGAAGTCTCATTAAAAAATCTTATTGATGCTAAAATCTCTTTTAATAAATCATCTACAGAAGCTGCATCCTCCTATCTTTTAAAAAGCAGTGCCCGTTATCGAGGCCAGAATAGGATGGGCAAACTACTTGCAAATTATTAAAAAATTAGTCGGGAACAAACTAAAATGGAATCCATCCTTAAAAATGCCGGTGTTTCGTTTTTCAAAGATAATGATATTTTATGTGAATTTGTCTCTTTTTATAAAAATGTGTACACACCAGAGCAACATTTGTCTTCTGCTCTTTCCTCTTTCTTTCACTCACTCCACCCTCCTCCCACATATGACACAGATTTTGCCTCGCTAGACTCGGACATTACCTTATCTGAAATTAAACATGCTGTTTCTAAATTGAAAAGAGGTAAAGCTCCTGGCTCTGATGGATTCACTATTGAATTTTATACTCACTTCGCCTCTTTATTACTTCCTCATCTTTTATCGCTTTATAAACATTTTGTAAAAGATGGCTCCTCTTCAGGTTCTTTTCAAGAAGTCGTGATCTGTTTAATCCCCAAAGAAAATAAGGATCCGTCTTTTTGTAAAAATTATCGTCCGATTTCCTTAGTTAATTTAGATTATAAGATTTTTGCAAAAATTCTTGCTCTTCGTATTGATCCTGTTCTACCAAACGTTATCGGCCCGGAACAATCCGGCTTTGTCAAAGGTCGTCTATCTTCCGACAAGTTTTCTTTAATATTTTAAGTAAGGCCTCTTCCCTTGATTATTCCATTGCTGCTATAGCATTAGATGCTGAGAAAGCATTTGATAGAATTGGATGGGACTTCAAGTTCCAGGCACTTAAATGGATTGGTCTTCCTGCTAAATTAATCTCTCTCATTTCCTTATAATATTATGGCCCTAAATCCTCTATCTTTGTTAATGGAAAATCCTCTGACTATTTCTCTCTTTCTAGAGGGCTTCGTCAGGGTCGTCCTTTATCTCCCCTTTTATTTATATTTGCTTTAGAACCTTATTTAAGGAACATTTGGCTTGATGACAGAATTTCCGGTTTTAAACTTGACACTACTGAAGAACCGGGTTTTAGAACCCAGCGGCGCCAGGGGCACGCCCAAAGTCTTCAGGTTCACCTGTCTTAGAATACAGGGACACAGGATACTTCTCGGTGACGTCAAAGACCAAATTTATTGGCTGCAACCAGGAACAGAGGTCTACGAAGCACAACACGGGTGGTTCTTCAGAGACTGTACAATTGTAGTATTGCGTGACATCATCTTTTATGCCAAAAATCACATTCCTGACTAGCATCAATTACTTACGAACTGTCCAATCACACAGTGACATTTCAAAAGATATCGGATAACGACAAGCCCACTTTCAGTTGTCCAGCCCACCATAAATGACAAGGCAAAATCCAACATTCTTGCTCGGACATGCCGGACAAACTCATAATAAAAGGACCTCAACCCAAACCTAAAAGAAGGAACAAAAACAGATGAGAAGCAAGATAGAAGGGTATGTGCGTGTACCATAAACTCTGCAATGTCCAGCTCTTTGATCTCTATCTGACCAGCTGCCTAACAAGGAACTGGCTCAACAAGGTCAGCTTCGGGCAACGGAGTCAGTTCGTTCAGGTCACACAGAAGTCAGCTAAAGGTGTACGTGTCCCAAAGACTTGTTCGGCAGCAGTCATCGGCGTTTGTGAGGGCAACCACAAAATGGCTGCCGTACACAAATTTGAACCCGGAGGTTCGAACGAAATCCCTGAATATGCAGTGTATTCATCAATCGAACACGACGAAAGCACTCGTACATACCGCACTCATCATTTGCGGTCCGCTGGTACCAAAATCGTCTTGATACGGCCACCTTTATTGAACGTGTTCAGAATCACGGAACCTCAGGCCCTCCTTTTGCCCTTACATAGGCAATAAACTCAAATGCACGTCAGTCTGAATCCAGGTCTATATTCATCAGATCATCAAGATGTTGCTGTAGCATCATCCTATTACTTAGCAGCTCTCTCTGCACAGGTCTCCTTGCACACGAAGTAGCACAATGGCCACAAATAGCAGGAACACAGTGTACGCAAAGACAGAACAGGAAAAGGATAGCTAAGATCATCCCAATGACCATCAGAATCTTCCATCCCCAGGTGGATAACAATCCCCAATACCATCTCATTAACGACCAATCTCCTTCGTCCACATGTACAGACTCTGAGATATTATGTAACCTGGAAATGGCTTGGAAAACTGTCGGAGCGTTTCTGGAATGAAAACGCAGCAGCTTGATTGAATCAATTGGCATACCCCTCCTCTACCTGGAAGTATGACATCTAACGCAACTCTGTTCTGAAGAGTCATAAGGCGATCCGACTGGAGCTCAGCAGTCAAGTTACTAAGGGCACCGGCAGTCTAAACTATGGTGGACTCAACCACTCTCGTCAGCTGTCGAATGTTCCTGCTGTTAGCCATAGGTCCCCAAAACGGCAGAAAACCCTTCAAGAAATCTCCTAATTCTTGTCCTGCAGTATGTTCCTTATTGAAGACACCTCTAACAACTCTCGACTTGTGGTAATCTGCCGCAGCTGTATACGTAGGAGGCAACAGGAACAAGACAAAACATGTGCCTGAGAAATCAGGGGGCAACCATGTGTACGCTCTATCATAGCAGATAAAATAGGTACCCTTAGCTGCTAAAAACGATGGGACGCAAAAACATACGCCTCAGTGCAAACACTCTTCCCTAACTGAGCTCTCGGATTCTTGCCATTACCTTGCAGACAATAATGACCCTGATGGGGTACAATCCAAATCGGAGACAAACTTTTCGCTCGCTGGTTCTCACTCAGACTAACTCCATATCCAGTAACGTTCCATCCAATATACGCTAGTGTCTCATCTCTCGGGATAGTCTCATAGGAACTAATTCCTCTAATCATATCGACTATACCCTTAACTAGAGCACTATTCTTTGGACTATCCTTCACAGAACATAGGGGCTAAACTTCACGAGCATAGATGAACATCGTTCTGTATGCCCACACAGAACCATTATAACTAAAAGGCAGGACCAGGTAAGTAATACCTTTATCATTAGTATGAGGCATAAGACCACACACCCAACAATTAGTTGTGCTCACTACTAGCTAGTGTTGGTGCAGAAGCTGAACAAAGAAGTTATTAACTAATTCCAATCTCCTAATGGACTCATGTTCAGGCAGAGGGTGAAAAGAATGCGAGGAAACGTAGGAGGAGGCATAGGTTGTGTAGTGGGTGCAAACGTCACTTGAAAAGAGAATATTATATATCCCATAAAAAACATCATTAAAATAAATAACATCAACAAACATAATATTAAAAAACATTTTCTGCTCATCACTGTACATATTTTGTTCTTGAAGCTCATTCTTTCAACAGGTCTCTCCATCTCGAAAAACTCCATCCTCTAACCGTGCTGTTCGCGGCGGTTGGGTCTTCCGTGCTAAGGAATGCGTATGTCAGTCCAGGGAACGCCCTAAGACCAACCAGAACCGTCGACCTAGTGTCTTAGGCTTGCACTCCCAAGTCTCTGCACCATGACCTTACAGCTGAACCAGGATGGCGGTTCGAAAAACAAAAATCAAAACAGTTCCTCGGAGGAGAGAACACATTTTCAAAAATAGAAAAGAAAGAATTTCATTTTTTTTGTCCCACGACTCTTGGTCGCAAATTAGAACGACCTTTGCCAGGAAATGTCTGATCACGAAACAAAAGTTCAGGTTCGGAAGTGTCCTAACGATTTGACGGAGACACAGCTTCTTGCAGAAGATTGTCGCTTTCTCGTTCAGTGTTCGTCCCAATCAAACATGCATCGCTAAAAGGCAGAAAACGAGGCACGGTTTCAGTTTCAGAGTCAGAAATACCATTCTGGACCCACTGGTCGTACCGCAGAGGCAAAGGGGCCCTCTTACAATGTACGCCGTGGATCCAGTTCTTTTTACTGCGCACTCGCACTGCTGATCGCCTGGACAGTAGCACCAAGTAGGGTCCAATCCAGCGGGGCTGATCGTTCTTAGTCCGCTGGAAGTTCTTCATGAAAACCCAGGATCCAGGTTCGATAACATGTCCTGGATCTGCAGATGCTTGTTATGTTATGTTATGTTATGTTATGTTAGGTTATGTTATGTTATGTTATGTTATGAGCATTTATTACGCGCACAGCTGCTCCAGCAAAGGAGCGCCCTGGCGCCTGACAAGGTAACAACATAACACAGCTAAAAGAGGTGGCAAACTAGAAGGTAAAGCGATTTAAGGGAATAGGAAGGTCTTAAAGGCCCTACTAAATGAGAAAAGATCACCAAGGGCACGAATCTTTAAAGGAAGGGAGTTCCAGAGAGCCGCAGCACGTACTCGAAATGAGCGGCCACCCGCACGGCAACGCTTGAACCGGGGGATTACTGCCAGTTCAAGGTCCAACGAACACAGAGGGCGGGCCGGAACATAAGGAGAAAAGAGATTCAAAAGTATCTGGGCAGGGGAGCCCTTAAGGATCTTATGGGAAAGACAGAGCACTTTAAATTGAATCCTCTGCTTAATCGGCAGCCAATGAAGAGAACGCAAAGTGTTGGCAGCGGAACAGAACCTGGGTGGGCCCACCACTGCTCTAGCGGCCGCGTTTTGCACACGTTGTAGACAAGTGATTTTGGCCTGGTTTATCCCTACCAAGAGGGAGCTGGCATAGTCAAGCCGAGAAATCACCATCGCCTGCACCACAAGCTGCCTGGTCGAGGCATTGAAGAATTTTAACACAGGTCTTAAGCCACGCAGAATACCGAAACAGCATGCAGCAGTTCTCTTTGTGTGGCAGACAAAGCTAAGGGCAGGATCTAACCACACCCCGAGGTTTTTTATCTCCGAAACCGGAGTTGGGGTGGGATCAAGCTCTGAAGGCCACCACATATCGCCCAAGAGTTCCGCTTGCTTGCCGATAATCATGATCTCTTTTTTTTGCGTTCAACTGGAGACAGTTGGAGTTCATCCAGCTGGCAACCGCCCGAAGTCCATTCTGGAATCTTGGGGCGTCCGAACAAGAATCACCGCTGAGCGTGACCGCCAGCTGAGTGTCGTCAGCGTATGACACCATAGTCATACCCCACTGCTTGACGACATCAGCCAGCGGCCTCACGTAGAGATTGAACAACGTGGGGCTCAGCGAAGATCCCTGAGGGACCCCAAGATCCAGAGGGTAAGATTTTGACTGGTGGGGCGGAATGGCCACGCAAAAAGATCGATCGGCAAGAAAAGAGCGGAACCACTCAAGAGCAGGACCAACGACGCCAGCTTCCTCCAGGCGCTGCAGAAGAATCCTGTGCGAGAGGTTGTCAAAGGCGGCGCTAAGATCTAATAAAACAAGCGCCGCCGTTTGACCCGAATCTAGCACAGTGCGCAGGTGTTCCACCATGAAGAGGAGGGCTGTCTCCGTGCTGTGCCCAGCTCGGAATCCGTTCTGCGTGGCGTCCAGGATGTTGGCCCGCGTAAGATGGTCTGAGAGAGCAATGTTCACATGCGCCTCCGCTACTTTTGCCGGCCATGGAAGAAGCGATATCGGACGATAGTTCTCAGGTTTACAAGAGTCCAGAGACGGCTTCTTCAGGATAGGCATAACCACTGCCTGTTTCCACTTGGCGGGAACTGACCCTGATGCAAGCAAAATATTAATCAAGGAACAGACCGGCAAAAGACAAAAGATCGAGAGATGCCGGGTCTCTAAACAAAGCCGGTCTTAAAGGGTCTGCCGGGGACCCAGACTTAACTTCCTGAGCCAGTTTCTTGAAGCTTTCAGGTGATAGGAAGGGAAGAGAGTGTAAGACATCCTGCACTGGAGGGCTAAGAAGCCCTCCGCCATGGGGCATAGCAGTGGGAAAGGCTCGGTAGATGGCTTGAACTTTTTCAAGAAAAAATTGCTTGTGGCAATGTATCATGAACCTGTTGATGCAAAACACGCAATTTAGCCGTCAATTCATGAAGGTAATCAAGCAATACAGTTTGCTCTATTTCACTAAATTTGGTCGCCGCGGCACTCCCCATATATTTGCCGGGCGACCAAAAACTACTTCATAGGGAGTAAGTACTATTCGTGAATGAACAGTCATTCTTGTTGACAGAAGTGCTAATGGCAAGGCATCCGGCCATTGTAGACCAGAGCTCGCCTGAATCTTTGCCAGTTTCAGCTTAAGGGTGTCATTATAGCATTCTACCAAACCAGCTGATTGGGGGTGATTTGCAGCATGAAATTTCTGACGGATTCCTAAACCATCACACACTCTCTTCATCACTTGACCCACAAATTCACTCCCATTGTCACTCGAGACCATTCTCGGCAAACCAAATCTAGGGAAAAATTCTTTAATAAGGGCTTTAGCTGTGGACAAGGCAGTGTTATCTTTCAGGGGATATGCTTCTACCCATCTCGAAAAGGCACAAACACCGACGAGCACATATTTTAAATTGTTGCACTCTCCATGTGGATGAAATCTAACTGCAAAACCTCAAACGGATACGTCGGAGGCGCAAAATGACCAGCTGGAGTTGGAGTTCCCTTATCAGGATTGTACATCAGACAAACCATACAATTCTTAACCAAGTTCTCTGCACACTTAGGAATTCCTACATTTTGCCATACTGGAGCTAACAACTTGCAAATCCCTCTCACACTGATATTCGCCATCGTAACCACTGGAAGCACATACGCATCGGGTAACAACCATCACTGATGTTCTGACAACTCAACCCAACAACCATTCGGATCCAATTTACCCTTACTTTCTCTCCATTCATTCAACTCTTTCTCTGTAGCTTTAGCTTGAATGGACTTCACGCTCTCTATCATATCTTCACACATACTTCTATCCGGAACCCACCTCGCCTGACCTCCAACATACATTCGACTCATCACATCTCTCGCCGTTTCTTTCGCAACTTCATCTGCAAACACATTACCATGACCAACATCATCAGTAACTTTCTTATGCGCACTGCATTTCACAATCGCAACTTGCAACGGCAAAGTAAGTGGCTCAAGAAGTTCATTCACCAACTGACCATGCTGTATCTTAGTTCCATGCGAAGTCAGGAACCCACGCTCTTTCCACAAACGTCCAAAACTATGAGCCACACCAAACGCATACTGGCTATCAGTGTACACAGTCACTCGTTTCCCTTTCGACAACACACACACTCTTGTCAAAGCAATCAACTCTGCTGCTTGCGCTGAATTATGCGGGATATGTCCAGCTTCAACAATCGTATGCAAAGTCATAACAGCATAAGCCGCAGTCGTATCACCATTCGGAAGCTTGAAACACGAACCATCAACCTATAAGGTATCATCAAACTCTGGAAGAGGAGTATCCCTAAGGTCTATTCTCCCTTTTCTTTCTTCCTCTGTCCTAAGAAAGCAATCATGCTGTTCAGAAACATCTGTCTCAACTGAAATCGGCAACAACGTAGCTGGATTCAACGTATTGCATCTCTTTATGTGCATATGACTCGCTAAGTGTGTCAACTCGTAACCTGACAACCGAGCACTAGTTAAGTGCTGTGTCTTTGTCCTATTCAACAAGGTATCCACTGCATGTGGAACCATCACAATCAACGTATTATCCATCACCAAACCAGCAGACTGTCGAATAGAGACAGCCGCTGCTGCTGTAGCTCTCAAACAACTCGGCAACGCTCTAGCTACCGGATCCAAAGTCGACGAAAAATACGCACATGGGCGTTGCTTATCGCCGAACTGCTGTGTCAAAACTGACAATGCACATCCCTCTCTCTCGTGGACATAGAGTGTAAAAGGCTTACTGTAGTCGGGAGTACCCAACACAGGAGCCGAACACAATGCATCACACAATTCTGAAAAACTCTTCTGACATTCGTCAGTCCAAGGAATAGGATTCGGAGTATCCTTAACAGTAAGGGCTATCAAAGGCTTCGCAAGAAGCGAAAAATTAGGGATCCACTGTCTACAATATGACGTAATACCCAGAAAAGCACGCACTTCTCTCTGTGTCGTTGGCACACTCATTTTCGCAATCGCTTGAATTCTTTCTGGAGTCAACCTTCTTCCCTCCTTCGATAAGAGATGACCTAAGTAGGTCACTTCTTGTCGACAATACTGCAACTTCGAAAGAGACACCTTATGATGGAAATCAGAGAAATGGCGTAACAACAACAGAGTAGCCTCTTTACAAATCTCTTCATTATCAGCAGCAACTAACAAATCGTCGACATACTGAATAAGGGCAGCACCATCAGGTACAACAAAAGTATCAAGCTGTGTGTGGAATCTCCAAAAGACCCGCATCATTAGGACCAATAGCCCAAAGAGAATCAAGAAGAGAAGACAATTCAGCTGGAAGTCGATCTTCAGACAAATACATCGGAGAGATCACTCTCTTACCTAATGTAAGCTGTACTCCTGAAGGAGAGCAATGTAATGTTGCATACAATCTTTTCAACAAATCCAATCCCAACAAGTTCTCACCACAACCTGTCGTCAGAATAAGGGGTGCTTCGCATTCACAAGGTCCAACAGAAAGAGACAAAGGACTAGAAATCGGATTACTAACTGGCGCGCCAGAAAAACCTACTGAAACATTTGTTAAGCCAGACAAAGGTGCGCCAGGGAGTTTAGAGTGCATAATAGAAGTCTTCGCAGCACCAGTATCCAACAGAAAAGGCTCTGACACACCTGATGCAATCACTTCAACATAAGGTCCACTCTGATCTACTGGAACTGAAACAACTCCCTCTCTTTGTCTATGGCTGTCCTAGCAATCATTACCATCCATATTCTCACCTTCGACATAGTAGTCGTCCGCATAGTACTGAGCCGTCCTACCAGACGCACCATTCTCCTGATCAAAACTATTCATAGAATTCTGTGGAGGCAAGGAACGCGCATTCTGAGGAAACACACCACGTCCTCTACCTCTAGGAGCTTGCTGAACACCTCGACCTCTCACACCAGAAGCACCATTCGTGCGCTGTAACAAAACCGGACAACTATTCTTGAAATGACCCTCTTCTTTACAATACGCACACTGATTAGGGCTTACAGGAAAACGCTGTTGAGAAGACTCGAACCTTTGCAAGTTTCTCTGATACTGTTGAGGTTGCTGATAATCACGCTGATTATTACGAGGCAGATGCGCTTGCTGCAAAAGAACCTTCGTCTTCAACTCTTTAGTCTTCTTGTCGGCTCTATCTTTCACATCCTTATCTCTATTCTCGTAGTACTGTGCAGTAGCCAATATCTGTGCTGACGAAGAAACAGCCCAAGAACTCTCAGAATCCTTCATCTTAGTGCACAAATCTGGAAGCAAATTATGCACAAACTTATCAACAAACAATCGTTGACCACCTTCCGTACTCATGTCCTGACCACTATGGTCGATAAACGTTTCTTCAAACCTAGTGAAAAATCAGACACACTTTCGTCTTTCTTCTGCTTACATGCAGACAATTTGTCCCAGTTTACTCGCAAAGCAGGCATCAACGTCTTCATGTAGTTAATAATCCTACCAGGGAGTTCTGCAACTAAAGGCTCAGGTTTAGCACCACCAACTTGTCGGCCATCTGCAGCAACAATATTAGCCCATGTATCATCTAACTCTTGCGCATGATCCGTATGACGAATCAGTCCACATAAAGGCTGTGGAACTACATTCCCAAACAACATGTCTATATCGGCTAAATTCATAATACATGAGTCTGCAGTCTGTGATAATTCCTTATAGTACCCTGCAGGATTTTTACGTGGATCAGGCAAAGTCTGCCTAAGGGCCAAAACTTCAGCTCGCTTCCATGGAACATGTACCCAAACACGCTGAAAATGTGGCGGAATAGGTGAATTAGCAGCTACATCTCCCGCTCTCCAAACCGGGGGAACCTCTCTCATCGGATATTGACGCACTGTTCTCCTAACAGAAGAATCAGGCTCAAATAACCGTTGAGAAGGAGACTCACTCCTAAACGACAACAACGTCGCAACTGCTCTTTCAACTTCGAAACCCACTATAGTTCCCTTCGCAAACTCGGACTGTACAAGGAACAACTCAGGCGGAGTCTGTCCCAAATCACCATCTTCCCATTCTTCACGAAAGAAAGTACACATCTTCTCGAAAACATATCTCTGCTTCGGTGCTTCCCATTGACGGAAGACATCCATAACACTCTAAATCATATCTTAAAGGAATAGTAACCCATTTAAGTGCTAAATGATACAATACTTCCCGCTCATCGGGACCAGGCAGTTGGCTACACAACTGTGTACGCGTTGAAACTGGGGTCATACCCAATGACCCAAAGAGAGGATAAAAGAGACCAGTAACAGTATCAGTCATTCTCTGTCGAACAGAAGGAGAAGTTGACAGAAGAACAGGAGGAAAAACGGGATGAGAAAAGTATACGTAGAAGTAGTATCAGAAGAAGTATCGGAAGTAGTAGACAATACAGGAGACAAAGTCGTAGGAACTGAAGACGTAGCAGGTAGCAAAGTCGGCGGCCCTTGAGAAGGCTGCGCCAAAGGAATAGGAGCCAACTGAAGAGGAGCTGGCAGTTGTACAATAGCAGGAGACAAAGCAACCGGAGGTTTCACAACTAAAGGTTGCGGAGGTGCTGTAGCACTCTCCACATAAGGGGGTGGCGAACTCAACAAATGTGACATCAAAGGATCTTTCTCAAGGTCCTTCGTTGCACCTTGCTGTTGAGGTGGCAAAGCTAGATAACACTTATCAATCGCCATTTTACGTTCCCTGTGCAACTGCTCACTCGCTTGTTCTTCTTCGTTATCTTTAAACTGTATAGCAGCTTGCATTATCGAAATACCTTTCTCTCTTTTATTTCTCTTCGCTAACTTAATTTCTTTCTGTTTGGCTTCCTTTCGCCAGAGGCGGGAAGAGTCAAACATCGCCGGCTGGGCTTTCTTCTTGAAGAGTTTAACTTCCAAATTATCTAAAATCTCTGTGTCATAACTACCATATTGGGGCCACTTTAGGACACTATCCTTCCTAGTATATCTAATCCATACTTCATTATACGTGATAGGGCCCACGCCATGTTTTAAATGGAGCTCATAAGTAGGAGGTCCAATCGGAGGCACCGGACACGAGTCCTCCAATCAGGAATCCCTATTACAACCACAACAAAATATCTTTCCAAGTCTGCTAAGACCAGGCATCTTCGCTTACTAGTCTAGCTTCAAACTTCAAGGGAATATCGAATACGATAACCTCATGAATACACAAGTCCCTCGGCTTTGGAGCTTGTAAGTCCCAAATCAAAGATCCCAAGGGGATACCCAAAACAAAACTATGGACTGGGAGACGCTCCACTCATTCTTAACTGAAATATCGATGATGTTGCCAGAAGACCCGTCTATCGTCTCGCTCTACAAATCATCAAACGGCTCCAAGACAGGGCGACAGTCAGGGCAGCAGTCCTTCGTAGCCGTCAGAAAGCGGGGAACCTCGCAGCAAAGACTTTCAGACCACGACGACATACAGGGGTCGATGAAGTGGCAGGCCTTCCTCCAGAATTTTCACACGAAGCTCCTCACGATCTTCAGGCTTGGACCGGTACTACTGAAGTGGCCCAACGTTGGGCGCCAACTGAAGAACCGGGTTTTAGAACCCAGCGGCGCCAGGGGCACGCCCAAAGTCTTCGGGTTCACCTGTCTTAGAATACAGAGACACGGGATACTTCTCTGTGACGTCAAAGACCAAATTTACTGACTGCAACAAGGAACAGAGGTCTACGAAGCACAACACGGGTGGTTCGTCAGAGCCTGTACAATTGTAGTATTGCGAGACATCATCTTTTATGCCAAAAATCACATTCCTGAATAGCATCAATTACTTACGAACTGTCCAATCACACAGTGACATTTCAAAAGATATCGCATAATGACAAGCCCGCTTTCAGATGTCCAGCCCACCATAAATGACAAGGCAAAATCCAACATTCTTGCTCGGACAGGCCGGACAAACCCATAATAAAAGTACCTCAACCCGAACCATAAATAGGCCATAAAAGCAGGAACAGAAACAGATGAGAAGCAAGATAGAAGGGTGTGTGCGTGTACCATAAACTCAGCAATGTCCTGCTCGTTGATCTCTATCTGACCAGCTGCCTAACAAGGAACTGGCTTAACAAGGTCAGCTTCGGGCAACGGAGTCAGTTCGTTCAGGTCACACAGAAGTCAGTGAAAGGTGTACCTGTCCCAAAGACTCGTTCGGCCGCAGTCATCAGCCTATGTGCGGGCAACCACAAAATGGCTGCCGTACACAAAATGAAACCCGGAGGTTCGAACGAAATCCCTTACTATGCAGTGTATTCATCAATCGAACATGACGAAAACACTCGTACATACCGCACTCGTCATTTGCGGTCCGCTGATACCGAAATCGTCTTGATACGATGACCTTTATTAAACGTGTTCAGAATCACGGAACCTCACTACCCATGTTAAAATGTCTGTTTACGCTGATGAAATCCTTCAATATTGTTCCAATCCTTCTATTTCTCTTCCAGCTTTTCGTTCTCAAGTAGATATTTTTTCTCAGTTATCCGGATATTGTCTCAATTCGGATGAATGCAAAGTTCTCCCTTTAACCCCTTCGATGCTCATGACGAGCTCAGCTCGTCATGAGGTACACCTCTCGTACACTCATGACAAGCTGAGCTCGTCATGAACAATGGGAATCGATGATGGTCAGCACTGCAGGAGAATACCATCAGCAGTGATGGTGTTAAATACTCTTTGTCTAAAACAAGATTTTATCTGTACTGGCTTTTCCTGGAAAACCTCTAAAATCAAATACTTAGGTTTATGGTTTTCTCCCACTATTCCAGAAACTCTGAAGGAAAATTTTGATAATCTTTCCAAATCTATATCTGCATCTATTGGCGGATGGCATCCGCTTTTTCTCTCCTGGTGGGGTCGCCTACATTCAATTAAAATGATGCTCTCTCCGCTTATTCTCTATCTTTTATTTACTACGATTCCAGTTCACATTCCTGCTTTCTATTTTAAGAAAATTGATTCTGTACTAAACAAATTCCTTTGGAAAAATAAATCTCGTAGAATAGCTCTTAATGCTATCAAAGCTGATAAAATCTCTGGTGGTCTCAAATTTCCCGATTTCAAATCTTATCATCATGCTTTTTCTCTGAGACAATCCACTCGCTGGCTTGATCAGAATCAATGTGTTCACCCTCCTCTTTGTTTGAATATTAAGAAACACTTTATGGCTCCCTTCCATTTTTGTGAATCTCTTGCTTTTACTAATAATATTTCTTCCTTTCATCCTCAAGTGATCTCTCATACTCGTAAAATATTAATACCCCTTCTTCCGTCCTCATATCCTGCCTTTACTTCGTTAGAACATCAACCTATTTGGCATAATCACCTATTACTTTTCAAGGGTCGTACCATCTATTGGAAAAAGTGGAGAATCAAAGGTTTACTCTGGATTTCGCAATTGGTATCTAATTCTCTTCCCCTCTCTTTCTCAGATCTTCAATAAAATTTCTCCTTACCCTCTTCCTGTACATCTCAGTTGATTCACTTCTTCTTTCTCTCTTACAATACCTTCTCTCTTTACATCCTAGCTCCCATATTCCTACTAGATCTTCAGATCTTTTTCCTCTACTATATATTAATACATCGGCCTCTTCGCTATATAAAAATCTGTTTTTCTCCTCTGATAGACCTAAGGGAAAGTCCGAATTGGCCTGGGAAAAAGATCTTGTAGAATGTTGGTCTATTCCTTTTTGGATCAAATTATGGTTAAAAATTCATAAAACATCAAGAGCAGCTAATACTTCTCAGACCCTATATTTTATTTACAAACTCATTCTTTTCACTCCAATTAAATTAGCCTCTTTTTCCACAGACCTCTCCCCAGCCTGTTGGTCATGTAAAAACACCTCAGCTGATTTAAAACATATGCTTTTTGATTGCACCTCCCTCTCTCGGTTTTGGCTTTTAGTTTGGTCCGAAATTAATACATTTTTCAGTACCCAGATTCCTTTTTCTATTTCCAATATCTTTTTAGGCTCCTTATCACCCTCCTGGCCAAACTCAACTCCCATCCCCTCATTAATCTACTTGTTATTAGCGATAGCCTACACTTAATAACTTCTAATTGTAAACAAGCTGATAAAGTTACTTTCAGAGCTTGGTGGAATGCTGTTTGTTTTCATCATAGATTAGATACAAATAATGTCACCCCTTTATCTCTACGCATTAAAAGAGATCTTTTATGGCTTCTTCTGTCCTCCTTCCAAACGGATTTAGCCTCAGCCTCTTCTACTAAAGTTAACAGGAAAACATACGGTGAGGAGTAAGGTGGGCGGATTGGTTAGAAATATAATTATAAACTTAAAATATGAGAGCAGAAAACATCGAGTGAAATAACATGTGCCTCTCGCGCTCTGCCTCGAGAAGAGACGTGACGTTTCATCTCTCGCGCTGAGGCTTGGCTTGCGCGCACATGAAAAGAAGACGCGCGATTAGTGAAGACGCGTGACCTTCTGACAAGTGAACGCGTGCAAAGTGAACGCGTTCCCCCTGCGCTAGTCTGACATTGTCTTCAACATTCTTTATGTAACAATCAGCTGGAATTGAAATGCGCTCAGAGTAAAAGAACGCTTTGAAGAAGAATTCTTGAAAGTTCTTCTGCTCAATGTGAACATTCTGATTTACATCGTAAACGAAAATAAAGAAGAAATTACATCACAACAAAACAAAGGGAAATATACATTCTGCTCTACAGAAATAAATGGAATTTACGCATTACAATCTTTATCAAATATAACACAAAGGAAAAGAATTTATTCTTTGTAATAAAGAAGGAAAAGAGTTAAAAGAGAATTTATCGTGCAAAATTTTATTTTTTATTTTTAAAAGAAGAGGAATAAAACATTTTAAAGGAAGTAAGAAATCAAAATGCAGAATGTAACCCTGTCTGCTTTCTTTTTTAATACTCCAGGAGAACCAAACATAAAATGGAAAAAATGGAAAATGATTTTTGCCAACTATGCGAGGGTATGTGGAAGTAACTTGAGTGCGGAAAGGAAGCTTGCTCTTCTTCTTCTTCATTGCTTAGGAGGGGAAGGACAAGATGTGTTAGAACATCTTCCTGATTTATCTCCTGGAGAGCAATGTAATCTAAATGAATATGAAATTGCAATTGCTCAACTGGACAAACATTATCTCCCGAGAGTCAGTACTATTATGGAGCGTTATCATTTTGGCTTAAGAGAACAGAAAAGAGATGAGACTGTAGAAGAATATGTGTCTTCACTAAGAAAGTTAGCGTCCTCTTGTAACTTTGAATTGACTCTTGATGAAAGAATTAGGGATCAATTCGTACTTAGGTGTGCACATGATGAAATAAGAAAAGAACTTTGGCTAAAAGATGAACCACCTCTTGAGGAGGTCTTGGCTATAGCAAAACAGGTCGAACATATGACGAAGTGTGTTGGAGAATTAAAAAAAGAAAAAGAGAAAGGATCTATAATTGAAAAAAAAGAAGAAACAAAGATTGAAGAAGTTGTTTGTCAAGTTAAGAAGTATGAAAAAAATGAAACACAAAGTGGTTCAGGAAAAGAAAATTTGGGATCAAATTCAGTGACTCAAAACAATTTTACAGGGCAGAGTAACAAATTTACATGTTTTAGATGTGGCCAAATGGGTCATTTGGCCAACTCTCCAATTTGTCCAGCTTTAAGAGTTTCATGTAATGTTTGTGGTAAGAAAGGTCATTATGGAAAGTTTTGTAGAACAAAAGTATTTAGACCGGAAATGACAAGGAAACGTTGGAGTCAGTCACAACCACAAGTTAGAACTATTACCTTTGAAATAAAATGTAAGGTGTCTGATCATCCAAAACATGATGTAAAAGTAGGAAATGTGATGATTAACTTCAAATTTGATTCATGTTCTCGCATTACATTAATTGATGAAGAGCTATTCAACACACATTTTGCAGGAAAAGTAAGGATGATGAAATCAGATGTAAGACCTCTTGGGTATTCAGATAAACCGATTAAAATGGATGGTTTTTTTATTCCTGAGATAGAACTAGGGAGCAGGATAATTGTGGGCAAAATCTATGTTGCAAAGAAGTGTGGTACACTGTTAGGTTGGGTACATCAGGGCCAACTTGGTGTAACTTTGAATACAAATGCTAATCCCCAAGTACAGATTCAACAAATAGACACGGTTGACATGAATGAAATAGGAAATGAGTTGTGTGAAGATTTAGCTAACAAGTTTCCTAAAGTATTCAGAGAAGGTTTGGGCTGCTTGAAAGGTTATAAGCATCACATCAGATTAAGAGAGAGTGCAACACCCATAGTAGCAAAAGTGAGAAGAATACCATTGATGGAACAAGAGAAAGTGAAAGAAGAAATAGACAAGTTGTTGAAAAATTATGTGATTGAACAGGTAGAAGCTACTGAATGGTTGGCCCCTGTAGTTATAGTTAGGAAACCAACTGGAGAAATAAGACTCTGTGTTGATCTCAGAGCATTAAATAAGGAAGTGGTTGTTGACAGGTTTCCTCTTCCAAATATTGATGAGATGGTGAGCACGTTGGAAGGAGCTAGGTTTTTCACCACATTAGATCTTGCTTCAGCCTACCATCAGGTTGTATTAGATGATCATTCCCAGGACTTAATAGCATTTATCACCCCTATGGGCACCTACAGATATAAGAGAATGCCGTTTGGCCTTGTGTCTGCAGCTTCAGTTTTCCAAAGAATTATGGCAAGGATTTTAAGAGGGTTGCCTGGTGTGAGATGCTATCAAGATGATTTACTTATTTATGGAAACAGTATGAATGAACATTATGGTTGTGTTTGTTCAGTACTCAAACGTTTGGAGGATGCGGGTATGACACTTAAGAAAAATAAGTGTAAATTTGGCGTAAAGGAAGTAAATTACTTGGGCCATAGAATAACTGATCAAGGTATTTGTCCAAATAAGGAATTGGTGGACACGATCAACAAGGTAAAAGAGCCTGAGAATAAGGAAGAACTAATTTCCTTTCTTGGCATGGTGGAGTTTTATGGTAAATTTATTTGTAATTTTGCGGACAAAACCCAGTCTTTGAGAAAGTTAACATCAAGGAATGTAGAGTATGTGTGGTCAGATGAATGTAAGAGAGAATTTGATGGTATTAAATCTGAATTGAATAAGGCTCCTTCCCTTCAGGCATTTGTGCCAGGGTTACCTACTATATTATTCACTGATGCGAGTGAAAAAGGTCTTGGTGCTGTCTTGGTACAAAAAAGAAATGGAAAAGATTATTTAATTTGTTGTTCTTCAAGGTGTCTAAGAGGTTCAGAATTGAACTATTCTGTTATAGAGAAAGAGTCTCTTGCAATCTATTGGGCTCTGAGAAAATTAAAGAATCTAATTTGGGGGACAAAGTTACTTGTTCTCTCAGATCATAAACCTTTGAAAGAGATCTTTGATAAGAAGGGATTGGATGCGATTTCCTCAAGAATTAGAACATGGATTGTTTCTTTACAAGAGTTTGACTTCTCTGTTGATTATATACCAGGAGTGTCAAACAAATCTGCTGATTGTCTCTCGAGAATGGTAGGAAAAGAAAATTTTTATGAAGAAGATGTTTGTGGTTTTTCTGATGATTCTATAAATGTATGTGAAATTACAGAAGGAGCGATTGAAGAGAAAGAATGGAGAGATGAACTTGAGAAGGATGAAGAAATAAAAAGGGTGATGCTTGCTTTGAATAATAACTCACGGTTAGAGAAACCCTGGACATTAGTTTCTGATGAACTTTCTATAAATTGTGGATTTTTAACTCGGGGTACAAAAATGGTACCACCTCTGGGTATTAGGAAGAAACTTTTGTCCCATGCACACTCTGGACATCTTGGTATTGTTAAAACTAAAGAAATTTTACGCATGCAATTTTGGTGGCCAGGGATGGATCTGGAAATTGAAAGACTAGTGAGAGATTGCCCAGAGTGCTGTGCTAGTGATAAGATACTTAAGACCAAGCAGATGCCCATGGTTAAGAGATCTCTACCAAGTCATCCTTGGGATGAATTAGCTATAGATATAGTTGGTCCCTTGTCAGGTATAAGTGATAAACCTTATCTTTTGGTTCTGATGGATTTATACTCTAGGTGGATTGAGGTGAGTGCTGTGAGAGAAATTACTTCAGAGGAAGTGATTAAGTTCCTTGATACCATTTTTAGAAAAGAGAGTTTTCCTAATAGTCTTCTTTCAGATAATGGGCCACAATTTTGTTCAAGAGTTTTTGAAGAATACATGAAGAAATCTGGTATTTTACATAAAAAGTGTTCATTATATCATCCTGAAACTAACGGTGCAGTAGAGAGGGTTAATAAAACATTGAAAGAGGCTATACAGTTAGCAAGATCGTCTGGTCTAAATTTGAAATCTGTCCTTCAAGAAAGAATAAGTGCCTATCGTTTTGCTCCCCATTCGACTACTGGAAGATCCCCGTTTGTTTTGTTTAAAGGGAGGGCTCCCAACACTTGGTTGTGTCCTGGTTGGACGGATCTCAACAAGGGTTTGATTGATAATGGAGTTGGTGAGGGCTGTAGTGAAAGTATTCAAAAATGCTATCAAAACAGAAGATGGAAGAATTTGGAATAGGAGCAGAGTAGTTGTGGTTAAGTCAAGAATTCCTGTGCGTGATTTCTCATATGGAAGACAAGGTTTGCATCTTTCAACTTCTAATTTTGCTAATGGTTTAAGTTCGTCTTCATTTTCTCCTAGAAGTCAAATAGTACGTAGACTCCCCTCTTATTTAAGAGATTATTCACTATAGATTTGCTCTCTTTATTTATTGTGTATTTGAAACTTTATCCCTGTTATAACTTGTTGTTTTTACTTTCCTTTGGGAGGGAGATGTGTGATATTGCTTATGTATATTCATGCTTGTACCTTTTATGTGCTGGGACCTCTCATGCTTGTATTCTGGAATACATGAGAGTTCCAGCTGTCAGTTGAAGATTTCTCCTGTGGCTGAGGTTTAATTAAAGTATCTCCTTAGCTCAATATATATGTTCCTGCGCATTTATTCTTATGAGAAGACACCACAGACAGCAGTTTGGTAGGGGGCAGCCATCCAAAGGTTTTTCATCATCCTAACTGAGGAAACGATAAATGATCCATATAATCCAGTTTGCCTGTACTGGTTCCTCACACCTGTCACTGTTCCAGGTATGCACTTTCTTGTAATCTATTGATGGCTCCGGGTAAGATAGTAAACTACACAGTACTGCTGAAACTAATGAACTTTAGAGATGCAATAGAGCCTGAGCAGCAGCTCCACCGATACCAATATGGACATGCCACACAGATCATTCTATCAGGGGTGACATGTCTGTGGTACCTGAGCATGTTGATTTGGCTTTGCCTAGATGCAATCATGCGTGTATGTTAGACCTCTTGTGGGGATATGTATGCATAGTGTATATGTAAGGCTGTGCCTCTGCTTCTGTATTTCACTCTTCAAGTTGTGTTGATCCTGTTGTCAAGTGTCTGTACATCATTATAATGTAAATCCCTTTTCTGCTGGACAATTGAACAACACACAGTCGCACCTAATATTGCAGAAGGAAGTCTGTCACAAAGGGTGGGTATAGGGAAGATCAAGGTGTGGCTTGGCATGTGAGGTCCTAAAAACTCATGAGATTGTGAGCTTTCACCAACTCCTCTTTAACAATTTCGCACCATGAAAAAGGATGGGGACATTCAATTTGTAAGAGGTAAAGTAAATTGATTTCATGGGAGGGAAGGGGAGAGCACAACTCCAATTGGTGAACTGCATTGTAAATAGTTTTTCCATGAGGTAAATGTTGTTCGGTATAGAAAAAAATATATTGTACACAGGGATGCCTGTAACCTATTTAGAATTGTCCTGTTAACATAAGTCTGCATAGGACAAATTGCAGTGCTTAACACAGTCTCGTGACAGTCTTAGAAGTACACTGCAAAAGCAGAGTGATTACCGGAATGCTTGAATTAATCTCAGCTATTGGGATTGCTCGGATAATAGTCAGATAGTGGTCAGCCTTATGTAAATCAGTCTGAGATCTCCTGCACTAGGAACAGTCTAGGCCCAAACTGGCAGGCAAGGTCACCTCCAGATGGAAATATACGCAACCTAATACTAGTTTCAACCTACTTAGGTCTCGTCTGTGAGGTATAGCTTGAGTCCTACGACAGAGTGAGCAAGCGACCCATGTCTGGGCATACCCATCCCACCTAGAGTGTCTACTGCAAATACAAGGTGATGAAAGAAATGCTTGGATTAATCTCAGCTGCTGACATTTGCTCAGAGTCATACTGCAGACCATTGTTTTTCTCCCCTCATACCACTCTAGACAGAGACCCACCTTATACAAATCATTATTGATCCTGCTCCAATAGGAACCGTCCAACCCAAACTACCAAGCTAGGCGAGGTCCCCTAAATGGGAAAACAAGACTGGTTTTGACCTACTTAGGTCTCATCAGTGAGATATAGCTAAAGTCCAATGGCACAGTGAGTATAGGACTCAGGTCCCGTCATAGTTTTCACACTGAGGGCATTTACTG
Source organism: Lissotriton vulgaris (assembly GCF_964263255.1). Taxonomy (NCBI): domain Eukaryota; kingdom Metazoa; phylum Chordata; class Amphibia; order Caudata; family Salamandridae; genus Lissotriton; species Lissotriton vulgaris. The sequence goes on along the minus strand of NW_028244302.1, from coordinate 404,368 downwards.
CAAAAACAAGATGATGGAAGAAATGCTTGAAATAATCACAGCTGATGGTGATTGTTCGGGCTGCATTCCAGGCCATCGTGTTTTGATCACCGTGACACTCAAGACAGAGTCCTGCCTTATGCAAATCAGTCTTGAGCCTCTTCCAATAGGAATACTCCAGCCTGAACTGCCAGGCTGGGTCCCTTCCAGATAAGAACACGAACAACCCCAGACTAGTTTTGACCCACTTTTGTTTCATCAATGAGGTATAGCTTGAGTCCAGTGGCACTCCCTATCGGTATGTCTGGAAATCTGCGAGTAGCACATCTTTACAGGCATATTACTGGGAATGAATGTAACTAAGGAAAAAATGTAAAGCTGTACAAATGCACAGAAGTACTTTTATCGACGCACGTTACAATTGTCTTTGTGATTCTGGTCCATTATAAGGTCTATTTGTATTTATTCTATGATCCTGCTCCTAAGCTTATTTCATCAATCTATTCCTATTTGAATCTATACATTCCTCTTGACGCACCGCGGCATTTCATTATTTTATCAAGAACTGTCCTATTACACAGCTAATGAATGTACATTATGCTCTCCACAAGCATTTCATGGCCTCAGCACACTGCTTTTAGGCCTATATAGAAAATACGTCAATGATAAATAACCCAAAATCTGGAAATAGTGCTCAATCTAGAGTAGAATTCCCTGAATGCTTTAACTTTTGCATACTATTTGTGTGGTAAATGAAATAAAGCTTGAGGACTCACCTCCAGATGTAACTTTTCTCTAATTAATCGGACGATTTGCCAATGACACCCAATATTAAAAGATGTCCTTATGTCTGTTGAAGATTTGTATTAAGAACACCTGCTGAGATCACCATGAAATTGGCATGACAGAAAAAAATGTAATTCATTTTCTGTTTCTTCTAAGCAAAAAAGGTGGCACTTTGTTGCCTGACCTTTTCCATTTTCTAGTTTCCAGCCTCAGCCTACTACAAATTGTACATTCGTTGGCACTCAAATAATGAAATATTTTCCTTGACAGATTTTACCTCAGTCAAATGTGACTCAGCATGGAAGGAGTTTTTATGCATAGCATACTAATTAAAAGGTGATTATGAATTGATGGCTGAAACATTTTCCGTCAATCATAAAATGAAAGATACCTTCTTGCTGCTGGTGAGGTTTCTCAACTTTCATGCCATCCACCCTTTGAGACTTGTTTGCAGAAGATCATTGATTTGAGTTTTGTCATTGAGTTGCCACATCAGATGTACTTTAATGTAGTAACACTCAAAGTCATATTTATCAATACATTTGTTACATTTTTATTTTTAGTCTTACTGTGGCGCATTTACATAAACCTAGCTGGGGAGGGCAAATGAAACTATATTATAAGCAAATGTGAATCACAGTTCTAAATGCACAGCATTTAATGGAGTCTTAAAGGTCAGCTTAGACCAGATTGAAGGAATTCATTGTATATGTTCTTTAAGCATGAAGCATAGTTCCACACTTCATTACTGTAACCAATGTCACAAACAGTTTTGATTGGGTGGAGGGGGTAAGGATCTAATTTATAACAACACCTTTTTGCACCTCATACATTCATTAGGACCTCCTTCCTTTTTCAGTAATAGGCTTTGGTTATTTTACATTCTCTGAAAACAGGAATCCCAGTTGAAATTAAACCTCAATCCTTATAGAATTTCCATTAAAAACATTATCTACTGAAAACAAACAGCCTCTGATTTTTACAAGTTTGAGTTCACTTTTTTAGCTTTATTTTCATTAACTAAACATAAGGAAATGATGGACGGAGCACTGAAACTTTTCAGACACTCACCCCCAGTCAATGATCTGGGTTGAATCCATCCTTTAGCACACTTCGCCATCCCAGTTCAGACCCAGCTATCTGCAAATCAGTCTTGACACTGTGCCTCAGTGGAACAGTCCAGCCAGGTCTTCCTTGGACTGGAAACAAACACCCTGGGACCGGTTTCGGGGTTACAACCCTTATCAGCCAGGTTGTCTTGAATACAGTGAGAAAGTTAGCAAGGGACCCACATCTGGCCATATCCTGCTAACTTAGGGCAAACAAAGCAAACACATGGAGATGATGGACGGAGTGCTGAAACTTTTCAGACACTCGCCCCGAATCCATCATGATTCTATAGCTCACTTTTCCACCCCAGTTCAGACATAGTGTCCTGTTCCCAGTTCTCAACCAGGCAATACTGCAGGAGCGAAGATAAATCCCACTCCTCTCCCTAACACCCATCGCCAACACCACCAACAATTATAGTGATGGCAGACTTGTACCATAGAAGAAGGTGAGGAGCAAAACACAAATGATTTGGATATTCTTATCACCCCGCATCTAGGGATTATTCGTATTTCTCGAGCCTTCATGAGTTGCATGTCAGACTAGATGGCTTTCTTGGGTCGCCCGAACTGGTTTCGGCAGCGGTCCGATCTGAGTACTTGTCCAGGACCATTTCGGACCATAACCCCCTCCTGCTGGACCTTCGTTGGTTCCCCGGGACGCGGGCGGTGCCCACCTGGAAGCTGCAACCCGAGATCCTTGAGGACAGTGTCTTCAGGGCTGACCTGGGGGACAGGATATTGGAATATTTTGCATCCAACGGCGGCACCGCGAGTACTAGAGCGTTAGAGTGGGATGCTTTTAAGGTAGTGGTGAGGGGTTACTGTATTTCTAAGAAGGTGGGCATGAGGCGCGTTATCTTAGCTGATTTAGATGCAGCGGATCGGAGACTCCGCGAGCTTGAACTTCGCCGCCCGGGACACCCGGAATTGCAAATACGAACGGCGGAGGCGAGGGAGAAGGTGGCGGCAGAGGTCGAACGGCTCCGCTGTTTTGACTATAAGGCCTATACGGTCCGATCCATCGCAGAGGGAGACAGATCGAGCGCGTTATTGGCGTGGTTGGCCAACCCTACGCGCCAGTCCCAATTGACGACAAGTATGCGTGAGGCAGACGGAACCGAGGTACACACCCAACCGGAGATTCTTAGCTGCTTCCGGCATTATTACGAATGTTTGTACCGTAGTCGCTCCGCACGAGACCCTGACCGACTTGATGATTATCTACGTCCGCTGGAGCTCCGCACAGTGGAGCAGGAAGTGGCGAAAGCCCTGGGATCCGACATTGAATTGGGGGAGATCCGCGGGGCCATTAAACGGATGGCGAGAAACAAGACCCCGGGCCTGGATGGCCTGCCTGTGGAGTTTTATGCAGCTTACGCTGACCTCCTAGCCCCTCGATTATTGGTGGTCTACAGGGAGGCGAAGCGGCTGGGGCGACTCCCAGGCTCGATGTGTGAGGCGTTGGTGGTTCCTCTCCTCAAACCGGGCCGAGACTCGTCCGACCCGGGGTCTTACCGTCCCCTATCGATGTTGACGGTGGACTATAAAATATTGAGCAGCATCTTGGCCTCGAGGCTGCTGGGACACATGAGTTCCCTGGTGCATGAAGACCAAGCTGGTTTCATCCCACGGCGGAACACGACTATGAATATTCGCAGGTTATTCCGTTTGTTGGGGGAACCATTCGTGGATGCCCCGTCCCCGGTCGTCCTGTCGGTGGACCTAGAGAAGGCTTTTGATAGCCTGGAGTGGGACTACCTCTGCACGGTGCTGCGGAGATTCGGCCTTGGGGAGGGCTTTGTCAGGTGGACCGCGGTTCTCTATGCCTCTGCTTCGGCCAGGGTCCGGGCGGGGCCACTGATTTCCTCGCGGTATCTGGTAGAACGAGGCACGCGGCAAGGGTGTTCATTGTCCCCACTTCTCTTTGCGCTGGCGGTGGAACCACTCGCGCTGCACCTTCGGTCGGGAGCCCACTACACGGGCTTGTGGACGCCTGCGGGCCCGCATTATGTGTCGCTGTATGCGGACGACCTGTTGCTCTTCCTGGAGGACCCGCTCGACGCTTTACGGGGGGCGGCGGTGGCGCTCACAGAGTTCGGGGAGGTCTCGGGCCTCCGAGTGAATTGGTCCAAGACCTGTCTTTTTCCGGTACGCAGGGGTACTCCCGCCCCTGCCCTCAGTAGGGAGATTAGGTGGGAACCCGACTGCTTTAAGTACCTTGGGGTGTTTGTTTACCACGACCAACCCGACCTCCTAGATGGGAACATTGCCCGTGGCATTCGAGCACTCCGAGGCTGCATGGCCTTTTGGGCTACGCTGCCGCTTTCGGTGGCGGGACGGATGGCCCTGCTTAAAATGGTGGCGCTTCCCCGGCTATTATATTACTTCCGGACTCTACCGATCTGGATCCCACCGGCCACGTTTCGACTGTTACGCTCCATGGTGGTCGGATTCCTCTGGGGGACGGGCCGCCGGCGGGTGGCCCTCAAAACCCTGATGAGGCCGAAAGACGAGGGGGGGCTCGCGGTGCCGGACTTTGAAAAGTATTATCTGGCGGCGCAGCTCCAGACCTTCACCCAGGAGATCGCCAGGGAATTCCGGGGCCCGGAAGACGGGAGGGGGACGGGCATGGCCAGGCATGTTCTCTCCTTTATAGCGCTGCGACAACGTTTGGCCCTGCGGGACTTGTCGATGGAGGAGCGGACTGTCCGCCTGTGTTGGAATCGGGCCCACGCCCGAGGCCAACTGAGGATACCATATGCGCCTGAAATACCGTTGGGGATGCTGACGGCCCTCCCCCATGGAGGAGATTGGTCACGCTTGGCGGCCTGGGAGGATGCCGGCTTACAGCTGGTTGGGGATCTGTACGAGGACGGAGCGCTCTTGTCCTTCCAGGATCTTATTGACCGCTTTGAGATCCCCCGTGGTGACTTCCTGCTACACTCGGCCATTGTGCGAGCGATCCAGGCACATTGGAAGAACGGGCAGGAGGAACCCCCCTTATCTCAGGTGTGCCAGTACGTGATGATGTCGGCGGGCACGGTGAAGGCGGTCACTTGCCTCTACGGCAGGTTGATTAACGAAGGGTTGGCTCCTCTCACCACTCTAAGAAACCGCTGGGAGGAGGACATTGGTAGGGAGATCCCGGAGACGACTTGGTCCCAGTTGGTGAGACGAGCCTGGAAGGGCACACGCAACGCCCGTTTTCAGTTGGTCCACTATTACGTTCTCCATAGAGCGTACCTGACCCCGGTGAAAATCAGGCGATATTTTGCCACGAATTCGGCGGCATGCCCTAGGTGCCCCGCTCAGGAAGCGGACCTCCTACATATGTTATGGGCCTGTCCAGGTCTGTCATCTTACTGGCAGGAAGTAGAAACGACCCTGGAGGAGGTGACGGGGAGATCCTTATCATTTGATGCGGCGGTGGGGCTCCTACACTGGTTCCCCCATACCCCCAGGAATAAAATTTCTAGTAAATTTGTTGACCTAGGGCTCCTCCTTGCTAAACGAGAGGTGACCAGGAACTGGAAGGCACGAGTTGGTCCGGCAGGCAGCAGATGGCACAGTGAGCTTTTGAAGTGGGCGGCGGGGGAGAGCGCGCTGAGATATCAACTAGCTTGGAGGCAGCGTAATGAGAAGGCGCAGGAGGCCGGGTTGGAGTGGGAAATGTTAGTGCAGGCCCTCAGGGATTATTGTGCCCCCAGCGACTCTGAAGGTGAAGAAGCGACTCGCCCCGAGTCCCGGTAAACGTTTGTACTGATGGTCCTATTGCTTTCCCCGTGGGTCCCATGGCAGATCCTGTGTCGGTAGCTCCCTGGCGCTGGTGGTGGGGTTGGGTGGGTTTTCTTTTAGTTAGTAGTCCTTTGCGGGTGGGGGTTTTCTTTTGGGTTTATAGGCTTGTTTAGAAAAGCAGATGACGGACAGTGAATCATCCGGACCAGCTCAAGCATCCTACTGATCCCCCATTGCATTTCGCCGCCCGACCCCAGGGTTGTGGGCCGGATGGCTGTGTACGGAACTTACGGGGGGCCAGAGGGTCTTATTCTGTTGATATCGCTTATGATACAATGCTGGTCGATATTGTAACGATTTACTAATTCCTGTAATAAAAATATATTTTAAATAAATAAATGATTTGGATATTCTTGGACAAACTATCAGAGACCAGTAGACCCCAAGATACCTGCAGAAAATACAAACAAAAAGAAGAAAGTATAAGCAAATCATACATCCATGGACATACGTGCTTGTAGAGGCGTAATATGTAGGACACCCACAATTAATCTCTTACCCCCATATGAGGTCCAAATGCCTCTTAATACTTTCAGAGAGCAATGTCCTTTAAAATCCTGTGAAATTCTCACTGTCGTGTCCTTCCTAAATCTCCTAAATGTCCAAGTATCCTATCACGAACATCCAATAGGAATCTTTTATTGTGGATTCATATCAGAAATAGGATGGGAAGGGGAAAAAATGCCAATGAAGGGAAAGCAAAAAAAAACACCTTCTTCTATATATTCATCTACCTAAAGGGAAAGAGGGTGCACCTGGTTTTGCCACAACAATACTGAGTGGCTGAACAACTTGCTTCACAGCGTTTGTCCAGGAAAGCAGGAGGGGAGAAGGAGACATACCATGACTCACCCAGAGCAAACGCAAAAGTGTTCCTCCTACGGTCGAGTCCCGCTTACAGGATCCCCTGACAGCAGTTAACATGGTACACTGAATAAACACATGGAACCACGAAAAACAAAAAAGGGAACCAGAGATATCAAAATACCAGTCTTCAGATAATGCCAGCAGTTTTCCGAAGGTAGTCCCGTACTCCAAGACGAAGGCGGCTTGGGTGCAGTTCCAGAAACCGGAAGTCAGGCAACACGATCCCAACAGAAAGCCAGAAAGAATCCAGAAGAGTTAAGGAAAGACCTTCCGGGTCACATGACCGGGTCAGAAACTAAACGCTGATTCAATGGAAACAGCGTGTTTTAAACCCGAATCCAAACTCTGCCCAATTCAAGCACATATGGCAGGGATATTGAAGAGAGAAGAAGGAAAAAGGTAACTGTATCCATACTAATTCCCAACACATAGCTATATGCAAATAAGTCTGACCCTGTGCCTCATGGGAAAAGTTCAGCCTGAACAGCCAAGCCAGGTCTTCCCTGAACCAGAAAAAAATATCCAGGGACCGGTTTCGGGGTAACACCCCTCATCAGAAAGGCTAGCTTGAATGCAGTGGCAAAGTGAGCAAGGGACCCACATCTGGGCATACCGTGCCAACGTAGGGCAAACCAAGCAAACACAATGGGATGAAGGATGGAGCGCTGAAATCTTTCAGACACTCCCCCCCAGTCATAGATCTGGGAAGAATCCATCATCGTTCTTTAGCTCACGTCCCCACTCCAGTTCAGACCCAGCTATATGCAAATCAGTCTTTACCCTGTGCCTCATGGGAACAGTCCATCATGAACAGCAAAGCCAGGTCTTCCCTGGATCAGAAACAAGTATACTGAGATCGGTTTGAGGGTAACACCCTTCATCAGCCAGTCTAGCTTGAATCCAGTGTCAAAGTGAGCAAGTGATGAACATCTTGGAATACCCTGCCAAAGTAGGGCGAACAAAGCAAACACAAGGAGATGATGGACAGACCGCTGAAACTTTTCAGACACTCACCCCCAGTCAAAATCTTGGAAGAATCCATCATAGTTCTTTAGCTCACTTCCACACCCCAGTTCCGACCAACAATATGAAAATCAGCCTTGACCCTGTGCCTCATTGGAACAGCCCAGCCTGAAAAGCCAAGCCAGGTCTTCCCTGGATTGGAAACAAGCACCCTTGGACCGGTTACTGGGTAACAGCCTTCATCAGCCAGTGTAGCTGGAATCCAGTGGCAAAGTGAGCAAGGGACCCACATCATGGCATACTCTGCCAACTTAGGGCAAACAAAGCAAACACAAGGTAATGATAGACAGAGTGCTGAAACTTTTCAGACACTCACCCCCAGTAACAGATCGGGTTGAATCCATTATTGTTCTTTGGCTCACTTTGTCACCTCAGTTCAGATCCAGCTATATGCAAATCAGTCTTTACCCTGTGCCTCACCAGAACAGTCCAGCTTTACTAGCAAAGCCATGACTTCCCTGGACTGGAAACAACCATACTGGGATCGGTTTCAGGGTAACGCCCCTCATGAGCCAGGCTAGCTTGTATCCAGTGGCAAAGTGAGCAAGGGACCCACGTATGGGCATACCCTGCCAACTTAGGGAGAACAAAGCAAACACAAGGAGATGTTGGACATACCGCTGAAACTTTTCAGACACTCACCCCCAGTCAGAATCTTGGAAGAATCCATCATAGTTCTTTAGCTCACTTCCACACCCAAGTTCAGACCCAACTATATGAAGATCAGTTTTGACCCTTTGTCTCCTGGGAACAGTCCAGCCTCAAAAGCCAAGCCAGGTCTTCCCCTGGATCGGAAACAAGCATCCTGGGACCGGTTTCGGGGTAACACCCTTCATCAGCCAGTCTAGCTAGAATCCAGTGGGAAAGTGAGTAAGGGCCCCACATCTGGGCATACCCTGCCAATATAGGGCGAACAGAGCAAACACAAGGAGATGATGGACAGAGCGCTGACATTTTTTCAGACATTCACCCCCAGACACAGATCTGGGTTGAATCCATTACTGTTCTTTAGCTCAATTTGCCACCCCAGTCCAGACCGAGCTATATGCAAATCAGTCTTAATGCTGTGCCTCATGGGAACTGTCCAGCCTGAACAGCAAAGCCAGGCCTTTCTTGGACCAGGAACAAGCATCCTGGGACCTGTTTTGGGGTAACACCCATCATCAGCCAGGCTAGCTTGAATCCAGTGGCAAAGTGAGCAAGTGACCCACGTCTGGGCATACCCTGCCAACTTAGGGCGAACCAAGCAAACACATGTAGCTGATCGACTGAGCGCTGAATCTTTTCAGACACTCATCCCAAGTCATAGATCTATGTTGAATCCATCATCCTTATTTAGCTCACCCTGCCACCCCAGTCAGACCAAGCTATATGCAAATCTGCCTTGACAATGTCCCTTATGGGAACAGTCCTGCCTGAACAGCCAAACCAGGTCTTCTTTGGACCAGAACCAAGCATCCTGGGACCTGTTTCGGGGTGACACCCTTCATCAGCCTTGCTAGGTCGAATCAAGTGGCTAAGTGAGCAAGGGACGCAGGTCTGAGCATACCCTGCCAAATTAGGGTGAACAAGCAAACACAAGGAGATGTTTGATGGAGCACTGAAACTTTTCAGACACTCACCCCCAGTAACAGATCTAGGATAAATCCATCATTGTTCTTTAGCTCACTTCGCTACCCCAGTTCAGACCCAACTATATGAAAATCAGTCTTGACCCTGTGCCTCATGAGAACAGTCCATCCTGAACAGCCAAGCCTGGATCTGAAACAAGCATCCTTGGATTGGTTTCAGGGTTGCACCCCTCATCAGCCAGGCTAGATTGAATCCAGTGGCAAAGTGAGTAAGGGACCCACATCTGGGCATACCCTGCCAACTTAGGGCGAACAAAGCAAACACAAGGAGATGAAGGAAAGAGCGCTGAAACGTTTCAGACACTCACCCCCAGTCACAGATCTGGGTTGAATCCATTATCGTTCTTTGGCTCACTTTGCCACCTCAGTTCAGACCCAGCTAATGCAAATCAGCCTTGACCCTGTGCTTCATAGGAAAAGTTCGGCCTCAACTGCCAAGCCAGGTATTCAAAGAATTGAAAACAAGCATCCTGGGACTTGTTTCTGGGTAACACCCTTCATCAGCCAGGCTAGCTTGAATCCAGTGGCAAAGGGAGCAGGGGCACTACATCATGTCATACCCTGCCAACTTAGGATGAAAAAAGCAAACACAAGGTGGTGATGGAAGGAGATCTGAAAGTTTTCTGACACTTACCCCTAGTAACAGTTCTAGGATGAATCCATCATTGTTCTTTAGCTCACTTCGCCACCCCAGTTCAGTCCCAACCATATGAAAATTATTCTTGACCCTGTGCCTCATGGGAACAGTACATGCTGAACAGCCAAGCCAGGTCTTCCCTGGATCTGAAACAAGCATCCTGGGACTGGTTTCGGGGTAACACCTTTCATCAACCAGTCTAGCTTGAATCCAGTGGCAAAATGAGCAAGGGCCCACATCATGGCATACCCTGCAAACTTAAGGCGAACAAAGTACACACAAGGTGTTGATGGACAGAGCGCTGAACCTTTTCAGACACTCACCCCAGTCACAGATCTGGGTTGAATCCATTATCGTTCTTTGGCTCACTTTGCCACCTCAGTTCAGACCCAGCTATATGCAACTCAGTCTTGACCCTGTGTCTCATGGGAACAGTCCAGCCTGAACTGCCAAGCCAGGTCTTCACAGAATTGGAAACAAGAATCCTGGGACTAGTTTCTGGATCACACCCTTCATCAGCCAGGCTAGCTTTAATCCAGTGGCAAAGTGAGCTAGGGACCCACGTCTTGACACAGCCTGCCAACTTAGGGCGAACAAAGCAAACACAAGGAGATGATGGACAGAGCACAGAAACTTTTCAGACACTCACCCCCAGACACAAATCTGGGTTGAATCCATCATCATTCTTTAGCTCACTATGCCACCCCAGTTCAGACCTAGCTATATGCAAATCAGTCTTTACCCTGTACCTCATGGAACAGTCAACCCTGAACAGCAAAGACAGGTCTTCCCAGGACCGGAAACAAGCATCTTGGGACCGGTTTCTGGGTAACGCCCCTCATCAGCCAGGCTGGTTTGAATCCAGCAGTGAAGTGAGCAGGGTGCCCATGTCTGGGCATACCCTCCCAACTTAGGGCGAACAGAGCAAACACAAGGAGATGATGGACAGACGCTGAAATTTTTCAGACATTCATTCCCAGTCACAGATCTGGGTTCAATCCATTATTCTTCTTTAGCTCGATTTGCCACCCCAGTCCAGACCCAGCTATATGCAAATAAGTCTTAACGCTGTGCGTCATGGGAACTGTCCAGCCTGAACTGCAAAGCCATGCCTTTCCTGGACCAGGAACAAGCATCCTGGGACCTGTTTTGGGGTAACACCCCCTGATCAGCCAGGCTAGCTTGAATCCAGCGGCAAAGTGAGCAAGTGACCCAAGCCTGGGCATACCCTGCGAACTTAGGGCGAACCAAATAAACACATGGAGATGATCGACTGAGCGCTGAATCTTTTCAGACACTCATCCCCAGTCATAGATCTGGGTTGAATCCATCATCCTTCTTTAGCTCACTCTGCCACCCCAGTCAGACCCAGCTATATGCAAATCTGTCTTGACATTGTGCCTTATGGTAACAGTTCAGCCTGAACAGCCCAGCCAGGTCTTCCTTGGACCAGAACCAAGCATCCTGGAACCTGTTTCGGGGTAACACCCTTCATCAGCCGGGCTAGGTTGAATCCAGTGGCTAAGTGAGCAAGGGACGCAGGTTTGGGCATACCCTGCCAACTTAGGGTGAACAAGCAAACACAAGGAGATGTTTGATGGAGCACTGAAACTTTTATGACTCTCACCCCCAGTAACAGATCTAGGATGAATCCATAATTTTTCTTTAGCTCACTTCGCCACCCCCAGTTCAGACCCAACTACATGAAAATCAGTCTTGACCCTGTGCCGCATGAGAACAGTCCATCCTGAACAGCCAAGCCAGGTCTTCCCTGAATCGGATCAAGCATCCTGGTACTGGTTTCGGGGTAACACCGTTCATCAACCAGTCTAGCTTGAATCCAGTGGCAAAGTGAGCAAGGGCCCCACATCATGGCATACCCTGCCAACTTGGGGCAAACAAAGGCCACACAAGGTGATGATGGACGGAGCGCTGAAACTTTTCAGACACTCACCCCCAGTAACGGATCTGGGATGAATCCGTTATCATTCTTTGGTTCACTTTGTCACCTCAGTTCAGACCCAGCTGTATGCAAATCAGTCTTGACCCTGTGCCTCATTGGAACAGACCAGCCTTACTAGCAAACCCAGGTCTTCCCTGGACCGGAAACAAGCATCCTGGGATTGGTTTCCGGGTAACACCCCGCATCAGATAGGCTAGCTTGAATCCAGTGGCAAAGTGAGTAAGGGACCCATATCTGGGCATACTCTGCCAACTTAGGGCAAACAAAGCAAACACAAGGAGATGATGGAAAGAGCGCTGAAACTTTTCAGACACTCACCCCCAGTCACAGAAGTGTGGAGAAGTGTGGCTCACTGGTTAGAGGAGGCATACCCTGAAGCAGAGGTCAGACCCGGGACCACGGTTCAATTCCCGAAGCGGCAGGGTCTTTAGCCCAATTGTCCATGGACTCGATAATTCTCGCTTCGGTGCCCACTCTAATCATGGGTTCACACTCTGCAACTCTGGGCATTAAGCTTGCTTAATCTCCACAACGGCCCCCCGCGGCGGGATGCCTGGCCTTCACCTTGGGGATGCCCAGTACGGGTTATCTCACAGGGAAAGGCCAGGACGGGTTCCCAATGCAAGCGCCGAGATGCCCAAGGGTAAGTCGAGCGCAATATATACCTCACAAAAAAAAAAAAAAGATCTGGATTGAATTCATTATCGTTCTTTGGCTCACTTTGCCACCTCAGTTCAGACCCAGCTATATGCAAATCAGTCTTGACCCTGTGCCTCATGGGAACAGTGCAGCCTTAACTGCCAAGCCAGGTCTTCCCTGGATCGGAAACAAGTATCCAGGGACCGGTTTTGGGGTAACACCCTTCATCAACCAGTTTAGCCTAAATCCAGTGGCACAGTGAGCAAGGGCCCCACAACATGGCATACCCTGCCAAACTTAGGGCGAACAAAGCGCACACAGGTGATGATGGACGGAGCGCTGAAACTTCTCAGACACTCACCCCCAGTAACAGAACTGGGTCAAATCCATTTTAGTTCTTTGTCTCACTTTGTCACCTCAGTTCAGACCCATCTATAAGCAAATCAGTCTTAACACTGTGCCTCGTGGGAACTGTCCTGCCTGAACAGCAAAGCCTTGCCTTCCCTGGACCAGGAACAAGCATCCTGAGACCTGTTTTGGGGTAACATCCCTCATCGGTCAGGCTAGCCTGGATCCAGGGGCAAAGTGAGCAAGTGACCCACGTCTGGGCATACCCTGCCAACTTAGGGTACACAAGCAAACACAAACAGATGTTTGATGGAGCACTGAAACTTTTCAGACACTCACCCCCAGTAACAGATCAAGTCAAGTGAAGGCAAGTTTAAATTTGTATAGCGCACTACTCACCCAGAGGGTCTCAAGGCGCTTGAGGGAGGGGGGGAACTTTACTTATCGAATATCCAAGTTTTTAGTTGTTGGAGAGATGGTTCTGTGTAAGGCGGAGGTGGGTGGGGAGAGAATTCCAGGTCTTGGCCGCTAAGTAGGAGAAGGATCTTCCTCCCATGGTGGATCTTTGGATGAGTGGAATTGCGGCGAGGGCTTGATTGGACGATCGTAGTTGACGGGTGGGGTGTAAAAGGACAGGCGTGTGTTGAGGTATTTGGGTCCTAGGTCGTAGAGTGCTTTGTGTGCGTGGGTGAGGAGACGGAATGTTATTCTCTTGTTGACTGTAAGCCAGTGGAGGTCTTTCAGGTAACCGGAAATGTGAGCTTGGCGGGGAAAGTCTAGGGTGAGTCTGGCTTTGGCGTTTTGAAGCATCCTGGGACTGGTTTTGGGGTAACACCCTTCATCAACCAGTCTAGCTTGAATCCAGTGGCAAAGTGAGCAAGAGCCCCACATCATGGCATACCCTGCCAACTTAGGGCAAACAAAGGCCACACAAGGTGATGATGGACGGAGCGCTGAAACTTTTCAGACACTCACCCCCAGTAACAGATCTGGGTCGAATCCATTATCGTTCTTTGGTTCACTTCGTCACCTCAGTTCAGACCCAGCTATATGAAAATCAGTCTTGACCCTGTGCCTCATGAGAACAGTACATCCTGAACAGCCAAGCCAAGTCTTCCCTGGATCGGAGACAAGCATCTTGGGACCAGTTTCGTTGTAACACCCTTCATCAACCAGTCTAGCTTGAATCCAGTGGCAAAGTGAGCAAGGGCCCAACATCATGGCATAACCTGCCAACTTAAGGCGAACAAAGCACACACAAGGTGATGATGGACGGAGCGCTGAAACTTTTCAGACACTCTCCCCCAGTCACAGATCTGGGTTGAATCCATTATCGTTCTTTGGCTCACTTTGCCACCTCAGTTCAGACCCAGCTATATGCAACTCAGTTTTGACCCTGTGCATCATGGGAACAGTCCAGCCTGAACTGCCAAGCCAGGTCTAAACAGAATTTTAAGCAAGAATCCTGGGACTGGTTTCTGGGTAACACCCTTCATCAGCCAGGCTAGCTTGAATCCAGTGGCAAAGTGAGCTAGGGAACAACGTCTTGACACAGCCTGCCAACTTAGGGCGAACAAAGCAAACACAAGGAGATGATGGACAGAGCACAGAAACTTTTCAGACACTAACCCCCAGTCACAAATCTGGGTTGAATCCATCATCATTCTTTTGCTCACTATGACACATCAATTCAGACCAAGCTATATGTAAATCGGTCTTCACCTTGTGCCTCATGGGAACTGTCCAGCCTCAACACCCAAGCCAGGTCTTCCCTGGATGGGAAACCAGCATCCTGGGACCGATTGCGGGGTATCACCCCTCATCAGGCAGTCTGGCTTTAATCCAGAGGAAAAGTGAGCAAGGGATCCATGTCTGGGCATACCCTGCCAACTTAGGGCAAACAAAGCAAACACAAGGAGATGAGGACGGAGTGCTGAAACATTTCAAACACTCACCGACAGTAACAGATCAGGGTGGAATCCATTGTCATTCTTTAGCTCAATTTGCCACCCCAGTTCAGACCTAGCTATATGCAAATCAGTCTTGACCCTGTGCCTCATGGAACAGTCAACCCTGAACAGCAAAGACAGGTCTTCCCTAGACTGGAAACAAGCATCTTGGGACCGGTTTCGGGGTAACGCCCCTCATCAGCCAGGCTGGCTGAATCCAGTGGTGAAGTGAGCAGGGTACCCCCGTCTGGGCATACCCTCCCAACTTAGGGCGAACAGAGCAAACACAAGTAGAGGATGGACAGAGCGCTGACATTTTTCAAACATTCACCCCCAGTCACAGATCTGGGTTGAATCCATTATTATTCTTTAGCTCGATTTGCCTCCCCAGTCCAGACTCAGCTATATGGAAATAAGTCTCAACGCTGTGCCTCATGGGAACTGTCCAGCCTGAACAGCAAAGCCAGGCCTTCCCTGGACCAGGAACAAGCATCCTGGGACCTGTTTTGGGGTAACACTCCTCATCAGCCAGGCTAGCTTGAATCCAGCGGCAAAGTGAGCAAGTGACCCAATTTTGGACACACCCTGCCAACTTAGGGTGAACCAAATAAACATATAGAGATGATCAACTGAGCGCTGAATCTTTTCAGACATTCATCCCCAGTCATAGATCTGGGTTAAATCCATCATCCTTCTTTAGCACACTCTGCCCCCACCCCCCCCAGTCAGACCCAGCTATATTCAAATCTGTCTTGACATTGTGCCTTATGGGAACAGTCCAGCCTGAACAGCCAAGCCAGGTCTTCCTTGGACCAGAACCAAGCCTCCTGGGACCTGTTTCGGGGTAACACCGTTCATCAGCCAGGCTAGGTTGAATCCAGTGGCTAAGTGAGCAAGGGACGCAGGTCTGGGCATACCTTGCCAACTTATGGTGAACAAGAAAGCACAAGGAGATGTTTGATGGAGCACTGAAACCTTTCAGACACTCACCCCCAGGAACACATCTGGGTTTAATCCATTATCGTTCTTTGGTTCACTTTGTCACCTCAGTAGACCCAGCTATATGCAAATCAGTCTTGACCCTGTGCCTCATGGGAACAGACCAGCCTTACTAGCAATCCCAGGTCTTCCCTGGACCGGAAACAAGCATCCTGGGATTGGTTTCCGGGTAAAACCCCTCATCAGCCAGGCTAGCCTGAATCCAGTGGCAGAGTGAGTAAGGGACCCACATCTGGGCATACTCTGCCAACTTAGGGCGAACAAAGCACACACAAGGTGATGATGGACGCAGCACTGACACTTTTCAGACACTCACCCCCAGTAACAGAACTGGGATGAATCCATTATAGTTCTTTGGTTCACTTTGTCACCTTAGTTCAGACCTATCTATATGCAAATCAGTCTTAACGCTGTACCTCATGGGAACTGCCCTGCCTGAACAGCAAAGCCAGGCCTTCCCTGGACCAGGAACAAGCATCCTGTGACCTGTTTTGGGTTAACACCCCTCATCGGTCAGGCTAGCGTGAATCCAGTGGCAAAGTGATCAAGTGACCCACTTCTGAGCATACCCTGCCAACTTACGGCGAACCAAGCAAACACATGGAGATGATCGACTGAGCGCTGAATCTTTTCAGACACTCATCCCCAGTCATAGATCTGGGTTGAATCCATCATCCTTCTTTAGCTCACTCTGTCACCCCAGTCAGACCCAACTATATGCAAATCTGTCTTGACATTGTGCCTCATGGGAGTGGTCCATCCTGAACAGCCAAGCCAGGTCTTCCCTGAACCGGAAACAAGTATCCTGGGACCGGTTTCTGGGTTCAAGGCTGATTTGCATTTAGCTCTGTCTGAACGGAGGTGGCAAAGTTAGCTCAAGAATGATGATGGATTCAACACAGATCTGTGACTGGGGACGTAGATTCTACCATTATCACGTGTTTACCAACATGCTCACTCTTACGCCAGACATTTCTTTCCAAGACGCTGATTCTCTATTTGATGGTAAACTGCCCAGATGGCATCGTTTGGCAATTTGCCCGGTCCTCCGGCCTGTCACTGATTTTGTGGAATGTTAGGGTCCTCAATAACACAAGGAAAGGAAAACATATACTACATTATTTTCAGAGACAAAGAATAGATGTAGCATTTCTGCAAGAAACCAATTTGCCTAAATCAGACAACATGCAGTTTGCATTAAATTGGGGACAAGATCACTATTTTTTTTAACTTCAGCACTTATGCACGAGGTACTGTGATTCTGATTCATAAGCGGCTTCCTTTTCATTTACAAAAGGCCCACTGTGATGGGGACAGCCGCTACACAATAGTAGAGGGCAAACTGATGGGCCATGGTGTGGAGTTAGTTTGTGTATATGCTCCTAACACTGATAGTTCTGAATTGTTTAACAATTTACACTCTAAAATCTTAAAGCTGGGTGCAGCCAATACGCTTGTAGGTGGGGACTTTAATTTGCTTCTACTTCCCTTATTAGACAGTTCCTCCTCCTTCCCAGATACTAAAACATGCGCACGTAGAGTACTTTTGTAACAGTGTTACTCTTTGTCTCTGTTAGACATATAGAGGCGCCGCAACCAGACCTCTACTGATTACACGCACTACTCCGCTCCGCTCCATATAACACATGAACCAGGATGGACTACTGGCTTATTTCCCCAGGTCTTTGCCTGTGGTATGAGGCCCTCAAAACACTCTCCAGGACATACTCAGACCACTCCCCGGTGGTGCTCCAGATCCGTGTCCCCGGGCCAGATGAATATGAGCAACAGTGTCGGTTCCCCAGCTGGGACCTCAATGATGACCTGTTCTACTCCGAGATTGTAGTGGCAATAGACTAATATTTTGACTTAAATAATGGCTCAGTTGATACTTGGGCAGTCCTCTGGAAGGCATTTAAGGCCTACATTCAGGAGTTCTGCATTGCTAAGCACGCAGGAGTACTCATGGACCTGAGAGAGTCCCTGGCCCACATTGAGCAGCAATTAGAAGCGGCCGACAAGGAATTGTTACTCCACAAAAGTCCGGATGGGCAGAGACAACGATTAATGCTCCTCATTGAATTTAGAGATGCGGACGATCGCAAAGTCCTCTTTTTAAGCAAAAGTACAACTACCCCCCGCTATGGAGAGGGCGAACGGCCAGGACGTACCTTCTCGCAATTACTGTGGCCCCCATGTAGCAAATCCTGCATAACAGTGCTCAAATCTTTCACTGGACAAATTCTGACTGACACAACTGAGATCCTTGATGAATTCCTGACATACTAACACACTATACACCTCTAAAGTCACATGAAACTTCATGGCTTAGGAGGAATACCTTGCAGAAATAGCATTAGTATACCTGGAAAAATTCATGCAAATTTCCTGGCTGAACCTTTCTCCGCGGACAAAATTATCAGCGCAATTGAGGCACTGAACGGCTTCACTCCGCCAGGCCTAGTTGGGTTTACCTGGGACCTTAATCAATCCTACAAGGACCTCCTTGCTACTTGGCTACATGAGGTGTACAACGAAGCACTTAAGTGGAGACAACTTACCCCCTCCCTCAGGGAAGCAGTCATCATTCTGCTGTTCAAGCCGGGTAAGGATCCTTTGCTGAGTGGGTCGTACAAACTGCTCTCCCAGCTAAATGTAGACTATGAGATCCTTGCCAAAATGATTGCCCTTTGGATTGCCCTACTGATGGATAGAATCATCTCCCCTGCCCACTCTGGGTTCATACCCCACAGACCCACCTCCTTAAACCTCAGAACCCTATTCGCGGTCCTGCACAGAATAAGCCCTGATGTCCCTGCGGCTGCGTCCTATTGGACACCGAAAAGCTTTCGACTCCCTGGAATGGCCTTTTTTCCTGTCGGTGATGTGCAGGATGGGTATGCCCCAGGGGTAAATTGCTGTTACAGTGCTTATGTACAGCAGTCCTACACTGAGACTGCACCTCAATGGCACGCTCTCTTGCTCTTTCTCTCTCTCTGGGCACTAGACAGGGTTGCCCCCTGTCACTGCTCATCTTCATCCTCGCAATGGATCCACTGGTCAGGCATTTCCAGGAGAGGGACCTCCAGAGAGGGCTTTAATTTAACCCTGGTACCCTACTTGTTTCCCTATATGCCAACGACACTGTTCTGTATGTCTGCCAGCCGCGGGTAAACCTAGACCCCTTGATGAGAGAAATCGTTAGGTTTGGGATATTCCCTGGACTGTGAATGAATTGACATGAATCTGTTATATTCCCCCTTACCATCAGTAAAGTGGGAATGTGAATTCCCACTTGAATGGTGTGAGGACTCGACAAAGTATTTAGGCACACATATTCACATAGACAGGACACAAATAGTCTGACTGAACTACGGCCAGGCAGTGCACACACTTTAGTCACAGATTGAGAAATGGCTCCGCCTCCCTCTCTCACTTGCGGGTCGGATGGCCCTTATAAAAATGATAGTCCTCCAAAGGTTTTTGTATCTCTTCAGCAATATTCCTATTCCACTACCGAATAGCTTTTTTTATACATTACGCTCCCACCTCCTCAGACTGACTTGGGGGTGCTGCCTATACCTGGTCGCACAGTGCAGCTATGCATATGCCTGGTTCCACCCAGAATCCCATACCTTTGGCCAGAGGCACATTTAGTTCTACCAGGCGCTCTTAATGTTGTTTTACCCAGAGGCAAACCCCGGGATCCAAGGGACATCCACACAGTTTCTACCACCAGTTGGGCCTGAGAAAATGTACGCAGAATCGCAGGCGCCCCCATGTTATATTCATCGGCTCTCCCAATCTTAAACAATCTTAGGGTCCCAATAATGGGTGTGAGATTAGTACAGCGCACACTCACTAATTACAATATTATCACAGTGGGGGACTTATTTCCTTATGGGTATGTATTGTCAGTCACGGAAGAGGAAAGGTTTAGCACGGCTTCATTTATGGATAAGTTTGTCCTTTGCCGGGTACGCTCGGCACTAAGGGTGACTTTACCAAGCTTTCCCTTGGAGCCCGAATTGTTTACCCCAATTACCACTATCATTGAGAACATGGGGGAGGAGCATCTCATCTCTAAACTATATAAAACATGTGCTGGGGTAATCCCGGTTGACGACACCAAGGTCTGCGAGGACTGAGAGGCAGACCTGGGGCATCCCATCCTAGACGAACAATGGTTCGAGTGCTGCACGCAAATAAAAGAAGTTTCCCTGAATAGTCGTCATAAACTCATTCACTTCAAATTTCTGCTACAGAGTTATATTACTCCAGCTAAATCACCCAGAATCGATCCAAGCAGGCCTCATTGTTGCCTGAAATGTGGGCCCCTCCCTTCGCACACCTCACCTGGAATTGCGCTAAGATCCAAAAGTATTGGGAGGCAGTGTTTCAGATGCTAGGGGACATAGTAGAGTTGGAGTTCTCGCCCATACCTGAAGTTGCCCTAATGGGATATGTGGCTCACTTCCGCAGCGGGGTCCAAAAATTCATCGCTATATGTCTTCTCCTGGCAAACATAGAGATCACCATTAACTAGGGACGCCAATCAGCACCCACACTCAAGAGTTGGTTAAGTAGCCTAACATATTGCAAAGTAAATAGCGATTTATATGCTGACACCTTGCCACGATCCTCACGCCCGAAAGATATCCCGGGCCCCCTTAAAAAATATTCAGCTGCATCATACTCACCTACCGCCTCACAGTCGGAACAGGGTATAGTCCCCACGGGAGTGGGATATAGTGGGTCAATCTTTAAATTTGAGTATTGACTGGTAAATTGCTCAGGTGAGAATCCACATAACTTGTTGTTAAACATATACCCGGTTGTGGGAGAACACCTGCTGGGGCTGGTAGGACGGATGGGCAAGCTGGAGTTGATATTCTTTAGACCTGCATATAACGATTGCCTTTAGTACTGTATCATACATCGGTCGTTGGCTGCTTTTTTCTTTTTTATTGCCTATATTGAGGTGTGTAAGGCTGTGAGTAATCATAAACAATGCTATTGTATGTTTAAAATGGTAAATAAAGTCTTTAAAAAATGTTAAAAATGATCTGTGACTGGTGGGTAGTGTTTGAAAAGTTTCAGTGCTCCGTCCATCATCTCCTTGTGTTTGCTTTGTTCGCCCTAAGTTGGCAGGTTATGCCCATACATATGTACCTTGCTCACTTTGCTACTGGATTCAAGCTAGCCTGGCTGATGATGGGTGTTACCCAGAAACTTGTCCCAGGATGCTTGTTTCCGGTTCAGGGAGACCTGGCTTGGCAGCTGCATCATACTCACCTACCGCCTCACAGTTGGAGGTGTGGGTTAGTGGGTCAATCTTTAAATTTGAGTGTTAACTGGTAAATGGCTCAGGTGAGAATCCACATAACTTTTTGTTAAACATATACCCGGTTGTGGAAGAACACCTGCTGGGACTGGTAGGATGGATGGGCAAGCTAGAGTTGATATTCTTTAGACCTGTATATAACGATTGCCTTTAGTACTGTATCATTCATCTGTCGTTGAATGCTTTTTTCTTTTTTATTGCCTATATATACAGACCACATGCATTCACCCCACATGTTGCAGTGGAGGCAGGTGATGTGGCCCCAATCCCGCTACACAGTGTAATAACTCATCATTCTCGTGGTTCTTCGAAGTCAGAAATTAATGCAGTTGACACCACTATCTTCGCTTGGTGGAAAATCGGGCAGTTGGTGCAGAAAATGCTGCTATATGCACCGAGTATGTATTTGGAACATAACGCCGATATGTCGGTTACACACGAAGCCCCCTCCATGA
Source organism: Lissotriton vulgaris (assembly GCF_964263255.1). Lineage (NCBI taxonomy): Eukaryota > Metazoa > Chordata > Amphibia > Caudata > Salamandridae > Lissotriton > Lissotriton vulgaris. Next base: position 382,841 of record NW_028244302.1, on the reverse strand, counting down.
GATTATTGCGAGAGGCTTGTCTCTCACACATGCAGGATATTTATCCAAATGGTTCATTTATCACGCAAGAGGCCCTTCAGTATGTCAGCAACCAGTCGCTTCTTTTCCGATTTGCTTTACATAGACTGCGATACGCGGCCAAGGTACATTACACCACGTACCCGCAGGAACCTCCCACACTATTGTCTTTGCAATTTGTTCTTACCACACCTACTAATAAAAGGTTGATATCAAAACTTTATAAGATGATTAAAGACGAAACTGTGGATGTAATAGACAGGAGCTGGGTCAGATGGAATGAATGCCTGCCAAGCCCTATTTCAGAGGAAAACTGGAAGTATATTTGTGGGTTGACGGGACGCTCAGTATGAACAGCAATCTCAGGATTATACATTTTAAATACATACACCAAGTGTATTACACTCCAGCGCGACTGCACAGATATGGATTGCGTGAGACTGCATGCTGTGAGCAATGCTGACAAAATGATGCAGATTTCATGCATCTGGCGTGGGGTTGCAGGAAAGTGGTGAATTCTGGAGGCAGTGGTGAGTTGTCTGCAGGAAATGGTAAATGCAGATCTTCGGTGTACTCCACTTGTATGTCTATTATGCTGCGTGCCGCATGTTAGGGGGTGAACAGTATTTTTGTACGACTGGCGCTATTGATGGCGGCGCGGAGAGTGGCGATTGCATGGGGGAGTAGACGTCGCTCTGTATTCAAGGCATTGATAACGGATTTGGTATGTTGTCGTGATAACCTTAACACGTATGCAGAGGAACTGCCGATTAATTCGAGGCCGAGAGACATCTGGGAACCATTGCGACTCTATTTGCTTTATAAGTCTGAATAAAGTACAGTTTTACATGTGAACTCAGGGGGGCAGGTCACATAATGAGAGTTGCTGATAAGTGCATTTAGACATGATAACTCAACATAGTGGCACACAGTGGTTATGTCATATGGCCTATGACAATGTATAATTTGGCTTTTTCTTTTTGATTTGGTTGATTTTTTATTTTATATGGATAAAATGAGACACATCTCTTGTTTGCGCAGGATGAGACATACATTGGAGTCTGGCAGCCTTTAAATAAGTTTGATAGATACGAACTGTGGTAGTCCTATGGATGTATTATGTATCCTTTTTGTTTTTTATTTTTTCTGATTTCCCTTTATTTCATATTTTGCTATTTTTATTATGTGATGTTTTGTTTTCTGCTGTGCATCAATTCAATAAAATTTGTTAAAAAAAGAAAAAAAAAGAATTGTGAATAGTGGCGGCTGGTGAAGGTTGAAAGTGGTGAGGCTTAAATTGGAAGAGTGACTCTACCTGAGAGAGTGTGGCTGTCCTGAGGAGTGTTTGGGGGCAGGTGGTTTCTCCCTCAAGAATATTTTGATAAAATAAGTTAAAATTAGGCAGTTTGCAGTACAATTTTGATAATAAAATGATCAAAATATTAGCTTCCACTGGCATTTTTAAATAAACACTGTCAAATGCTCATGAATTACACCCTAAATGGTCTTCCTGATCAACCTATCTGTGCAAGGGACAATTGCCTCAGAGAGAACGCAACAATACCTGGACTAGAGAAATAATAACACCAACAAGGAAGAAAAGGTTATAGGGTGATATTGAATAGAATTGACTGAATTAAAAGGTGAGGGCAGGAAAGAGAGATGGAGTGGAGGCAGAAGGTACAAAACAGAAAGAGCAAAGAGGAAGGCCACAAGTCAAACCAGAGCGAGAAATTCTGTGTTGATCCTATCATGACCAACATTGGTGCAGAAACATTGGTTGTTTATTTTCTTGGGAGTGGCACAGCAATGATGCCAAGAAAAAGTGCTAATTGAGGCAAGCAAAATGTGTTCCCACTCTGCTAGATGAGTATTAAAATGCTGAGGTAACAGTAAGGCAGTGGGTCTTTGGGACCTAGTGCCACAACACTATTATATCTACGCCTCTGCCACTGAAGTATTAGGTGTGCACTCTAAACAAAGTCTGTGTGCATCGATGACATCTGTGCTTGAGCTGGATGCCTGGATAAGGCCATAAGGAGGATGTGCTGATAGAACATTTGGACAATGAATTGAGAGCCTGACAGAAATCAGTTCCACAATATCTGAAGTGGACCTCCAAGTAGAGAAACAGAAACAGTGCAGGAAGCTGAGGGTATGGAAGTGCAGGAACCTAGAGAGAATGGATGCTTTAGCAGGCTGAATGTAGTAACACCTTGCAAGAACATGGAGCTATGGAAGTACCATAGGAGCCTGGAAGGAAGGAATAGGTGCAGGAACCTAGTAGTGGATGACTACTACAGGGAGAGCAGCCCTGCAGGAATCTGGAAGAAGGGAAGAGTTGCAATAACCACGCAAGCGCTGAGGAGTGAAGTGCTTCAGAGGTACCCAGGGATGGTAAGTTAGAGTGTTCCACCAGTTCTGCAGCATGGATTGTGCCTCCTTGGATGTGACAACGTGAAAACATGTCTAGCAGCCTGCTTCGGCAGACTGGCTGAGCAATTTTAAACTACTAACTTGACTTCACCATTTAAACTGATAGCAAAGCCTAAACCTCATGTTTTAAGATATATCTAAGACATCCCTACACCGGGTGTATTGAGTCCTTAGACAGTATGCTGTATATTAAGAAACAGGGCATGTATTTTGATATTTTCTAATATTAAAACCCCCAAATTGTCAATTTGCTATGGAAAGGCTGGTAGCCCCATAGGCAAGTACAGGGTTACGAGTGACCACTCAGCTGTGCTAACTTCTGAGTTAGACTACTAAAGTTGGTACTTCAAGATATCAAATTGATCATCACATTAAATCTTTCAGAAAGTTGCCACTGTGTTGCCCAAGGTTTCGGGTGGTAGATGCTTGCCACAAGACAGCCTTCATCCCTCCAAGGGAAAAGTGTGAATGTGAAAGAACAGTAGAATGCTGCTACTGGAAGAGGTGTCAACTCTCCCTGGCAGAAAGCCACTTAGGATGCGAGCCCAAAAAGCATGCTTCAAAGTAGAAGACTCCTTTGAAGAGGTAGTTGGGGACACAGAGGGAAGACTAGTTCCCAAACCCTTTTTTCTTTGGGCATTAGCCCTCAGTTAACCACACCTCTGCTGGCCCAAAGAGGCCTTGGAGGGACTTGGACCCTTATGACCAATGTTACTCCACCTGGACCATTGGCTGAGGAGTAGCACATGAAGACACCTGTCAACTGCACAGCATTCTCAGGATCTTACAGCATGTTCAGCATCCTGTATACCTTGCATCAGGACTAGGAGTGGGCGGAACTCATTTTATTTATGTCATTTGTAAAGCGCCTGAATCACCCCAAATGGTGTATCTCCGCGCTAGGACATTGCTGAAAGGTAGTAGACAGAAGGAAAGTGGTCCAGAATTAGAACAGGTAGGTTTTTAGTTTTTTCCTGAAAGTCAAATAGTTAGATGAAGAACGGATGTCCAGAGGAAGATCATTCCAGAATATGGGGCCAAGATAGGAAAAAGATCTGCCTCCCATTCTGGTTTGTTTAATACAGGGAATCACAAGAAGACCTTTACCTTCCGAACGAAGAGTACGTGAGGGAGTAAATTTAGACAGTTTATTGACAAGATAGGCTGGTCCCAGTTGGTTTTGACTTTTGAATACTATGCAACAGATTTTAAAGTGTATTCTATTGCGAATGGGAAGCAAATGGAGTTTGCGTAGAAGAGGAAGAGAGGGGGTACGATACGAGGAACTTGTAACCAGGCGGGCCGCCGTGTTTTGTACAACCTGCAAGCTCTGAAGAGAAGATTCCTTTGCGGAGATCAGCAAAGCATTGCTGAAGTCCAGGCGGCTAAGTACCAATGCATGGATCAGGGTCTTTCATGCGGAAGAGGGGAGAAAATGTAAAACTTTGCGCAATAGGCTGAGAGCGTGAAAACATGCTCGTTTAGTAGCGCCTATGTGTTCATCCATATTCAAGTTGTTATTTTGGAGAACCCCAAGCTTTTTGACTACTGGCTTGGGCATGGGGGCTGCACCGAGCTCTTCAGGCCACCACCCTGGGGTCCAGCGAAGCGTGGCATCTTTGAAGAGCATGATTTCCGTATTACCCGTGTTGAGCTGCAAAAAATTGCAGCTCATCAAGGAAGAGATTGCCTTCATTCCCTTAGCAAATGTATCTTGGATGTTAGGGTTATTTTTATCAAAAGACAGAAGAAGTTGTGTATCATCTGCGTAGGAGATAGGATTAAACCCCATGTTCCTAAGGAGTGACGCTAGGGGGGGCGATGTACACATTAAACAGGGTCGGGCTGAGACAGGAGCCCTGGGGAACCCCTTTAGTTACTGTTGTGGTGTTAGATTTAAAGGGTCCAAGATTAACTGTTTGTGTTCTGTCTTTGAGGAAGTCCTTCAAACAATCAAGGGCAGTGCCCCGAATGCCAATAGAATGTAGTCTGTCTAGCAGGATCTGGTGGGAGATAGTATCAAACGCGGCCGACAGGTCGAGCAGTATAAGAATTACTGCCCGGCCTGCGTCCGCTTGCATGCAAATGTCATGTACCACATTGATCTAGGCCAGTTCGGTGCTGTGCTGAGGTCGAAACCCTGATTGAGAAATGTCGAGGCAGTTAGAGGGCTCCACAAAGGCTGAAAGGTGCTTATTAATATGTTTCTCTAGCAATGTGCTATACCGAGGAAGCAGTGAGATGGGTCGGTAGTTTGTGACAACATTCAATAGTAATTTGTCGTTTTTCTTGATTGGCATGACCTGTGCAGTTTTCCATTCTTTAGGAAGTGTGCCTTGGCTAATGGAACAGTTGAGAACAGGGCAAAGGGGTTCCGCCAATTCTGTGGCGAGTTTTTTTACTCTTTTAGCTGGTATAAGGTCTAGTGGGGAACCGGATTTGGCAGATTTTAATAGGTTCTCTGTATCTTGTATAGTGAGGAGAGGAGTTGTACTCTGCAAAATTGCACGGATTTACTTAAGAACTCTTTAAGATTCTGCAGAGTCCTGCCCACTGCTACTCTGCCATCCAATGTATTATTTGTGCGCTGTTCATTGCAGTTAGCACGTAGGAGTACAAAGTACTGACAGGCCAGACTTTGGTGACATTTTGGTTTTGCCGTGCTCTGTCACAGCGGGTTCCTTCAAGAGTCCGTACACTCTGTCCGCACAAAAGGTCAAGGCAAATTATAGAGTTGGCAGAACTCTAAGGAGCATGACTCAGGGACAAATGAGTTGTCCCACACCTAAAGCCCTGAGACAGTTGGATAGCTGGCAAAAACAAGGAGATGCCAGTGGTACCATAAGATATACTGGGAAGAGGGCCTCTGTATAGTGAAGAAAGGGACCCCAAATCTGTGACAACCAGGAGACTGGTGGTCCCCCAACAATGCAGAGAGTTATTCCTTAACATGGCTCAGGACATCCCCTTACCTGGACAGCTGGGGCATGCCAAGACATAAGAAAGAGTGGTTAACAGTTTTAATTGGTCTCATATGTCTGAAAAGATGATGGAGGTCTGTCATACCCAAGTCACCTCTCAAGCTAGTGGCAAGAAAGAAGGCAAGCTAAAACCTGCCCTAATTCCACTAATTTGGCGGGGTCTCCATTTAAGAGGGTGGGGATTAACACTGTTGGTCCCCTAGACTCACAAACAGACTCTGGAAACAGAATCATCTTGCTGGTAGTGGACCATGCCACTAGATATCCAGAAGCGATCCCACTTAGGATAGTCTCTGCTTCTGTAGTGGCATAAAACCTCTTTGTAATCTCCACTAGGGTTGGGTTCCCTTAGGAGCACATCTCAGATAGGGGTACTAGCTTTATTTCAGCCTATCTAAAAGTCATATGAAATGAGTTTGGTGTGACTTAAAAAGGTCACCACCCTCTACCATCCCCAAGGTAAAGGTACTGTGGAAAGGCTCAACAAGTCCATGAATGGCATGTACTTGACTTTAATGAAACAATCAAATGGAGATGGGATGTTCTCCTGCCATGCCTGTTGTTTGCATACAGAGTGGTTCCTCATAAAGGGGCAGTCTTCAATCCCTTTGAGCTAATCTTTGGATGGCCTTTGAAAGGTCCACTAAGTATGGTAAGAGCAGGTTGGGAGAGACTACTCAAAGAACCCAAGCAGGATAATATGGGTTGCATATTAGGCCTTCACTTCAGAATGGCAGAATACATGAAGAACACAAACTTTGAGGGCAGCCAGCAGCTTATTAGGCACAGATCTGACCTAAAGTTCCCAAAGGTGGCATACCAACCAGGACAGTTGCTGTGGGCTCTGGAGCCTGTAGCACCCAGGCGATTCAGAACAAGTGGACTGGGTCCTACCCTATTTTGGAGAAGAAAAGGGAAGTCACCTATCTGATGGACTTAGGAACCTCAAGAAACCCTCACAGGGTTGTCCGTGTAAACAGGCTGAAACTCCACCATGACAGAGCAGACATAATGTTCATGGTGACAGATGGAGGAGAAAACGAGGTGAGTGAGGCTCTCCTTGATTTGCTGCCATAAAATGTTAAATATGAATTAGTGGGGGAAGTAGTTCTGGCTTCCACTCTAACAGACCAACAACAGAGGGACTGTTACAAATTATTAAGGCAGTTTGCTGCTCTATTTTCATTAACCCCAAGCCTGACAACTTGGTTTTCCAATGAAATGGACAGAGGTGACAGTTTGCCTGTTCAAAGTAAATGTTACAGGCGGATCTATGACAGAAGTTCGACTACAAAAATATCGACCTACAAGAATATCGAGTCAACAATATCGAGGGCAAAAATATCGACATCCTATCTACAACATGGTAAGTACAAAAATATCGAAAAAAAAATATCGATGTAAAAAATATCGATGTTAAAAATATCGTTTTTTTTTTAATATAGAAATGTAAAATTAAGTCTATAAGACTAATAAATAAAAGAAACATATTTAAAAGTATCTAATAATATTTAAAAGTAATAAATAATACATATATTAAGAATACATTAATTAAATATATACAGTAAATATGTAATATATATACACTGAACAATAAGTATTAATAATTATTTTACGAATTTATAAATTAATGAAATATATTCTAATTTACTAACACATTTACAAACATAAAAGAGTACCATAAATAAAATGTTTATAATAAAAAAAATAAAAAAAATATTTGATATTTTAACAATTAATTAAATAAAACGTTGGATAGCGTAAGGCTAAAAATTTCTATTCCTACTCCAGAGAGTACAACAGTAGGGAAAACTGACCCTGAACTCAAAAAACACCCCTTTACCCAAGAACTGAAACTGACCCTGAACCCTAAAAATACCCCTTTACCCAAAAACTGAAAACTGACCCTGAACCCTAAAAATACCCCTTTACCCAAGAACTGAAAACTGACCCTGAACCCAAAAAACTACCCCCTTACCCAAAAACTGAAAACTGACCCTGAACCCTAAAAATACCCCTTTACCCAAGAACTGAAAACTGACCCAGAACCCTAAAAATACCCCTTTACCCAAGAACTGAAAACTGACCCAGAACCCAAAAAATACCCCTTTACCCAAAAACTGAAAACTGACCCTGAACCCAAAAAATACCCCTTTACCCAAGAACTGAAAACTGACCCTGAACCCAAAAAATACCCCTTTACCCAAAAACTGAAAACTGACCCTGAACCCTAAAAATACCCCTTTACCCAAAAACTGAAAACTGACCCTGAACACAAAAAATACCCCTTTACCCAAGAACTGAAAACTGACCCTGAACCAAAAAATACCCCCTTACCCAAAAACTGAAAACTGACCCTGAACCCTAAAAATACCCCTTTACCCATAAACTGAAAACTGACCCTGAAACCAAAAAATACCCCCTTACCCAAAAACTGAAAACTGACCCTGAACCCTAAAAATACCCCTTTACCCATAAACTGAAAATTGACCCTGAAACCAAAAAATACCCCCTTACCCAAAAACTGAAAACGGACCCTGAACTCTAAAAATACCCCTTTACCCATAAACTGAAAACTGACCCTAAACCCTAAAATAAACCCTTTACCCAAAAACTCAAAATTGACCCTAAACACTAAAAATACTCCTTTACCCAAATTAATTAATATTATTTCATTAGCAATTAATTATTAATGAACAATAACAAAATAAGTAAATATATTAGCAAATTTGCTGTCATTATTATAATTTAATAATTAATATTATTTTTTCCCAATTAATTAATTAACAGTAATTAAAAATTATATATCAATAAATTACTCTAATTAATGTAACTAATTAATATTATTTAATTACCAATTAATTAATAATGTTAAATATGTACAAAATAATAATAATTAATTAACTAATTAATATTAATTATTTCCCAATAAATTAAATATAAATTTATAAAAACATATATTAATTAATTAATTATTATTAACTTACTCCCCACCCCATTCCCCTATAAACCCACATCCCGCTACAGAAAATATATATCAATTAATCAATTAATTATTTTCCCAATTAATCAATATTAATTAGCAATTAATTATAATTAATTAATCCTACTAATTATTAATCAACTTACCATAATTAAATTACTTCCCACCCTATTCCCCTATAAACCCACAACCCGCTACAGAACATATATATATCAATTAATAAATTAATTAAAATTATTTTCCTATTATTTTCACATAATTACCAATTAATTATAATTAATTAATTAATCCTACTAATTACAAAACAATTTACCATAATTAAATTACTTCCCACCCTATTCCCCTATAAACCCACAACCCGCTCCGGTACAAAAACATAAAATGTACTTATAAAATTATTTATTATTATATAAAATTTATACACATATAATAGTAATTATTTTAAATACTTAAATTAAACATATAACACATACATAATAAAAAACTATACAATAATACAAATATCGATATTAGTGTCATCGAAATTAGTAACATCGATATATATGCTATCGATATTACTTACTTCGATATTACTTACATCGATATTAAGTATTTCGATATTACTTACCTTGGGTCGATATTCTGTCCTACGATATTCTTGCCTTCGATATTATGCACCTTCGATATTTCAGACTCGATATTATGGTAGGTCGATATTTACAACTCGATATTTAGACTGCCTACCGTTACAGGCTGTCCGACCAGATCAAAGCTAGAAGCAAGACTGATGTTGCCAAAAGGATAGAGTTGAGGGTGATAGAGCCACCTAGTACTTTGTGGGCCTGCCCGGTTGTACTCATGATTAAAATCAATCCCAAAACAGAGAAATCTTTGATGAGGCTCTGTGTGGGCTACAAAGTCCTAAATGCAGTTCCCAACACTGATGCCCAGAGTTGGGGCTGTAAAGTATCGGAGCAATTTTAACCTGACTTCAGGTTATGGGCAACTAGCTCTCCCCCAAGGAGCCATGGAAAGGTCTGCTTTTTGGACACATGAAGCCCACATTCAGTTTAAAGTGATGCCCTTTGGATTGAAAAATGCCTTACCAACTTCCAGAGGTTGGTGAGTAGAATACTTTCTGGCCTGGAAATTTTTAGGACAGCATTGGATGCTATGTCTGTACTCAGTTTTACCTGGGGGAATCACCTGGTATACCTCAGGAAAGCGCTTCAGGCTCAGTCATAAATTGCAAAGTAAAAAGCTGCAATTTATGACTGAGATTTACACTTAAAAATTCATATCTCCAGAACCTTCTGGTGGATTTTGTTTGTTTTGTTGTCTACAATTTCATAAAAATATGATCTATTCTTATAAATTGTTTTTTTTTGTGTTTCGTTGACTGTCATTGTTTTGGTACTTCTAAATTCTTTAATTGTTTCTGTGTTTAGGCATGACTGCTCAAAGCCACAGTTGTCCAGGGTTGAGCTTAGGTATAGCAAACAAGTCTGACTGGACCCAAATTGTTTTTTGTGAGTGTATTTCACGATGAGGTTGCACAGCTACTCTGTATAACACACTACATTTCCTCACAGGAATCATTAGTGTCTTTGGCCAGTCAGCGGTCTTCATCCATCGAGAAAACTATGACTAACATCAGTGCCAGAATGTAATCTTTCTTAACACCTCAGTTCATTGGTAAAGGAGCATTATACCACCCTCTTCTGTCACATCTTACAAATGCAATAATTTGGGTGCTGCTTGCACCACCGCTGACAGCCCTTTATTTAGTTCAAGAGCATGAAGTTGTATGAAAAGTAGTTCCATTGACACAGTCTGTGACCGAGAGACATCGAGACATCAAGTAGGTGGTCTTAAGTGATGTGCTTTCATTTTTGGTAACTCATTTCCTGACATATATAAAAGCATAATTGATAAAATAGTGTTATGGATTTCATCTCAATCGTTACTCTTCAATACCATTACTTTGGCCATTTTTGATATTCTTTTAGAAATGGGGGTCTCTAGTTGGCAAGTTTGTATCCTGTCCCAGTAGGGACACTTCCTTCTAGTCATGACAAGTGGGTTACACTTTTAAAATAACCCCTGCTCACCCCCTTGGTAGCTTGGCATGAACAGTCAGGGTTATCCCAGAGGCAATGTGTAAAACGTTTGCATAGAATAATTCAGTGAAAATACTTCAAAAGGATACTACACAAGCTTTAGAAAGTTGCCAATATTTATCTGTGTAAAACAAAGCTAAAATAAAGATCCAATATACAGTAATCAAATATATGAACATAGCAAAAATTGACTTTATATACAGTTCCTTCAAGTTGATAGGTTCGTCCGGGGCTATCACGGTGTCGTGATCAAACAAATCCAACAGTTCAGGCCAGCTGTGAGGTTGCGGGCCAGCTACTGTTTCGGGAAGACCTGCAAACAGTACCTTGAAAATGTAGGGCATCGTGGACTTTGTCATGAGCTCCGAAGAGCCTGCATCAGCAGGTGTGGGTCCCAGAGGTCGGTGCAGGAGTAATCTGGCCCTTGAAGTCACATGCGTTGCAGATCGAACTCCATGAGAATGAAGTCAGACATGCTGGCATCGGCACTATCAGGGCTGTGGCAATGTGGATTGTTGCGGCATGCTGTGCCTTCAGGTCACAGTGCAGGCAGCAGCTCGGTGACAGCGTTCAGTGTTGTTGGTGAGACCAGGGTTGGATGCGAAGCGGGGAAGTGCTTGTCACAGTGCTCGTAGGTCACGGGGTAAACAGAGTTATCGCCGTTGGTGAAGCACAGGGAGGGAACAGTGCATAGAGTAACTTACGAGTGATGCCCCCAGGCCATGATGTGCCTTTAGGTCATGGAGTCAAAAGCTGAGTTGTTGACACCGTCATACCTGTTTTTCTTCTGTTGCTGCACAAAACACACAGTTTCCCGTGCTGTTGGCAGATGAACCAGAAGTCTTTGATGTTCCTGAGACTGCCAAAAGGAGGCAAGCTCTACTACAAGCCCTTGGAGGAACTCAGGCAATCATTTGCACAAAGTTCAGTCCAGTCCTTTCATTGCCCAAGACAGAAGCAGCAACTGCAGGTCACCTCAACAAAGTAACACACAGCAAAGGAGCAGTACTCCTCCTGGCAGCACGTCCAGCTCTTCTTCTTGGCAGGGCTTAGTCCAAAAGAGTTCTAAAGTTCTGGTGATATAGGTCTAGTATTTATACCCCTTTTTCTCTTTGAAGCCTCTGTTCAGAAAGTTTCTCTAGCTCGGCAAAACCAATTCTGTCCTACCTGGTCCAGCCACACTACAGGGGGTGGAGACAGTATTGTGCAGGGCAGGCACATCCTATTCAGGTGCTTGTGACAACTCCCACTACTCTAGCCCAGAGTGGCAAATCAGCAAAAACAGGGCTCACCTCAGCTCCCTTTGTATGAGTGTCTGGAGTGAATACACAAATCAGCCAGTGTCAATCTAAAACCAGACGTTGATTCCACAGTCAGGACGAGACACATAATGGCTAAGCAAGATGACGCCCAATTTTAAAAGTGGCATTTTCAAACATCCAATTTAAAAACTGTGAATCTGTCTTGGTGATATGTGGTGCTTTATAAGTCACATAATTAAACAAATACGTAAATACATTATTTAAAAAGCCCTTTTCAATACCGAAAATAAATTTCTTTGCCTTACACAGACAGCTCAATCTGTCAAAAGTCACTCACCTCCACTAGAAGCAAAGTTGAAAGCAAATAATTGAGAATCAAACATCTGCAGAGATTGCAGCGAACTCGTAATTTCCTGCCTAGGGGACAGCATTGTCCATAGACTCAGGTGTTATTCTGATTACAGTTCCTGACTTCAAGTCCTATTCCGTCATTTGTGGTTGTTTCTCATTTCTAGATCTACCCCAGCACAGGAGAGTATTTGCACTCAAGTCAAAAGCAAACATGAAAGCATCGTTCAACTAGGCCATACTCGGGCAAGTAGACAACTACATTATGCATAGCACATTCCAAGGAACTCATGAAGTCCACCTAGACTTTTGAAAAAAGGGTTGAAGAGAATGGATGTATTACTCTTAATAGAGGAGAGAAAAACTATGAACTGAGTACATTTTGGAAGCAGATGGCAGCAGTGATCGCGAGGGTAAAGTGGTGCTCTCGGTTTTGAGGGACTCGCTTCAGAGGCAGAGAACATGCCACACAACATTGGGGAGTGCTTTTGTTGTGCATATTTGTTTGTATATCGAAAACATAGCTGAGAGGCAGTGGAGCAGTAGATGGGTCGGATTCGGTGATATAGTCAACAAGATACTGGCAGGATAACAGGCTTCTGAGAGTGGATGATGACTGCTACTGCATCGTGATGTCCTGTCATTTAAAGGGGTATGTCTTTAGCTTTCTCCTAAAACGGAAAAGAGTTAGTGTGGGCTGGTGGATGGAGTGATGTTGTTCCTGGTCCTGGGTGCACAGATGGGGAAGGCGTGGTGACTTTTTTTTCAGTTTCTCTCTGTAGCTGGACATTGAAAGTATGAGAAGTCAGAGGCAGAATTCAAAATGGAGGTTTGAAATGAAATGCAAGAGGCAGACAAAGCATAGAGGAACGGCAGAAGGGAAGGGAAATGCGTTAGAGATGTGTAAGGGAAGGAATCATTAGAGGGATGTTCCTTGTAAAATCTGATGAAATAGCAGGTGGATGGGGGGGTCACAGAACTCAAAGTAGGGAGAGTTGATCTGACCTGAAAAGCGATTCACTGGGCGCACTCAAGCATGTGTGTGCTAAAACCCTGCTTTTGGGACATTCAAAAGAACATTATTCATATACAACAGGAGTGAGAGATCTTCCCATCAGCCCAATAGGCCCATTTTGCCAAAAGCTTCTTGACATTAAACCTGCTCCACTGTGAGAGATTTCTCGTATCCACACTGCACTTTGTCTCAGGGGAGGGGGCAGCTTAGCTGCCGAGACATCTTGATGGAAATGTGACAAAAGGCAAGCAGTATTTGTGATGCAAAGCACCTCATTGTGAGAAGACTAATCGCTGCTAACTGGATTACAAAGATTTAATGATGTGACTATGTAGACTCGTGTCTGTGTGCCTTTCCAATCCTTCGCAGCTGTCATGCTTTGTTACTCCGGGCACGAAAACTGCCTTGCCATTGTGATAAAAACGTTTTGTTCACAAAAGCCCTTTTTTTAAAGGAAATAAGAGGCTTGGTGCCTAATTAAATCCACAGCTTTTTGCAAATGATCTAATGTCATCTCGCCATTCAAAATCTTTGAGAACATTTATTTTTATTTTTCTGGAAGATGCCAGGGCGCAGTTTAGATTAATACTAGACTCTGATCATACAAGACCCACTCAGCCCATAATTCAATTTTAACAGTTTACGTGTGCCCACCTGATAAAATAGAGAACACTTCTGCCTCCTGCTTAATGGTATTTATTGTGTACAAGTCAAATAGAGGATGTGGTCTAACACACAATCAGATATTCTCCAACTTGAAGTAAATTGAGCTGCAGAATTGAGAGCAACGAGGAGAGAAGACTCTTAAGAGGATTTCTCTGTACTAGTTCCTTCTCAGCTCTTGTGACGCTGCCACTACACAGGCATTACTGTGAAATGGACGCCATGTTGATATTTGCTTTTTCTTTTGGTAAAATAAAAAATACCTGCTCACAATTAGGTATCCAACAGGATTTCAGGTGTGCAACCATGCCAAAGTTCATTCAAGTACTTATGGAAGATTCTTTAAGGTTACATTTTGGCTTACTGGGCTTAATTGTCAGGATTTACTTCATCTGAAAGTTGGGATTTAAGCACCTCATTCTATTTCTACGTGTTCACGTTTGATGTGAGGACACCTTCCAGTTTTCAACAACCCTGAAATTGAAGGGTAATGTTCTGGCATTTTATAACTCGAAAGAGTTGAACAATGCAACTAGATCGTGGTGAAAAGGATTACATCTATTCTTTGGAGTGGACAAGCAGAAAGAGTACTGATTCAGGGCCCAACACATAGTTAGAAATTAAGATACACTGTTCGAGAGGTAACATGGCAGCCAAGAGGGATAATTATTTTGAGGGGTTTGTATTAAAGAGTAGAAATACAGAATTTTGAGAAGAAAAAAGTAAAAGCGACAAATGCATAAACCGAAACGTTAATGGGAAAAAATATGTGACTTAAATACATTACATTTAAAAAAGTGTTGCGTAAAGAATGAAAAAGATAGAGGGGCAGATGTAGGTAAAAATATGTTTGCGAGTTCTTATAGCCATTTTTACTGAATCGCTATTAAAAATTGCAAACCGCTATGTAGATAAAAAATCACAAATAAATTGCGATTCCATAAAACTCGCAAACCCCCATACCGAATCGGTAATACAGAATCGGTATTTGCGAAACCGCAATTTTTAAAAATCGCTAATTAGCTAATCAGTGATTCAGGTGCTTTCTGATGACATCACATAGAGGAAGTGGCCACACCCATGCTGTTTCTGAGTGCCTGAGGCTGTGGGGGAGGCAGAGAGCAGGAGCACACACCCAGGAGCTGCAAAGGAGTGTTCAGGCAGACACCAACTGACAGGATGGAAACACAGGAGAAGGGAAAGGAGCCTGCAGAAAGGAAAAGGAAGCACAAGTTTAGTGAAAAGGAGTTGGAGGTCCTGATTGAGGAAGTGGTGAACGTCCATGACAAGTTATTTGGCAAGAAATCCCTGCATGTACCAGAATGGCAGAAGAGAAAGATCTGTCTGGAGATACAAGCCAAGATCAATGCCATTGGGGTCACTCGGGCTCCATCAATGACCTGAAGAAGCGCTGGTATGACTTGCGCTCCAGGGAGAAGGAGAGGGTAGCAGACAGACCGAAGCAAGCAAAAAGGACAGGTGGCTGACCATCCACAATCAATCAATCAATCAATCATAGCATTTGTATAGCGCACTACTCACCCGGCAGGGTCTCAAGGCGCTTGGGGGAAGGGGTCCGCTATGGCTTGAACAGCCAGGTCTTGAGTTGTCTCCTGAAGGCGAGATGGTCCTGGGTCAGCCGAAGATGGATGGGGAGGGAGTTCCATGTCTTGGCCGCCAGGTAGGAGAAGGGTCTACCTCCGGCGGTGGCTCTTCGGATGCGAGGTACGGCGGGAGGGCGAGGCTTGTAGAACGTAGCTGGCGGGTGGGCGTGTAGGTCAAGCGGTCGTTGAGGTACTTGGGGCTCAGGTCGTGGAGAGATTTGTGTGCGTGGGTGAGGAGCCTGAACGTGATCCTCTTGCTGACGGGGAGCCAGTGCAGGTCCTTCAGGTGGCGGGAGATGTGGCTGCGTCGGGGATGTCTAGGATGAGTCGGGCGGAGGCGTTCTGGATGCGTTGGAGTCTTTGCTGCAGCTTGGCTGTGGTTCCGGCGGAGAGGGTGTTTCCGTAGTCCAGTAGGCTTGTGACGAGTGCCTGGGTGACCGTCTTCCTAGTTTCGGTCGGGATCCATCGGAAGATCTTGCGGAGCATGCGCAGGGTGTTGAAGCATGATGAGGAGATGGCGTTGACTTGTCTGGTCATCGACAGGGAGGAGTGCAGGATGAAGCCCAGGTTGCGTGCGTGGTCTGTTGGCTAGGGAGTGGCACCCAGGGCGGGGGCCACCAGGAGTCGTCCCAGGCAGAGGGCGATGGTCCCAGGACGAGGACTTCCGTCTTGTCTGAGTTCAGTTTCAGGCGGCTGTTCTTCATCCACTCGGCGACGTCTTTCATCCCTTCGTGTAGGCTCGTTCTGGCGGTGGCGGGGTCTCTGGTGAGGGAGAGGATCAGTTGGGTGTTGTCGGCATAGGAGATGATGTTGAGGTTGTGCTGGCGTGCGATGGCTGCAAGAGGACTCATGTAGACGTTGAAGAGGGTGGGGCTGAGTGATGATCCTTGCGGTACGCTGCAGATGACTTCGGTGGCCTTGGATCGAAACGGGGGGAGGCGGACTCTCTGTGTTCTTCCGGTGAGGAATGAGATGATCCATTCCAGTGCCTTCTCTTGGATGCCGATGTTGCTGAGGCGTTGAACTAGGGTGCGGTGGCAGACAGTGTTGAACGCTGCAGAGAGGTCCAGGAGGATGAGGGCCGCTGTTTCTCCGTTGTCGAGCAGGGTTCTGATGTCGTCGGTGGCTGCGATGAGGCCGGTCTCGGTGCTGTGGTTGGCTCGGAAACCGGACTGCGAGGGGTCGAGGGATCCGTTCGTCTCGAGGAAGGCTGCAAGCTATCAGTTGACGGTCTTCTCGATGACTTTGGCAGGAAAAGGGAGGAGCGAGATGGGGCGGAAGTTCTTGAGGTCGGTGGGGTCGGCTGTTGGTTTCTTCAGTAGGGCGTTGAGCTCTGCATGCTTCCAGCTCTCCGGGAAGGTGGCGGTGTTGAAGGAGGTGTTGATGACGTCCCGGAGTTGGGGTGCGATGATGGAGTCAGCCTTGTTGAAGACATGGTGGGGGCAGGGGTCGGTTGGAGATCCGGAGTGGATGGTGTTCATCGTGCGGGCTGTGTCTTCGGTGGTCACCGTGGTCCAGGTGCCGAGGGTGGTGGTGGGGGGCGTTGGTTCGGCGGTTGGGTGCGTGGATGGTGCGCTGAAGCTGTTGTGGATGTCGGCGATCTTGCGGTGGAAGAACGAGGCGAGAGAGACGCAGAGATCTTGTGACGGAGTGATGTCGTTGTTGCCGGTGCTGGGGTTGGAGAACTCCTTGACGATGCTGAAGAGTTCCTTGCTGTCGTGGGCGTTGTTGTCCAGTCGTTCCTTCAGTGATTTCTTCTTGGTGGTGCGGATAAGCTGCTGGTGCTTGGGGGTGGCGTGTTTGAGGGCGGTCATGTTGTCTGGTCATGTTGTCCACAGAGCGTGCAACAACACGTTGTCCGGTCATGTGGTCCACAGATCGAGCAACAACACCCCTGGATGATTTGGTGGAGTCCACCCCCCAGCCTGAGACCATCAGTGGCATAGGAGACGTGGGCACCTCAGCCTGGGATAACACCAGACAAGCCTACATGCACAGCTTGTTCTGAACCCTCCCCATCCCCAATCCCCCTTGAGAAAGTTAGAATTTTACTCCAGTCCACATTTTGCTAACAACCAGCAATGCATCAAGGTAGATGTAGTCCCATAACCCATATAGCATATCAGTGAGATTTGTGAACACAAATGCAGGGGCCTCACATCAATCAATAACCAAGCGGAGGACTGTTAGTGTGAATAGCAACTCATGTAATTTAATCTAATACAAATACTGCAAGGAAACTCAGTAAATGGACATCTTTTAACCTCAGGCGAACCTGCGCCACAGACAGAAGAGAGGGAGACACATGAGGTACCAACACATTCGGGAGGAAGAGTCTCAGACAGCCACAGATGTCACACCTACACCACCACTAAGACCTAGGAGGCACATAGGGGAAACACTACAGGAGATGGAGGGGGAAGTGGAGGAGACCATGGAAGATCCTCAGACCATGCCCGAAGAGCCAGCACAGTCTCCCGGTCTACAATCATCCAATCAGCCACACCAGTAATATCTGATGCAGACCAAGGGCACATAGTCTGTCTGAGCAGGGTGAGGAATCCAGTGTCATTGCGCTTCTTGAGGGCACCATGGTGAAGGTGCAGTGGCTGTAAATGAAAATAATGAGATTAATGCAACGGCAGCTGGTGTCTCTGAACAAGAACAGGAGCGACATTAAGGAGGGCATGAATGAACTGAACTCCACTGTTGCTGAGGGTCATAGGACCAATGCAGAGTGCATGAGGGACATGACTGGGGCAGTACAGCTTATGCAGCAAATTGGAAAGTTAACGTGGCGCAAGGCGCAGGGAAAAACAGAGTATGGATGGATACACAAAGGCGGTCAACCGCCTATGCAATGCCACATCTGTCTTAAGCAGATGCACAGTTGCCATGAAAGTGGAAATGGCCCACTGCAGCCAGGATGTTGCTAGGGGGTTGGTGCAGGTCACCACTGCCATTGAACTGCTCCAGACAGCCAACATAGCTGCCACAGGGTCTGGGGATGGTGGAGGCAGTGAGGAGGTCATCAGCCGCAGCACCATAACTCCACCTGTTGCTGAGCCCAGACGGTGTAGTGCAAGGCAAAGGTTATCAGCAAAACAGTTCTCAAGGGAGGGAAGTGTGCACATTGAGCGAAGCACTGCTGTGCGTGGGCGCAGGAAATAATTCCAGGCAGTGGCTAATATTGCTGATGGGTGAGGTAACCCATGTGACCCAGTGACAGTGGTTGACAATGTGCATGCAGTGTGGACATGCCACAGTGGGCAACTCAAGGCACACAGAGGCCAGTATTGGTAGGCGAAGTGCATACATATTGCCTGATGTAAGGACAATAAAATACTGTTATACAAATATCAGTATCGGCTTGGTGTCATTACTTACTTAGAAATAGTTGTATGTGATCTCAACACATCTGTTTCTCCCATTTGCGGCTCCTACAACACCTGCTGCTCTGTGGACATTCCTCATCCTCTGAGTCTGAATCTGTGATTTCCACTGGGGTTCCCTTCTTAGTGGCCAGGTTGTGTAGCATGGCATAGGGAGCAATGATTTTGCAGCATATCTCGGGCGGTACTGCTGTGCACCTTCACTTTTGTGGAGGCAGCGGTACCTGCTCTTCAGGAGTCCAAATTTCCACTCCACCAAATTCCGCATAGACTTATGGGCAGCATTATATCTCCTCTCACTTGGGGTAGATGGGTTGAGGAATGGGGTGAGTATGAATGCACACACTGCATATATGCACTGTCATCTAAATGGGAAAGTATGAAACATCAATCATAGGCAAAAAGAGATACATCCAAGGTATACATCAAAGTGTGTCACATGCATTTACCTAGCAGGTATCCTTCTCCAAATTCACCCCCAATCAGACGTGTATAGATTCCACTGTGTATAAAGATGTAGGAGTCATGCTTGCTTCCTGGGAATTTTGCTACTATATCAACTATTTATTTGTTTATTTGTGTGTTTTATAAAGCGTACAGCTGCCCCAACGGGGCGTCCCGGCGCTGATAGATCAGGGAACTGAGAGGCTCAGAACATATGAAGGCATTATGTGGGGAAAAGATGAGTCTTCAAAGACTTTCGGAATGCCGATTCGGTTTGACAGGCACGTAGGGCAACCGGGAGCATGTTCCAACACTGAGTGGCGCAAACCTTGAATGTTTTCCCTCCGACGCGAGTACGTTTGAATCTTGGGGTTTCCAGGAGAAGTAGGGAGTTAGAACGTAGTGTCCTGGTGTTGACATACGGTCTCAAAGTACTTTTCAGATGGGCCGAGCCTTTGCCCTTAGAGACGCGAAAGGCCAGAGTCATGGCCTTAAATATGCATCTCTTGGCAATGGGTAGCCAATGAAGTTTACGGAGGTGAGGGGAGATGTGGTGTCTTGCTGGGATTCTCTCCACCAGCCGGGCGGCAGCATTCTGGACAGTCTGTAGTTTGTGATTTAGGCCTGCTGTGATGCCAAGGTAAAGTGCGTTAGCGTAGTCAAGATGAGAAATTATCAATGCTTGTACCACAGTCTTACGGCAGTCTATCGACTATGATGTGTGACGCATCACAAATGACCTGGACGTTGATTGAATGATATGATTTTCTGTTCCAATATACGTACTCCGTACCAGAGGGGGGAGGGGGCAGATTGCAAAGTGTCCCATCAATGCACCCAATGACATGTGGGAATTGGGCCATCTGATAGAAATCCATCTTGGTCTTATGAAGTTCCATTTGTGTGGTGGGAAACCGGATGTAATGATGCATTCTTTGAAGCATGGCATCCAGAAAGGTGCTGAAGAAGCATGACACACATCTTTGTGAGAACCCCCCCAGCTACAGCTTTCACCCCCTGGTAACTACTGGATGCAAGTAGGCGCAGGGAACACAGGACCTGCACATGTGGTGGAATTGCGTGCGCACTGGGTGTCTGATGCTCCAAGATTGGATGCAGTTCACGTATCAGGTCTAGGAGGGTAGTGGAGTGAAGCCTGTGCCTCTCATGTATTTCTTCTTCTGTGAGTTGGAAAAGGGCGATGCACACTCTGTATATGCGTTCCTGTCGCCTCCTCATCCTCTGTACTGCTGCTTGCATCCGCATCCCCCTTGCAATGACACACAGGCCTGCCATTGTGAGAAAAATGATGCATTCTGGGCCTGTTTATATGCAGTGCACCTGGTAACCACCGGATTAGAGTTGGTGGTAATTTGCGACTCGCAAATAGCGATTTCTGCAGAAATCGCTATTTGCGATTTTTCATTCATTTCTTTGCAATTTAATTTGCGATTCCGCAATTTGCGAGGCGCAATTTGGGACTCAGTGGGTCAAATTTGCTATTTAGGGAGTCGCTAAATGGCTTCTCTTGTTTTTTGAGATTCCTTATTTAGCTCCTGGATTTCTCCCTCTCTACATTGCACAGGGCTATTTTGCGGAAGCAAACGTTGAAATTCTGTGAATTTCTGTGATTGCGATCGGTATTTCGCTTCCTACATCTGGCCCATAGCCCTTTAAACTCCAGGATAGCTGCAACATTAGAGGTGTGCAGGAAGGCCTTGTAAAGTCTCAAAAAGTGAAGTTTGCAGGTGTGAATAAAAAAGCGAGGCAGCAGGGGTGTAGCTTAGACAATGAGATTCGGGGTGGTGTGAATCTAAAATTTCCCAACTATAAAGGCAGTGAGATGGAAGATGGTAGGGGTGATATGAACAACTTTGGGGCTAGACTCATGAGGAGCAGGGTTGGTACGGATTTGCATTAGGCGGGCCTCTTTCTAGAGTGGTACAGTGAGCGAGAAACAATAGGTTGCAATACTACCCGAGCATTTGTCACTGGTTAGGTTATTTGCAGGCATTCTTCCCATCACCATTTGGGTGTTTAATTGCCAGTAGTATACCTGGAAACTTGAGACTCGTGCTGTTTTCCAACCCTAATGTTGGTAAATTCAAAAACGTAATAAATGTGTTCCCGTTCAAGAAGTACTTCTATGACGGGAGGTTTGCAAGTTTTTGTAAAACCAAACACTATATATATTTAGGATCTCAGTCCAAAAAATTAACAAGTTGAAACCATTTGATGAAATGAGAATGACAAGCACACATTGCAGACCTGAATCAGGGCCCACGTCCCCAACTAGCAAACCAAGAATGCATTTGATGAATGTCACAACCCAAACACCCCCACTGAAGCTACTCCCTGAGAAGCAAAAGAGTTAAGCTAATTAGGCAACAAAGGCAAAAAAGTGTGGTTCATGAAAGGTGTACTTGGCATGGAATTTCCTGTAGCACCATGAGAGGACAAAAGCTTGAGGTGAACTGGATAGCAATTGTGATAATCACTGTCTACCTCATCCCTGGAAGAAAACACAAAAATTGACAAAACCAACAGGCCTGGTGCTCTTGCTGTAAATCAGACAAACACAAGCAGGCATAAATGCTGGGGTGATGGTAATGGTGGTGGTATTGATGTGGATAAGAAAACTGTTGGTGGTAATAGCTTGCCTTTGAGTCCTGACAAAATGTTTTTCAATCGCATACAATGGTAAAAAACAAAAACAGTACAAAAATGATTGCTTTCTGAATACAATGCATTTAAGAGATGAATAATTTAACGTATGATGATTGAGTGTATTTTTCAAATGTAAAAATTGTGCATTGCAGTGCAGGCACTCTAAAGATGGTGGAAGGATACAATAAACATCCAATAGTATGCAGTGGAAGAGTGATACTCATCTGGGCTGAGCTAAAGCCCATCCTATTTCGATGACTATTAAAAAAAATAATCATCAGTATTTCTTGCAGACAGATGTGCTGTCATCCCAGACTTTAAAAAGAAGAGAAAAGGTAGTTCGTGAAAAGTGGAAGCAAGGACTTAGAGAACGCAATAAGTTGTTAAAGAGACTTTCCCCATTTACAAAGTAAGAACAAAAACCCCTGAAGTTGAGACAAGCATATTACTGTATGCGAAAAAAGTCACTTAGTGAAAAGTAATGTGCATTAAAATAGCAAAATTACATTTAATCAGATACATTTAGAAACACAACGTTTTTGTATCACTAATTGAACTTCATGCTAATATCGTCATTTACGATATTATGTTTCTGCATACAAGTTTTTATTTACAAGCTTTAGATCCAAAAGACTGTTTTCTACACCTCTCATTGCAGTGTCCAAATTCAGATCTCCCATACAGACTCTCCTTACCATCTTACTCTGAACCCACGCCTGAATAGGGAGTTGAGGAACTGGATTCATAGGGAGACTTATGATTTCTCTAGACTTTGAGGCTTCTGGGAGGACAGATGCAATATGTTTTGAGGAGGAAAAGTACAAGGAGTGCTGCAGGCTTTCCCCAACAACTCTCATAGCAGGGTGTAAAAATGGTTTGGGCTCACCCTCACTTTGCTTAACTGACGACTCTTGTGAGGCCTCATTTTGTTGTTCAACAAAGGAAGGAGTCTGACGATGGCTGAAAACCTAACACACAAAAGAGAACCAGGTGAGATTTATAGACCTTAGGGGTTGGTTGTCCCATTAAAACTTCGCAGATGAAAACACCTGGGTCTTAAGAATAACCTATTTGAAAAGGGGAAATTTCTTTTTAAGGACAATTTACCTCACTCTCAAGAGGTGGTATGCTTCATCCTTGGGAATCTCCTCGCATCATGACAGCTGATCACTGTGCTGGCTACAACTCCTTCACTGAGAAAGAGGCGCTCTTCAAAGGTGTAGAGCTGTTGATAGAAACCCCATGGTGAACTAGAAGGTGGTGAGGTATGCAGAGTTTGCAATAGTGATAATATGATTTAAAAGTAACTCCAGGGCAAGCGTCCAACCTTATTCATGTGCACTGAGGTTAGTGTTAAAAGGAAGAAAGGACATTGCAGCGGATGATTACCCCTACTTAGGTGTATCCCTGAAGTAGGTCAACATGTTTCTGCCATTTGTATTCTCAGAAGAAGTGTATTGGCCTTCGTCAGAACCTGTTAAAATCGCTCTTGCTCAGAAAAGCATACTGATACAGAGAAGATACAAAACCAATCAGTAGACCACTTCAAAATTCAGAGAGGATCCACTGTCAATCAGCCCGCTATCAATGGGTGTCATGCCTCAACTCAGGGACCCTGGAAGGACTCAAGGTAAACTCTGATTGTACTGGAGGCCCCTAGGAGACATCCGTACGCCACTAGGTATAAGGATGGCTAAAACTAACCGCCGGGTACACAGGCTAAACACCCCACAGTATTTTGCTTCGAAAATTTTGCAGGGAAAGAAAAAAAACTGATTTTTGGAATATGAACTACATTTGACAACCACAAACGTCAATTGAACAACACAGTACAATTTAGAATATTCTTTGGTTTTATAAGACTATTCTTGCCAAAGCATGGCCATACTATGTCACCCTCTTTTAATGTACATATGTCACCCATGTACCCACAAAACATATGCAAATGCACAAAATGCTAAGCAACTGGAGATCCCAATCCCAATCATCTCTTTCACCCTGAGTCTCTGTTACCTGGTGCTAGGTGATTGCCGTACGCCTACTTCCATGTATTTTTGGCTGAGCCTCATACTGGGCCAGCTTTCAGAACTTACTGGCCTTTCATTATTCTAGCATGCTGTTTATATTGGTCTTTCGAGATAGAGTGTTTCTCAGTCTACCTCCATCCCTCATTCCTTGAAAGCCATTCTAAGGATATACATGTATTTCTGTTGGTAACTGGAGAACCAGGACACAAACACAGAGTTCCAAGAAGTCATAGTGGGCTGAAGGACCTAGAGCAAAAGGAGGAGCAAATATAATTTTTTAACCTGGTGGGTTTACATTAGTCTGCTCTCTTTTGCCAGAAGAAAATGCTATAACAATCCACGGTTTGATGAGATAACCTTGCCTAAATCTTAGGAAGTAGCACTGGTCTGTGCAGAATACAGGTATAGGGGTAGAAAACATATATGTTGATCAACGTATGTTTATATTAGTGCATATTCCTAGCTTAGAGTCACAACTTCTTCTCCTCAGAGCCCATTAGATGTGTCCCCTTTCCTGATTCTCAGAAAGACTATATACTGAGTTTCTCAAACATCTCCTTATGAGAAGTCTTTGTTTATTTCTTGATCTGCTGTTACTAAAGCTGGGAATACCTTCCAGTGTATTGTGCTAAATCAGTATGCTCATACTCGATTCTCTCATCAGAACTCTTCATGGGTTTCTGAACTATCACCTTTAACCATTTTGAAACTTTTCTTGACTTAGCTTAGAATAGATATGCAAGGTTCTTGGTGATGATGAGATTAACCCTGTGCTTGAGCATACACATCCTTAGAAAGGCTATCTAGAGGTGAGGGATGGAGGCAGACTACAAAACACAGAATGTAAAAAAGGCCAATTTGGACAGCATGCTAGAATACTGAAGGGTCAGTAAATAAAAACATGATATCTCCCTGAAAGTATGTCAGTAGGTGATAGGAGAGATTTCCATAAACTTGGGTTTCTGAAAAGCCAGGAGAAGTGGTCAAAAGTCCAACAGGTACTAAAGAAATGGGGGGATTTCAGGACACGAACAAGCCTTTGAAAGGCCTGAAGGGTTGTGACACAGTTAGACAGTGTTAAGTTATGTAGTGCAGATGCTGCTATCATCCAGATAGTGAACAGTATTCAATCAATCGCTTATAATGGTGAACTATGTCTCTTTATTTTGGTTGACCATTCAGCTAGCTTTGATACCGTTGACAACCATGTCTTACTTGACACTTTCCTTTCACGCGTGGGCATCACTAACATTCTTCAATTGTTTCACCTCATACCTCACTGACAGCAAATAGTGTGTGCAGATGGAACCTTCAGAGCAACACCAATTCCTGGCTCTTGCTCAAAACCACAGATATCGGTACTCTCTCCCATGACATTCAACCAAACACAAAGTCAATGAAGAAACTGCTCAACCCAAAAACATTGCTATCTATTAGTAATCTGAAAACATTAACATTAAGCTGAACTTTTAGATATCATTGACTAACACCTTCTTTAGATACAAATCCTGCTTGGACATCATTCAAAAACTTTAGATGTTTGTAATTTTTTTTTTTTATTTGATCCCAACAAAAAAGATGTTTTGTTCTCTAAAACAACCCTCAAAATGGCTGGTAGGTATTAACTTACATGCCTTCTCCACTCGTCTAAATTCATTGAGTTCCTCAATAAAGCACTTCTATCATTCATGGAATATGGGCCAGATGTACGAAGCTTCTTTCAGCTCGGAAAAGGCCCAATTTGCAGAATCAGGCCATTTGCGGCCTGAAAAAAGCATTTTTAAATGTACAAAAACCTTTTTGCGATTCAGTAAGCTATTACTAAATTGGAAATTGGGTATCTGTGCCACTATTAGGAAGAGGTGTGCCAAGGGCATCATTTCCTAATAACAAGTCTCACGAGCATGTATGAATGTTTTGTGATGTGGACGCTAACATTTTTATAGAGCAGGCAGTGGTCCCAAGGACCTCTGCCTACTTTAAAAAAATTAAAAGGAAACTTTTCATTTTTTTTTCCATTTTATCCCATTTTCCTTTAGGAAAAATGGACTGCATTTCAAAATAAAAAAAAACTGCTTAATTTAAAAAACAGTAACAGACATGGTGGTGTGCTGATTTTGGCCTGTGCACACGTCTATGTTGTGAGCAGAACAAAATCTCCGTTTTTGATGCTATAAGTTATTTAAGAAAATTAAACAAAAAAAGACAATGATTCATGTAATTTGGAGAACACGCAAAGGTTTCTTGTGTTCTCTGTATTTAATTCAGATCGGTTGCCCAGCCAACACGTGTTTCATCCAGGCAGTAACCCAAGACTTCTTCAGGGCTTGTAGGGAATAATGCAAAGTGATGATCGATCTCTCCGCCGGTTGTAATTCCGAGCCACCAGGCCTGGGAAATAGTCCTTCTTAGGATAAGTGTACTTGTCTAGAGATAAGTGGATCTGTTGACAAGACCGAAGGAATGTTCCTCCTAGTCGGCACCATAGGTCATACCGCGTGTGGGTAGATTCTCAAGGAGCCAGAGTCAGGCTACCATGAAGGTGCGTGGTCCTGAGTAAAGCGTATTGGAGCTGCGAGTGCGCTACGTGTTCTGGCGACCTGCGGCGATAACCCGAAGGGGTGTGCCAAGGGCGTCATTACCTAATAACAAGTCTCAGCATGTATGAATGTTTTGCGACTAAAATGCAGTCACATAACATTCATACTTTACCAACTCCATAAGGGAGATGGTAACCCATCCCATTCTCAAATGGGAATGGTCCCTAAAGGACCCCTTCTCCTTCGTGAATGTGGGTGCTAACATTTTTATAGAGCAGACAGTAGTCCCAAGGAACACTGCCTACTCTTAAAAAATGAAAAGAAAACTTTTCACTTTTCTTTTTTAATGCATCCCATTTCCCTTTAAGGAAAACGAACCGCATTTCCAAATAAAAAAAACTGTATTATTTAAAAAGCGGTCACAGACAAAGTGGTCTGTTGACCCCAGCAGGCACCATTCCTGTGAGTGTTAGCCATGCCCAATGGGTAGCAAATTGCAAGCTGCCTCATTTATGTTAATGAGGCAGGTCTCTTGCAACCCGTTGGGAATTGTAAACAGTTTAAAACAAACTGTTGTACATAGCTGTTTGCAATTTCCTAATAGGGAGTCACAAAACTTCGCTATTAGGAAATCTCAAACGGAAATCTATGTACATATAGCCCTATATAACAAAGCACACAGCGAGGATGATTCGAGCTTACATCACTGCATACAATCAAGCCCTCTCTAACACTTAAGACTGCCTCTTCCATGCTGCATGCACTTTTTTTTTAACCGAGGCAACACACAGAATGTGTAAAAGAATGAGCACCTGTGCACAGAATTATTTTCTGAGCCCACTGCAATTAGATGTCGTTGTGCCGAATACCAAGGCTACATAGCCTAAAAATCACCTGCTGACACTTTAATTAACTACCAGCCACTCCCAGCCCCTTCATCTCACTCTTGCAGGTTCCTGCTTTCTACCTTTGTGACGTTCTTTCCATCTTTCTCTTCCTTCATCTCAGTTTTGTGTGTTTTCCCTTTTTTGCTTTCAATAATTGTCAGAATGTGGAAAGGTAAGTGCTGGTCCCCAAAAATGAATACCGGTGGCCCCAATTGGAAACCACCAGCTTAAATTAAGCATTGGTTTTCATGCAATGTAACACCAGAGTTGTTATCTTACCTAATGAGGTCTGACTTGGCGTCTTCCTCTCTTACCATGATCCAGGGCAATAGGAGGTAGGTACACAAGATACTAGCTAACCAATATTGGTCTGCATTATAGTCAGTTGTCCACAAACTTTTCATTTAAGCCCTGCGCATTGCCACTGGCCAGCTTTGCATATACATTTGTGGCAGTGAGATGTCCAGTCAATAAGTGCAGGGGCTTCATCATCTTATGTGAGTCCTCAATTATTAAGCAGCTTGTGTGAAAATTATGACAATATTTGTAACCATCTTTGTCCTTTTTATGCAGGCGAGGGGAGTGTATGGGCAGGTTCAAGAATACTGATTTATTTCTTACAATGTTATCTCTTACCGCGGGCTGTGTTGTCAGCCCTACTAGGACACAAACCACAAGAATTAGCATTTCTAAGCATACCAGGTAGGTTAACATGTTAGCACTTTACGTAAAGGTGGTTTGGGTACTCTGCAGGAGCAAGGGTGCCATGAATGAACCCTGCTGCAAGCGAAGACAATTGCCTCGCTGACTGCTCTTTGGTTGGTAGAATACAGCAATAATGAGGATACAATTGGTGCCTATGGCCCCTAGACCCTGGTAACACTGCGCCTACCGCACAATTGATAACTTTGGCCCCATGCAGGAAACAGCCACCTTTGTGATGATGCAAGGAGAAAAATCTCCCTCCCTCTCTATGTTGGTTTGCATTACAAAATCTGTTGTAAAATCTATACTAAATGACACTTGAGTTAACCTGACTAGCTTGCTTCTGCACATGCACAGAGTGGTGTCCTTGCAGCTAGGAGCTTATCTGTGGCCAAGATCTAAAAGACTCACATAGACTACAAACACCAAAAGTTTTTCTCTGCTTATAGGCCATGGAACTTGATCATCCTCCCTTTGCACCTCAGACTTAATTGATGCTCATCAGGAATAGCTTCAAATCCGCTTTTACAGAATCTTTCTACCATCATAGAATCCTCCCCGCCTCACTACACAGTGATTCTGCATTTTTGTCTATTCTGTATTTGTACACACGTTTCCTCAGTTCATACTCTAAACATACCCACATGTCTATGTTCCCCCTATATATCAGCTATGTATCCTTTTACTCTGTACAGTGATCCACTGTCATCAGTGATAGGTTCACAATCCCAAAAATGTAAAAGAAATAATTGAAATTATTGCCACAAATCTGAATAGGAATTGAGAGATATCCCACTAGGCGGTTGGGGCAAAAGTGTGGCTAAAAACCTTTATAGATTCTCCAGCTCAGCTCACTCAGCACCCCAGACAAAATTTCCCCAGGGCTAGGATTTATGTTTTGTAAAAGTGGCCTTGTCTTTCAAGCAGTAAGGCTGGAGCAGCTCAGGTCCTGTTTTTAGAGTGATACTGCTGTTGAAGGGCCATCAATTACAAAAAATGTTTATGAAATGAGTATATAATTATTATATAATAAATAACTAGAAATCCAGCAAAATATATAAAATCCACTATGGTTTTCAGATGAATTCAAAGGATCCAGTCATTGACTTCTGCATGAATTTGAACCAGTGTAAACCTATGGGAAATCATAGACGAAACTAGGATTGCTTCTTGATGTCCATAAAAACGTTTTTTATACTGCAGCTGGGTTAAAAAGTAGGCAGGCTTATCATTGAAAGTAGATCAGAACTGGCATTCATTGAGATTTTGACCCAATGGAAAACTACTTTACAACAAGTTGGAAATTCTCTGTGAAAAGTTATGGTGAGGTTTTAATACAAAGGAAAGCTCTGGGCAGAAGTGGGGAATATGCAGGATGCAGAGTCATAAGATCTCCTAGACGAGTGATTTTCCTGTGGTCAGTTTAATAAATCTTGCATGGTTTCAATAGGCCATAATTTCAGATTGAGGTTAGCATATCTGCTTGTACTGAACTTGTAGGAGCTCAGTGAAAAGGTCCAAGCAGGATAAATGCTAGTGGTTGACAACAAAGTCACACTACCCTGCATAGTAGGCCAGCAATTTATCCTTGTTGGCCTTGGTGATGCTTGTCTTCACAGCTTGGTATTTCTTTAACCCCTCCCGCGCTTATGACGGAACCGCTACGTCATAGCCCTCGGGTGGGCTGTGCTGGTGACAGAGAGGTTCCGTCATGGCCGCTCAAATTTATCTTTAGTAGCCTAAATCTCATTGTGCAGCTGTGTGGCGATTCAAGGATCTCAAAGGGATTTGGCATGTGGCTCCACTGATCTTAAGTAACACTTTGTGGGAAATCCAACATCAATTTTAGATTCACTTTCAGTTTAAGTGCTCTCTCGTTTCTTTGCTCTGCTAAATCAAAGGCAGAGTTTACTGCCAGTAAGAGCGAGTGGGTAAACTCCTTACTGTGCCCTACGCCAATAGTATGTAAAGAGTCTTCTAGACCAAATTATCTAGGTCACCTGAAGGGGTTACCTAATGATCATCCTGGGTCATCGGGATTCTGAAAGTATTAGAGTAAATGTAAAATCTAGTCTTTGGACAATTATTTTCATTTTCCCTTCTAAGGTCCTCACTACAAGTTGCTTGCTGTTTGTTGTGATATTTCTGCTGAGTCTTAAATCAAGTGTGATAAAAACCAATCAAATATGGGTTTTTGGGGAATAACGTGGACTTAAGTGCCTACTGCATCAAAATCCACATGTCCCACTAACAACGGATACAAATTTGCAGGTTTGGTATTTATCACAAAACTAACAATTGCAATATAAGCAGAAACAAGAGTAATTGCATATATCACATTTAACTAGACCCACGGTTTGTCAGATAGGAAGTTTCAATGCATAGTTTATCAGCTGAAACCTTTTGTCGAGACTCAGCCATTTAAATAGATGGTTCTAATCCTTTGTAGGGATTTAGGCAACTTCAAGTCAGCGTGTGGGGATTTAGAAGTCCCTAAAGGCTAAAACACTCAGCAACAATAGTAGTCATGTTTTGATTTGAGTCGTCTTACTTCTCGTGCCTTCACAGCACTTCTCCAACTCATTTCTTTCCAGGGTTACCAGGGCCCATATTTTTATACTTTCACAAAAAAGTGCTAGGTTTAATATCATGGACGTTGTGTGTTTTAGCCTTTAAAAGGCAATTACACCTTTGCCAAAATAACTTTCATTACGCAACAAAAATGTCCACCAGCCCCATTCAGGAAAACAATCTCACGAATCCCATACAACATTTGGAGTGCAAGAACCAGCTTTTTCTAGTTTCATCATTCGGGAAAATAGCTGTGTCCACTCATGCAAAATCTGGGCACCCCAACTTAGGCGATTTCTACTTAGTAATAGAGTTTAACACGGTGCCACTGGCACAACTGCAAGTGTGTGCCTAGAATCTGTTGGAAGAGTTGGGTTGGCTCAAAAAATGTGTTTCCCCTCACAATTAGAAAGGGTCCCACTACTGAAACCTACACTGCTAAATATTTCTCCTATTCACCAAAAACCGTGCTCAAATCCAGTTTGGGAAAACCAACCATTAGCCCACTACATAAAACTAAAGGAAAACCCATAATTATTTTACAACTCAAACAGAATCTATACTAACTCATATACAAGTGGCAAATGGCTAACAAAAATAAATCTAGCTATAATTTATTCATGATTTAAATCTAACCACATGAAGTGACTCTGTTCAGAATTGACAGAGGAGCTGCAAGGTGTGTGCTTGCCAAATGGGAGAGCCCTGTGAAACATTGTTCTGTTCCCTTTTTTGTAGGTCATTGCTGACACTGTGTGGAAGTTGCTGTTAATGTCCATGGACAGGATTCTTTGGAAATGAATATCAAGAACAAATATGTACCTAGGGCCCGATGTAGGTAAACGGGATTTTCCGATTTCAAAATACCGAGGCGGGCCGAATCGGTATTCTGAAATCGGAAAACGAGATGTAGGAAAAAAATACCGACTGAAAACCGATTCGGTCGGCATCGGTAATGAGATTCGGTACGTTCCGATTCAGCTCGGTCCGAATCGGAAATTACCGAATCGGCCAACAACGAATCGGAAAATACCGAATCGGCTACCACCGAATCGGATATTTCCGATTCTGCGAATACCGAATCGGTAAAAGCCGATTCGGTAAAAACCGATTCGGCAATCATAGACCCATGGCGAAAAAGCCCATAGGAATGCATTGCATGACCCGATTCGGCTTTTACCGAATCGGATAATACCGAATCGGATTTTACCGATTCGGATTTTACCGAATCGGTAAAAGCAGACTCGGCAATAGGCGATTCAGCCAATGAGGTGGCTCCCCCTCCCCCACCCAAACAGGGAGTGGCAACCCTGGCAGGTGCAGCCAATTAAGAAGTTTCTAGAAGTTTCTGGAAAGCCTGCCTGAGCCCAACACACAGTTAGCAGCAGTGGGAGAAGGAGGTTGCAGACTGAGCAGGAGCAAGAGAATATGGCAGATCAGGCAGGAAGCCAGAAGTCCTCCCAAAAGAGGAAGCCCAAATTCACCACCACAGAACTACAGGTGCTGGTTGAGGAGGTGGTGAGGGTGCACCGGCAGCTCTTTGGCAAGCTGTCCCTCAACGTGCCAGACAGCACCAAGAGGCGATTGTGGGCAGACATCGCCCAGAAGGTCAATGCTGCTGGAGTCACCCCCAGGTCCATTGAGGAACTTAAGAAAAGGTTCTATGACCTCCGCAGCCTCACCAAGAGGAAGCTGGCCGACCTCCAAAGGCAGGCTGGACTCACCGGAGGAGGCAAGAACCCGGCGCCACCCCTCACCGAGCTGGAGGAAATTGTCTCCAGCACCATCGAGAGGGAGAGCATTGTAGGGATCGGGACCCTGGACAGCACTGCGATGGCCACAGCTACAGGTAAGAAGCATGCGCATCATGACACACCCTACCAGACACCTCCCCATTAGACACAATGCATAGGCAAACACCAGCACTGTACTGTCACCAACATACAAGAGACAAGCATCATGGTACATGTAGTCAGCAGAAGTTAGCCAAATATGTCAGTGCAGAATCACAAGACAGGAAACAGTGTGACACGGTGTAAGGAGATGCAAGGACATGTGGAATGCCATAATTGTACTGACTGTAATACATCGGCACTCAGTTTACAAATGCTTCTTTGTACCTAGGGGCACCATCAGGCGGCACCACTGTGGCAGCAGAGGGAGCTTCGACATCACATACTGCAGTGGCAGGGCCGAGCACCAGCCAGCCTGGCCAGGAGGAGGAGGAAGAGGATGAGGAAGGAGACACCCCAGGGCTTGGAATGGAGGGAGTCCTGGTGATTGATTTCCAGGCAGTGCACTCCCCAGTACTGCCCAGCTCACCCCCCTTGCAATTTTCACCATACAACTCCCCAACAAGGCAGACCATTCCGCCGACAACAGCTCCTGCCACAACCATGGCCTTGCCACCCGTCCTACCTGTCCTGGGAGCAGGGGCTCCGGGACCGGCCAGCACCACACCACCACCAGTGGCACCCCAGCCCACTCAGCAGGCCGGAGGCAGCAGTGCCAGACGCCGTGCCACCACCACCACCACCACCACCACCACTGCTGCACCAGCACGGGAGGGCAGTGTGTTCCTGGGCCTGGAGGGCCAGATGGTCAAAATCCAGCGCCAACAGGCCAGATCCACCATGGCCTGCCAACGCCAGCTCCTGCAGCACAACCTGCAGATGGGGGAGTTGGTGAAGGGGTTCCAGGCTGTTGTGGACAGCAACAAGGAGGTGGCAGCAGGGTTGGGCAGGCTGACCACTGCCATCACCCACTCCTCTGCCAGGCAGGAGGAGCATGAGGTTGCGCGCAGGAGGGATGCCCGGGTGCTCAACCGGGCCATGGCCCGCCTTGCAGCGGCGACCGCCCAGCTGTGCATTCGAAGCGCAAATCAGGAGTCGGTGCAGAGTCAGCAAACGGCTGAGCTGACCAGGGGGATGGCCAGGATCACCATGGCCATGGAGGCCATGTTAATTTCAAACGCCGCCTCCAATCCTGCCCTGGACCTGGGTGATGCTGGAGACAGCAGCAGCCGCAGCAGCCCGGCCAGCGCTGCATCAGAGCCAAGGAGGAGCACCAGGCGATCCGCTGATGCTGCAGGCCATTCGGAGGGGGCCGGGGGACACCCCAGTGGGTCTGGAAAGCGGGCCAAAAAATAGGCTGGCAAGGGGGGATGATCATACCAGGACCCTGGACTTTATTTGTTTTGACAGACTCCATTTTTTGATGCACTTCAGTGATGTAACTGTGGTGCATCACTATTAAAAATTTTATTTTCCAAGCAACATTTAGCTGTCTTTGCATCTGTACTCAGTCAGAAATAGTTCTCAGTGATCTCCTCACGTCTGTATCTGCCATCACATGGCGTACACACCCCAGCTGGCTGTGTCAGTGGCACAGCTTCGTCGTCGTCATAGTCCTCGTAGTCAGACAACTCCACCTCAGTGCCCTTCTTGACCGCAAGGTTGTGTAACATTGCACATACAGCTATGATCTTGCAGCAGGTGATGGGGGTATACTGCCTTGCACCTCCACTCTTGTGCAGGCATCTGAATCTACTTTTCCAGATGCCAAAGGTCCGTTCAACAACATTCCTGGTGCGTATGTGGGCCCGGTTATACCTCCTTTGGCTGGGTGTGGAGGGGTTGAGGTAGGGGGTGAGTATGAATGAGCGGAGGGCATATGCACTGTCGCCTGGAAGAGAAAGGGGTCAGATTAGACACATGCATACATGTATTACACCTACCTACTATGTGTTATGGGGGTCTGATGATGTGGCTCACCTAGGAGGTATCCTTCTCCAAAATCGCCAGCCATCAGCCGTGCATATATGCCGCTCTGTTGGAATATATAGGAGTCATGGGTACTCCCTGGAAATTTTGCTACCAGGTCTGTGATGGTGCACTTGGCATTGCAGATCACCTGCACGTTGATGGTGTGTGTCGATTTCCGATTGCGGTATATGTATTCGGTGTCCGCTGGTGGGCAAATCGGAATATGCGTGCCATCTATGCAACCGATGACTTGGGGAAAGTGTGCCATCTGGTAGAAGTCCGCTTTGGTTTGTAGCAGTTCTGCGTGGGTTGCAGGGAATGAGATGTATTGGTCCATCCTGTCTATCATGGCGTCAAGGAATATGTGGAAGAACCTTGACAGGCTGCTCTGGCTCACCCCTCCTGCTGCTGCTACTCCACTTTGATAGCTGCCAGACGCTACCAGGTGTAGGCTGCATAGCACCTGGACGTGCGCAGGGATGGCGTGTGCCCTTGGGGTGTGGTGGTCCAAGTATGGCTTAAGGTCCCTGATGAGCTCAAGTATGGTGTCAGAGTCCAGCCTGTATCTCTGTAGGATCTCAGCCTCAGTGAGCATGAACAGGGTTATCCTCTGTCTGTAGACCTGTTCATTTCTTAGCCATTCCCTCTGTCCTTCCTGCTGTAGCCGTAGCCGCCTCGCAATGACATAGAAAGCTGCCATCCTGCAAGTTGCAATGCATTTTGGGACTGTTTATATGGGTTGGAGTTGGTTACCACCTGATTGCAATCCATGGTAAATACCGAGTGAATTCTACCGATTTTGAGCCGATTTCGGTGTTTCTGTGCCTCCCTACATCTCCCCAACTGTCGGAATCGGGGAATTTCCCGATCGGAGATTCATACGAATCGGCATGTTTTCCGATTCGGATCATGTCCGAATCGGTATTTTTACCGATTCGGTACATGGACCGAATCGGTGATTTCCCGAATCGGTGTCACTAACGAATCGGTAGTGGGACCGAATCGGTGATTTTCCGATTCGGTGTCACTAACGAATCGGTAGTGGGACCGAATCGGTGATTTTCCGATTCGGTGTCACTAACGAATCGGTAGTGGGACCGAATCGGTGTTTTTCCGATTCGTTACATATCCGATTTTCGGTATGTACGTATCGGATTCTTTCACGTTCGGTACACATTCCGAATCGGTTTTCTATCCGATTCGTTCTGTTTTTGGTTCCCTACATCTCGATGGCTGTTTACCGATCGGTAAGGGCCAAAAATCGGTATTTTCGGCCGATACCGATCGGTAAAGCCCTACCTACATCGGGCCCCTAGTCTTGGGATTGTAACATGTGATGTCATGTAGAGATATTAGGCCTGGTCGAGAAATCTCCATTTTACATGCACACTTTCTTAAGTTGCCTTCTCTCTCTAAACACAATGACATTTGACACACATCAATTTGCGTGCACATTTGGGATAACATTCTTCAAACTCAGTTTGCTTACAACACCATTTTATAGGAACTCTATCAAGACAACTTGAACATTCTGTACAAGGGCTAATTTCAGCACGCAAGAGGTTATTTATTTATTTTTGCGCTCGTGACTGAGCTATCACAATAGAATAAACAATAGCGCCCTGACTGGGGTTTCGGCATGGTAACATGAAGGATGTTATTATATATAAATGTAAATGTCAAGGTATTTGTAGAGCGCACTGTCACCAAGCGGTTTCCTGGCGCTATTACTCATACCGCTGTGGAACCCTTCCTGGCTTTCCCTGTGAAGTGTCCACTCCTGAACACCCCCAGGGTGAAGCCAGGCATCCTAGCGCTGTTGGGGCCGGTGTGGAGGTTAAGCAAGCTATTGCCCAGAGTTGCAGCGTGGGGCCCATGATTAGAATAGGCACCGAGGCGAGAATTGTCAGGTCCGAGGAAATTGAGCCCAAGACCCGCCGAGGCGGGAATTGAACCCTGGTCCCAGGCCAGAACTCTGCATCAGGGTCTGCCGCTCTAACCATTGAGCCACACTCCTGTATATGACATCAAGCCTTTGTTTACTCAAAGGAGCATTTCGTTGGCACTGAAAGGTCGGCCCATGCTGGAAGGAATTCAAGCTCAGCTGATTCCTGTTACCTCATGCGAAGGATGCTGTCCTACTCTACGCCAAGACGGGCAGCTTGGTATCACTTACCCACAGGTAATGGGAAGTTAGGCAGCCTGGATCGGGAGCTGACAGACCACTCACCTAAGACATGATATGATAGAATGCCCTAGGTAGGAGTACACTATATTACTGTACTTGTATGCAAGCTTATCATTTTCGGTAATCTACAAAATGGCTGAATTGTTCATCTTTTTCACCATTCTCATAATGCTAAAAACGTTATTCTATTTTCTTCTATTAATCATTGCAGCACACGCAATTTACTCAAGATTCACAATGCTTCAATAAATATTGAAACCGCATGTTGTGTATTTCTTGTGTATCTCTTTGGGGCTACATAAGTGGGTGAGCAAAAGGGTTCTATATCTGTTTCCACAATTTTCTTTGGGGATCAGGGTTGTCATGCTCTGAGGTTGGACACACATTGTTACCCTACAAGGTTATGAGTGCAGATGGGTGCAGTTTGAGATAGCAGGACTATAGGTCAACATATCGTGAGGGGTCCTCAGAATCAGTCTCACACCAGTTCAACATTTATGATGTCCAACAAGCGCACAGTTTAACTTGAGAAAGTACAAGCCATATGACGGTGACAGTCAGTTTGTACATTTAACTCATGAGATGGTTTTGATGTTCAGCTCTGTTGATAAGTTGAAAAACAAATATGGCAAAGCCCCAACCCTTTGCATAAGAGCCATAATTATTGGTTGTTATTTACAACTCTGTAAGAGATCAGAGGAAATATTTGTGTGAAGGGCTGGAACTCTTAGCACCCTTTCATTTTCCTTCTCTTGCAGGAGTAGTAGTTATTGTATTGAGCTCAGTGATGG
This sequence comes from Lissotriton vulgaris, assembly GCF_964263255.1. NCBI lineage: Eukaryota > Metazoa > Chordata > Amphibia > Caudata > Salamandridae > Lissotriton > Lissotriton vulgaris. Next base: position 345,456 of record NW_028244302.1, on the reverse strand, counting down.
GTAACTGTCACAGCAGGCAATACTAGGAAGCTAGCCATTTACGCTGTAGTGGGCCGTGGAGGGAGTTCAGTGGGGGCGATGAGGCAGGGCGGGGGAGGAGCAGGGTGGGGGTAGTAAACACCTTAATATGGATGAACTGAGGTAAGAAAACAATTAAATGAATTAAATGAATTTAATTGCACACGCTGCAACAATGCAGAGCGCTCGCAGAAATTCCTTATTTATTTAATTGTTTACTTACCTCCGTTCATCCATATTCCGGTGTTTACTACCACCCACCACCCTGCCCCTCCCCCGCCTCACAGAACTCCTTCCACGGTCCGCTACTGCACTTACGGTGTCCATGACAAGCAACATATTTGGCCCCATTGCCATATGTTGGATGACAAAATGCAATTTTGCTTCAGGACTCAAAAATCCTTGCAGCAGCTGTTGGTTATTGTGGGGGGGGGGGTAGTTTCCAACATGACTTTACTCCTGCCAAAGGAAATGGAACTTTTCAACAATGGTGCAGGTACACGTGGAGCAGCTCTAGGTAGTGAGGATGTTATTGTAGTATTCTGGAAAAAAAATTGTACCCCACTCTGTGGAAGACCTGGGAAATATTGACTTTTGTCTCCTGGTTGTATACCCCAGATTAATGGAAGATTAAAAAAGTACACACAAATCTGTCTGTATATCCACTACCACTCTGTGTTCATTGTCATCAAAATGTGGCCTGCACACAGTTCCATGTAGAGAGAAACCCTGGATCAGTGCCCTACTAGTTTGCCTTTGTAGTTTCAGGCTTGGTCTCTGTCTCAGTGTGTTTGATAGTGGATTGTTCTCTCCTTTACGTGATACCCACAACATCGGTTGTATGCCCCACCTCTGTGGAAGATCTGAAACATTGTTCATTTAATTCTTCTTCGCTCAGGCCTAATCGAAAATTACAGGTTTATATTTCACAACTAATGTATATGTGTAGTTTACAAAGTAAAAACGAAAACAAAAAAAAACAATAGTATCCCTTGCTAACGTTTGGTGATCATGTTCTCCAATTAGTTCCACCACGTGGACTCTGTCTCTCTTGTTCTTCGCTCCTGGTCCTTCCTCTTTCATCAGTGTGTTCTTTGACCCAATTGCTCGACCCTCTTTCCCTTTCTGTTGCTAAATCAACCTGCACACCACCCTCCAGTGTCTCCTTACTGTTACTCCCTCCTTCTGTGCACTCCTTGCGCCATTCAGCCCTCTTATTGCTCCTGCCTTCCTTTCACTCCTAGCAGATTCTCATGAGAACTGCTGGAACTAGGATTTTTTCATTTCATAGAATCAAAAGGCAGCCTATAAGAAAGGCTCCATTGCCTTCAATATAATCCACTTTTTGTTTCTATATCAAAAGTAGGAGGGATTGTAAACGTGTCTTTATTGCAGTAATTGCTTCCATTGTATTTTATGGAAATGATGTATGGTGATGGCCCCTTGCCATCCAACATTTGTTGTTATATAGAGAAAAAAAGAGGATTGCATCAATAGCAAAGTAGCTTTTAATGCTGACAATCCTTAATGTCTGTGTCTGGCTTCAAAGTGCTTACACAGAATGCAGAGCACATAAATCGCAGACCTATTACCTTGGTCAGTGCTTGTTTGGTTTAATTTCATGTTTCCGAGAGGCAAATCCAGTTGTCTCAAATCAGCCAAGAACTGCAAATAGAACCTAATAGAGAGCTACTGAAAGATTATATAAGTAATCAGAATAAAAATATTATTATATAAGAACTGGTGCAAACCCCCAGTCTTATCAGAAGGGAGTTCTATATGTAGCAAGGGCCCTAAAGAGCCTCTTATTCAGCTCTGCGCCGAAGAGCATGGTCAAAATGTGAATTTCTTCCAGGCCAATGAAAACAAGAAACCCTTATAGCAGGAATGGGCTGGCTTTGAGCTTCTTTGTTAATTCAGTCATTTGAAATTTGAGGGAATCAGAAACTCGCTCCAGAGGATGAAACCAAGAAATTTACAGTATCCTGCAGGAGCTGGAAATGAATCTATACGAGTTTATAGAGCTGTCCTGCCATCTAGGGTTTGTGGAAGAAACCCCTGCCCGTGAACTGCAAAGCCCATACTTGGCAGCTTGGCGCACAGGCACTGTCACAGAGCCAGACATGTTGACTAAAGTTCATCTTGAGTGTGTTCAAATATCTTGGTACATCCCACTCCCCACACACACACACACACACTTGATCCCTTTATTTCTTTTATTTGTTTGGGATTTTCAGGCTTAGAGTCGTGGATCAGGCAATCCCCCTCGTACCACCCACCGATCTCTTGTCATAATAGCAAAATAAATAAGCAGTGGCTCCTTAGCAACTGCATCTTAAATCAATCACTCACAAAAATGCGCACAATAATAATGTATGCCTGTCTTTAATGGAAAAAAATGGAAACTGGGAAGTGTTTTCTGTTTCTTGATGCATCCTAACTGGTTGATTGACTGTGCCGCGGTTCATTCTTTGTTTTGTGTTAGGCCGCGTCCAATAAATATACTTACACCACTTACTGAAGAGCGCGCGGCCAGGTGCACAGAATATATAACGGATCCGGGTCAGTTTCAATTTGCTATTTTTTCCCTTTTTCTAATTATCGGATTTTATTAAAGGGTTGAGGAGAGCACTCTGTGTTTCTCATTATATATTTATTTATTCATTTACAATTTTAATACAGGCGAATCCCATTATGATCGGTCACCCAGGGAGCGCTGCCCGCAGTAGCAGACACAAACAGACAGGGCCCATAATGCATCATCGCTGTTACAGTCACCTTCAGAAAGTCCTTCTGCCAGTGCTTAAAGCAGCATGTTGCGAACTCAGCTGGCTTTCTCAAATCGTTTTTTGTTTTTTTTATAAAACATGCTATCTATTTTCCAGTGACAGCTAGGTTTTTTTTTTTTAACTTTGTGGATTGGCATTGGTGTCATGGGAGCTCGTTTGCGGCTTCATCCCATCTTTTTCTGCATTAGTCCAGTCTTTTTCCACATGTAGCAAATTCTTCGCGTGTCACCTAATGTCACCTTCAATAGAGCTGCAGATAGGTCTGCAAAGGAAAGCAAATCGAACGGCGACCTGAATGGGGGCAGGCCTGCAATTATTATATTAGACATCCATGCGAGAAGCATTGCTAACGACATTGTCTCTTGCTGATAATAACAGATGTTCCTAATAACCGCAGAAATTGTATTCATGTTCTTGACTGAAGGTAGGTCTGAAGTGCCACAATTCAAATCAGTCATCTTCATGGGTGGGGGAGGGGGGGTCTAAAGAAATGTATGTGGTCTGCGGGCCGCTATCCTCCTTTCCCAGGGGAGTACTTAGAACCGGCAACATGGCTGCCTCTATAGAGTTCACGACCATGGACTACTGAACTCATCTACCATGATTGGTTGTATTCTTCCCACGCCTGCGGGACAATCTCATATCCCCTGGAAGATTGAACAGATCCACTAATATGACTCCCTGTCTCTTATGCTTATTGTAGACTGCTGCTGTCTTACTCATATGCATTGCCGTATTAATGCATGGGCACACTGGCCAATTGCCCGGGGTCCCCACGAGCACAGGGGCTCCATGCAGACCAGAATTTAACACACATTTTCTGTTAAACATTTTTATTCCTGTGAGTGGTGGTGTACGCAGGGCCCAGATCACTGCTTTGCCCTGGGGCTAATATCCTATATGGCTGTTAGGATGGTCCTGCTCATAGGTAAGACCTTCATAGTCAGGCAGGATAAACAATATAGTTATGTACACCCTATAAGCTCACACTTCTTCCTCCAGTTACAGGCCTAAGCATAGTGGCATAGGATAAAATTAGAGCACCACTCTAGTCAAAAAGACTTCCGATACAGGCCATCATGCACTTTACAAGACTCTTTCAACCAAACTCTCCCACATGTTGGAGAATTCTACGAATCTCCTATGTCGCTTGGGCGCCTCTTCACCAGATATATTAGGCACTACTATATGCAACTGAAATACAATGCAGTACAATGGGAAACAGATCCTTTCTGGTAAATTTGGGTGCACATTTTGATGTACAGGTGAAATGTATCCTTTTTCACCTTTTAGTTGAATTTGGCAAAAAAAATCGACATGTTGGAATTCTAAAAGGATGTTGAAGTGCAAGTCTCTCCAAATTATTAGGTAAATTGAAAGCAATATATGTACAAACTTGAATTGTTGCCCTCCTTCGGAAAGTTCTACAATTAAATATATTTTGTTAATTTTTTCGGTTTTAGACTGACTGAAGAAATTCCTAAATCACACCAATTGTAGTCGTACCTAGGCCTCATTGGAATGAAAAACAGAACCAGTTGGCCCAATAAATTGACATCTGCGATCATTCACAAAAGCCAGTATTCACTGCCTTGCAAAAGCCCAGATGGTCAAAGATGGCTTCCAGGTTTAATAGGAGGAAGTTCCATAGTTATCTAGCTACCTAAGTATCCGTTTCCTGCTACAGGCTCTGTAAAAATGAAGGCCGTTATAACCACATAAAGTTAATGGTTGCAATTGCATTTATATAGGGTTTAGTACCCCTGAAGAGGCGTTGAAGTGCTCCAGCACCCAAGGCTAGTGATTAGTCCAGTGTTAGTAGTATTGTTGGTTATTGGGGTAAGATTTGTGCGCTCAGGCAAACTATTCCATACAGTGATTCCAGTTTCATTGTGGTGGATTAAATTAAGAGACGTTAGTGGGGGCATTAGTTTGGAGGTGGGAGGTTGTGTGATTTCATCAAGAAAGACTGGTGGCAGGAAAGATGAGCTAGAAGAGATTAGCTAGTTTAAGGTTTCTGGGACATGACTTTCAAAGGAGAGGTTGAAATTAACTATGGGCATTTTGCAAAAATATATTAACAGAGATTAAGACAAACATGCTTATGATTTAGAGAAGTTTGTGCGTAGAAAGAAGCCATGCAGAAGATGGAAATGAGGAGACGTTCATTCGAAAGAAAAGGAAGAAGTGACGGTTGTATTCTGTATTCTGTTTCCCGACAACCAAGATGCTTCCACTTCTGGAATATGGATTGCGAATTCCGAGAAGGAGAGCAAGCAGCCAGATGCTGGGCATCAGGGACATGCCAACAGTCGTTATACAGAGCTGAAAAAAACCCTCTACATTTCTCATGTACTGTGCCCTGTCTTGTCAAAAGTGACATTCTAATGATTTTAATTACTGGACAGTTGTTCGATCTGGATTTAAGAAACTAGAGGATGCTTTTTAAGATAGCATGCAATATGAGGATGCCAGGAAGTAGAATTAAACAAACATCATATGTATTTTGAGGATAGGGCTATATCAGGTACTTTTGATGGTATTAGCAGGGGCGTAGCTTCAGGGTGAGTATTTGGGCTGTCACACCCCCTAATAAATACATTTTCTGGTAAATGGGTGCAAATGATTCCAGTCGGGTATGGTGAAGTGTCTTTCAGATATTTACATACACACAGACAAAAAAGTGTACATACTCTCTACCTCTCTGTTTTAAAAGACTTAAAAATGTTTTTTTTTTACAAAATATTGTATTTTCTTTCCTTTATCTCCTTTTCCACTGACCCTTAAGCCTCTCTCATGCTCCATGCTTGTTGTATAAAGTAGTTTACCATTGTAGGCCAGCATGATTGTTGGAAAATCAGAAGCCACACACCCCCAATCTTACTGAGCAGGATCGGCCCCTGGGTACTATCCTGAGGAGAGCAGTCTGTCCGCTCTTAAGCTCATGCTAGTCCACTGCTTCAGCAAGGACTGATAACCAACTCTAGTGATTTAAGTGTAAAGCAACAGCTGGACTCATATTGAGGGAAATAAGAAGTTCAGGCTGTACTCAAAGGAAACAATCTCAAGATCATAGCAATGTGGGAACATATGGGGAATAAAGCAAACAGTGAGATTGATTCTATAAGTACTGGAAATTATGCCTTCTGATGTCAATTCTCAAGTTTCACTCATAGTATTATTTACAAAGCAAAGTTGAATCCATTTTTTACACCTTTAATTTAGCATGGGGAAGATAGAGGGCAAGGACAGCGCCCCCCCATCCGGCAGTGGGAGTGTATTGTCTGCTTTTCGTTGGCTGTAGGATGGACATCCAGAAAATGGGGTGAGAAGGATGGTGACTGGGCACCCTTTAGAAATTCATTGAAGACTTTAGCAAATATTATTAAAAAAATGGCAACCCAATAAACCCTTGCGGGCATAGGTATCAACAGTTTTGGAAAGTAACGAGCTGGCAAGGGACTCAATTATGAAAACATTCTGTATGAAATACTAATCAATTGTCTGTCCCAACATGTCACAATAAAGAATCAAGTATAAATTGATTTAATATCACAAGACAAAAACAACTAAAGATAAGAAAAAAAGCACATACTAGGAAAAGGGTTAGAAAAAAGACTACGGGCCAGATGAAGGTAAAAGCAGTTTAGCGAGTCCTTAATAGCTATTTTTAGGGAATCACTATTAAGGACTCGCAAAATGCCATGTAGGTAGAAATCACAATATTTTTTGCTATTCCGACACATTCCTTATTTGCGAGTTGCAAATTGCGAGTCGCAAATAAGGAATGGCTTCCCATTCATTCCTGTGGGCCAAGAGACCCTTAGGAATGAATGGGAATTGTGCGCGCAATTTGCGAGTACCCAGTAGATACTCGCAAATTGTGCTTGCAATTAAAAGGGTGCGAGAGTTCCAAATGGACACCCTGTTACACCCCTGAATTGTGTATGTGTGCCACATGGCACTTTGAAAAAAGCAAAAAGGTCCCTTTTTAAAGGAAATCGCAACTTACCACCAACTTGAAGTTGGTGGTAATTTGCGATTCCTAATTTGCGAAGCCTTCTAGCATAGCATTTAGGGAATCACAAATTGCGATTCTCTAAATGCTTGTGGAAAATGAGGAAATATTATTTTGTAAGTAGGTATTTGCCTGCCTACATAGCACACAGCTAAATTGTGATTGCAAACGCTGATATTCTGTGAATTTCAGCATTTGCGACTGCTATTTCGCTTGCTACATCTGGCCCTAATTGTATTAACAGAATGACATTTCTCAAGGGTACAAATCTCAAAATTATATATCAAAATTGATCTTGCAAAACACAAAATCTGCAAAAACAAATATCAGAGAGTAATGTCTATCAAATAAATACAGACACATACAAATAAAACAAGCAAAACGTAAATATGGATGAATACATACAGAAATGTCCAAAAAATGAATACCATAAAATCGGGAGCCCTCTTCCTAATATCAAAATACTACTATACTATAATTTATTTACTTAAAAGAGTATTTGCTCCTATTCTGAGGCTGCATATTGTGGTGATCATCTATCACTTCTGCCACCCTCTGTTGTGTAACGTGATGACCCAGAGGAGAAAAAAAAGAGTATAATTACTTATAAATACTTTCAAATGGACGTCTCAGTCAAGCAGACAAGAAAATACTGGGAACGCCTTTGTTGCAGTAATTGTAGAAAAGGGCACGTGATCATTATTCCGCGTGGAGTAAGTGTCTATAGTAATTTTTTATTATTAGTTTTACACATCGCTCTCGCTTATTTATGGATACCAATGCAACTGGTCTTTTACTGTTATTTTACAGTGTCTAACTGTACACTGCGTGGACAGGGGACAGACACAGCAAAATCACATTCTTTACCTTCCATTCTTATGTTTAATTGGCTTGCAAGGCTCTGTAGTCTATAATTTGTGTCACCATAGTTGTGTATCTGGTTTCTTACCTCAAGTACGTTTATTTAGTCGTAAAAAGTAACTTCGATATTGAACAACGATTATTGAAAAGTTTAGCATTTCAATTTGTCTTTTTAGAGGAGCTCGTTGGCTAGTGGTTGTTTAACTGGCTTGTAGACTGTGCACAGTGGCCAATACACAATATATACCCCGAAGTCTAATTATGAAGAGCAAAAAATATACCAAGACTTAACCAAGACTCTTTAAAAATACAAATAATTTGTGTGGATTCCCATCACTCACCATTCCAGGTGACATGCTTCATCATCTGGGTCTCCTTTAACAGAGCTAACACTCCACCCTAATGATGGAGGAGCCCAAGGATGTTTTCAAAATTTGTCAATACGATGTGAGCAGATATATTTTGTTGAGTGTATGGGAGAATAGTGCAGTGCAAAAGTGTAATGTGATTTCTAAAATTGAACCGTAATCAGACTCCAATTTTATTCATGTCTGATACGAACAACGATTAAAAACAGTGCAATCGGGGGGAGGAGCCAAGATGGCGGACGGGACGGACGTGTAGGCTCCCGGCTCCGCGAGCCGTCCGATCCCGCATCGATATCCTGATAGCTATCCTTCGCCTACACCGCGGTGAAATGAAGGCATAAACGCGCTGATCCTAACGGCGTTCCTCCGAGGTCCCTGCCTGCTGTTTCGGCGGAGAACTCGTAGTCCTTGCCGATCCCCGATGCTGCCCCTGGAACCGGTGCTGACCGCCGCCGCTGGACGCTGTTCGACTGGAGATGGCAAGACGAGCTGGGGAGGTGTCGATGACTAAGGGAGCGCTGCCGATTGCAGAAGTAGAAAGTGTGGACCCTGCGCACGGTGGTGAGGCTCCCTCCTGGAAGGCGGTGTGCACTTGCGAGACGTGAGCCCTACCTGCGAGGCTTCTCCCTGACGCGCTGCTTGCGGGCTGCGCTGCCCGCATCTCGAAGCGCCTTCTCAGCCGTGGGCCACCCGCATTGCCTTGCGGCGAAGAGGATCGCACTTTGTGCCATTCCCGAACTGCGAGCTGTGCTCCCCCCGATGGTCCAATCTACTGGTTTTCTACAAAAATGATGTTGCCCCCTTCCCTCCATTGTGGGCTCGGCGACGGGGTGGAAATGGCGCCCGACTTCCTAAACGAGGAGGTGGTTGCTCCCCTATCACCGGTACGTGCAGTCCTGCCGGTCCTCGAACTGGAGGCTGGTCCGACGGCGTCGCCGCTCGAGGCGGACCGGCTGAATTTGCAGGGGGTCCTGACTTGCGGTGACATCCTGGCAGCCCTTGCTGACTTAAGGGCGGCATGGCGGCGAAACACTCTAGAGCTAGGTCGGAAGATTGAGGAAGCTAACCCTGACCTATGGCGACCGCCGCTGACTGGCTCTCCACTGCCTCTAATTAATCCTGAAATCGATGAAAGATTGCAGCATGTGAGTACAGAGAACCTGCATGTCCTGGGATACAATGTTGGGTGTTTACTTGTCGACGGGGCTACGACTACAAAGTTTCCCTCGAGGACTGAGACTCTGCCTACGCCATCGCTACTATTGATTGACTCATCGACTTCCCAGTTGTTGACCCCCCTCGCTGCCTTTGCCTTCGGAGTCTCTTTCCCACATTGGTGGAGTATGTGCCATCCTGTGATCGAGAGGACGTTCACCTTTTCGGACACTGAACTTGTTGGTGACTGGAGGTATTCATTTCCTCTTTATCTGCTTCTTCTTTGTCATGAGCGGCCATCTTGCTCCTTTGTTCTGCCTGGGGTGTGCTCTCAGCGACGGCCATGTTTGGAGGAATTTCGGCGCTCAGGCCAGGGCTGACGGTGTTCTTCTCGTTGCTTTTGTCTGATCGGCAGGCGATGACCCGGACTGGAATGCTTTCTGATCTATTGGATGCTATGTATTTGATGTTCTTCCCCACTTGCGGTTGCAGCTACTATGTCCTGTTGTTTATCATTGCTGATGGGGTTGCGGCTATGTGCGGGTTGGGGAGTCTGGGTGTGAATGATTTTGGCTCTCCTTTGATTTTATGTCTTCCAAACCGATTGTTGTATATGGTGTAGGGGGTACTATATGGCTGGGGGGTCCGGGAGTCCTGGTATTTGTTGGCTCCTCCCCACCTTTCCTTTTATGGGAGTTATAGATTAGTCCTCACTTTTCTTACTCCCTATATCTCATGTGATATCTTGGGTGTTATGATCTTTCTCTTTTTCTTTCTGTCTCTTACTTCTTATTCTATATTTCGGGTTTATTGGGCGACAGACACACTGCTGGGGGGGGTAGGCCATAGCCTTCGCATGCGTGTAGGGTGGGGGTTGGGGGATGGGTTTTTAATTTCTTTTCTGTTTCTATGGTGCCTTGTTTTTTCCTCTTTAATTTATTTCTTCTTTTCTTTTCTATTTTGAGTCCGTGTCGATGTTGTTGATGGGCGGGTGGCGGTAGACATTTGTTAGGATCTTGGCTCCGATACCCTTGCTGCGCACCTTATGGGCCGCCATACCGCCTGGGGGGATAGACATTTGGATTGCTGGGCTGTGTGTGACTCTGTCGCTACTGTTATATCACGTCTACGCGGACCCTGCTCTTTTAGTTTATATTTTCTATTTTCTATTAAAACAAAACAGTTGGACTTTAATAGCTGCTATAGAAAACTTTAAAATTAACCTTCACTGCTCCTGAGGCGTGATAGCAAGTGATCTACAGTGTAACTGCTAAATGCTCGCTTATTGATATTGATATGCTATTGCGTCACCGTATTGCATGCGCCTGTGCTTAAACAGTATTCGTGGCCGGCCTGAGGGTTGTGGGCCCGTATTTGTACTTTTGTGGATGCACTAATAAAGGTTTTCAAAAATATAAAAAAAAAAAAACAGTGCAATCGGACAGTTTCAATAGATAGCCATCCGTAGGTAAGTATTGGTCAACATGTTTCAGCACTATGCGGAAAAAGTATACCAAGTGCTTTCATCAGGACCTTGTAGATGTTAAATGCTACTGCAAAAAGTGAATAAAAGTGATTTAAACTCAAAACCCAAACAACATAAAGGATGCACTGTGAAACAATCTTCTCACAGTCAGGATTCCTTAAACCTCTTGGAAAATCTATAAGAGAAATAAGAGGTATATACAAAACAGTCTTGGAAAGAAAACAGCATTTTTGCCTTCAACAGTCTATGTGGCTAGAAATAGCCATCAGGTATGCCCTCATGGTGGGCTTGAACAAAACCATCAAACCTTACCTCAAGAGTATGGAGGAAAAACCTCACCCCACCTGGCAACAAGCTCAGGGCAAAGGAGGCACCGCTCTAGGAAAGAAACACACAACACCAATCCTTAATTTAAAAGGTGGATTGTACTTTCTCACTGCTCGAACCAGCTCACTCTTAGCATGTTCAAATCCCCTCATTCATATTGCAGGGGATGGTGGTAAGTAATGTAAGCACATCGTATATACATCGTGCTATATTCGAGGTATACAGACAGTAGTTACCTTATGTCATCTCTATGCACAAAAAGAGTCATTTACGTAAACCACCTGATGTAATAGGTGTACCATTCAGACTTCAAAAAGTCCCGTACTGAATCTCTCGCATACATCAAAAAGTTTGGCCAGTATGTTTATCTGTGCAGAATGCTTAGCCAAAGCATGTAGTTAGTCTTCTTTCATGATCCAACCTTGTTAAGGAATCACAGTGTTCCACAGTGTATCCTTTATGTTGTTTGTGTTTTGAGTTTAAATCACTTTTATTCACTTTTTGCAGTAGCATTTAACATCTACAAAGTCCTGATGGAAGCACTTGGTATACTTTTTTCCGCATAGTGCTGAAACATGTTGACCAATACTTACCTAAGGATGGCTATCTATTGAAACTGTCCGATTGCACTGTTTTTAATTGTTGTTAGTATCAGACATGAATAAATTTGGAGTCTGATAACGCTTCAATTTTAGAAATCACATTACACTTTTGCACTGCACTATTCTCCCATACACTCAACAAAATATATCTGCTCACATCTGTATTGACAAATTTTGAAAACATCCTTGGGTTCCTCCATCATTAGGGTGGAGTGTTAGCCCTGTGAAAGGAGACCCAGATGATGAAGCATGTCACCTGGAATGGTGAGTGATGGGAATCCATACAGATTTTTTGTATTTTTAAAGAGTTTTGGTTAAGTCTTGGTATATTTTTTGCTCTTCTTAATTAGACTCGGGGTATATATTGTGTATTGGCTATTGTGTAATGGGGCTGCATTTCCCGTTGAGTCTTTAAAACTTTGGCCTCCGACCCTACTTAAAATATAGTGTGTTTTGACTGTACACAGTGTGCAGGATTTTAAACAAACTTACATGGCGTCATGTCCACTCCCCACCTTCTCCTCCTCCAATGTTGTTTCTCTGGTTTGACCTATGCTGGCATTTCAGTAATATGTTTGCATGGTACAAACTGAACATAAATTACTATATCAGCAAAGTCACTTCATGCTGTGGAAGACCAGAAAGTAATTGACAGATTTCTTAAGTTAATCACAGTCACTATTAATTACTCTGGGTCGCACCCAAATCCATCGTTTTTTCACCCACCATGCCACTTCGGACAGGAACTAGCCCTATTCATGGCCCTCCAGCAAAAGGAATAGTCCAGTGTCAGCTACCATGCCAGGTCACCTCTGAGCATCAGCACAGGAAACCTCAGACCAGGTTAGGCCCATTTCAGCCTCGTCAGTAGGGTCTGACGTACATCTTATTGCACAGTGAACATGGAGCCCGCCTCTGGGCATATGGGCATAATACTTGGGACATGGCACGGAGGAATACAAAAAATGTTGTGGGTGAATTGCATGAATGAATCTCAGCCACTGTTAATTATTCTGGGCTGCCATCCAATCCTGTGCTTTTTTGGCCAATATGCTACCTCAGATGTAAACTAGCCAAATGCAGATCAGCAAGGGTTCTGAACCAAAATGACAAGTCCAGGCTGAATTGCCAGGCCAGTTTTTATCTCAGCAGGGACACCAGTAACCCCAGACTTGTTTAAGCCTTTATCAGTCTTAGTAGTAGGGTTTATATTTAGTCCCTGAGCACAGTGAGCACAGAGCCCTCATCTGGGCATAAACATACCACTTAGAACATTACACTGATTCATTAGAAAAATTGCTGGGCCAATTAATCTTTATCGATGGTTATAACTTTTGCCTGCAATTCAGTCCTTTGTTTTTTACACCCATGCCACCTCAGACAAAAACAATCCATATGCAAATAAGCTATGCTCCAGTCGGAACAAAAAAACAGGTCCTCAACTCAAGGACACAAGCAACCCCAGATGGGTACGGCACAGAGATATGATACAAATAATATACAAGTAACACAATTTTGCCACCTTCTTTGTAAAGTACTTGCTCATGAATCTATCCCCTTGGAACTCTGCTAACCACCACATAAATGGCCTTCAGACCTTCCCATATAAAACTAAGATGCATTACACGCATAGCTTCATTGTGAAAGATGATTGTCAATGCTTGAAAATAGCCTCAAGGGGAGTGTAGACAGTATGATGAAAGCTACATCACAACATAGTATACACAACAAAAGCTAACATGTTATGACATTTATATTTTCTTTATTGTTTGCCTTTATATTAAGGGTTCTTCCTGCTAAAAAAAAAATAATAATTGTCAGAAAATGACAACCCACTGGCAGTCAATGTGGTAAAAGGACTTGAGCAAGAATATAATTATTTTCATTTTCTCATGAAATGCAGAGTGGAAGGTCTTCAAGGCCTGCAAACAAAGATCAATGGGTATAGCATTCTACAGTGTGGCTGCTTGTAAACCAGATGTTTTGTCACTTGAACAAAAGGTTTGTAAGGGGAGCAGCTGCAAAATGGAATGGCGGATGAATGGATATTCCATATTGGGATGTAGCAAACAATTCTAGATAACAAAGATTAAGGTACAAGTCCTAGGTAGGTTTTGTGTACTATAGAAAGGGCCTTGAAATCCACATGTAATTCCACTGAAAGCCGATGTAGTTGAGCAAGCAATGAGAACATATGATAAATGTTTTGACATCTGGTAATCAATCTAGCCACAGCATTAAGAGATGTTGTCACAGGCACAGCAGGGTTTTTTGACGGCCGCAGAAATAGATCATTACTGTAATATGAGCATAGAAGGATCATATGCCTTACAACAAGGCTGTGGCTTCTTAAAGAAGAATAGAAAAGATTCACAGAAGGACTTTCAGTTGAAAGTGTCAGAATCTCACTGGGATTCATTGTAGGCTATCATTGTGATCTCCACACCAGAAGAACCCCCAGATAATGGACCATTGGCTCATATGACAGTGCATGGTACACCATAAAATTAATGTGGTACAGCCTGAAATATGTTCACTAATATGGTGAGGGTTGAATCATAGTTGAAACATGTTCCTTAATAAATCTGTCCTGGCAGCAAGAGGCTAGAATTATGGGTGCCCATCCTTATTTTGTATGTTCCTTCATACTTTCTTTGCTGACAAATTTCTCTGATTGAAATTCCTTTTTGACACTTCATTTTATATCCTCCTAGACCCCATCCGAACTATACTGGTGCTTTTGATGGCTTTTAGAGTCTATACTATCCTTGCCCAGGTAATCTTGAGATTATCCCTAATCCCACTCACTATGCCCCCACCATTTTTACCTACCAATTCGGCTGCTGTCTTGTGTATTTTTAATCTGTAGGTGTAGCTACATTGAGTCCATTGGTGCCTTCAGCAATGTTTGAATAGTGCCCAGTGAGTTGTATAGATTGGAATCCAATGCTTTGGACTTCTCTACTCGAACACTCTACTTTTTGTGCTCTCTTTCAGTCCTCTACTTGTCTCTGGCTCATGTATTTTTAGAGTCCTGATGATGACCCTTCTATCTGTTTAAAGGATTAAAACGCCAGTCAACTAGTTCTATAGACCCAATTTGATTGCACATAAGAATAAAATGGGTCTGTTGTTCTTACTTGGTACTCGCTGTTGATCACGTATTGTCACACGTGTGTATCACTTGTATGAGAGCACCGAGCATATTTTTCACTGCACGGTCACATTGCTTTTAATGGTTTTTACATACAATTGAATAAACTGATAATTGTATGTATTTGTACATTGAATGTCATATCTATGGTCTTTGGACCACTGTTCTTTTTGCTACTGTACTTTTAAATAATTGCAATTCCTGACCTAGCACACATTGAAATGTTAATTAATTTGAGAAGTTTAATTGGGTGCTGCTTCTAAATGCCCCATGCTCCTTGCCGTATTACAGTAAACAAAGGATTCTCTGGGGCGTTTCCTCCAGTAGGACACACACCCCATAATGGTGTGGAAAATCCATTTCAAGCAACAATAGATTTTGCAAGGGTTTTCATCAAAATTCACAACAGAGAGTTCAGCAAAGATTTTGCTTGGCAAATGTAATGTAATTTCTTCATGAATCCTCAATACATTTATTCATTACGTTATCTAGTCTAATTTTTATTCAGCAATATAATTCCAACAATGTAAAAGGGATTATAAATGTTCAATTCATTTCGGTTAAAACCCTTCATCAGGAGTTTTTGCTGTGTAGAGGAAGAGGCACTCCGTTATGAAGAGGTCTGACACCTGCGCAAGCGACGTATATCTCCCCAATGTTCTACCCTTCTAACTCAGTTCCTGCAACATGTTGGGAACAACCCTCCCTTTGACAAGCACACCCACCTACAATCACGAGCCGCTTCCCCAATCGCCCCACCCTGCCGCCAGCAGCCCCCATAGTTCCCAAAATGTTCCCTGGTTCTCCTCTTTCCCCCTCGTTGATGCCTTTGCAACTGTATACCGGTAACATTCACCTCCCCTCGGCTGCTCGCCTGTCTTGAGCCAGTCGAAATTTAAACAGAAGCTCGGTCACAGTTTCAAGTTTTCTTATATGACTCCTTAACAAATTTGAATGCAAGTCATGTCAGAAGGTATATATGGTTGCTTTTGTTTTCTATGTTGTAAAACCGAATAAACACATTAAAAAATCAGGAGATTATGCTCATCTGCCAAAATAACATGCAACAGGCAAATTGGCTTTTTAAAATGTATCACATTTTGCCATTTTAATTTGTTAAAGGTGTTTACAAAGAGTATTCGCAATCTTTCCAAGCAAGCAAAGACAATGATTAGAGCATAACTAACATCCAGTACTGTAAGTGGTAAAACTCCGTCATTAACTAAACAAATATGCATTCTCTTCTGAGGAAAGCACAGCAGCACGACACATGATACCAGGAGTAAGCAGTGGGCGATAAGGTTCTAAAAATGTCGGTTGCATTATTTTGGCCATAAATCTTTTTCTTGGTGACGATGAGTGGCAGTGAAATTAAACTCTATGGAGTTTTTTCATTATAGCTCTTAATTAAAATACCATGCCATATGTATTGCCATTAACATTTTCTTGCTGCTTGCTGACTTTTTTGGTTTCATTTGCATGTTGTATACTGTGCTCTCTGTGCTTAGATTTTTGTGGCTCTCTTATTTTTATGTTGCCTTCCATTTGAGTGTGCTCATGCTCACTTCCTTGCTTACAGAGGAGTGAGTAAGCAGAGGAAGCACTACAGCTATGTGAATGGCACAGGTGTTTAGACAAAATATTGGAGAAAAATATTGGGGCATATTACCAACAACTAGCGATAATTATCGCTATGTTGGTTTAGCAGCGATATTTTTATCGCCGAGCTGCGGCGATTTTTATAGCTTAGGAACCTTGCTATTATCAATGTTTATCTCCCAAGCGATAAAAATCGGCCGAAATGCATGAATATCGCTGTAAAGTCAGCGATATTCATGCATTACGGAGCTAATGCTCTTAGCCATGTTATCCACCTACCATTGGATAACATGGCTAAGAACTGCTCAGGGGCAGGTGTTAGCTTTTGGAGATATTCGCGCTTAGCGCGAATATCTCCAAAACTTGGTAATAGGAGATAGCGATGTTAGCGACTGTTTCCAGTCGCTAACATCTTGGCACGCCCACTTTGCATGTCATTAGTGATAAATATCACTGACATGCAAAGCGGGGCCCAAGATGGTCGCTATCTCCTACTAGCTGTCGCTAACTGGTGTTAGCGACAGCTAGCTAATAGGGAGATAATTTTATCTCCGCTTTCTTGGCTTTTAAAGCCAAAAAAGCAGAGATAAACCCCCTTGATAATATGCCCCATTGTGTGTACAAAATATAATTTCAAAAATATCGAGGACCAAAATATCATGAAGGTATGTTTCTATAGGTAAGCAACGTTTTACTCTATATAACTCCACATCTATGTACCTTGAGATATATATATGTCATGTGATCAAGCGCTCTGTGTAGCGCGAAACGCGTCATGATGGCTGGGAGCACCAACACCAAATAAACCACCTTGCACAAAACTTGGGTCCGTGTCCGTGTTTTCAGGACAAGCTGAGCCTGCCTTGCAGCCAGATTATCCTTGGAATATATATATATATATATATATATATATATATATATATTCACTGAAAAAACAATAGGTTTCAGGCCTTATATAGTAAGGAATTAGCATTTAAAATACCTTTAAAATTCACTCAAAAACTATACGTTTTAGGGGTGTTATAGTTAGCTGGACATTTCACTCGTACAAAACCATTGAAATTGCTCCTATATAGTTAGTTGTACTAACTATATATCGCGCACCCGCAATCCACTGCTGATGATGTCACATATTACATCATTCATGACAATGTCAGTGACATCACTGATGATATCTCAAATGACATCACTGATGACATCACTGATGACATCATCCAGTGAATGTGGTTTGCTTCATTATTTAAATATTCATTATATATAGCAATTTGCATTGAAGAATGAGTGGATATATTAAAATAAATATTTGGATGGAGGATTTAGTAGCAGTGTAATTGACTGTTTACTTGACCAATTTACAGTGTCTCACTAAATATAGTGGATAGTGACTAAACTGTTTGAATATCTGTATCTCTTTTTCAGTTCTTGTGTAAACAGGTACTCCAGTTGGTTACTAGCTATGTGAAAGTCTGTATTAGTTATTGATTAGTTAACTGAGTATTTGTATGGGAGAGTGAATGTGTGTGTGGTTCGGTGGGGGGTGTGTGACTGCCCAAAGATGTGTGAATAGTTGATTCACTAGATATATGAAGTTAAAACTACATGTTCTAACAGTTGTTTGGGTGAGTGAATATCTTTATGGGTGTGGTGTTGAGCAAATATATTTCTCAATGGTACATGTCCAACAAACTAGAAAAATAAAAGGCAGTGTATGTGTCAGTTGCTGTATATAAAGAAGTATACATAAGACTCAATGATTGTGTGAGTGACTGTATGGATAACTTTATACTTGTAATAATGATTTTATAATTCACTAAGTATGACTTACTATCTAAATGAATAGATGAAGTTGTGTTTGTATAAGTGTGTAGCTAAGTAAATATGTAAGTATGATCCATTGTTTGCATAAGTGAGTAGGATGACTTCATATGTGAATAGGATGTGTGCTGGTGTGTAATGTCGATTTAGGTGTATAAGTATTTTTGATAGTGTTCTATTGTTCATTGACAGCATGTATGAGTGAATCTACAGGTAAGTGATTAGATGTGTGTATACATCTATGAATCACTGAGTGGGTTTTTAGATACTTGTATTGCTGTAACAATGGATTCAAATATCATACTCTGTATTTTACAAAGAGTGATGAAAGATTTTGCTAGTGTATGAAAAGGTGTATGTGATTGTCACGTGGATGATGTAATCAGTGATGTCATCAGTGATGTCATTTGAGATGTCATCAGTGATGTCACTGACCTTGTCATGAATGATGTAATAAACAACATCATCAGCAGTGGATTGCGGGTGCGCGATATATAGTTAGTACAACTAACTATATAGGAGCAATTTCAATGGTTTTGTATGAGTGAAATGTCCAGCTAACTATAACACCCCTAAAACGTATAGTTTTTTTAGTGAATTTTAAAGGTTTTTTAAATGCTAATTCCTAACTATATAAGGCCTGAAACCTATGGTTTTTTCAGTGAATTTCAAAGGTTTTTTAAATGCTAATTCCTAACTATATAAGGCCTAAAACCTATGGTTTTTTCAGTGAATTTGCAAGGTTTTTTAAATGCTAATTCCTAACAATATAAGACCTGAAACCTATGTTTTTTTCAGTGAATTTCAAAGGTTTTTTTAATGCTAATTCCTAACTATATAAGACCTGAAAGCCCACCAGGAATCTCCAGTATGCGCCAGGGGACTGCATTGCAGAGAGGTGTAATGAAGCCACGCCCCTTTTTACACCTCTCTGCAACACAGCCCCCGTGCATGTTTGAAGAGGGGGAACTAATTCCCCTTGAATACTGGGGGTCCCTGGGGGCCAACTAGCCCACCTGGAACCTCCAGTATGCGCCAGGGGGCTGCATTGCAGAGGTGTAATGAGGCTATGCCCATTGTTACACCTCTCCGCAACGCAGCCCCCTGGTGCGTTTGCAGAGGGAAACTAATTCCCCTTGCATACTAGGGGTCCCTGGGGGCCAACTAGCCCACCAGGAGCCCCCAGTATGCGCCAGGGGGCTGCATTGCAGAGAGGTGTAATGAGGCCACACCCTTTTTTACACCTCTCTGCAACGCAGCCCTCGTGCATGTTTGAAGAGGGGGAACTAATTCTCCTTGCATACTAGGGGTCCCTGGGGGCCAACTAGCCCACCTGGAACCTCCAGTATGTGCCAGGGGGCTGCATTACACAGAGGTGTAATGAGGCTATGCCCCTTTTTACACCTCTCTGCAACGCAGGTCACTGGCGCGTTTGCAGAGGGGGGACTAATTCCAATGCATACTGGGGGTCCCTGGGTCATATCTTATCATAACTTTTTAGGAAAATACAAGCATTTGAATATACACCAAGATTCAGCGCTTCAATAAGGACTCTAAGTGATATGATTTGATTGGACTTATTGTGCAAGTGGTGCTGTGCCAAACTTTTGAATATTCTCCACTACTCTCTACCACTTACTCTCTACTACTCCAATACTCTCTAATACTCACTCTCTACTACTCATTCTCTACTACTCTCTACTACTCTCTCTCTACTACTCACTCCCTACTACTCACTATCTACTACTCCCTACTACTCACTCTCTACTACTCTCTACTCTCTACTACTCACTCTCTACTACTCTCTACTCTTTACTACTCACTCTCTACTACTCTCTCTCTACTACTCACTCTTTACTACTCACTCTCTACTACTCTCTACTACTCACTCCCTACTTCTCACTCTCTACTACTCTTTACTACTCACTCTCTACTACTCACTCTACTACTCACTCTCTACTACTCTCTACTACTCACTCTCTACTACTCTCTCTCTACTACTCTCTACTACTCACTCTCTACTACTCTCTACTATTCTCTCTCTCTGATACTCACTCTCTACTACTCTCTACTACTCACTCTCTACTACTCTCTACTACTCACTATTTACTACTCTCTACTACTCACTCTCTACTGCTCTCTACTACTCACTCTACTACTTACTCTCTACTCACTCTCTACTACTCACTCTCTACTACTCACTCTCCACTACTCTCTACTACTCACTCTAATATTCACTCTACTATTCTCTACGACTCACTCTCTGCTACTCTCTCTACTGCTCTCTACTACTCTCTACTACTCACTCTCAACTCTCTATTACTCACTTTCTACTCTCTACCTCTCTACCTCTCTCTACTTCTCTCTCTACTAGTCTCTACCTCTTTACCTCTACCTCTCTACCTCTACCACTCTACCTCTCTCTACACGCACACATATACACATATATATATATATGCATATATATACATATGCATTTATATATATGTATGTGTATATATATATATACATACATATATAAACATATATAATCTGCATATCTATATAAATACAAATATAAATGCATGCATGGATATACATATATGCATACATATGCATGGTATTTACATGAAAGTTTTAAAAACACTAATAAAAGCAAAGCTAAAAACCCACCTCATTACAAACAGAATGGCTTTAACTTAAACGAGGGCGAGATCTATTGCATTTTCAATGCTTGTTTACTTTGGTTCCATCGAGAAGGCCTTCATATGTGTCACACATTTGCCATAAATTCTGAATGTTAGCACTCTAGTTGCTAAAAATATCACTGTAGTAAAGCTACTGCTCACCAGGGAAGTCTGTTGCTGGTATTCAAAGGGCATGTTTCAGTCTGCATGTCAGAATTTTTGTAATGAAATAGAAGAGGATTTGAGAAGTCACTCAAAATGTGCCCTAATTTTTCTTTCTGAAGCACTAATCATACTTTCTTTGGCAAAATGAACCCCCTAATTTTGTTCCCTTTTAAATTAAATGTTTTCAGACTTACCACTTCATTCCAATCAAGATGGCTTCTGGTGTGCCATACTTTTGTCATAAGTAAGACTGTTAGCGCTCTAGTTGTTCTTTAGAACACTCTGGGACATTCTGTCATTGGGCTATACTTGGGCTACATCTGGGTAATATTTGGGCTACATTTGGGCTCTTTTGTCTCTGGTGGCCATCTTGGGAGACAGCATGTCAGAATGTTTTAATGAAATTGAAGAGGATTTGAGAAGTCACTCAAAATGTGCCCAAATTTTTCTTTCTGCAGAACTAATCATACTTTCTATGGCAAAATATACCCCCTCATTTTGTTCCTTTTTAAATTAAATGTTTTAAGAGTTACCACTTTATTCCAATCAAGATGGCTTCAGGTGTGCCATACCTTTGTAATAAGTAGGACTGTTAGCGCTCTAGTTGTTCTTTAGAACACTCTGGGACATTCTGTCATTGGGCTATACTTGGGCTACATCTGGGTGATATTTGGGCAACATTTGGGCTCGTCTCTGGTGGCCATCTTGGGAGCCTGCATGTCAGAATTTTTTAATGAAATAGAAGAGGATTTGAGAAGTCACTCAAAATGTGCCCTAATTTTTCTTTCTGCAGCACTAATAATACTTTCTATGGCAAAATATACCCCCTCATTTTGTTCCTTCTTAAATTAAATGGTTTAAGAGTTACCACTTTATTCTAATCAAGATGGCTTCAGGTGTGCCATACCTTTGTAATAAGTAGGACTATTAGCGCTCTAGTTGTTCTTTAGAACACTCTAGGAGGCTGCAGTAGAACACAAAGGAATCAACTGACAGCCTCTGTCCTTGTTGGATGTACATGTTTTACTGAGAATGAGAAATTTCCTAGTTTACACAAAGGAAAGTTTCAATTCTATTAAGGACGCGGAGGCGAGGATTTTGCTAGTCCTTTCTCCACTTTATTGGACAGCACGTTAGAAGTATAAAGTAAAAACAAGAACCATGAACTACCCTAACCAACATGGCAGTGGTAGTCATGGCAATATATCAACCAATCAGAGTCCATACAATCAGCATAAAGGTATCCCACGTCGGTAGTCCTTCCTCTTTCGGTGCCGCTGCTGGAAAGAAGTCCTTCACCCACTAGTCCATTTTCTGATCAGAGCCTGGGGAAGAGAAATAATAATAATATCTCGTCCAGAACAATGTTGAAAGAATCTAACACATTGCAATGAAAATAACAAAAGATAATTGCAGTAAAACAAGATACATCAAGTAAAAAACATATCAATCAAATGTATACATCAAGACATAGAAAAAAAATTACCACCTTCGTATGAAGAAACAATTACTGGAATCCATAAGTCAGGGAGGGAAGGCTAGATAAAGCCAGGGTGGGAAAATCCTCGCCTCCGCGTCCTTAATAGACTTGAAACTTTCCTTTGTGTAAACTAGGAAATTCTCATTCTATGTCAGGAAGCGTAGGCGAGGATTTTGCTTGTTTAAAGCTTACTCACCACTAAAGAAGCAGCCTCATGGATTGGCTTAAAATAAAACTTTTTGAAAGTTGAATCTGAAGACCAATCCGCTGCATTCATAATATCTTCCCATCTGCCCCCAACTTGGACAGCCTTGGAAGCCATAGCGCCTCAAGTGGAGTGAGCTCCGAAGCTTGAAACATTGATACCAGCCTCAGACATGATCCACCTGACCCATCTGGCTATGGTGGGAGAAGAAGCCGCCTTGAAAGGTTTCTTTATTGCAATTAGTAATTGTCTCTCGCCCGGGGGGGCGGACCTCCAAAGTTACATCTTCATAAGTTTTGAGGCAACGAACTACACATAGTTTAGGAGAATCCGGAAAAGCTGGATAAGATACTGATCTGGTATTGCACTTAGTTCTCCTGGAGACCCTAAACGTGACCCCTTCAGGGGTAAAGACTCTGGCAGAAATATCAAGGGCGCAAACATCGGAAGCCCTTTTGCATGAAATTAGACAGAGGAGAATAGCTAATTTAGCCGAAAGCTCCTTCCGTGAAAGGTATTTATTATCCTGCCAGGAAAGAAGGAATCGCAAAACCACATTCACATCCCAAAGACCGGAATAACGAGGCTCCTGGGGACGTGAAAGATGAATACCCTTGAGGAGTTTGCAAACCCAAGGATGCTCTCCTACAGGAGAACCATCCACAAGGGCATGACCCGCAGAAATTGCTGATCTGAAAGAATTGATGGTACATTAAGCAAGTTTGTCGTGAAAAAGCTTAGCAAGGAAGTTAAGTACTTCTGTCACAGAAGAGCCCATGGGATCCAGGTGTTTTGCCACACACCAACGAACCCATCTGTTCCAGGCAGATCGGTATCGCTTAGTGGTACTAAGGGCCCAGGCTCGCTGAATGAGGAGTTCAGCGTCTCTCGAAAGGGAGTCGTTAGACCAACGTCTCCTCAAATCCTCCAAGCCATGAGACGTAGATGGCCTTGGAGAACCAGAGGATGAGGGTGACCCAAAGGATTCGTTAGAATGAGGTTGAATATCGGTAACCGAAGAGGTCTGTCCCATGATAGCTCTAGAAGGGACGGGAACCAACATTGAGCTTTCCAGATCGGAGTGATCAAGATTAGAGAGGCCCGTTGTCTGCGGACCTGGGCTGCTACCCTCTGAATGAACAGGAACGGGGGAAACGCATAAGCTGGGAACTTGGACCAATCCTGTAGGAAGGCATCTACTGCTTCCGCACCCGGGTCCGGCTTCCAGCTGTAGATCCGGGGAAGTTAGGCGCTCCACCTGGACGCAAACAAGTCCAACACTGGAAGGCCCCAAAGATCCGAAATCTTTTGAAACACAGAAGGATCCAGTTTCCAATCGCTGGCATCCCGAAAATTCCTGGATTGCCAGTCCGCCACAGTGTTCAGATCGCCGGGGAGATACTCAGCCATGACAGAAATCTGACGTAGAAGGCAATAGTTCCAAAAATCCTTCGCAAGATCCGCTAGGACTTTGGAATGGGTGCCGCCCGGTTGATTGATATATCTGACCGCGGTCGTATTGTCCATCCGAAGAAGGACACAACAAGAGACTTTGGTCGTGGTGAACGAACGGATGGCGAACGAACCCGCAAGGAGTTCCAAGCAGTGGATGTGGAGGTGGAGCTCCTCCTCCGTCCATCTGCCTCCCACCGAGAGGGAGCCGCACCGGGGTCCCCAGCCCTGGCGACTGGCATCCGATTTGATCACGAGATCTGGACGGGAGCCAAAAATCGCTCTCCCGTTCCAAGCCTCCATATGGTCCAACCACCAAAGGAGTTCCGACCTGGCTTCCGTGGACAAAGAAATTAGTTTAGAGTACGTGAGACCTTTGCGAAGATGGAACGCCTTTAACCTCTGGAGAGCCCTGTAGTGAAGTGGGCCTGGAAAAATGGCCTGGATCGATGAAGATAGTAGACCCACAATCCTGGCCAATTGATGGAGAGAAATCTGGTCCCGACGAAGGACCTTGCGAATCTCCTTCTTGATTTTGAATATCTTTTGAGAAGGGAGATGCAGAGAGGCGTCCGCCGTTTTGATCAGAAATCCCAAGAAAGTCATTTCCTGACGCGGAACTAAGTCCGACTTCTGGGCATTGATGATGAACCCCAGAGACTGAAGAAGAGCAATGGTAATTTGAAGATGATGCAGAAGGAGAACCTTGGACTGATTCATTAGAAGAATATCGTCCAGGTAAATAATTAGTCAAATTCCCATGGTGCGGAGGTGCTCTACATCCGGTCGTAGGAGTTTGGTAAAGCACCATGGTGCTGAGGAAAGACCAAAGGGAAGGGTACGAAACTCGTAGACCTGATCCCTCCAGATAAACTGGAGTAAGCGGCGATGTGGAGGGTAAATTGGAACTGAAAGGTACGCATCCTTCAAGTCCAGGCGAACCAACCAATCGTTCTGTAGCAGGAGGTCTCTCAAAAGATGGATGCCCTCCATCTTGAAATGTCTGTAAATCAACCATTCGTTGAAGGAACGAAGGTTGATGACTGGTCTGAACCCTTTGTCTTTTTTCTCGACCAGAAAGATGCTGCTGAGAAAACCATTTGAACGAAGAAAAGAGGGAATTATGGCTCCTTTTATCAGCATATCCTGAACCTCTAAATCTATGAGTTCCTGCTCTGTTTGTGAAAAAACTAGAGGACGAGGTCGAGAGAGTTGAACGGGGGAACCGTAAAACTCTATGTGAAAGCCTTGAACAGTTTCCAGAACACAAGAATCTGAGGTTAGAGCCGACCAGGCTTGAAGAAACAGAGCAACCCTGCCCCCCAGTTGAACCGGAGAAATTAGGGAAATGCTTACCGATGAATCCCTTGGAGTTGGACTGATTGCCTCCACGTCCTCTGCCTTGGCCTCTGCCTCCACGGGATGGATAGAAGGAACCCTGTCGTCCGTCATTCGATCCATTGTTCCTTCTGAGCGGACCCTTATTGGAGCCTTGTTGAAACTGGCGGCCGGAAGAGTGACCTCTGCCTCTGCTGGCCCCGCCAAAAACTTTTTTAGGGAACATCTTTTTCATGGATGCCTGTGCCTTATCTAAGGCAGAAAAAGTTGCCACAAACTTCCCTAGTTCCTTTACAAAAGGATCTCCAAACAAAGCACCCTGTGCAACTGAACCTGCTTCTGATGAAGATAACTCGCCAAGTTTGGGATCTATTTTAAGTAAAAGTGATCGGCGACGCTCTGCAGAGAGAGCACCAAGGAGGCACATAGCCCTCTGTGCCCAACCCGCTACATCATCAACTGGAAGTGGCATACCGGTCTCTTTGGAACGTTGGGCAAGTTCGATGATCTTAGTCAGGGGCCCTACAACGTCCAATAACTTATCCTGACAAGCTTTCCAGGGTCTGTCTATCCCTTTCTTAGGGTCCTTGATGTATTTGGCAAAAAACGTGCATAATTTGGGGTCTATTTCAGGAGTGGCCGCCACTCTATTAGGAAGAGAAGGGCGTGGACACTCCGAACGTAGACGCAAACGCACGTCCTGAGAGAGTGGCTGTCGAAGTTTAGCGGCAATATAGTTCGCCGTAGACTTTTCAGGAATCCACTCAGAAGACCGGGGTCTGAAAATAGTGGTTGGATCAAACATATCCATAGGTACTGGATCACCATCACCAAAATCAGAAACATTGGACTTAGGGCGCCAAGACCTGCCAAGTCCGACATCTCCTCAGAGGAAGCATCCTCATCATCATCAACATACCCGTCCTCGTCATCATCATCACCCTCTAGGGGTAACCCTTCTTCCGGGTCCAGGTCCTGGGTGGAATTACCACCAGTAAGTCCGGGTGAGTCGTCCCCCCGGTAGGGTGCGCATCTTAGCATGCGCGCACTCTTGTGGAAAACCTCAGCAAGCCTGCTGAAGCCTTCCAGGTGCCCCGCGTCACGCTTCTTGGCCATGCGTGGTGGCACAGAAAGTACACCACTGGGCCCAGCCCCACTGTCCCCCAAAGTGCCAGAACCAGTTTTAAACACATGGGCAGGCAGCTTATTGACGCTATCCTGCAGAGGTGTCAGCACCTGGGCGATAGCCGTAGACAGGAGTCTGTCCACCTCTGCAGGAGGGCACAATAGGGGCTGTTGAGGCTGTTCAGAATTATCAGCCAAATAATCATGGTCTTGACGAGTCTGCATTTCAGCAGATGAATGGGCACCCATACAGTTAAACACTCCCCAGACTAATTAAAAGGGGTGTTCCCCAACACAGGTACCCAAGGCAACACTCGACAAAGTGAGGAAAAATTATGCCAATGATGTGACTGACACGTTATAAAAACCAACTTGTTCAAACACGTTATTTCCAGTCACAATGATAATCCTGCTACCATTAAGGAGCGTCAGTGTGGGGAACGAGGCACAATTTGTTAGAATCGAAGTGCCGTGCCTCAGCGCGTGATCACCACAAGCGTGGAGAAAGCGCTGTGGAGAAGCCGGTCAGCATCTGAGAAGACGACGCCACAGACCGCGCATGCGCGCAACAGAAACGCTCGGGCAATAAGCCTACCGCGTTCAACACAGAGCTTACAAATAGCCTACAAAGCAGGACAACAGTCGCGAAGTAATATAAATCCAAAACTAGCTGTCAACAAAGATTAAATTTAACTGCCACGCCACAAGAATAAGTGAGGAGAAAACGGGACTTATCTTGACGCGGCAGCAATGGAGAAAGAGGAAGGACTACCGACGTGGGATACTTTTATGCTGATTGTATGGACTCTGACTGGTTGATATATTGCCATGACTACCGCTGCCATGTTGGTTAGGGTAGTTCATGGTTGTTGTTTTTACTTTATACTTCTAGCGTGCTGTCCAATAAAATGGAGAAAGGACTAGCAAAATCCTCGCCTCCGCTTCCTGACATAGAATGTCAGACTTCATTCTCACATGACTGAGAAAGATAATGTGAATTTACAGAAAATATGCTTTCAGTTTTGCTTATAGATCCCCTTCCAAACCATTGTGGGAAAAGCATGAGATAATAGTTTTCTTTCAAACATGATTCATGATATCCCAGCAGAAGGCTTTTTCACATGGTAAAATCACCTTAGAACACACCACAATTCCTAAAATGAGTACGGTACCATCAACAAATGATTTATAATGTAACTAAAGTCCTAAAACCCTCTATTAACTACAATGCTTTTTAATGAGGTGCTATCATGTATATTGGTCACAAGATGGCTGCCAACACTTCTTGGATGAAGTGCTGACAGCCAATCAGATCTCATGATGAGATGTGTGGTTAGGCTCCGCCCAGATATATATGTTTTTTTGAAGTTAATTTTCATAAAAACCACTGGAGCAATTTTCACCAAACATAGCAAAGGCACATCTGCGTACAGGTCCCTACAATTTTGCCAAGTTTGTTGTAATTCCGTTCAGCCATCCGGGCTAAAAGTGAGTCCAACCGCCCTATGGAAATTAACATGGGGAAAACACGTTTTGAGACCCCCCTTTTATCTCGGCCCCGCTTGACGAATCCCCCCCAAACTATCAGGGAAGGAGCGGAGCGCAGCGAGGCAAATTTGAGGAAAATTACAGGCAGATTCCTCAACCGGCGCCAAAGTTATTCCCAATAGAATGTTGCAGATTTCCTATGGAAAACAATCCTAACTATATATTCCTACTAGCTATCGCCAGTAGGTAATATATATATATATCTCTCCAAGGTACTTAGATGTGGAGTTAAGAATAGTAAATCTATACTCAATAATTTGCGCTTACCTTCTTGATATTTAGGTCGTCTATATTTTTTACATCAAGGGGCATATGTACAATAAAATGTCAGAGCGCGGAGCTGCGCCAAATTTTGCAGCGCCGTGCTCTGGCATTTCCAAAACAAAGGGATGCTCCATATTTACAACAATACGGCACAGCCCTGTATTTTCTCTAGCGCTTGTACTAAAATTAGCTGTGTAGCGCCAACGCAGGCACCCTTGCACCATAGTGCAAAGGTGCCTGCGTGGCACTGAATGATTATTTATCTGCGGAGGGTGTCCCTTAGGTCAGGGGCCGGCAAGGGATGTACTGGTTGTGCAGGTGTGCTAGCCTTCATTGGTTGTGGGACAACAGGTTGCTTGGATCCTAGCTGAAGTTGTGATAATGGGTCTTGCTACATGCCTGGTGACCCAATAGTGGCATTGCAGGTTGACACTGAGAGCTGTTATACGTAGAGAAAATCAGAAATATGTCTTTCCCATTTTCTTTACACATTCACACAGCTGGCACAACAGACACAAAACTTTGCATTAATTTGTTTGTCAAGTGGGAGTTCATCTAGGTCTGAGAGGATACCACTTGTGGTTCTTGTGGTAGTGTTGCCGTTCATGCTGTCTATTCTGCTACTAATGCTGCTGGTCCTACCACTGCTTGAGCTAGCATCAGTGCTGTCACTGGTGGTGATTGTTTGATAGATTGATATTTTATATATACACAATTCCTGGTGCTAATTTAAGCAACCAATAAAAGTCAAACTAAGTAGCTTAAGCACTGTTAAAAAAATGTGTTATTAGATGTTTCCTGCATTGCAGAAGATATGGGATTGTCTTTAGATCTTGTGGTAAGAGATTCCAGCCTTTCACCAACATATTAGATACAGAACTACCATTGCAGCATGCTTGAGAAAAGCGTGGAATTGTTAGTTGATTGGCGGATTGGTATCTGAAAGCTCTACAAGCGGTGTCATGATTGAAAAGAGACTGCATGTGGTGTGTTCAGGAAGGTGATGGCTTAAGGATGAATGACTCTGTGTTATGACACTAGAGCTTTAAGGAGATGCCTTTCCAGACTGCCAGTTAGCAGTAGGGATCCTAAAATATGAGGGGTTTTTTAACAGCCCTAATGAACAACATGCAGCAGCAATCTGAATGTGCTACAGTTCTATCAGAGGATAATTAGGAAGTCCAAAATAAAGGGAGATACAGTAATTGATTATGGAGGGTGTTAAAGCTTGAATTACAGCTTCATGTGATTCAAAGGTAGTAGACATGTTATCTTTCTCTGTTTGCAAAATAAAAAAGCAATTGCTTCAGAGTTTTATAATCTTTGATTTAAAGGAGTCAAATATAATTCCCAGATTCTTAGAGGATTCAGCAGGAGCAGGTGCGGATC
The DNA here is from genome assembly GCF_964263255.1 of Lissotriton vulgaris. Taxonomy (NCBI): domain Eukaryota; kingdom Metazoa; phylum Chordata; class Amphibia; order Caudata; family Salamandridae; genus Lissotriton; species Lissotriton vulgaris. The sequence goes on along the minus strand of NW_028244302.1, from coordinate 315,632 downwards.
AAGTTTCGTTGTGCCCTATTGGTGGACCACTAGGAAAAATTTCCAAGTAGCACATCATCAGTTGTATCTGTGTAAATGATTAAAAATCGGTAGTCGTGTAGACTGTAACTACCTTTAGGCAATCAGGAGCAGAAAACAGGCAGAGGCACCAAAAATAAAAGTTTGCCCCCATTAGCAAACCAAGTAGCTAAAGAAAGTGGCCCATATTTGCAAGTCAGGCCTGTTTTGAACTTGTAAAAACATATATCATATTTGTTGTGCAAGGTATAGGAGACTTCATGCATTTGAGCTTGCTCCAAGAAATGCTAATGGTAATAGGGAAATCAACGGTAAAAAAAAAAACACAGTCAACCAACTCACGAACCTGGGCCACAATCAGGCCCATTCACTGACCTGCCGGACCACTCCTTCTAGTACTACCAGACTGACCTGTAGGCAGGTAACTTTGAGAAATTTCTAAAGACTTGGCTCACATCATGACCCCCGACAGGGGCCGTATTCCCATGGTTCATCCTGGAAAATGTCCACAGAGCCCTTACACCCAAACCCCCTCCTGGGGCTCCACCAAGGCCACTTAACGCCCCAAATCATGAACTACAGAGACAGGGGCACAATTCTTAAAGAGGCCAGAAAGATTGGTATCCTCCATTATGAATCCTCTCGGATTATGTTATTTTCAGACTACACAAAAATGGTACAAACCAAACATAAATCATTCACTGCGGCCAAACAAAATCTCAGGGCAATGTACCTGCGCTATATGTTTTTATCTTCCCGGCCACACTAAACGAGATACAGGAGTCTCAATCACACTTCTTTGATTCCCCAGAGGAGGCCAGGGAATGGCAAACAGAAAAGAGAATTCTCTCTCAATCCCAAACGGAAGCCTCTTCCTCACAGTATTGCAGGTCCCTGTCTGGGTGCCCATCCTCAAAGAAGAATTCGATTCTGGAGGAACTAGGCATGCCACTTACACTCCCCCAACACATCAGACATGGATCTTGGGGTGCTATTCCCAATCACACAGGCCCATGACCAAAACCACCTAACACCAAAGGGCCCACCAGGGGACCAACCTGATATTAATAGGGCTACAACCTGCTTTATTCTAATTCCTTGTGACGGGGTGTCTCTGAAGTCCTACCTGTGCTCTACGGAGGGTTTGACTGGAGAGTTGAGGACCTTCCAATGGTGGGGCTCATGCCTTGTTCACCCATACAAAATCCGAGAGGTCACATGACTCCACCCCATTTAGGTTGCATCAGTGGCTATTTATGTGTGTTTGTCAAGGCAGCACATGCTTCTGCGTGGATAGTATGGAATGGGAGAATTGATGGTAGGTCTGTTTCAGTTTCAATGTTTGGTCTTTGTTCTAAATAGTACTATTTTTGATTCCAGGACACATATGCCCCACCTCGCTCAGATATTGGAGAATAAAGATTGGTCCAGTTTCCATTTGCCAGAATTCCTGACCTAGGAGGTGGAAAGCAATAGCTGAGTGATTGTGGGTAAGGCTGTAGTGCCAAAAGTCCTGCAAGGAGATGAGATCTCTGAACCTGTCTGCATATTGAACCGCAGACATGTTTTCTATCTTAAGTAAGATACAACAGTGAGACCGAGGGCTGGGAAAAGAACATATTGCGAAAGAGCCAGCTAGCAATATAGACAGTTTATATGAAGGGATATTTCTGAAACAGGCATGTCCTGTGGTTAAATCCCTATATCTTGCACCTCGGTTTAGGTGACTAGCATCTGACTCCATCACCATATCCCAATTGAGGATGAAAATGGTCCTTCCATACCAAGACTGTATGTGATCGAGCCACCATTGAAGTTCTTGGCTGACTTACTTGGACAGGAGATCCTGGTCTGAGTACAATATGCCCTTCTTCGGAATACTCTATTTTGAGAAGTTGAAGGGCTTTATAATGGAGAGGAGCCAGAATAATTGCTTGAACTGAGGATGCCAGAACACCCACGAGATGGCCAGTGAAGAGTAGTAGTCAGTTTTTTGAGGTCTCTGAGTATCTCTTTTTGATAGCTTGAATCTTATGCTGAGGTAAGGCTAGAGTAGCATACACAGAGTCTATGGCGAGAAGGAATCAAATCTGACATTTGATGATAAAACCCAAGGCCTCTAAAGGCTAATCGTCAACAGAAGCTGCTGTCTGAGTAAGGTGGGATGTGGGACATCATAACATTGTTGTCCAAGCAAATAATCAGACGAATACCTCTGGCTCTCAAGAATTCTGAGACTGGCTTGAGAAACTTTGTGATGCACCAAGGATCCAATGAGAGACTAAAAGGCAGTGCCAGATATTCATAGGTTGTCTGCTTCCACTGAAACGTCAGAAAAATACAATGGAAGGAGAATCAGTATTATCAAACACGCATCCTTCAGATTCAGACAAACCATGAAGTCCCCTTCTCTTAGAAGGACTCTTAACAAATAGAGTCCCTCCATTTTGAAGTGTCTGTAAAGGATCCAGGTGTTGAGCTCTTTGAGTTTGATTACCTTACAAAAACCTCCTCCTTTTTTGTCTACCAGTTGCTCAGCAAACCTCTGGGATGAAGGGAGCAAGGGTAAACAACGTATTTCTGTAGCAATTGAGATATCTCCTGGTTTATGAATCGTTATTTAAGAGTGGACAAATGAATATGTTTGGGAGGAGAAGTCTGTATTGGAGACCCATAAAATGCTAGATGAAATCCTAAGACTATTTGTAAGACCCATGCATCTGCAGATATCTGTTTCCAGTTGTGAAAGAAGAATCTGGTTCTGCCGACCAGATGTGATTAGAAAGAATCACAATGATTTACCCTTGAAAGATGAGTTTCCTGAGGCTCCTCTGAAGCCGCCCTGCTGGTAGCAACCTTGGTACCCTCTGTTTTTAGAGAGAAAGAAGGGAGAACCTTGTTGGTTGTCATTCCAAGGTAGTATCAATATTCTTAAATTTTAACACATATTACACCACAGCAATAGTTCATGGTTTGTTTGCCAGGAACATGGATTTATTCTATTGTACATAATTGTAATTGTGCTTGTCACAACACCTTTACCCTGTCCCACACCTATCCAATCACTCCCATTCTTCGCATCAAACCTTCCCTCTATCACACTGTGAGCACTGTAAATAGCACACGTATTTGAAGTATAAACAAGTGAATACATTAAGTAATGTAAATGTTTTGAATTGAAAAGCATTTAATGAATGTACACGTAAATGGAGTATATTCGAGTGAATACATGAAGTAACATTAATGTTTTGAATTGAAAAGCATCTAATGAATGTGACACTCAGTAGAATAAATCCATGTTCCTGACGAACAAACCATGAACTATTGCTGTGGTGTAATATGTGTTAAAATTTAAGAATATTGATACTACCTTGACCCTTTCTCGAACGTAATGTTATGATAACCCAGGTCGGGTAGTTTTATTTGGTTTAACCCCGTTAAAACTCAACACGGTTATCATTCCAGGCAGAGTGACGGCATTGTTGTCCTCGGAAAGAGAGGGTCTGAGATAAAAAATGTGATGGCAGAGTGGCCCCTACATCTTCCAGCCTTCAGAAAAAGGTAAGTTTGGAACACCTTCTTACAGAAAATGATGTCTTGTCTAATTGACATGGTGGGACAACTCTTACATGAACAGGTTGCAGGTGGCAATTTATTGCAAAACGTCTTTGGAAAAGGGTTTACTTGACCTGCTCTAGAGGTTAGCTGCCCTCATTGGGGAGGTGGTCCACTCCGACAAACGAGGATGGATCATATCCTCTGTGTCAGCCTAACTATAATGTCCCTGTAACCTTTGTTTTTTTTCAGTGTATATCTACGTTTTTTTAAAATGCTAATTCCTCACTGTAACTTACCTGTAACCTTTGATTTTTCAGTGAATTTCCATTGTTTCTTAAATGCTAATTCTTCACTATAACTTACCTGTAACCTTTGATTTTTCAGTGAATTTTCCATGGATTTTTAAGCAGCAACGGTCTTTGCAGAATGCTGTGTAAAGAGGGCAGGATCTTTGACCAGCTCTCAGAAATCCCGCTGAGTAGGACTTATAGAAAGTACTAGGAGGGCTTCTTGGTCCCCAAGGTCCTTTATCACCCAAGACAACTTTATTCCCCAACTAGCACTATGCCAGGAGGCATGTTTGCAGAGTGATGCAGAAAGGACGTCCTTAATGATTCACACAAGTAGTGCCTGTATGATTCTATGAGTGCCATTGCGAATTACAGAATACCTGGTGTCTGTGACAAAATGTAAAGCACATCTATAGACATATTTGAGATACATTTTAGTGTAGCTATTTAGTAAGATACTAATATAACTTACCCCTCTGTATTCATTTGTCAAAATAACTACATAAAAAATGCATTTTCTTTCTTCACTGCAACACCGGAGTTTGCAATGACATTAGTAGTGTAAAACAGATATATAGACATATTTTACAGAAAGTTTGAGTCTAGCTGTTTAGTAACATATTAGTTTACTTTATTTTAACAACATATTTTTAAAAAAACAACAGAAAAACAGTCTCAAAAAATAACTTTCAATATCTAAACACGCAAACACAACATATCTTCCAAACAAACCTTAAACTATGGGGAATCAATGACTGATGCAAAACTAGCGCAATGCACAAAGTCTGACAAGACCCTCTCCAGAGGGACGAACAAAAAATAATAATGTCGGGCAACATCCATGTTCGACCATCTAAAGCAGAGTGAAGATGGAGGATCAACTACTTTAGTGGCAGCAGCAAAAATTTCTGGTTAGAAACTCCCTTCTGAGGTGCACACTACTGCAACAGATATGGCTCCAGAGTTGTCAAGAATGGCCACGTACTGCATGGACTGTAGTGTTGTTATAAGTGCTGGTGAGCAGTGCATTACAGATATATTTAAAATGCTGCCAAAAATCATACATTGTGTTATTCCCCTTTTTATCTTTTTTGCACATTTCATAATAGGAGTTTAAGTGAGCAACAAGAAGGCAATGCAAAGCTGAAGAACCCCTTCACTTCAATAGCAGCACAACAACACTGAAGCAAAGATGCCATTCAAAAGTCCAATCTCAACTTCAAGATTTGGCTCCACAGTTTTCCCCAATGGTCTCATAATGCATGGATTGTGGAGTTGTAGTTAGTGCTGGAGAGCAGTCCTTAACGGCCCTTCACAATGCTGGAAAGAATAATAAACGTTGATTTTTTCTTTTTTGACATGCATAGTTTTTCTACATTAGCAGGCATTTTCTTATCCTACGAAATGGTCTTCTAATATCTATCTGTTGTTCATTGTATTATCTTTATTGTAACATTACTTACATTTAACTTGCCATATACACAAGTCAAACCATCCCTCTACAAATAAATAGACAGCTAATTGTTGCCAGCTATCATCATTTACTTTCTCACTTTTTAAATATAAGTCAACAGCTGGTGTTTAAATATTCTAATAAGTGCATCAACAACATATACAAACATACTCTACTTTTTACAGAACATTTTGAAACCTCTTTTTAAAACTATCCACTGTAACCTCCCAGCTGAGACGCCCTCCCACTGTCCTAAAATAGCACTCACCTCCCTACAGGCGCCGTGACTCGCTCCTCTCCCACGAGCCGAGTGGTCGCTCCCAGGGTCCCTGCTGACTGCTAGTATCGTAGCGCTGAATTGCCGATTACATTGCCTTCCATTCTCACGTGCTGTATGCTGGCTTAGCGCTTTGCTGTAGTAGCGCTTTGTGTATTGTATCTGTGCTGCTTAAATTTGTCTCAGCGCGTTTGCCGCTAGCGCTCCACTGTGCCCCCCCCTCCGCCTCCATTTTGTTTGTTGTGCTAGTCATCGTGGGCCCGCCCCGCCTCCCAGCTGAGACGCCCTCGCCCCTCCCCCTCCACCATCCATATATGACAGGAGTTCCCGCGCGCAGCGTTTACGCGCAGCGACCGCGCCCAACCCGCGCCGAAGGTGCGCCAAAGGTAAGCCCGTCTACGCCCGTCCGCGCCTGGCCCGCGCCCAGCGCCATACCCCCTGGCCCCCGTCCCTCCCAGTCCCCCCGCATTACCTACGATGCCGCCACCCTCCTAGCCCTTAACCCCGGTCGCGCCCACAACTGCGTCCAAGCCGCCCCTGGACACACCCAGGGACCTTTCTCTTGCTACTCCTGCAAATTCATCGGCACCGACAACATCTCAGCTACGACCACAACACAGATTCCCGACCCCAACCACCTACAGTGCATCCTTCTCAACACTCGATCGGTCCACAGACACGCCATTGACCTATGGAATCTACTAGACACCATCTCTCCAGACGTCGCCTTCCTAACAGAAACTTGGATGAACGCTTCCTCCGCCCCAGACATCACCATTGCCATCCCTGAAGACTATAAGATCACACGCAAGGACCGCACCGACCACACAGGAGTGTCATATGGTTATTACGTTTCCATAGATTGTGTTAAGTTAGCATGTGCTTATTAAATGTTTAAACGCCATATTTTCTTTCTGCTTCGGTTTGCACACGACACCTAATTGTTATTACAGCTTTTAACCTAGACGAAAGATGTGATTTATTTCAGAATAATATATTATTGTACTGGTATCAGTCGTGCCTGGAACACTTGGTACAACTGTCTGCACACTGAGAACTGCACACTCTAACACAAGGTTACTGTAGGCCTGATCCTCGCACTACGTTAGTCATAACACAAATAATGTTTGTGCCAACTTTGGGCTTTACGTGAGTTCAAGATACAGTTACAGGGAATGAGAAAACACACTTGATGCTGGACATGCTGAGAGCTGGTAGCTGTTGATGTGATCTCCTCCTACTGAGAATTTGAGGTATGGGTTCGCCCAGCTAAAGCCCAGATGAGACCTTCTTAGATATAATATAATATGCTAATTAGGGTGCGCGAAATATAGGTGATACAGAATTCTATAGATTTTGCATCATAATATGTTATCACAGTTTGCTTACTATGGATTAGTGACTATGCTGCTGACTCTGATTTTTATAATATGTATGTTGATATTATACAAGATACTGCGTTTGAGAATGTTGCATTGAAAAAATAAACATTTCAAACTTGCACGTGTTCTCATTGCCTCCCAGTTTCGGTTTGGAATGGTAATATAACGAAAGAGTGTTCATGTGTTCCACGATACCTGAGGTATTCTAAGTTCATGTTCTGGATTGTCTAAGACATCGGGAAGTATTCACTGCTGATGAGATACTGTAGCTAGCCTGGTAAGGGGATTTCTGAAACATAGGTGAGTTGTGGGTCACCCTGACTCACCCAGGTTCTAGGTCTCTGAGCACAGTTCTGTGAGAGAACGGAAACCCTGTGACATGGCGCCCAAACGTTGGTTGGCCCTATAACATGACACTCGAGTAGTATATCATTCAAACCTTAACGCCTACATTCCCGTTTCCGGAAAACGGCAGTGTCGGAAAAACCTACCTATTTTTGAAATAGGTCATTTTCAAGCTTGAATCTATCTAAAACGGTTTCCTTGAATTACTACCCAGTTGTGCTACAAAGTATAATTTGTTTTTTCTAATTCCTGTGCTAACATGGCTCAAGCCGTGGACATCCCGCAGCATAGTCACATTGCGGTGCGTGACCATTTGCGGATGTATGATGTTCCTTTGGAAGGCTTGGCTGTGGTTCTGGTGGTGAGCGCGGAACATGCTTACCCGTACGAACTGTTTTATTCGTGGGTGACATTTCCGGAGGTGAACGCAAATACTGGTGTGTTTCACTCATACACTGCTTCAGATGTACCGGCTGCGTACGCTCCGTACAGAGCACTGGAGGTTCCTATTGACGCTTGGCAGCATGGAGTTTGGTTTGGTGGCGCCCTACCGCACGCTTTGACCGCTCCGAGGTTAGGTCCTTTGTCCATTCCGGGCACTAATTGGCCTGCTTTGGGTGGATTTACTCCTCACCCTCGACGTAACGCTTGTAACGTGGGCGAACTGCGGCAGCTTCATGAAGTCGCGGTGGGAGTGATTAGAGCGCTTGTTCATTACATTGGACGTAATGTTCAAGAAGCGGCCCCTAGAGGCGCACAGCTTCGAGCAGAACATGCTGGTCTGAAAATCAACCCGGTCATGGTTAATTCCGTGATGGGTAAGAAGCCCCAGGGAAAGGACGATTTTCCGTTCTGGCTTGCTGAGAAATTAGGCCAGCTGGAAGCTGTGTTTCCTAATACGAATCCGGGTGATAAACACCGGATTCTTACACTAAGTTTGCCGAAAGATCTGGCTCCTGACCTTGCTGACTGTGAGACCTGGGGAAAAACTTTTGCGGCGGTCTATTCGAGGTGCTATGGCTCCCCGTCTGTGACCAATCTAGGTGGGGTCCTTAAACGTGTTCAGGACTACATGGACCGGAGGCGGCTGTTGAATTGGGCATGCGCCTGTGTGGCTCCTTTGAAGTAGTTTGCGGTGTGATCCTTGCGAATGTCAAGGGGGATGCAGTGAACTTTCAAGTTGCTAACGCATTAGCGTTGGTTCCCGAGCCCGACCGACCCCGACAGTTAGCAAAGATTATTGTGCATGCTTACGCAATGGTGGGCCGCAATGCAAAGGGGGTTAAAACTTTTCCTGAAAAGGAGAAGAAACAGCCCCAGAGTCAGACATCGGAAACTAGTGGTCAACAAAAGTCCAAGAAACAAAATTGGCCTAAAAAGCAGAATCAGGGTAAGCAACAACAACAACAAATACAGGTTTCTGCTCCTGCGTCTCCATTGCCTGCGCAGTCGGATCGTGTTTATGATTTGCGCGACCGCGCGATGATTAAATCGCCTGAGAGGTTTCAGGCTTCTGAACAACGCTCTCCTCGTTCCTTTCAGGACTCATCGGCTCCGTCAACCGGTGGTGGAGGTGGCGGCAGGGGCCGGGGTGGCCAGCAAGGACGTGGTCAGCCCCGCCCGCGTTCCAGTGGAGATCAGCAGGAAGGCTCTACGCCCAAGAGACCTCAGTTTGCCACGAAGAAAGTCGCTGCCCTGACCGCGCATCGTTATGCCCCAGATAGTGAGAACGCGGCTTCGGAATCTGACGTGGGCTCTGATCTTGCTGGACAGCGCTGCAGAGATTACCATAGTGAGAGAGGCCCTCCGTCCACTGTTGAAGGTGACAGCGACTGAAACTTTTGTTGTGATTGAAACAGCAGATACGCATGTTGAAATTGTCCTGTTAATTGAAGGTGACATGCAGCGAACTGTAAAAGGGGTATTTTGGGAAAATCTCTCGTCTACGTATGACATTTTGCTTTCGGAGGCTGACTGGCCCCCACCTTTTGTTCTCGCAGCTCCGCGAGGGGAGGAGGTAATCCTACCCAGCTTCGCGCACACAGTGCCGAGGGTGGAGGCGCTGCATTTTGCAGAAGAGTGGGCTCTGGCGCTTGTGCCGGCTGTGTACCGCAATCAATGTGGCTGGGATAAATTGTCACCAAGCCATGAGATTCCTTTACGGTCACAGCCACAGCCTCAACCCCAATATCCCATACGGCGTGAAGCGAAAGCTTCAGTCGCAGCTATCCTTGAACAATTGGAATATCAAGGTGTAATTGAAACGTGTGTGTCACTGATGAATAACCCTCTTTTTACTGTGAACAAACCGGACGGATCATATCGTTTGGTTTTGGATTATAGGCATTTGAACTCGCATTGCCGTAACTGTGCAGTACAGAATACGCACGTCTCTGCGTTAGTGAATAGTCTTGAGCGTAAACGGTTCAAAACCACGCTTGACATTTCCAATGGTTTTTATGCACATAGATTAGATGGTCTAAGTTCCCAATGGACCAGTTTTACGTGCGCCGGAGTGCAAAAAACGTTCAAACGACTCCCAATGGGCTACAAGAACAGTCCGGGAGTTTTTTCCGCGCGCATAGTCTCTCTTTTGGAGAGCTTCGACCCAGTTGCTTGTTCGTATGTGGATGACATTTATCTCACAGACGACGATCTTTGGGAGCATCTGTGTCGAGTAAATAGCATAATTTGTAACTTTGCTGACATGGGTTACAAGTTTAACTTTGCAAAGTCGCACATTGCAGAGTACACAGTGTTGTTTCTAGGTTACGAGCTTAACCATGAAGGGAAGGGTTTAGCACCCCATTTCCTGGAGAAATGTGCACAGTTGTGCTCTCCGACAACACTGAAAAAAATGCAATCTCTTCTGGGTTTTCTGAATTTCGGGAGGACTTACATTCCGGAATATGCCCAGCGTATCAAGCCTTTGTATGCTTTGATACAACCATCTTTTTCCAAATCATGCTGGCTGCCTGAGCATTCGGCCATTCTGCAGTCTTTGCAGGCTGATTTGCTCGCTTCTGAATACTTACAGACTCGTGATAACCAGACCAACCTGGTGATAAGAATTATCCCTGGGGCGGTGGGTTTCACGTACCTGACTTTTAATGAAGGAGATACAGTACCCATTGCTTACAAGTCACACTTGTACACTTCGGCTGAATTGCGTTTTTCCACTGTGGAGAAAGTTTTAACGGCTGTGCAGATGGCAATTCTTAAGGAACATGCCCTGTCACAAGGAAAGCGCATGTTGGTTGTTACCCCGTGCCCTGCCTTAGAGGCGGTTACGAAAGCCAGTGTACCTAATTCCAAAGCTTTGCACCCTCGGTGGATTCAATGGGCTGCGTCCTTGACGTCCCAGGATGTCACGTTTATTTTTGACGCCACCTTACGGTCCCAGGAGTATTTACAGTATGAGTTTGTTCATCCTGCTCCATTAGCAATGCGGCCGTTGGAGGATTTCCATTGCATCATTTACACTGATGGTTCGGCGCAGGTTGCGCATGGCTCTAAACATGCCTACGTTTCCGCTTGCGCCATTGTGGTCGGTGCCATGGTGAACGATGAGTTCAAGTCCAGTGTCGTGCACACGCAGACGCTTGGAGACTGCACCGCACAATTGGCAGAGCTTCGTGCTCTGATGCTTGCATTGGAGTACGCAGATCCTAGTGTGACGACTTTAATCGTAAGTGATTCTTACTACTGTGTCCAGTCTTACAATGAAAACTTGTTCTTTTGGATTCAGAATGATTTTCGTGACTCCAAAGGTAGCACAATAAAACATAAAACAATCTGGGTCCGAGTGGCGGAACTTAAAGAGAAGCTGCCACTCGTGTTTGTGATTCATACTCTCGATCATCAGTGTGTGGGGGTCCACGCTGTTGGCAACTCGCTTGCTGACGAAGCAGCGAAGTCAGCGGTATCAAAATACTTAGTCGCAGCAGTCACGAGGTCCAAAAGCAAAATCGATGATGACATCTTGGCAGCTGTAGCTGCAACGGAGAAGGGAGGTAAATATCCTGCGGGATTCCCTTCTAAATACACATACCACTTAAGTCCCGATAAGGTTCCTTATGTGAAAATCCCTGAAGTTGGCGAGCGTTTAGTTCCCAACTCGGATCGCAGAGCTGCTTTGATTACAGCAGCACATGAAGGTGTGGCATCTGCGCATGCGGGCGTCTCGGCCACTGTAACTCAGCTACAACAGAGATTCTGGTGGCGGGGTCTGTACAAACAGACGCGTGAATATGTTCTTCAATGTAACATTTGCCAGCAGATTAAGCCTTCTACTGCTGCGCGTCCGCCTCAGACACAGTTGTACATCTCTAATAAACCGCTTGGTTGCGTTTATTTGGATCACTGCGGTCCTTTTTCTTCTGATACTGCGTTTAAATACATCTTAGTAGCAGTTGATTCATGCACACGCTTTGTATGGGTATGGCCGCATCGAAGCGCTGATTCGCGGCTGTCATTAAGGATTTGCGTGTCTTTGTGGGAATTTTTGCCTGTGGTACTTTCCATTCGGACCAGGGCCCGGCTTTCGCCTCTAAGGCATACAAGGCTGCTATGGTTTCGTTGGGAGTCCAAGTCAAGTTTTCAAGTCCCTACAGACCTGAGGGTAATAGTGTAGTAGAACGAATGAACCGCAACTTAAAGCAATCTTTGACAGCCCGAGTTATAGGTACTGGTAGAAACTGGCTAGCCCACCTCATAGGCGTGCAGCGTGCGCTTAATAATCTCCCTAGAAGGTCTCTGGGTGGGCGGACCCCATACGAAATGCTCTTTGGTATCAAGATGTATGTACCTGACCTTGATGGGCCGGACTACAAGGCCCAGGCCGGGGCCTTTGACGTAGATGAACATTGCAATGTTTTACAGAATCTACAAAAGACCAGAGACAGTCTTGCAAAGGAACATTTGCCCTCCACATCGGATGATGCGTTGCAGATCCCGGTAGTTGGCTGGCTGCCCCAAGTTGGAGAACTGGTTCGAGAGAAGATCGATAACAAGAAAGAGTTTGGTCCCTCATATCGAGCACCAGTTCGAGTCCTTGGAGTGAAGGGCACAAGAACAGTCATTTTACCACCACTTCCAGGTCGTAAGGAAAACAGATTTATTTCTATTGACAATGTCAAGACACACAGGGTGGCCGATTCTTCATAGCATGACACCGGCTGTATCCTGTCCTTCCATGGTGAGGCACTCTGTGCTGGCTATTACATCTGGTGCAGAACAGGAGGTGTCCCTCGAGATGCCTGCCATATCCAGTCCTTTATTAAATACTATTCCTGATACTAACATTGATGAGCTAAACTACACTTATCCTGCTGATTTATCGATGCCTGATTTGCAGACCCGTTTGGCAGGCCAGTCCAGATTCTCTTTTGACTCTGTTTCGGAAACATCAAAGAAACCCACAAACATTGCAAGATATGCCACGTTGTTCAAGAAACATTTTTTAATTCCGCCTTTGACATACATTTGGTTGCTCCTATTTTCATTCTATCTTTTTATGTCAATTGGTTTTGTGTTTTATTTTTTCCGCCTGATTGATCGTCACTACGTTAAAGAAAGAACAGGAATTCGGTACCTTAATGGAACATTGAACCCTCTTTCCTCTTCACATTCTGCGCACAGACAGAAACGAAACTTAAATACGGTTAACATTACAGCTTGGCCTGTCCTTGATGGGATTGTGTGGGATGCAGTTAGGTTTCAGATACACGTGCCTACTGAAGTGATTAATGTTCCAAATGTGCTTAGAGTAAACATGGGAGATGTGATTAAACAAAATGTACGTTCTGATGATTGGGATATTCAGGCCGTAGAAGCATTATTCTCGGATTTGAAATATTATGCTGCCTTCGATGCTGAGGATCTGTATACAGATTCTATTAATTATGGTGATTTGTTTTGTTTTCAACACTATGGTAATCATTTTTTGCATAAGACAAATTCCAGGAGGGTTGCTGTAAATTATACACAATGGGAACATTGCCCTGCTCCATTCAGTGGCAGTTCCAATACATTTCTGAAAAAATATACCTATTTTACAGACTTTGATCAGTCTAATCCCGAGTCATTTTATTTTAAAATGACACAAAAGCCCATTTCCAAAGTTAGACTTACCGATACAAAATTACTGTATTCGAAGTCCTTTTTAGACAGGTTGGCTGTAGATGGCTACGAGTTCTGGAAAGGAACAATTGACCTTAAATCGGTTTGGGGTACCAAAGATTGGCAGGTACAAGGCACTGAGGCTTTGCACCGTGCATGTCTCATCCCAAATCACATGTTGTTTTTAAATTCTACCATTTTCCAGACAACATGCTTTGGATTGGCTACTTCTAAAAAATTAAATACACCGTCCATCCCAGATTTAAATGAATATAAAGGTTGGGGTAATTTCACTGATTCCTCCATTCAAGGGTTGCAAACTCTTTTACACAATTCGTCCTTTAACATTTCCAGTTTGGATTCCAAGGGTTGGCTGGTATGGCAAAAGAGTGCTGATTCTTGCCAGCGCAGATTTATGGGTTTGGCTGAGGGGTTCACAAAACTCAGGCCCGATCCACGTTTTGAAGAAGACTATACTGTCACGACTTATTCTGTGGGGAAGCTGTGTCAAAATTGGTTACAGCATTCAACTTTAGCTGCAGTTAAACTACATTTGTCTCAATTACATGATAATGTGGATTTAAACGACTTTACAAAAGGCCCTGCTAAAGGTAGATCTAAACGATTCCTGTATGCAATTTACAATGAAATTTGGAAAGTTAACCAGGTTGAGGCTGCTAAACGCCTAAGGGCTATTGATCAAGCTAATTTGGAAAAAGTGCTTGCAGTGGTTGATAACAGCATTAACACGCTTTCTTCCCGAATTTACACTTTAAATAATATTGTGTCTTCTGTTGTCGACATTGTACATGATGAAGTGTCCGTGTTGTATCATGGTCAAAATCAATTGCGTTCTGTGATGCAGTTTGCGTGGACACTACAGACTCTTAAGTCTGGTCGAGTGCCATGGACTTTTTTGAACATATCATCATTATTTGCCCCGTTTAATTTGACTGAAAAACAGCGCATGTTGTCAATGAGAGATGCTACATTTTCTATGTTACATATTGAAAAATTAGAATCCCTGCCATTTTCGGTGGCTGAAGTAACTGCAGCAACATGGCTTATTCATGGTGTTATAACATTACCTTTTGCTTTGTATAAATTTACAAATTGTATGAAATATATTGCCATTGGGCGATATGAACCATTAGGCAGCGCTTTCCTACATGAGACATGGTCTTTACCATACACTTACAGATGCCTTAAGGAGGGGAATGAAGTGAATCTGAATGGTGAAGAATGTACACAGTCCCCTGACCGCTCACTTATTTGCAGACACATCCAGTTGCATGGTTCTTGTAATCAGGACAAACCGAATTTGGCCTGTGTTTTGAAAGGGACACCAGTTCCTGCAATAGTTCCCACGTTCACGTTGTTGTCCAACGGTAGTTATTTACTTTTAAATAACGAGTTTTGTTGTGGGTTAGAGGCTGGTATCGCATATGTGGTTACCGTGTCTGAAAGGGTCGTTTGCTGCAAGAATGTGTTGTATCCACCCACGCATGGGAATTCAGAAGTTTTAATTTGGCCAAGAATACCAACCTTGAGAGCTGAATTCAATGGTTTAGGCCGTATAAGAGCCCTTTTGTCTCAAAAACAGGTGGCCCTGAGCTCTGCCCGCGAAACCTATGTCCTTCACATAGCAAACACATGCACAGAAGTACAAGCGCTTTTAAGTACTGATTTGCTGTTTCATTTTTGCAAGCTGGTTCATCAAATCTTTAATGCCTCCTCCACATCCAGCCTCGCTCATTTTTTTAAAATGGTTAGCAGTGGTCTCGTGACTACATTTGAAAAAGTATTTGGTATTATCCCTGCGTTCTTTCATTCTATATTCGCTAGTCTGTTTGGCGGATTTCCTGTTTTGCTGGCTTTGGCTGCAGGCGTTCTGGTGATATTTTATTTCATAAAACATGGATGCCCATCCTGCGCAAGGAAATGCACAGCACCTACTGATGCAGTTTCGCAACCGGATGCTTGATTATTATGGATCCCTGCCGCTTGCGACTTTAAGCACGGCTTTTGGATTATCTTTCAGATTTTCCTATTTCACCTGTGTCCAGCCTGTGTTTCATTGCCTGAGCTGTGATTTCGACTGGGCCATTGATTTGTGTCTCTGTTTACCGACTTCTCCTGACGTCGACTTTGATCAGCTGATGTCCCCCGTAGTGGCTCATGAGTTGGTCTGTTCTGGCGAAAGGGTTATGGCTGTGGCAGCGATGCATGGACTAATGGGTCAGTGGGACATTTTCGCAGCGGCGCATGACTTTCTGGCACAGAGCGTTCTCGAGAACCCACTGAGTTGTCCTCTGATGATGCTAGAGGATTCAGTACTGGAGGAGCACGTATGTTCTTTCCCATTGCTTAATTGGATGGCTGAACTGTTTTCGGATGATGACAGTGATTTCATGTTGGAAGCTGTTGCTACATATTTTGCATATTCATTCAACGAGGAATGACTCTGAATACTTCCATCTATATGGCACGTGACTTTTTAGTAATTCTGAATGGTGCCAATTTCAATACGAACATTCGAGTTTCTCATATGTTCAAGGCCTATTTATTATATTTAGGCCTCAAGTTCGACTTTTTATATTTTGTGTGGCCACTATAGGCATTCATACATATTTTTTGTATTTTTTAAATTTTACAGACATTACATACATTTAGCTTGGCTCAATATCATTGAACTCTGCTTTCAAGTCTTGCCTCTCATAGAGTATTGGCTTATATATTTGTCTTTTGACCGTCCTCGGACCATTGGGGGGGGTGTCATATGGTTATTACGTTTCCATAGATTGTGTTAAGTTAGCATGTGCTTATTAAATGTTTAAACGCCATATTTTCTTTCTGCTTCGGTTTGCACACAACACCTAATTGTTATTACAGCTTTTAACCTAGACGAAAGATGTGATTTATTTCAGAATAATATATTATTGTACTGGTATCAGTCGTGCCTGGAACACTTGGTACAACTGTCTGCACACTGAGAACTGCACACTCTAACACAAGGTTACTGTAGGCCTGATCCTCGCACTACGTTAGTCATAACACAAATAATGTTTGTGCCAACTTTGGGCGTTACGTGAGTTCAAGATACAGTTACAGGGAATGAGAAAACACACTTGATGCTGGACATGCTGAGAGCTGGTAGCTGTTGATGTGATCTCCTCCTACTGAGAATTTGAGGTATGGGTTCGCCCAGCTAAAGCCCAGATGAGACCTTCTTAGATATAATATAATATGCTAATTAGGGTGCGCGAAATAAAGGTGATACAGAATTCTATAGATTTTGCATCATAATATGTTATCACAGTTTGCTTACTATGGATTAGTGACTATGCTGCTGACTCTGATTTTTATAATATGTATGTTGATATTATACAAGATACTGCGTTTGAGAATGTTGCATTGAAAAAATAAACATTTCAAACTTGCACGTGTTCTCATTGCCTCCCAGTTTCGGTTTGGAATGATAATATAACGAAAGAGTGTTCATGTGTTCCACGATACCTGAGGTATTCTAAGTTCATGTTCTGGATTGTCTAAGACATCGGGAAGTATTCACTGCCGATGAGATACTGTAGCTAGCTAGTAAGGGGATTTCTGAAACATAGGTGAGTTGTGGGTCACCCTGACTCACCCAGGTTCTAGGTCTCTGAGCACAGTTCTGTGAGAGAACGGAAACCCTGCGACAGGAGGAGGAATCGCTATCGTCCATAAGAAATCAATCCGCATCTCAACCAGCTCTTACGCCAACCTCGCTAACTCCGAACACCTTCACTTCCAGATCCACATCGACCCCAAGACCACACTCAGAGGCACCCTCCTCTACAGACCACCAGGACCCCGCGCAAAATTCAGTGAAGACATCACAGACTTCATCACCCCACACGCGCTCCCCTCCAAAGACTACATCCTTCTGGGAGACCTCAACTTTCACCTTGAAAAGATCAACGACCGCAACACCGCCACCCTCTTAGACAACCTCGCCAACCTCGGACTTAAACAACTAGTCACCTCCCCCACCCACATCGCAGGTCACACACTCCACCCCATCTTCACCTCCAGCAATCATGTCTCCTTCAGCCACACTACGGATCTCCTCTGGACTGACCACAGCTGCGTTCACTTCACCTACAACAAACCAAAACCCACCAACCACCTCCAACCAACTCTGCAAAGAAACTGGAACAAAATCACCACGGACCAGATCTCTGCATTGCTCCTTCTAAACACCCCAGCCCACTCTTCTAACGCAAACGAAGCCGCCGCCAACCTCACCCTATGGTTATCCAACACCGCCGACACCTTAGCACCACTGAAAAAACGTCAAAGCAAACCTGGCAGCAAAAAAGCCTCATGGTTCAACGATGATCTTAAGAAGTCCAAGAAACTCTGCCGCTCCCTTGAAAAGGCCTGGAAAAAAGACCCAACCACTAGCACCAAGGACGCCTTCAAAAACGCCACCCGCACTCACCACCAACTAATCCGAAAGGCCAAGAAAACAGCTTTCAAGGATCGACTTGACAACAACGCCCACAACAGCAAGGAACTTTTCAACATCGTCAAGGAATTTTCCAATCCCTCGGCCAACTCCAACGACATCACCCCCTCTCAAGCCCTCTGCGACTCCCTAGCCTCATTCTTCCACAACAAGATTGCAGACATCCACAACAGCTTTGACAACCAACCCGGAAACCAACCCACCCTACCATTTGCTGAACATTCTCCCCTCGTGAACACCCTTAACGAATGGAACCCAATCTCCACTGAGGACACAATCTGCCTGATGAATTCCATCCACTCAGGATCCCCCACAGACCCATGCCCTCACCACATCTTCAACAAAGCAGACTCCGTCATAGCACCGCACCTCCGAGACGTCATCAACTGCTCCTTCAACTCCGCCACCTTCCCGGAAGACTGGAAACACGCGGAACTCACCGCCCTTCTGAAAAAACCCACAGCGGACCCCACCGAACTCAAAAATTACCGCCCCATATCGCTCCTTCCATTCCCGGCCAAAGTCATCGAGAAAGCGGTCAACAACCAGCTCGCCACCTTCCTCGAAGCCAACAAATCCCTCGACTCCTCACAATCTGGCTTCCGAGCAAAACACAGCACTGAGACCGCCCTCATCGCAGCAACAGACGACATTCGAACTCTACTGGACAATGGAGACACAGTCGCCCTCATCCTCCTCGACCTCTCTGCAGCATTCGACACAGTCTGCCACAGCACCCTTTTACAACGCCTCAATAACATCGGAATCCAAGGAAAAGCACTTGAATGGATCACCTCGTTCCTCACCAGAAGAACCCAGAGAGTCCGCCTCCCACCATTCAAGTCCGAGGCCACTGAAGTCATCTGTGGCGTACCTCAAGGATCCTCACTCAGCCCCACCCTCTTCAACGTATACATGAGCCCCCTCGCGGCCATCGCCCGCCAACACAACCTCAACATCATCTCTTACGCGGATGACACTCAACTAATCCTTTCTCTCACCAATGACCCCAGCACCGCCAAAACTAACCTACACGAAGGAATGAAAGAAGTTGCCGAATGGATGAAACAAAGCCGTCTGAAACTGAACTCAGACAAAACAGAAGTCCTCATCTTAGGTACATCCCCCTCTGCATGGGACGACTCCTGGTGGCCGGAAGCCCTCGGAAAAGCACCCATCCCGACAGACCACGCACGGAACCTAGGCGTCATCCTGGATTCTTCACTCTCAATGAACAGACAAGTCAGCGCCGTATCCTCTTCTTGCTTCAACATTCTTCGCATGCTCAGAAAAACATTTCGCTGGATCCCCACCGAAACAAGGAAAACAGTCACCCATGCTCTGGTCACGAGCCGACTGGACTACGGAAACACCCTCTACGCAGGCACTACCGCTAAACTCCAGAAGAAACTCCAACGAATCCAAAACGCCTCAGCCAGGATCATACTAGACATCCCACGCAACGAACACATCTCTGGTCACCTTAAAGACCTCCACTGGCTACCCGTCAATAAGAGGATCACTTTCCGACTGCTAACCCACGCACACAAATCACTCTACAACATCGGACCAGAATGCCTCAACTCACGACTGTCCTTCTACACCCCCTCCCGCCAACTACGTTCTTCCAGCCAAGCCCTCGCCACTGTACCTCGCATCAACAAGACCACCATGGGAGGCAGATCCTTCTCATACCTGGCTGCTAAAACATGGAACTCACTCCCCGCTTACCTTCGCCTTACCCAGAACCACCTAGCATTCAGAAAGCAACTTAAAACGTGGATATTTGACAAGTAATCCTCCTCCCCTTTCTAAGCGCCTTGAAACCCTCTGGGTATGTAGTGCGCTATATAAATTCTCTGACTTGACTTGACTTGACTAATATATGTGTCTTGTTCTGCAACGCCTACTCTCAACAACTCATTTTCCCTAGAATCCTGCTCAGAACCAAAGAAACAAAACTGTACATCACTAGAAACATTTTCTACTTCTGTCACACTACTATGCAAAATTGTTCTACTAATTTCTTCTAAACATAAAGCAAGAGTTTTAACATAATACAGTCTTCTACCTAAAGTTCATTGTTGAGTGGTGTAACCTATATAGGGGCTCATTATGATGGCGGGCAGAGGTACCTCCGCAGGTGCTGGCTGTGGCGGAAAATGTAATTTTCCACATACTCCAGCGGCGATCCTCACGCTCGCCATATTATAATGGGCAAACATAGCCCATTTCCCATCGGCCGCGGTGGGACGTGATCCGCCATAAAAATGCGCCCGGCACCGCGGCGGTGGGAGCACATAGAGACCCACCGTCATGCAGAATGACGTCCTGACTGGCGTACAAATCAGGATGCCCCAAACAGCCCGTCACACTGCAGCGGAGAAACCACCCAACCGGAGACGGCGGAAGCATGACAGCAGAGCGCCAAACCAGACTCCCGGTCCCCTCCACCCGGTCCTGACCGCAATGGATCCAGCTTTACATGCCTTTCCGGTGCTGTACCTGATCCACTACCAGCAAGTAATGCACCGTCGCCGACAACGCCTCAGGTACGCAATCAAATAACTCCGCACACAACCACAACACACAACTCCTGGGCTGATATATGGTTCCTCTCCACACCAGACACTCTGGTGGGCCCAGGAACACATCCACAAGTGTACCCACACATGTCCTACCTGTCACAAAATCACCCCTCCGCATCCAGGTCACCCATCAACCACGAAATCACTGCAATCTCCCGGTCACGTCACCACAGCGGTGAAGATGCCGGAAAAACCTGCTCACAATGTAGTAGGCAGGGCCAGCGCCAGGCATGGGCAGTCCACAAAGATCATAGGGCCACACCTCCACCCTTCACACACTAGGCCCCCACACCTATTAGGGGACATGCTGTGTGCCCCTCCTGTGCCCCCCCTGCACAATTAACCAGCCAGGTGTACCCAGACCCTTCACCACACACACCAAATAACCAGGGAGACTGTCTCAGAAGGTAGGGGTGAAGAGGAACACCCTGCACAGAAGCTCAGGGGCAGGGAAAACCTCCTCCGCACACCTACCCTCCACTCATGTCAAGCAAACTGAGTCCAATCACAACATGAACACCCACACTGAATATGAACAACCACTTAACTGTACACACTGCCTGTCAAGTCACCCAGACACACCCCACACTGACACACAAACACTTACACATACCTGATGTCAGCAGCAATGGAGGACAATAAACGGACTAGCCAAAAGTGAGGTGGACAGTGTTAGAAAGCCATGGAGTAAGCCACAAAGAATGTGTACATCACATGCATGAGAAGGAATATATCACAACACTCTTAGGCCATCACATCGGACATGGCAGGCACAGTGAGTGCAATTAAACCACAGTGACCTCTGTGAAACAACTCAGGGAGACAGCAAGGCAAGCCATGCATAGGGATGATAGGCAGTGTCTGAAGTCAAACAGTGATCAGCCACACATCTGTCTCAACTTACTTGACATGTGTATGTCATCCGCATAACACACATGGCTCATTGTCACACTCCCTGACTGTCAAACACAAGTTGGATCCTTCACACATACCCCTCCTCCACCTACCTCACACCTGCACCACTCAACACCAGTGTTAAACGCACAGAATGGTGCAAATAATGTCCTGTGAGTACACTGACAAACAATCACACTCTCTGGGGTGCATCCACAAACATCACACACATTCAGGGATACCTGAACCAATGTTTGCACAAAAACAATAGACAAACACAAACCTCCCAAACAACATACACAGAAGTCCAACAAGCCCACATATGGCCAGCCAAACAGTGAAAAGGCAATTGGAACCCAGACAGAACAGGAGTGCACAACATTGTCACTCAGGACCAATGCAAATATACCATACCCCAACACAAAGAAGAAGTGCATCATCTCAAAACAATAATGGACACAGACTGGGATCAATGGGACAATAAGCTAACACAGACAGACATACCACACCACCCATCAAGTCAACATGGTGTCATAGTGTACCACATGCATGCACATGCACAATCCTGACAAGTGATAGGTCACAAATAGAAGGACAAACCACCAATGTGCACTCAAAGCTAAGGAACAACAATCCACCTTGCTGCATGTGACTGAAACACAAGTAATGCACACTACACCTGCAACACACATCTGAAAGTATCACAATGCACAAACAACTCACACACAATGTCATGCAAATAGAACATCATACACAGCATCTGTCAGCTGAAAGAGCCAACACAGGCCAAACACTGCATACATCCACAACAAAAACACAACAGATGCACATAACAATCCATCACACTGCAAACACAGCTGGACATCAGGGGATGCACACCAGGCAGGTACAAGGCAACATACACTCACAGCACTGTATGCACAACAAGTGTTTGCACGTCAAACAAATCAGTAGCACACACATCTCTGTGCCACAACATGTACTCCCACAACACAAATCAGCACAGCACACAGACAACATCACACTCAGGATGGGTAGCAGTACCTCAGCAAACACACATAAGGCTAACCCAACACCCACTGATGCACAACTAAGGGACGCCCATGTGAAAACAACATGACCATAGGACTGTACAGCACAACCACTTGCACTGCACATGAGCAACCATGACTGCAAACAAGTACAAGAAAATCACACATAACTAATTGGGAAACTGTCATGAGTGTCACATTGGTCCGGTGCACAGATCAGCACCACAAAGCAGAATGTAACATATGAAGTGGGGGGAGGCACACACACTGCTGACCGAAGGGAATAGGTGACATGAGAGTGAAGTGGTGTGTACATAAGTAGTGTACAGGTCAGGAGTGTACAATACAAAAATACATGGAGGAGTCACTCACAATGGGTAGGCATCAGAAGCAAAGCTAGGGGATGGTATAACTCCACATGCCACATATCATACTGGAGCCAAAAATGGCTCAAGTGACAGCAATGCATAAGAAAACTCACCAACAATGTCAGTGTGGCTGAGCAGGTCTGGACAGTGAGCAAAAACAGTAACAAGACACATGGCTCATCAACAAACACAAAACAGACTTGGCTGTCACACACTCTGCATACTCACAACTGGCAGCAACAACAAGTAGGTGTCCCCCAGGAGTGCAAGGACACACCAACACACTGCACAGTGCACAGCCTACAGCATCTACATGTGCACACAATCACAAGCACAGGGCTGACAAATCAAACAAACAGGCACTCAGCTCATGGGTCATACATGTGGGCAGTTGGCATTGCAGGGGCAGACATCAACACTACTGACAAGGTCACCCCCTTCACACTGCACACTTCATGACCTTTCAAGTGCACACATTCAAATGTACCCATGTGACTAGGAAGACAAGCCATCACATGATGACCATGCACTAACACTGCTGTTCATACATCAAGAAACACACACAGACATGATGGACCCTGGCCAGCCTGCCTTCAATCCTGTGGATAGAATCCCCCTCTGAGCTGGCAGTGCATTCAAACATGACATATGTACAATTTAGCAAATTCGGCCATAGAATGATTAGGATAACAGTAGGTCTTCACAAAAAACCCTCATTGTACCCCCAAACCTCAGAATCAAGAAGAACTGAAGTGCCTGTCACCTCTGCCAAACTCTGACAATGTGAAACAAGACATTGGCAATGTTAAAGTGGCATACAGAGCATGTGTCACATTAAACCATACCCATACAGAAAACCATTTATTTAGCAAGGACACTAACAAATGAGACAACAGGCGTAACTGTCTTTATTACATATTACACAGATAAGCATCAAAGGTAGACAAGAGCAAGGCCAGTGGCCAGTCTATACTTCAAAGTAGGCACATGTGTGCATGAGAACCTGCACAGGGAATGGGCAAACACAGGAATGAAGAGCAAGGCCAGTGGTCAGTCCGCAGTTCAAAGTAGGCACATGTGTGCATGAAAACCTGCACAGGGAATGGGCATCCAAAGTGATAAACAGCAAGGCCATTGGCCAGTACAAAGTGCAAAGTAGGTACATGAGAACCTGCAGAGGGAATGTGCATCTAAAGTGATGAACATCAAGGCCATTGGGCAGTACAAAGTGCAAAGTAAGCACATGAGAACCTGCACAGGGAATGGGCAAACACAGTAATAAACAGCAAGGCCAGTGGCCAGTCCATACTTCAAAGTAGGCACATGTTTTATTGAGAACCTGCACAGGGAATGGGCACACACAGTAATAAACAGCAAGGCCAGTGGCCAGTCCATACTTCAAAGTAGGCACATGTGTGCATGAGAACCTGCACAGGGAATGGGCAAACACAGGATGAACAGCAAGGCCATTGGCCAGTACAAAGTGCAAAGTAGTTACATGAAAACCTGCACAGGGAATGGGCATCATAAGTGATGAACAGCAAGGCCATTGGCCAGTACAAAGTGCAAAGTAGGTACATGAGAACCTGCACAGGGAATGGGCATCAAAAGTGATGAACAGCAAGGCCATTGGCCAGTACTAAGTGCAATGTAGGTACATGAGAACCTGCACAGGGAATGGGCATCCGAAGTGATGAACAGCAAGGCCATTGGCCAGTACAAAGTGCAAAGTAGGTGCATGAGAACCTGCACAGGGAATGGGCAAACACATGAATAAACAGCAAGGACGGTGACCATTACATACTTCAAAGTAGGAACATGTGTGCATGAGAACCTGCACAGGGAATGGGCAAACACAGGAATGAACAGCAAGGCCAGTAGCCAATCCATACTTCAAAGTAGGCACATGTGTGCACGAGACCCTGGACTGGGAATGGGTGAGACTGTACACAGCCATGATCAGCAACACAGCTAGGGGGATAACAATGGGCAGTCCAGGCACCGCAGTGGGAGAGACAGGTGTGTGAGGGGGACTTTGCCTCAGACTTGGCTGTCAGTTGGACTGGGAGGTGGCTGAGTGTCAGGGCCAGTTGGAGGACGGGACCTGAGAGAGAGGACCAGCTGAGGTAGAGACATCAGTGGCATTGGGAGCCAGAGGGCTGCTTGGACCGGGTGGTGTGGTGGCACGTGGAAGCGGAGACATGCTGCCCTGAGACACAGTGTGGGTGTGAGAATGTTGAGGGGTGCTTTCCACTTCTTGGGGACTCGATATGGAATTTTAGTCTTGATCGGAGTGGAAGGTGGGGCAGGGACAACAGTCACACTCTCCACCAAAGCTGTATCATGTGCAGCCGGTGGCCCTCCCTCTGGGTACCTGCTGGATCCAGCGGTATCCTTGTCCTAGCCTTGCCTTTTCCCCTCCATCCCCTGTTGACCAGCCGAACCCCCTACAGTGCCCTCTTTTCCCTGCTTCACAGGGGTATGGATGGGAGTTGAGGTTGTGAGTGAATCTGCCTTAGAGGGCTTTTTCTGCGGACTCTTAGCAGGCACCAGCTTCACAGCAGGCACAGCAACTGTCTGCCTGTCGTTGGGAGATGCTTTTGGGACAGGAGTGTCCTTGGATGGGGATGCTTTTGAGGCATATGAGCCTGGGGCCTGCTTTCTAGCTTGATGCCCTTGAGTGTCATCTGAAGGGCTTTTGTCTTTGCTCTCTGGGGTGACTTTGGTTTGTTTGGGGGATGGTGTCTGCACTCTGGTCTGCTTGGGGTGCTGCTGTTGTTTGCTGTGTGTGGTGCATCTTGAGCCTGTGGGCTGTTGTGTGTGGTCACTCTTGTCAGATGTAGCCACTGGCAGGGGGGTGGCTGAAGGGACTGGAGCTGGACTCTGAGCTTGTGACAGCTAAATGGCTGCCGTCACTGTGGAGGACAAAAACTGGACAGTCCTGTGTAGCCCACCCTCGTCTAAATGAATGCCCTCCATGAAGGCAACTACCTGTGCCAACTTCTTGTCATGGTCTAGGAAGGCAATCAGGAGAGCTGTCTGACAGCTGGTGCAGAAGGTCCACAGCCTCAACACTGAGGGAAGAAGGCGAGACGAGGGCAAGGGCAGCTGTGCCTGGGGGGAGGACTCTCTTCTCTTCTTACTGGTGCAAGCACATACAGAACTAGTGGAAGTAGTTGGGAGGATGAGCACTGGACGATGTGTGATGGAAGAGGAGCTAGAATTCCCACTTGCTGTGCCTGCCAACATCGAGGAGTCACAGCTGGCACCAGATGACATTGAGTTTGGTGTCTGGCTGTGATTCCTCAAGCACACTCCTCTCCCCCTCCGAGGCGCTGGTCACATCAGTGTCAGTGTGCTCATGTGTAGCAATCATGCCTGATGCCTCACCACTGGTGTCCATCCCCTGTCCTTCTGTGCCCTTGGTAGATGCTGCAAGAGACAGAGGCGTTGGTTCAGTTTAGTGCCATTCACACAAACATCATATGCAAGCAAAGCACAAAATAAGATGATGATACCCCCATGTTGCACACCACCCTGTGCAGTCACATTGT
This sequence comes from Lissotriton vulgaris, assembly GCF_964263255.1. NCBI lineage: Eukaryota > Metazoa > Chordata > Amphibia > Caudata > Salamandridae > Lissotriton > Lissotriton vulgaris. The sequence goes on along the minus strand of NW_028244302.1, from coordinate 289,244 downwards.
GGAATGATAATTCCAAAGTAAAAAATTGCATGGTATCATGCAAACTTGGCATAATTGACCCATATGATAACCACACAGCCAAATAGCTTGCTCATGCTTCCGTGTAACCAGACATACAGATCCCTCTGAGCATACCTAGGTCCCTGTGGGTGGAAAAGATGCAGTTCCCAACATGTTGTCACAGTCACATATGGAGTCACCATAAGGGGACAGCATGAGGTTCCGTGACAATTGTAAGTGGTGTTTTCGACTCGCACGAATATGGTCGAGTCTGGTATCTATGAACCGCAAATGACGAGTTTAGTAAGTATGCGCAGTTTTGCTGTGCTAACTTAAACCGTTCGTTTGTTATGTGGGTTTTTCATCTGTACCCACGGGTTCCATCTTAGATACGGCATCCATTTTGTCTCTTGCCCTCAAGTAGTCAGCGAACGGACGCTGTCCGCTTCGCGACCCTGGAACTCCCAAGATATTTGCGGAAGACACATGTTCTTTGTAAGTGTCTTTATGACGAGGGGGATGCTACTGTAAGGCAGGTGGCGCCGCTCGAGGCTCATCTTGCCGCACGGACGTATTGTCTCAGCCGTGCATCTCATTAGGCACGTCCCTTTGATGCCTGTATCTCGTGTTTCCCGACACCTCCCCTTTTACACCCTTTCCGATCTCCCCACTGTCTCCGTCTTCCTTTGCACCTGTCTTCATTCCTATTTCCGATCTACTTTACTGCCGATTGGAATTTGCTAATGGTGGGAAGATGGTTTTTACAGTTGGGAACCGCCAAATGTTTCCGCACTTATGATCCGGACCTCATGTGTTTGAAAGCGACCAAAGCGACCCCTCTGGGGGATGATGGTGGGAACCGGGTTGTAAACTTTTGTGTACCATGTTGTCTTATGGGTAAAAACTGTATAAAAGGAGCGATCCACAGAACCAATTTGAAGCAGTCTCCCCGAACTACACTCGATGTACTTCCTGTGACTTCTGTGTTCCCTGCAGCAAATAAACCTTGAATCTTTGACGTCAGAGGAAGTGTCCCGTGTCTCTGTGATTTGTACGCCGGAGCAGGTTACCCACGAAGGTTTCAGGTGTTGTGCCCTGGCACCGCTGGGTCCAAAAGAACCCAGTCCTTCAGTTGGCGCCCAACGTGGGGCTGCATCAGTGGTACCGGTCCAAGCCCGACGATCGTGAGGAACTTCGTGTGAAATCTCCGAGGGAAGGTGCACCCCGCTTCATCGATCCTGTTGTCGAAATAAGTGGCCCGAAGACTTTTCCCGCGAAGATTCCCGCCTCCTGACGGCTGCGACGGACTGCTGCCCTGACTGTAGACCTGTTTTGGCGCCTGGCGTAGACCTTGGTAGAGCGAGACGATAGACGGGCCTTCCTGGTGACGCCATCGATCTTTGAGTTAAGTATTTGTGGGTCGCTCCCATAGTCCTTGGTTGTTGACACTTTAGCGAGTGTCTTTGTTGTGCACGCTGTGTGAGTGTTTTTGTCGGTGACACTTTGCTAGCGTACTTTGTTGTTGTATTTGTTTGACGACTGCAGCCGCCAAAAACCGAGGGTTTTGTTCTTTGCTGGGACTTGGTAAATCCCGTAACCCTTGAAGTTTGTGAAACTCGGCTAGTGTGCAAGATGCCTGGTCGCAGTACTTTGTTTAGTTGTTTCAGACCTTGTGGTGCGGATTCCCTGCTGGAGGACTCGTGTCCGATACCTCCAGTTGGAACTCCTACTTATGACTTATATAGCAAACATGGGCTAGGCCCGATTGCTTTTAACGATTATTGGATTAAATATACAAAGAAGGACGGCGATCTTCGTTGGCCACCTCACGGTAGCTTCGAGGCGTCGATCTTAGATAACCTAGAGATGAAGTTGTTCGAACGTAAATCAAGGCCGGCCATGTTTGATGCCTTTCGGTTGTGGCGCAAAGAAGCCCGACAGAAAGAAATCAGACAAAATAAACGTAGTCAGCGAGATAATGTTGCTACCATTGTAAAGAAAGCTGAGCAGTTTCAGCGTGATAAGGAGGATAAGGATAAGGAAGTGTTTGAGAGATTACAGCGTATGACCATAGATAAATGTTATCCTGCTTTACCTACGGAGTCGGATAAGAAGGAAGAGGCAGTTGAGGATCCCTTAATGTCCTATCTTATGAAGTCACCACCTCCGTACGTACAGGGTACCGCAGCTCCTGTGGTCCCTGCCGTACCTGTTCTTCCACCTATTGTTCCTCCACCAGTTCCTCAACCTGCACCCGTTCCTCCGACTGTTCCTGCTCCTTCGTCTGTTTCTATTCCTACTGCTCCTCCGCTTCCACATACTCCTGCTCCCGCTACTGCTCCTGTGTTGTTAACCCCCGTTGTTGCTACTGTTTCTACTCCTTCTCTTGTTAGTCCTGTGTCTTATTTCTCTCCCTCTACTCGTAGTCGTAATTCTCCTATTGCACCAAGTTTTTTTCAGTCGCTTGGACCTGTTTTTGGGTCTGCTGGTTCTGATGGTCCTCAGAGACGTAGCCAGCTTCCTGGTAACAGGGAACGCGCTGCGCTATATAATATGGCGATGGGTTGGATGGACAATCCGCAGAGAAATCCACCCCGAGTTGTTCTTGAAACGTTTAGTCAATTCAACATACCAACTCAGAGATATGTGTTTGACGAAATGTGTAAGTTACTACATGATCAGATAGCGGCTAATGCGCCTGACGAGGTGCTGACCGCCCTGTCTAACCTCCGGCTTCAGTTCGCAACCGGACTGATAGTAGATACTAATGTCCGACGAGCTATTGAGCAGTTGCTATCCCTTCGTCCCGCTCCCATTCCTCATGCACTGTTTGTTGAGGATATTGAAAAACAAGACGAGTCTGGCCAATATCCCATGCGCGAAGTTCCACCGGTTTGGGTACCAGCTGATAATACTAATGCTGCCCATCCAGTACCGGCGCATTTTGAGAGAGTATGGATACACCTTCCATGGAAACGATCGGAAGTGCTTCAGGTGAAACAATCTTTGCCCGATCCTCGTAAAAATCCTACAGGGTATTATAAGGAATTATCGCAGCTCGTAGATGCTACGGTGATGAATCTTGCCGATATCGACATGTTGTTTGGCAACGTCGTACCGCAGCCGGTATGGGCTAAAATCCGTCACCAAGATCACGCAAATGTATTAGGTGGTGATTGGGCTGCCATTACAGCGGCAGATGCTGGACATGTGGCTGCTACTAAGCCCGATCAATTGATTACTGCTCTCCCTCAAAGAATTATTACGTTAATGAAAACGCTTATGCCAGCTACGAGGGTAAATTGGGACAAGTTGTCAGCTTGTAAACAAAAGAAAGATGAGAGTGTTTCCGACTTCTTTACGAGGTTTGAAGAAGCATTCATTGATCATAGTGGACAGGATATGGGTACTGAGGGTGGACAGAGGTTGTTCGTGGATAAATTTGTGTCGAACTTGTTGCCCGATTTGAGCTATAAATTAAAGAATTCGGAAAGTGCATGGGCTGTTTCTACTTCAGCTCAGATATTGGCTACGGCACAATATTACGAAAATAGGGAGAAAGAAGAGAATGACCGTGTTGACAAAAAGACAAAAGAGCTGAAAACTAAAGTGTTGTTGCAACAAGCGTATCCGCCGCGTTCCAATCAGAATGCGCCTCAACAGAATAGGTCGCAGTCTCAATCGAATAGATCACAGTCGCGTAACGATTCCTCTTTCCAAAGATCCTCGTTAGGGTATAATCAATGTGCTTATTGTAGACAAGAGGGACACATCAAATTCAATTGTCCTGCTCTGAATGAACGTAATAGTGGTAATTCGTCCAAAGGAGGCCGTGGTGGTGCACAGCAGGCATCACGTGGTAGAGGTCGTGGTGCTCAGAATGATCGCTCAGACAATTCATCTAGTTCTAATAATTGTTTCGATCAACGTGGATCATCGCAAGGACGATCTGCGCAGTACAATGTAGACGATTATTACGTCGATCAGGGAACTGACGACAGTAATTACTAGGACAGCCAAAGACAAAAGGAGGGAGTGGTATCAGTTCCGGTTGATCAGAGAGGGCCTTACGTCGCAGTTGCTACATCGGGCGTCGTTGAGCCTTTTCTGTTGGACACTGGTGCAGCGAAAAGTTCTATTATGCATTCGAAACTCCCTGGCGCACCTTTGTCTGGCTTAACAAATGTTTCCGTTGGATTCTCTGGCGCCCCCGTTAGCAATCCAGTTTCACGCCCTTTGCCCCTTCAAATTGGGCCACGTGAGCTCGAAGCTCCGTTGATTTTGACCACTGGTTGTGGCGAAAATCTTTTGGGTCTGGATTTGCTTAAACGTTTGTATGCAACATTGTATTGTTCTCCTGCGGGTGTAAAGCTTACGTTAGGAGAGAGGGTTGTCTCTCCTATGTATTTGTCTCTCGATAGGCTTCCACCGGAATTGAATTCTCTTCCTGTGTCTTTGTGGGCGACGGGTCCAAATGATGTGGGCCTACTTGATATCTCCCCTTATGTTGTTCAGTTGAAAGCTAATGTGCGGCTGCCACGTATTCCCCAATATCGTATCTCCCTTGATGGTGAACGAGCACTGTTAGCGATCATTTATGATTTGATCGAGAAAGATGTTATTGAGGAGACTCGGGGAAACGTGTGCAACAGCCCTGTACTACCCATTCTTAAACGTACTGATCCTACAAAACCGCCTGTTTATCGTTTTGTTATCGATTTACGGGAGGTAAATAAAATTGTGGTTCCTCAATTTCCTGTTGTGCCTGACATCACGGCGCTACTGACTCTGATTCCAGCTACTGCATCATGGTTTTCGGTGATTGATTTGAAAAACGCCTTTTTCAGCATCCCGATTGCTGAAGAGAGCAGGGACCTTTTCGGTTTCTCTCTCGGTGGACGTAGCTTCCGGTTCAAACGCGCTCCTCAGGGCTACTGTGAAAGTCCGTCTATTTACAGTCAAGCCTTGAAGGGACAACTGGATGCGTTTCGGTTGCCGGTTGGTGCGGCCTTAATCCAATACGTCGACGACTTATTGGTGGCTGCTGATACTCAGGACATTTGCAAAATTGCTACGGTGTCGTTGCTGCAACATCTCTGTGAGTTAAATCACAAGGTGTCACCTTCTAAACTCCAATATTGTTGTCAAGAAGTAACCTATCTAGGTCACTTATTGTCAAAGGAGGGAAGGAGATTGACCCCAGAGAGAATTGCAGCGATTGCGCGAATGGCTGTGCCACAAACCCAAAGAGATGTGCGTGCCTTTCTAGGTATCACGTCGTACTGCAGGCAGTGGATTCCTAATTTTTCATTGTTAGCGAAACCATTGGTGGCTCTTACGTGCAAGGATGTTCCAACTCCTTTACCATGGACGGAAGAATGTCAGAAAAGTTTTTCTGAACTGCGTGATTCATTGTGTTCGGCTCCTGTGTTAGGTACCCCTGACTACAGTAAGCCGTTTACGTTATATGTTCACGAGAGGGAAGGTTGTGCTTTGAGTGTCTTAACGCAACCTTTTGGTGGTAAGCAACGTCCATGTGCATATTTTTCCTCGACCTTAGACCCAGTAGCTAGAGCATTGCCGAGTTGTTTGAGAGCAACTGCGGCAGCTGCGGTCTCCATCCGACAATCAGCAGGATTGGTCATGGATAATATGCTTACGGTGATGGTTCCGCATGCAGTCGATACTCTGTTGAATCGTACGAAAACTCAGCACTTGACGAGTGCGAGGTTGTCTGGGTACGAATTGACGCTTCTGGCAAGCCACATTCAGATAAAACGTTGTAATGTCCTAAATCCGGCAACTTTGCTACCAATTAGTGCAGAGTCAGATGAAGTAACAGAACATGACTGTTACTTGCGGACGGAAGAGGAAACAAAGGGTCGAGTGGACCTTAAAAACACCCCATTGGAAAATCCGGACGGCACTTTGTATGTGGATGGGTCATGTTTTAAGTTGCCGAATGGTGATGTGACTACTGCTTATGCTGTTGTAACATTGAACACTGTTGTTGAGACTGCGAGATTGAGTCAGAATTCTGCCCAAGCTGCAGAGCTGATTGCTCTCACTAGAGCATGTGTATTAGCAAAAGGGAAACGTGTGAATGTGTACACCGATAGCCAGTATGCCTTCGGTGTAGCGCATAGTTTTGGACGATTGTGGCGAGAGCGTGGTTTCTTGACGTCGCATGGCACGAAAATACAGCATGGCCAGCTTGTGAACGATCTTTTGGATGCATTGACGTTGCCTGCACAAGTTGCGATTGTTAAATGTAGTGCGCATCGTAAAGTGACGGATGATGTTGGTCGTGGTAATGCGTTTGCAGATGAGATTGCTAAGGAGACTGCCCGGAACCTTAGTACTCGAATGTATGTGACGAGTTCGGTTAGGTGGCCTACAGAATCAAGTATGTGTGTAGATACTTTTGAGAGTGTGAAAGCAATTCAGAATGAGGCCACTGAGACTGAAAAGATGAAGTGGAAAGAAAGTACGGGAAAGTTGGATGCGAATGGTTGTTGGATTGATTTGTCGGATCAGAAAAGATGGATGTTGCCTGATGCGTATGTGCTGGCCGTTGTGACAATGGCACATGGGTTAGCACATATTAGCGCGAAAGGCATTTGCAAGTTGTTGGCCGATGTGTGGAAGAATGAGGGCATTACAAAGTGTGCTGAACGTCTGGTGAAGAATTGTATGGTGTGTCTAATGTACAATCCTGGCAAAGGAACCCCAACTCCCCCTGGCAGTTTTGCTCCTCCTTCGTATCCCTTTGAGGTGATCCAATTGGACTTCATCCATATGGAGCGATGCAATAACCTGAAATACGTTTTGGTTGTGGTTTGCGCATTCTCCCGATGGATTGAGGCCTATCCCCTCAAAGATAATACTGCTTTGTCTACTGCGAAAATCCTACTGAAGGAATACTTTCCTCGGTATGGAATGCCTAGAGTTGTGTGGTCAGATAACGGAAGTGAGTTTGTTGGAAGTGTGATGAAGAGTGTGTGTAAGGGCCTTGGAATTAATCAGAAATTCCATAGCGCCAATCATCCCCAGTCAGCTGGATTGGTTGAGGGGTACAATGGCACCCTTAAACTAAAGTTAGCGAAGATTCAGGCTACGACTGGACTTTCGTGGCCTGATGCTTTGCCTCTAGCATTACTGTCAACTAGGGCGACTGTACACTCCCGTATAGGGCTTAGTCCCTATGAGATAGTGTTCGGCCGTCCTGCGAATGTGTGGGGGGTTCCTAGGCCAGGAATATTCTCTGATCTTGAGTATCCGATGTTGATTGATTATTTGCATGACTTGACTGCTAAACTGAGGTTAATTCACCAACAGGTTTACGACGCCTTGCCAACTCAGACGGAGGGTCCAGGCCACCAGCTCCAGCCCGGGGATTGGGTGGTTACCCGCAACTTCTCACGCAAGAATAATCTGGACCCCCGATTCACCGGACCGTACCAGGTACTCCTGGCCACGAGGACTGCCGTTCGTCTCGAGGGGCGGAAAAATTGGGTACATGCTACCCATTGTAAGCGAGTCCCTATTCCTCTGCCGGCAGACCCGTGGGTAAGGAAAGGCATTGCGTCAACAGAAACAGAAACATTGCCGGCGTTTGTACCTTTTAGCGACGCACAGCTTGTTGGAGAACACTCAGCGCAGCGGAAAGCCACTGTTGAACATTTGTCAGCAAAAGACTCAAGACCAGAACAACGAACTGATCAGCAGGACGCTGTCTCTTCAACAGATTCTTTGTTCGACGAGCAGACACGTCCCGGGAAACATCGATATTCTTTGCGATCTCACACTAAGGACAAATAAAATTTTCTTGCGTTGCTGTAATTGACAACTGCAATATCCTCGTTTCCCATGATCAATTTTGAACATTCATATCATTGAAATTTTTTTTGTACATATGTCGAGCTTTTTCCTTGTATCTTTTTCCTTCCACAGCTGAGAAATATTGTGCTAATATATATATACATATTGTGTATTGAGGGCCGTAGGGCCGCGCGCGTACTTCCTTCTGGACAGTAGGTCTTGACGCTAGGTTAAAGGCCGTCGGTTCCTAGGAACTCCTGGGGATTGACTATTGCTGCACAGAACGAAGTGCGTCAAGAAACGTTGCGGACGGTCGTAGGGAATGGCATTTTCGAAGCTAAATGATTTGGAAGGAGCTCAGGCATACAGATTCAAGCTGCAGCAACTCAGTCGTACCAAATGTTTCATATTTCAATTGTTTATGTTATTTCTGACTGTTTCTGCATTTTTGACAGGTGGGGTGTATTACACTATGTCTTACTTCTTATCTGCTACCCCTACTCCTACTCCGCACCCTAATCTTACCACTACTGCTTCTCCTCATTCCTTTCACATGTTACCGGAACACGAGCAGGCTAGACGTGTAGAATTCCGCAACAATTCCTTTATTCAGCTCCTCCATCAGCATCAGTTAGTGGTTAACACTACTAATTGTTGGGTGTGTGGGTTGATGCCACATACTACGGGTAAGGGAATTCCGTATCTGGTGTTACCGTATAGTTCCCAAGGGTCAGCTCGAGCATTCCAAACAATGTTTCGAAGCGCACTGGGTTTCCACCCCAATCGAGAACCACGTTCCCCCAACTCTGGTCCTACCTCGTATCAGAAGCTGCTATCAATGGCAATAGAGGATATGGAAGATGAGATCCATGATCCTTTTCTTATCCCTGAAGAAGAGGTACGAGCTTATAGGGTCCTAAGTAGAGGGGAATACAGTATGTTCACTAGTGAAAAGCAGCTTAAAAGCTCGCCTCCAATATGGGTCGTACCCCACACTGGTAATTTGTGTCTCATGGGTCGTGGCCAAAGTCCGCAAGCCCGATTTGGAGACAGTGCTTGCACTGAAACCTACGTTGTGCCAATGACCCCGTCCCCTGTGTTTCTGGCTGCCAAGGGTACTTACTTTATCTGTCATGATCGTGCATACACATGGTTGCCCACAGACTTTATGGGTACATGTTTCATTGCAAATTTGTTGCCTCCGACGTTCACTGTAGATGCCGATTATCATAAGACTAGAGTTGTACGAGGCATAATTAGCGAAGAAGATACTGCCGGTCAAGAGGCAGGAGACTTTTTCAAGGGTTTCCTCCCGTTTTGGGGACCTATGGTTAATAGTAGGAACCTGAGACAGTTGACTCGAGTGGTGGAATCGACAGCTAATGTTACTGCCAGTGCCCTTGGTAATATCACCACAGAACTTCAGGCGGAGAGACTTATGACGTTACAAAACCGTATGGTTTTAGATGTCGTCTTAGCGGATCGCGGTGGGGTATGTAAGGTGATCCATTCGAGCTGCTGCATTTTCATCCCAGATAATGCTCCTACTGTCTATCAAGCCATCTCGAAGTTGCATAAGATCTCCGAATCCATACACGTGGATGTAGGGGATTGGACGCTACTTGGATGGTTTTGGGGCCTGATGTCGATGTGGGGTTGGAAGATTCTGATGATCATCGGAGTTGTGGTAGTGTTCCTGTTCACGTGTTGCCTTTGTGTGCAGTGTGGTCCTGCCTTATGTGGTCTCTGTGCTACAACGTGTATGAGACAACCATCTGTTACCAAGGGGACTCGATTGGACAGAGCTATGCTACAACAACATCTCGATGGTCTGATGAATATCGAATATGATTCCGACTAGTGCTTGCCTACATGAGGGCAAAAGGAGCGTCTGAGGTTCCGTGACAATTGTAAGTGGTGTTTTCGACTCGCACGAATATGGTCGAGTCTGGTATCTATGAACCGCAAATGACGAGTTTAGTAAGTATGCGCAGTTTTGCTGTGCTAACTTAAACCGTTCGTTTGTTATGTGGGTTTTTCATCTGTACCCACGGGTTCCATCTTAGATACGGCATCCATTTTGTCTCTTGCCCTCAAGTAGTCAGCGAACGGACGCTGTCCGCTTCGCGACCCTGGAACTCCCAAGATATTTGCGGAAGACACATGTTCTTTGTAAGTGTCTTTATGACGAGGGGGATGCTACTGTAAGGCAGGTGGCGCCGCTCGAGGCTCATCTTGCCGCACGGACGTATTGTCTCAGCCGTGCATCTCATTAGGCACGTCCCTTTGATGCCTGTATCTCGTGTTTCCCGACACCTCCCCTTTTACACCCTTTCCGATCTCCCCACTGTCTCCGTCTTCCTTTGCACCTGTCTTCATTCCTATTTCCGATCTACTTTACTGCCGATTGGAATTTGCTAATGGTGGGAAGATGGTTTTTACAGTTGGGAACCGCCAAATGTTTCCGCACTTATGATCCGGACCTCATGTGTTTGAAAGCGACCAAAGCGACCCCTCTGGGGGATGATGGTGGGAACCGGGTTGTAAACTTTTGTGTACCATGTTGTCTTATGGGTAAAAACTGTATAAAAGGAGCGATCCACAGAACCAATTTGAAGCAGTCTCCCCGAACTACACTCGATGTACTTCCTGTGACTTCTGTGTTCCCTGCAGCAAATAAACCTTGAATCTTTGACGTCAGAGGAAGTGTCCCGTGTCTCTGTGATTTGTACGCCGGAGCAGGTTACCCACGAAGGTTTCAGGTGTTGTGCCCTGGCACCGCTGGGTCCAAAAGAACCCAGTCCTTCAAGCACAGATACAGACTCCAAAATATTAGTTAGCAATGGCAATGAGCTCATGCCATCTACCATGTCGCACTTTGGGGTACAACTACAGTTGCACATTGGTGTCAGATGTGCAGTTTTCACAATTTTGAGGTCAGGCACTGCACACATTGATGAAAGCACCCTCAGATGAGGAACACTGCAGTTCACTGCCATGGGATGTCCCTGACTCCCCTAATGCAGCTGATACCATAAGGCCACAACTCAGAATGCAACGTCAAGGGCCATTACATCAATGACATGAGAATGTCAGACTCCACGCTGCCGGCTCCGCTTGATGCACATAGGGCTCCACCTCCCGATCTCACCAACACGCTAGTATTAATAACACAGCGTGTTCGAGCGATAGGGCGAGGGAAAAAACAGGAAACAGAACAAGGAGGGGACGGAAGGGGACTGCAGGGAAGGGACAGCTGGAAGACAAGAAAACAGTCACATAGGTTATTCAGATTCACCTTGAAACCCTATGCTCAGTATAGTCCTACTAAATACGAGTGAAGTTTCACCTTTATGTAAAGAAGACAGCTCCTCCTCCTCCCTGTGTAGTTTTTCTAGTCTGAATGTTGGAGCACTTCTCCCTAGTCCCTGGGGAACACAAACACAGTTAATGACAAGCTCTACTCCTAGAATTATTCCTATATGATACTGTAATCCTAGTAGACCTACCCTGCCTTGTAGTGAAAAGAATTTAAATCATAATCCAATACGTGACCCCACAACACCTCAGTGACTTCTGCACAATCCTCTTCTCAGAAAGGTTTATTCACAACTTTTTACAGTTCCAACAAAAGATCCAGGAAGGACACGGCGAGATGTAGCCTCCCACTACTATCTCCCGCTCTTTTAGTCACACTCTGCGTATATTTAATTGTCCCACTCCAAACACGGTAAGGTGTAGGATCTCCCCCTACTACCTTCCGCTTTGGCACTTGCAGCGGTAACCACTAGTGATTATTTTCGTAACGGCAGTACGCTGATTTAAATAATCCGCTGTACTCCGTTCTCACCAAACAAAAGTTCAAGGTCCTTCCCTCTCCACAAATAATAAACCAGGCTTCTTGACTCTTTGAGCCGGTATCCAGACAGCTTGAGCGCAAACAATACTCAGCACACGCGTTAAACCTCACGCGTCATTCGGGGAGAATTACTCACGACTCTGGAGCTGCGTATCTCTTCAGCGCTTCCTCCTTCCTCCCTGCTTCTCGCTCGCCCGCCTGGGAATACTTGCAACCTCGGCACTCCGGCGAGGGAGATGAGAGTTCAGGCGGCGCTGACCTCGCGCTGCCGTGGGGAAATTGTCATGAAGCGCCGTCCTCGCGCTATCAGGATGTTTTAAAAACGACAGTCCATAAGCGCTTAGCTAATCCTAGCTAACGCGCACAAAACGAAATCCAGAACCAGGAAGCTTCCTTTCTTGGAAGCCAAGCTCGCGCTCCTCACAGTCTCTCCCAACACTGTTGAAAGACAAAATCACGAACACCTTGCAGAGGGGCCGCCCTGCTTATATAAGGCCCCGCCTCCACACTAGAATTCTGGGATATGTAGTTTCCAATTTGGGTGGCGCATCTTGACTATCCTGACAGAATGCCCCCCTTTTTAGCGCCTTCTAGGGCCAGGCTTATTCGGAAACCTCCTGTGGAACGAACGCACCGCAGCAGGAGCGTGCACATCCGAGCTCAGTTCCCAGGAATCATCCTCCGCACTATATCCCTTCCAGGACACCAGATATTTCAGCCCTCTTCCACACCACTTGGCATCTTTGATACTCCTCACTTCATATTCCCAACCACCATCACATGCCACCGGAGGAGGGGCTACTCTGCGTGAAGTAAGGGCAGGTTTCAACAGTTGCACATGGAACACTGGGTGTATGCGCATTGACCCCGGCAACTTCAACTTATAAGTCACGGGGTTCACCTGTCGCACTATGGTGTACGGGCCAATGTACCTAGGATGGAACACACTGCGCAACTTAAACCTGATGTTCCTTGTAGACAGCCACACCTTATCCCCCACCACATACTGGCGGCTCTCTATCCTGTGACGGTCTTCCCACTTCTTATACATCGCCTTCGCTTTGGTCAAATGCACCTGTACCCCCTTATGGACCCTTCTCAGCATCCTTATCCTGTCTTTCACCGCTGGCTGATCACTAAGATCTGCGGGGATGTCCACGGGCAAGGTATTAGCATCAAATCCGTAATTGGCCTTGAAAGGGGACATTCCCGTTGAGCTATGCCAAGCGTTATTATAGGCCAGCTCCGCCATCCAAAGCAGGTCCACCCAAGACTCATGAGCTTCTTTGGAATAACATCTGAGATATTTCTTTAATGTTTGATTCAAACGTTCTGTTTGCCCATCAGTCTGGGGGTGGAAACTGGTAGATAGATGGGACTCTATTTTCAGGGCCTTACACCACATGCGCCAAAAACGTGCAATGAACTGTGGCCCTCTATCGGACACGATCACTCTAGGGATTCCGTGTAACCTGACCACATGACTAGCTAGCAACTGGGCCGTTTGACTGGCATTAGGGAGGGTCTTACAAGGGATAAAGTGACCCATCTTGGTGAGGCTATCTATCACTACCAACACGGCTGATGAGCCCTTATCTATCGGTAACCCTGACACAAAATCCAGACTGATATGCTGCCATGGTTGACTGGGAGTAGGCATGGGCATCAGTCTCCCTACTCTTTTAGTCGTTGTACTCTTGGCTCTAGCACACACCTCACAACGGGCCACCCACTCCGTAACATCCTTGCTCAGGTTTGCCCACCAGAAGTGCCTTTTGACTGTATCGAGAGTTTTCCTTATACCAGGGTGTCCTAACAGTTCCCCTTCATGACACCACCCTATGGCTCTCTGTTGCAATGGGATAGTGGGTAAATACAACTTGCCCTGAAAGAACGGCAACCCGTCTCTCAATTTACAATCCAGTCTGTCATGGGCCCAAGACCCCCATCCCCCCGGATACTGATGTTTCCTCACCTCGTCCAGAAAGGATTCTGCCCTCACCACACACAACACCTTGCCTGATGGAATGATTGCCTGCTTCTCTTCCACACACACACCAGGCATTGTCTGTCTAGATAGGGCATCCGCCTTCCTATTCTCGGACCCTGGGCGGAAAGTGACCACGAAATTAAACTCAGCAAAAAATAGCGTCCATCTCATCTGTCTTGCTGTCAGATGTCTAGCAGATGACATAAACTGTAAATTTCTGTGGTCTGTATACACCGTAATGGTGTGCAGGGCCCCCCATAGATAGTGCCTCCATTCCTGAAAAGCTCTCTTAATAGAAAGCAATTCCTTTTCAGCTATGGTATAATTGAGTTCAGCCGAACTCAATTTCTTTGACAGGAAGGCCACCGGGTGCAACTGACCTGTTTGACTGTCCCTCTGAGATAATACCGCCCCTATTGCTTCATCTGAAGCGTCCGCCTCGACCACAAATGGATGTTCTAAGTTGGGATGTGACAGCACCGGGGCAGTAATAAAGGAAGTTTTCAGTGTTTGGAATGACTCCCCTGCAGCAGTTGTCCACTCGAAAGGAACTCCTTTCTTCAACAGATTTGTAATGGGCACGGCCAGCAAGGAAAAATGCAAAATGAAGCGCCGATAATAATTAGCGAAGCCCAGGAAACTCTGGACTTCCTTCACATTTTTTGGTACCGGCCAATCTCTCACTGCTTCCACCTTACGCTCAGACATTTGCAACCCGGAGGGGCTGATCATCACCCCCAGGAACTCCACACTGTACACCCCAAACTCACATTTACTGAGTTTAACGAAGAGACGATGGGCCCGATTCAAAGAATGAACTTACTACTTTTGGCATTCACAGAATGCACTTACTACTTTTGGTATTCACAGAATTAACTTACTCATTTCGGTATTCACAGAAGTTAGGACTACTAACTTTAGGACTCCTAAATGCCTTCTGTGAATACCGAAAGCCTTAAAATTAGGATTTTTCTCAATTTAGTAGTAGTAAAGTTAGGACTCCTAACTTTAGGATGCCTAAATGCCTTCTGTGACTACCGAAAGTCTTAAAATTAGGATTTTTCTCTATTTAGTAGTAGTAAAGTTAGGACTACTAACTTTACTACTACTAAATTGAGAAAAATCATAATTTTAAGACTTTCGGTATTCACAGAAGGCATTTAGGCATCCTAAAGTTAGTAGTCCTAACTTTACTACTACTAAATTGAGAAAAATCGTAATTTTAAGACTTTCGGTATTCACAGAAGGCATTTAGGCGCCCTAAAGTTAGTAGTCCTAACTTTACTACTACTAATAGAGAAAAATCCTAATTTTAAGAATTTCGGTATTCACAGAAGGCATTTAGGCATCCTAAAGTTAGGAGTCCTAACTTCTGTGAATACCGAAATGAGTAAGTTCATTCTGTGAATACCAAAAGTAGTAAGTGCATTCTGTGAATGCCAAAAGTAGTAAGTTCATTCTGTGAATCGGGCCCCATGTTCTCTCAGTTTCCTCAGTACCTTACAGACATGTTCTACATGGTCGCCCTCATCCATGGAGTACACCAGTATATCGTCGATGTAAACCACCACGAACATGTCAATAAATTCCTTCAGTACATCGTTGATCAGAAATTGAAAAGCCGCGGGGGCATTACACAGCCCAAAGGGCATGACCAGATATTCGTAAAGGCCATACCGCGTCTTGAAAGCCGTTTTCCACTCGTCCCCCTCACGCACCCGGACCAAGTGGTAGGCTCCTCGCAGATCCAAGCGAGTATAGATCACTGCCTCCCTCACCTGGTCAATCAGTACCGTAATGAGGGGGAGAGGGTAGCGGTTCCGTATGGTATTCTTATTCAAGACGCGGTAGTCCACACATGCCCTCAGATCCCCATTCGCTTTAGCAATAAAGAAAAGTGGAGAAGCCGCAGGGGAACGGGACGGTCTTATGAAACCTATGCTTTCGTAATGATCGATGTATTCCTTTAAATGTACCGTTTCCGGAACAGATAAGGCATAAACCCGGCACGTAGGAATCACTGCCCCATCTATCAGATCTATCCGGCAATCATAAGGTCTATGCGGCGGCAATTCCTCCGCTCGCCTTTCACTGAACACGTCCTGGAAATCTTCGTATTGTTTTGGAAGGGTCACCTCCTTCTCAGCGGCTGTAGCCACCATAAACTTCAAAGCCAATGCCTCAACCGGGGACGATACGTAAGGTACCAGGTGCTCTTTACAATACCCCGAAGTAAAATGCACAGTACGAGATTTCCAGTCAATGGTAGGGTTGTGGAATGTAAACCATGGCATCCCCAGAATTATTTCATATTGAGGAGCCTCAATGATGTTCAGCTCTACTTTTTCCACATGCCTCCCCTCTGACACCTCAATAGACAACTCTACCTCAGCCGTTTTTTCCGTGATCAACCCTGATTTAATTGGTTGACCATCCACAGCTAAGACCTCCTCTGGGTTTCCTCTTGGTACTCTAGGAATCATTAAACGAGACACCAACCCATTGTCAACGAAGTTTCCGGTAGCCCCGGAGTCCAACATGACCATGACTTGATGTGCTTTGTTTTCACACTCCAAAGTCATAACCAATACTAGATGGGATTCAGTTTCCCCTATACCCGAAGAGGACAAAGACGTAAGCTTCCAATCAGGGTTCTCCTCTGTAGTTGACAAAGGTACCGAACACTCCTCGCCCTCCCTGGCAGTATTTGAGACGGCTACTTTCTGGTTCTTACTCCAAGTATTCGAAGCTTTTGGTTTGGAAGGGCACTCTCTTACGTAGTGACCCTTCTTCCCACAATACATGCAGAGGCCTTTTACCCTCCTGCTCTCTCTTTCTGTTTTGGACAGGGGAGGTCGGATAGCTCCTATCTCCATCGGCTCTATTCCTGCTTCTGCTGACCCCAAAGTCCTAGTAGGGAAACTTGCATTACGGTTATATCCCCTGTCCCATTTTCTTCGATCCCCACTTCTCTCAGTCAACCTGCCATCCAACCTCATGACCAGATTCACCATATCTATACATGTCGTGGGCTGAGGATCTACATGGGCCACTGCGTCCTTCAATTCCTCCCTCAACCCCTGGTAAAACAGAGTCATTCTTTTGCCCTCCGGCCATTCAGTCTCGGCAATCAAACGATTAAACGTAGTTAAGTAAGTTATCAAATCACTCCTTCCCTGCCGCAGGGACAATAACTCCTTATCCGCACTGAAATTGGTGGCCCTCCTGTCAAAACCTTCTCAAACTCTTCTCTGAAAGCTGTCCAATTGGATAGCATAGCATCATCACGTTTTATTAGAGGTACCGCCCAATTTGCCGCATCTCCCACTAAGTATGATATGGCAAACGCCACTCTGGAATGGTTATTGGGAAATGATGCAGGTTTACAAGAAAAATGGAGCATTATTTGCGTCATAAAGGCCTGCGTTTTGCTGGGATCCCCCCCATATCGCTCAGGGGTGGCTAACGGGATAGGCGGGGGAACCGTTACCTGTATCTGTGCAGGACCCGTAGAAAAAGGGTTCTTGGACAATTGCTCTACCCTGTCCTTAAGCAGAACAGCCTCTGCCTTTGAAGCCGCCAATTCCTGCTGAACAACCACCAAGGCCCTCAACACATCATCCAAGGTGGCCATATGTACTCCAAACAGACCCGGCAGAATGCAATTCGTGGGTTCGTGATTCTGTCAGACTCCACGCTGCCGGCTCCGCTTGATGCACATAGGGCTCCACCTCCCGATCTCACCAACACGCTAGTATTAATAACACAGCGTGTTCGAGCGATAGGGCGAGGGAAAAAACAGGAAACAGAACAAGGAGGGGACGGAAGGGGACTGCAGGGAAGGGACAGCTGGAAGACAAGAAAACAGTCACATAGGTTATTCAGATTCACCTTGAAACCCTATGCTCAGTATAGTCCTACTAAATACGAGTGAAGTTTCACCTTTATGTAAAGAAGACAGCTCCTCCTCCTCCCTGTGTAGTTTTTCTAGTCTGAATGTTGGAGCACTTCTCCCTAGTCCCTGGGGAACACAAACACAGTTAATGACAAGCTCTACTCCTAGAATTATTCCTATATGATACTGTAATCCTAGTAGACCTACCCTGCCTTGTAGTGAAAAGAATTTAAATCATAATCCAATACGTGACCCCACAACACCTCAGTGACTTCTGCACAATCCTCTTCTCAGAAAGGTTTATTCACAACTTTTTACAGTTCCAACAAAAGATCCAGGAAGGACACGGCGAGATGTAGCCTCCCACTACTATCTCCCGCTCTTTTAGTCACACTCTGCGTATATTTAATTGTCCCACTCCAAACACGGTAAGGTGTAGGATCTCCCCCTACTACCTTCCGCTTTGGCACTTGCAGCGGTAACCACTAGTGATTATTTTCGTAACGGCAGTACGCTGATTTAAATAATCCGCTGTACTCCGTTCTCACCAAACAAAAGTTCAAGGTCCTTCCCTCTCCACAAATAATAAACCAGGCTTCTTGACTCTTTGAGCCGGTATCCAGACAGCTTGAGCGCAAACAATACTCAGCACACGCGTTAAACCTCACGCGTCATTCGGGGAGAATTACTCACGACTCTGGAGCTGCGTATCTCTTCAGCGCTTCCTCCTTCCTCCCTGCTTCTCGCTCGCCCGCCTGGGAATACTTGCAACCTCGGCACTCCGGCGAGGGAGATGAGAGTTCAGGCGGCGCTGACCTCGCGCTGCCGTGGGGAAATTGTCATGAAGCGCCGTCCTCGCGCTATCAGGATGTTTTAAAAACGACAGTCCATAAGCGCTTAGCTAATCCTAGCTAACGCGCACAAAACGAAATCCAGAACCAGGAAGCTTCCTTTCTTGGAAGCCAAGCTCGCGCTCCTCACAGTCTCTCCCAACACTGTTGAAAGACAAAATCACGAACACCTTGCAGAGGGGCCGCCCTGCTTATATAAGGCCCCGCCTCCACACTAGAATTCTGGGATATGTAGTTTCCAATTTGGGTGGCGCATCTTGACTATCCTGACAGAGAAAGTACATGTAGCGATAATGTGTGACAGCTTCACCCAACACAGAGGCCACTTACAAGCCATTGCATCACACTAGCAACATCACAGAGCTCAGCACTGGCTCAGGCTTGGAATACATGCAGTCACTCACAACCAAAGTCACCCATCCCAGAATACTCACCCCCAGCTTGCTGCTGATGGTCCTCTAAATGTGCGTCCAGCTCTGGCTATGTCACTGCCAAGATGCGTGCCATTAGTGGGGTCATGCTCTGGCGCGTCAACCTGCCTGTCTGAGGGAGCAGCCCCAGCATCATCTCTGCCATGTTTTTGTTCAGCTGGCAGATGTCATACTACCTCTTGTGACAGTGCGTATGTCGTTGGTTGGAGACACCCAGAGCCCGCACCTTGCATGCATTGGCCCTCCATACGGCCTTACGCTGGTGGACTTTGAGCTGCAGGCATGGGAGACAAGAGGAGGAAATTGCAGTGACACTGTGTTATGTACTACTATCTCTCAGTACAGGAGCATGCACAAACTCAGCACTGTGTCCAACACTGCACACCCTTCAATGTCCTTGCCCTGTGAATGTCTCACTGTGTAATGGAGGTCACATTTAGGGACACGATCTCACAATCTCACACCCTTCGAACAAGGTCTGTCTTGTGCAATTCACAGGCCTGAGATAGCCCTTTGATGGATGGGGTAGCAGACAACCCATATGTCTCACTCTGTCCATTCAGTGGTGGGTCTTTTTCAAATTGGGCAGTGACTGTGCAGGCCAGGGTGGCTCACACTGAGGTTTAACATGGTTCTTCAGAAATGTCACATGCAGGGACAATATGAGAGGGCAAACAGTGCCTACACATGCGAGTCAGTACACATAATGATGAAAATGGAAGGGGGACGTTTCAAAAGTACAACAATCTGCTGTGTCATAGGTAAATTTCTACCAAGAGTGTCACCCTCTGGCAGTTCACTCTTGTGCATAATGCTGACATATCCATGGTGGCAATATTAAGTTAGACACACTTCCATCAGTACCCTCTGGACGGAAACTCTTGGTAATGTCACAGAGGAGCCTGTGAAGAACCTCATGGACCCAAACATCCATTAGCACAGGCAATTTCTATCCTGACTCCAGCTTACCATACTTGCAGTGTCACTGTATGGCAGCAAAAACACTGCATGTCCCTCCCATCCTGATATGCAGCCAGGGAAACGTGTAAAATAGGCTACAAACAAACCCCTTGCCCCTGAAGTCAGCATGATAGGCAGTGTATCACACAAAGCCAGACTCTCAGGCACTTACTGCAGCAGATCAACTTCATGTGTACAATCCCTGCACTCTCACTTCTACTATGAAACACTTACCATGACATATGGAGCACCATATAGAGTCCGATACTGTGTGAACACCCAGTCCACCAGGACCTCCAGCTCCTCTGTGGTGAAGGGACGGGACTTGATACTCTCAGTCCTCGCCACCACTGGGTCTATGAGACAGGAGCAGTTGGTGGTAAGGAGTGTCAGGCAGCAGTGTCTGGGTCCATGAGACAGGAGCAGCACCAGTTGGTGGTGAGGAATGTCATGCACAAGTGTGTGGGTCTAGGAGACAGGAGCAGCAGCAGTTGGTGGTGAAGAGTGTCAGGCAGCAGTGTCTGGAAGCAGTGGAAATGTGAGGCTCTCTCCCACACATATATAGCCCCCTGGGGCAGTTTAAGCTGCTGCAATTGGTGTTCGAGGTCTGCTTTTTTCGAATGCATCCAATGACTGGCCCGCGGTAGCGGAGCATGCCTACCGCGATTTTCAAAATTGCATAAGGCTACTGCGATTGCGGTTCCCATTGGCTTTAAAGGCTTTGGCATTGGCGGTGACACACTGCAGGGGCCAGGCGGTTGCTACCGCTATCATGCATCTTTCAATTGCATCCAATGACCGGCCTGCGGTGGAGGAGCACACCTACCACGATTTTCAAAATTGCATTAGGCTACAGCGATTGCACATCCCATTGCCTGTAAGGGCTTGGGCATTGGCAGTGACACACTGCAGAGGCCAGGCAGTCGCTACTGCGATCGTCCATCTTTCAATGGCATCCAATGACTGGCCCTGCGGTGGCAGAGCACACCTACCACGATTTTCAAAATTGCATTAGGCTACTGTGATTGCAGTTCCCATTGGCTGTAAGGGCATGGGCATTGGCGGTGACACACCGCAGGGACCAGGCAGTCACTACAGCAATATGGTGCTATCCATTGGTGCCAATAACCTAATTTTGGTGGCAGAGCACCCCAACCGCCATTTCCCAATGTGTATATCACTACCGTGATTGCAGTTCACATTGCCTGTGAGGGCATGGGCATTGGCAGTGACACACTGCAGGGGCCAGGTGGTCGCTACTGTGATTTGGCTGCTTGATATTGGTGCCTATGGCCATGATTTGGGTGGCGGAGCATGCCAACTGCCATTTCCCAATGTGTATATCACTACCGCGATTGCGGTTCCCATGGACTGTAGGGCATGGTCATTGGTGGTGACACACTGCAGGGGCCAGGAAGTTGCTATCGTGATATGGCTGCTACCCCTTGGTGCCAATGACTGGGATTTGGGTGGCGGAGCATGTTGACAGCACATATGGACACATCATGCTGTGTCACTGGCAATGGCCAGTTCTCAACAGTGCACAGTAGTCACCTGATTCATGGCACAAAATAGTGCACACAATGCCAATGTAACATTTAGCCCACTGCTGACAACACATGCCATGTTGGTGCACATGATTGAAAACATTGGCATGCACTCCCTCACATGTCACTTGTGATATTGCTGGGCATGTACATAGATCAGTGTTGTGATGGACTCTCCAATATGTACACATGTCAATGTGTGATATAGCTAAGCAACACACAGTGATGAATGTCTTACTACACAATGTGCATATTTCACTGTGTAGTTTGCTTTGCTCATGTACCTACTTGATCTTAATGCACAGACTGTGCTCATTGTGTTGTTGATGTGTACCCTGTTCGACTTACGGAAGAAGGTGTGGCAGGTACAGCAGCTAGGTAGGAGCCACTAGTGTTGCTGTTTCACACATTTGTTGTATGAACTATTGTCAGGGCTTGTCACGCAAGGTGTGGACATATAACTTTGGGCATTCACATAGTCAGATTTTGTTTTGGAGGTACTCACTGTGTGAAAAGCAGACAAGAGTACGACTAGTATAGCTGAAGGTGTCTCTACATGTAAGTTGTGCTATAAGCTGAATTGTGATGCCAGTCATTGTTGGCGTTGTAGCAGTCAAAACGTAAGATGTTGGACACATCTCATGGTAGATTGCAATGACATGTGTCCCCTTTGATCTCACCTAGGAGGCAACCAAATGTGCATCATCCCTTCACAGTGCTGGCGGACATGGAGGATGAGGACTTCATATGGAAATTCCGTCTGTATTGACCAACCCTACAAGACCTATGTGCTCTGTTAGAGACCCACCTGTGGCCTCGCAGAACGTATCAGACTGCTTTCACACCAACTTCTAAGGTGATGGCCGCCCTGCATTTTTTTGCTACTGGATCATTACAGTGCACGGTGTCCATTGTAGGTGGGATGTTGCAACCTATGTTCAGCATGGTGCTAAGAGATCTCGTGTCCGCCATGATGGCCTACAAGGACAGATACATACATTTCCCCAGGAGGCATAAATTGGCGGCTGTGAAGGGGGATTTTTATGCCCTTGGACACATCCCGAATGTTGGTTGTTGATGCTATTGACTGCACACATGTTGACCTGGTTCCACCACAGGCACGTGAGTGCATCTACAGGAATAGGAAACATTTCCATTCCATGAATGTGCAAGTGGTGTGCCAGGTGGATATGATTATCTCACACGCCTGTGCTAAATTTCCCAGCACTGCCCATTAATCATACATCCTGCGTAACAGCATTGTGCCACAGCTGATGGCAAATCTGCTTCCAGAACACGCACGAATTGTGGGTAAGTACGCAGAGTCAAGTAGCGTGTGACAGCTGTCCTCTGCCACAGTTATATAACAAAAATCAATATGTGTATCTCACACCTAGATGACTCAGCATATCCCAACCAGCCCTGGTTGCTGAGCCCACTGCGGAATCCCAGGACCCCGGCTGAAGTTCGCTACAAAGATGCCCATGGGAGGACACGTTGTGTAGTGGAGCATACTTTTGGTCTACTGAAGTCACGATTTTGCTGCCTGGACAAGACCGGAGATGCACTGATGTACTCGCCCAAAAAGGTGTTTAAGATTGTAGTTGCATGCTGCATGCTCCACAACCTGGCCTTGCACCAGGAGATCCCCCTGCTCCTGGATGCTGATGAGCAGCCGAGGGCCCCTCCTTCAAACCCACACATGTCCAGTGATGACAGTAGTGGAGAGGAGGAAGGTGTCGACCTGCGTGAACAGCTCATAAACCGCTACTTCCCTTGAAGGTGAGTTAAAACGCACAACTGAGCCATTGTCTGCTGATGTTGTTGGTGAAAAGGCCTAGGAGAGCTTTGTGACTGCTGCCTGTTGTTGCCTCTGTGCTGTATGGTAATGTTTCTGGGACAGGGTAGTTATGCACAGATACAGGATGTCTATGTCGGTACTGTTGCTCATTGTAATGTGTGCAGATTGGAGTACCTTGATGACAGTGTTGTGTAATCGCTGTGATGCCACCGCCTGACAAGTGAATATTGTTCTCTTGTGTTTTCCTAGGTCCCTTCAGCCTCTCATTGCCTACAAACAATCCGTGCTCCTGGTAAATTGTAATCATGGTCAACATTGTACATTCTGTGATAAACATGGAGCAGACACGAAAACATAGGTGTGTAAGGAGTGTTTATTTACAATGGGTATATGTGACAGGGAAGTGAATATTTACAAAAAGGTGAATAGGGAATCAATGAGTTGTCAGTAATGGAAGATGTGTAGGAAGTCTAGAGGTACCCCTTGAGGACACCAAGGGAAATGGGGTTATACAACCGAAAAAAGGAAGATTCCCTTGGAAGAGAACTAAGCAGAGATTGTCATACCAACCTTACAATGTCACACGTACATACAACAGAAACAAGTAATTAATTAAAAATGCATTTATTTGTGAAAAACTTAAAAACACAATTGAGGGTGCAACTGATCTAGATCCCTAATCTTAAAACAAATTTAAAATAATACACACAATTGCGACCTGCACAATTGAAAAGACAGAACAAGTACAACATTAATTTGTTGAATACAATTGTATATTCTGGCTCCGTTATAGAAACACTGGTATTGAATTGCTATTGCATCAGCATATCAATTTTGGTGTTGGAGGCGTGAATTATACCAATTTATGCGTCGACGCGTTTCGGTGGGTTCACTTTGTCATTACCACCTTTATCAAGACCAAAGATTTGCTGTTACAAGCAGGGGTTAAATGTCATTGCCCTGTAATGAATTATATGCAAACAGTTAACTTTAGACAAGATGTGCATACAATTTTTTACTTTGCAATACATCCTAACATAAATACTGTTCCATTGTGACTGAGGACTCATATATAGCTGTCAAAACATATTAAACATCAATCCTATACAAAGGAGGAGAAAGGGGTGTCAGACTGGTTTTTACTTCTGTCCTTATTATCAATTGTAAAGATAGGAATTTCGGAAAACAAACATTTCAATTTTTTCTTTCCCCCTGATTAATCATCTTAAAGACCTCTATGTAGTTATTGTCACTCAGTCTGAAATTATCACAAAAGAATTGCTGTTACATTTTCCACATGAGAACATGCATTTAATACATTGGTTATGCTGCAAAGCTTATAAGACCCATGGTTACAGTTCATCACGTAATCTGGTACCCAGAATAAAGACTAATCGATTGACGGATTGTCATCTGTAGGGCGGGATGGAGAAAGTCAACAAGCTTATCTCAGATCCTAAGTAAAATGAAACACCCAGACTACCTAGTGGTACATTAATTAAAGTATTCAATTACTGGTATCCCCTAGATGCAACACCCAGATTTCATGGTGGTGCATTAATTTGAGGAGAATAATGTATGACTAACTTACCCTAAAACAAGGGATGGGAATTATTTCTCTTGATAGAGAGTCAGATTTGGTTCCCACGTTGGTTTCTAGTTAGGGTTTCGTATTTCTATTATTGCCTGTTGTCTGGCCTGTATTATAAAGATGATTGGGTTAAAACGATTTTGGAATATACCCTTTCGATTACTTTCCATAATGAGAAGGTTAATGCATACCTGTTTAACTTTGTGCGGCTTATTATTTATGCCCCTTGTGGTTAATGGTCCAATTACATTGGGAAAAAACTTGTTTTGTTAATTGGTCTCTAGGCCATACCAGTCTAAAAGAAAATAAGAGAGAAAGTGCCAGACACTGGTCAGACTGGTCCTATTTGTTATAAGTTGGACAAGTTTTAGTAGTAGTGTAACATAGATGCAAAGGGGGAATTTACCATCAGCGTTATCCTTGTAATCACTGTTTCTGGCAATGCTGAAGTCAGTACGTTGGTTAATACCCAGTGCCTGTTCCTTAAGTTTTTCTGTTATGGAAACACGAGGAACTGATCCTGAAGTAAATGAGACCGAGAATCAAGATGTTAATCTCTGTATTCCCGTACATTTCTTTGCTTAATAGAGCGTGGGACAGGGTAGAGTTACTAGCTCACCTGATTCATAGTGTGTAGGTCCACTGTCAGTAATATTTCTTTAATGGCCTGTTGCGGAGAGTACCTGAATTAAACAAGAAATGGGCATTATTGTAAAATGGGAATCCAATTCTATGAGTCTCTTCTTTTAAAAAAAGAGAGAAGAGAAGTAGGTGGAGAAGAACTCCAAATGCATAGGGACAGGGCCAGTTGGTTCACTCACCGGGTGGATGTAGTAACGATCCGCTGTCTACGGGGTTCTGCGTTGTATGCCAAGACACTCACTCTTGCTCTTAGTTAAATACTGCACAATAGCTTGTGATTGGTCGATGCAAATTGCTTAGCACCAATCACGAATATGCCTGTATAGTCTAAGTATGCTAAATAGCGTCTTAAATGCCTTAATGCTCATTGGGTCAAATAAGCCAATCATGAAGGTTTGCCTAAGGTACTATGGAAGGCGGTTCCCTATCTGGTCCGCCATAAGATTGCCGTCTATGGCATCGAGCGTGAACTGTTACATGTTGGTATCTAATTAAATAAACGCGGATGTCCGAATCTCTGAACACTACCGCGTCAACTACGCATGATCCCTGAGTATTTAAAGCGCTGTTGAGGGATTTATAACTCGTGCTTAAAAGACCTGCAGCTTTCACTACGTTCCGAGCTTGCGTGTTAAGAGTCATCTGTCCTAAAATTGCGAGTTGCTGTGATGAGATCTTTGGGGAGGAACTGAGAGACGCGCGCCAGTTATGTTTCTGTCGGCGCACGAGAATAACAAGACCTTCCACTCCTAATTCTTCACGGTGGGGAGTGTGTGATAGATACCGCATGAGAATAGTATTCTCACAACTAGAAACTAGGTAGGTTCCTATAGGCATTTTTACCAATCTTCCCTCGTGTTCAATCCATGATGGATGGTATCCAAGTGGCAAAAATACCACTCTTCCCTAGTCTTTCTTTTTTTGTCAATATCGCCTCCCCTCCTATTCATTCTGATTTTTTATAAGATGAACCATCTTATATCCTCACATGTATGGTTAAACGCTTGGTAGTGTTCAGTCAGTGGAGCATTGGTTTTATTTGTCCGAATTGCTGATTTATGCTCTAACACACGGATTCGCAATTCCCTGCTTGTTTCTCCAACATACCCCAAATTGCAGGGGCATAGGAGCAGGTAGACCACATTATGACTTCTGCAGTTATTGAAAGTTGTAGGGGATAGTTTTTTACCGTTGTATTCTAAATTATTTCCGTTAATACACAGTGGACATGTTCCATATGTCCACTGTGTATTAACAGAAATAATTTAGAATACAAATGTAACAGTTCACGCTCAATGCCATAGACGGCAACCTTTATGGCGGACCAGATAGGGAACCGCCTTCCATAGTACCTTAGGCAAACCTTCATGATTGGCTTATTCGACCCAATAAGCATTAAGGCATTTAAGACGCTATTTAGCATACTTAGACTATACAGGCCTATTCGTGATTGGTGCTAAGCAATTTGCATCGACCAATCACAAGCTATTTGCAGTATTTAACTAAGAGCAAGAGTGAGTGTCTTGGCATACAACGCAGAACCCCGTAGACAGCGGATTGTTACTACATCCACCCGGTGAGTGAACCAACTGGCCCTGTCCCTATGCATTTGGAGTTCTTCTCCACCTACTTCTCTTCTCTCTTTTTTTAAAAGAAGAGACTCATAGAATTGGATTCCCATTTTACAATAATGCCCATTTTTTGTTTAATTAAGGTACTCTTCGCAACAGGCCATTAAAGAAATATTACTGACAGTGGACCTACACACTATAAATCAGGTGAGCTAGTAACTCTACCCTGTCCCACGCTCTATTAAGCAAAGAAATGTACGGGAATACAGAGATTAACATCATGATTCTCGGTCTCATTTACTTCAGGATCAGTTCCTCGTGTTTCCATAACAGAAAACCTTAAGGAACAGGTACTGGGTATTAACCAACGTACTGACTTCAGCATTGCCAGAAACAGTGATTACAAGGATAACGCTGATGGTAAATTCCCCCTTTGTATCTATGTTACACTACTACTAAAACTTGTCCAATTTATAACAAATAGGACCAGTCTGACCAGTCTCTGGAACTTTCTCTCTTATTTTCTTTTAGACTGGTATGGCCTAGAGACTGATTAACAAAACAAGTTTTTTCCCAATTTAATTGGACCATTTACCACAAGGGGCATAAATAATAAGCCACACAAAGTTAAACAGGTATGCATTAACCTTCTCATTATGGAAAGTAATCGAAAGGGTATATTCCAAAATCGTTTTAACCCAATCATCTTTATAATACAGGCCAGACAACAGGCAATAATAGAAATACGAAACCCTAACTAGAAACCAATGTGGGAACCAAATCTGACTCTCTATCAAGAGGAATAATTCCCATCCCTTGTTTTAGGGTAAGTTAGTCATACATTATTCTCCTCAAATTAACGCACCACCATGAAATCTGGGTGTTCCATCTAGGGGATACCAGTAATTGAATACTTTAATTAATGTACCACTAGGTAGTCTGGGTGTTTCATTTTACTTAGGATCTGAGATAAGCTTGTTGACTTTCTCTATCCCGCCCTATAGATGGGAATCCGTCAATCGATGAGTCTTTATACTGGGTACCAGATTAAGTGATGAACTGTAACCATGGGTCTTATAAGCTTTGCAGCATAACCAATGTATTAAATTCATGTTCTCATGTGGAAAATGTAACAGCAATTCTTTTGTGATAATTTCAGACCGAGTGACAATAACTACAAAGAGGTCTTTAAGATGATTAATCAGGGGGAAAGAAAAAATTGAAATGTTTGTTTTCCGAAATTCCTATCTTTACAATTGATAATAAGGACAGAAGTAAAAACCAGTCTGACACCCCTTTCTCCTCCTTTGTATAGGATTGATGTTTAATATGTTTTGACAGCTATATATGAGTCCTCAGTCACAATGGAACAGTATTTATGTTAGGATGTATTGCAAAGTAAAAAATTGTATGCACATCTTGTCTAAAGTTAACTGTTTGCATATAATTCTTTACAGGGCAATGACATTTAACCCCTGCTTGTAACAGCAAATCTTTGGTCTTGATAAAGGTGGCAATGACCAAGTGAACCCACCGAAATGCGTCGACGCATAAATTGGTATAATTCAAGCCTCCAACACCAAAATTGATATGCTGATGCAATAGCAATACAATACCGGTGTTTCTATAACGGAGCCAGAATATACAATTGTATTCGAACAAATTAATGTTGTACTTGTTCTGTCTTTTCAATTGTGCAGGTCGCATCTGTGTGTATTATTTTAAATTTGTTTTAAGATTAGGGATCTAGATCAGTTGCACCCTCAATTGTGTTTTTAAGTTTTTCACAAATAAATGCATTTTTAATTAATTACTTGTTTCTGTTGTATGTACGTGTGACATTGTAAGGTTGGTATGACAATCTCTGCTTAGTTCTCTTCCAAGGGAATCTTCCTTTTTTCAGTAATGGAAGATGAGACAATCGAGTAGTCACCACATTGATGTGGTGACCCAGTCCAACAGACGGATGCAATTAACTTGGCAGTGTGGGGAAGGACAGTCAACAAAGTCAATGCAATAGTGAAGAGGGGTGCCATCATGGCTGGCTCCTTGACTGGCGTTTGGCTAGTGCTTTGCCAGGGGATCCTCCCTGGGATTTCTATGGACAGCCCCTTGATCGTCTGACAAGGGGGGCCTCTGCTGCGTGCTCAGTGGGGTCTGATGATTCACCCCTCTCTGTGGCCGCAGGGTAGATTGGGGAACTGTCATCCTGCGGGCAACTGGAGTAGGTGGAACTGTTGTTTGGGCCGCAGCCCTGTTTCTCAGAACCGTCACAAGCTAACCCAAGAGGTCCACAATTCGGCCCTGCGGGTGTCTATGGACCTCAGCAGCAGGCGGAGCTTACAGGAATCTTCCAGAGCCTGGCCTGTGTGCATGTGGGCTGGTTCATAGGCCCCAAGGACTCTGACGATGTTGGCCAGGGCTTCGGTTTCAGTGTCCGGTTGTGTTTGATTCCCAATTGCCCTCCCACCTGCCCTGCTGTCACAGACCTGTGGTGTCTCTACTCTATGCACCCGCTTACTTTGCCTGCCCTCCTCAGTTGGTGCGGTGGGATGGTCATCTTCTGAGGCAGGGAGAGTGTTGCAGGCAGCACTGGTGGTGGTGGTGGAGGCTGCACGGGTCGTTACAGCAGCGGTCAGCGTAGTTGTTATTGATGATGTGGTGGCAGGGGGACAGTGGGGTCCTTGGACCTGTTGCGCCCTGGCATGCCTGATGGGCCAGCTTCTTGCTATGCATCCTTGGAATCTAGGGAGTCATCCTCAGAGAGTCCATGTTCCAGGGGTGGAAACTGGCTCTGCAGGTTGGTGTTGTCATCCTCTACAGTCAGTTCTTGGTCACCTGTGGGACAGAGGGGAAATGGTCATTGACGTGCACCCCTAAAGCTTGATGTTAGATGTATCTTATTTACAGGTTATGCACCACTAAGCATGGGCGAATTTTGCGAATTCGCGATCCGCAAAATTGCGGATTTGCGAATTCGCGATCCGCAAAATTTGCGAATTTGTGCTAATTTGCGGATTTTTGTTTTTTTGCGTGTTCGCGGGGTTTTTTGCATGTTCGCGGGGTTTTTTGCGTGTTCGCGGGGCTTTTTGCGTCTTCGCGGGCCGCTTGCATGGCGAATATACGCATGCAGTCGTTTATGGGCACAGCACCCTCTGGTTCATCACTGCCACCCTCTGGTTCACCACTGCCACCCTCTGGTTCACCCCTGCCACCCTCTGGTTCACCACTGCCACCCTCTGGTTCAGCACTGCCACTCTCTGGTTCACCCCTGCCACCCTCTGGGTCAGCACTGTCACCCTCTGGTTCACCACTGCCACCCTCTGGTTCACGACTGCCACCCTCTGGTTCATCACAGCACCTCTGGTTCACCACTGTCACCCTCTGGTTCAGCACTGCCACCCTCTGGTTCACCACTGCCACCCTCTGGTTCACCACTGCCACCCTCTGGTTCAGCACTGTCACCCTCTGGTTCACCCCTGCCACCCTCTGGTTCATGACTGCCACCCTCTGGTTCACCACTGCACCTCTGGTTCACCACTGCCACCCTCTGGTTAACCACTGTCACACTCTGGTTCAGCACTGCCACCCTCTGGTTCACCACTGCCATTCTTTGGTTCGCCACTGCCGCCCTCTGGTTCACCCATGCCACCCTCTGGTTCCCCACTGCCACCCTCTGGTTCACCCCTGCCACCATCTGGTTCACCCCTGCCACCCTCTGGTTCACCACTGCCACCCTCTGGTTCAGCAATGCCACCCTCTGGTTCACCACTGCCACCCTCTGGTTCACCCCTGCCACCCTCTGGTTCACCCCTGCCACCCTCTGGTTCACCACTGCCACCCTCTGGTTCAGCACTGCCACCCTCTGGTACACCCCCACCACCCTCTGGTTCACCCCTGCCACCCTCTGGTTCACCACTGCCACCCTCTGGTTCAGCACTGCCACTCTCTGGTTCACCCCTGCCACCCTCTGGGTCAGCACTGTCATCCTCTGGTTCACCACTGCCACCCTCTGGTTCACGACTGCCACCCTCTGGTTCACGACTGCCACCCTCTGGTTCATCACAGAACCTCTGGTTCACCACTTCCACCCTCTGGTTAACCACTGTCACCCTCTGGTTTAGCACTGCCAACCTCTGGTTCATCACAGCACCCTCTGGTTCACCCCTGCCACCCTCTGGTTCAGCACTGTCACCCTCTGTTTCACCACTTCCACCCTCTGGTTCACGACTGCCACCCTCTATTTCATCACAGCACCTCTGGTTCACCACTGCCACCCTCTGGTTAACCACTGTCACCCTCTGGTTCAGCACTGCCACCCACTGGTTCACCACTGCCACTCTCTGGTTCACCCATGTCACCCTCTGGTTCCCCACTGCCACCCTCTGGTTCACCCCTATCACCATCTGGTTCATCACTGCCACCATCTGGTTCATCACTGCCACCCTCTGGTTCACCCCTGCCACCCTCTGGTTCAGCACTGCTTCCCTCTGGTTCACCCCTGCCACCCTCAGGTTCAGCACTGCCACCCTCTGGTTCAGCACTGCCACCCTCTGGTTCATCACTGTCACCCTCTGGTTCATCACTGCCACACTCTGGTCCACCACTGCCACCCTCTACCTAGACCTTTTGTGACGCAGCGGCAGCACAAAAGATGCGCCATGGTGCTGGGTATTAACAACGTGACGCATCTCTCTGTGAGATGCGTCACGTTGTAAAGCCATGCGCCATCAGGAGGCGTTCCGACTCAGCCTCCTAAAAGTGGCTGAGTGAAATCTACAAGATTTCACTCAGTCACTTTTAGGCCAATGCTGCGTCAAAACCCTGCGCCTGCTTGAATCAGGCGCAAGGCTTGATGCAGCATTGGGGAGATAGGGCCCCCCAGAGCATTGCTGGAGCTGCGTCGCAAGCGTGACGCAGCTCCAGCAATGCGCTGCTTTTACGGCACAGATGCGTGACGCATCTGTGCCGTTTTTGCCACATGGTGCGCTGCATTGTAAATGCGGCGCACCATGGGTGGCGGAGCTGCGGCGCACAATAACTGGCGCATCCCTGGGGATGCGCCATTTATTGTAAATCTGCCCCTATACATTTAGCCAACAAGGGAGCACTTACTGATTAGACAGTAGAAAGTACTCCAGTTGAGTAGAGGTATTGCACAAAAAGGTGGCATCTTCGTGGACAAACATGCAGGGCGGGATTCATTCTGCCCCCTGTTAGACTCGTTTTTTGTGCCCTTCTGCCCTCTGTTAGACTCGTTTTCCCCTTGTTTTTCTGCCCTTCTGCCCGCTGTTAGACTCGTTTTTCCCTTGTTTTTCTGCCCTTCTGCCCCCCTGTTAGACTCGTTTTGTGTGCCCTTGTGCCCTCTGTTAGACTAATTTTTCCCTTGTTTTTCTGCCCTCTGTTATACTCGTTTTTTGTGCCATTGTGCCCTCTGTTATTCCCTTGTTTTTGTGCCCTTCTGCTCTCTGTTAGACTCTTTTTTTGTGCCCTTCTGCCCTCTGTTAGACTCGTTTTTGTGCCTTTCTGCCCCGTTAGACTCGTTTTTTGTGCCCTTCTGCCCTCTGTTAGACTCGTTTTTCCCTTGTTTTTCGGCCCTTCTGTCCTCTGTTAGACTGTTTTTTTGTGCCCTTCTGCCCTCTGTTAGACTTGTTTTCCCCTTGTTTTTCTGCCCTTCTGCCCTTTGTTAGACTGCTTTTTGTGCCTTTCTGCCCTCTGCATCACCACATCATCACTCAGCGCTACCCCAGCATCACTCAGCTCCACCACAGCACCACTCAGCACCATCCCAGTATCACTCAGCACCACCACAGCACCACTCAGCATCACCACAGCACCACTCAGCACCACCACAGCACCACTCAGCGCCACCCCAGCATCAATCTGCAAAACAATTCAACAACAACTGGTTCAAATATGTTCTCTCAATGTTTCAAACTTTATTACAAATGTCACAAAAAGATGTTAATATTTCACTTCTGTTCTTGGATTTTCGTCACAATAAAATACACTGAACATAATCTTCACAAAAGTTATTTACAAAAGTTTAAGCTATTGCCATTATAAATTAAAATCACTTTTATTTAAGTATTAATTATTTAAAAAAATTAAAAGCCATTGTAATTTGTAATATCAATACAGCTAAGTCACGTAAATACAAAATATGCGAGACCTATTGCATTGCAAATGCTTGTTTGTACTTTGTCATCTACGAGATCTTTGCAATGTTTCAAAAGAGAGAAAGAGAGAGAGATAGAGAGAGAGAGAGGGAGGGAGAGAGAGAGTGAAAGAAAGAAAGAAAGAAGGAAAGAAAGAAAGAACAAAAGAAAGAAAAAAGAAAAAAGAAAGAAAGAAAGAGAGAGAAAGAAAGAAAGAGACAGACAGACAGACAAAGAGCAAGAAAGTGAAAGTGAAAGGGAGAGAAAGGGAAAGAGAGGGAGAGAAAGAGAGAGTAAGAGAAAGAGGGGGGAGAAAGAAAGAAAGAAAGAAAGAAAGAAAGAAACAAACAAACAAACAAACAAACAGGGAGAGAGAGAATGAGAGAGAAAGAAAGAGAGAGACAGCGAAAGAGCAAGAAAGTGAAAGAGAGAAAGAGAGGGAGAAATGGAGAGAGAGAGAGAGAGAGGGAAAGAGTAGAGGAGAGAGGGATCGAGAGAGAGAAAGAGAGGGAGAGAGAAAGAGAGAACGAGAGAGAAAGAAAGAGACAGAGAAAGAGCAAGAAAGTAAAAGAGAGAGAGAAAGAGAGAGAGACATGGGAGGAGAGAGAGAAAGAGAGAAAGACACACAGAGAGGGAGAGAGAGAGAGAGGATGAGAGAGAGAAAGAGAAAGAGAGAGAGAAAGAGGGAGAGTGAGAGAGAAAGAAAGAGAGAGAAAGAGAGTGCGAGAAAGAGAGGATGTGAGAGAGAGAAAGAAAGAGAGGGAGATAGAGAGAAAGAGAGAGAGAACAACGGAGAAAGAAAGAGATAAGCAAAGAAAGAGGAAGAACTTGAAAGAGAGAGAGAAAGAGATAAATAGAGCAAGAAAGGAGAGGGAGAGAGAGATAGATAGAGAGAAAGAGAGGGAGAGAGAGAACGAGAGAAAGAAAGAGAGGTCGGATCTCCGAAGGGCCAGATTCCTGAGTTGCCCCTACATAACATACAGCTTTTTATTTTTAGCAAAATGCATATGAAAATTGTGCTGTAAAGGTCTCTTTTAGTTTAACCCCTCCTGACAACTCAAAATAGGTGTATTTGCCATCCTCTCCCTTCTTCCTGTTTTTTATATCTGTAAGTGCTTCCTGATGAGGTTTAATTCCTTGGACAGGTGCCTCGTTGCCTACTTGTAACTATTCTCTGACCCTGCTTCAAGGGTCAGAGCAGGGTCAGAGAATAGTTGCAAGCAGGCAACGAGGCGCCAGGAAGCACTTAGCAGCAGGTGCCCCAGTTGAAGTTTATTTCTTTGTAACCCTTTTGTAAAAGGTTACAAAGAAATTAGGTTCAACTTTTGCACCTGCTGCTGTAACCCTTGCTTGGCTGAAAATTCGTCCCCGCTGATTCATGGATTTTACCGCGATTTTGCGAGATTCGCAGATCGCGAAATCGCGGAAAATCTGCAAATTCGCCCGCGAAACGGATTTTACGCCCACCCTTATGCACCACACAGTTTACTAGGTCTCACATTGTATGTATGCGCAGTACTGTGCATCATGACATGATGTGGATGTACATACATTACTGGTCCATGGTGTGACATGTCAATAGTTACCATGCTCCACATGCAGATTTTGTAATTACAAGGACATGTTGTCATATAACAACTAGCGGCACAACAACTTTATGTGAAGTATCTTTGTTGATTACTCTGCCTGCCAGATGTTACATCTGAGCATGAACTAGCCATTGTTATCTCATGCATACATTTGTCATGTCATGTGCATTGCTTTATTTGTACTACAGACCATGCTTTCTTAGTTTTCATATGGTCCTTCAAGCACTGCCCCATGGCACTTACAGATAGCATTCAGTGCTGTGCATGATTGTGCACTGAATTTCTTCAACATTTGATTTGGTGAATCACACTTTGGTTGCTGTGACAGTTACATACACTTATCTGTGTGCACACTGTAAGTAGCTGTCGGATCTGTGTAAATGTTGGTGGAATGTGAGGGCTGGTGTTGTCATATGGCTCCATGCTTTTTGAGAGGAATGGTGGGGTGCATGCACTGTCTACTTACCTGTTCTGTTTTCACATTTGGGTGGAATTTCTGACACATCTCTCTGGGTGTGTGGTGGAGTGCTACATCCTACTCAAGGTTAGAACAAGGGGGGCTGGTTGTGGTGCAGGCCTCCTACCCACAAACGCGCCTCCCTGTGAAGATGGCTACCTACCTGTTAGGTGACGGTGAACATTACAATGGCTGCCATCTGCTTCTTGGTGGGGGGAGTGCTACATCCTGCTCAGGAGTGGGACAGGGGGCCTGGCGGGAGTTGTGTTGCAGGCCTCCCACCACCAAACACCGCTCCCTGGGAAGATGGCTACCTACCTGTTAGGTGATGGTGAACAATACAATGGCTGCCACATGCTTCTCGGTGGGGAGGAGTGCTATATCCTGCTCAGGGGTAGGACAGGGGGGCCTGGTGGGAGTTGTAGTGCAGGCCTCCCACCCCCAAACACCCCTCCCTTGGAAGATGGCTACCTACCTGTTAGGTGAAGGTGAACAATGCAGTAGCTACCACATGCATCTGGGTGGGGGAGTGCTCTATCTTTCTGAGCTGTGGAACAAGTGTGCCTGGTGGGAGTTGTAGTCCAGGCCTCCCACCCCCAAACATGCCTCCCTGTGAAGATGGCTACCTACCTGTTAGGTGAAGGTAAACAATGCAATGGCTGCCACTTGCTTCTGGGTGGGGGAGTGCTCCATCCTGCTCAGGGGTGAGACAGGGGGACCTTGGGGGAGTTGTAGTGCAGGCCTTCCACCCCCAAACACCCCTCCCTGGGAAAATAGCTGCCTATCTGTTAGGTGAAGGTGAACAATGCAATGGCTGCCACATGCTTCTGGGTGGGGGGGAGTGCTCAATCTTGCTGAGCTAGGGAACAAGGGTGCCTGGTGGGAGTTGTATTGCAGGCCAACCAACGCCAAACACCCCTCCCTGGGAGGATGGCTACCTACCTATTAGGTGAAGGTGAACAATGCAATGGCTGCCACATGTTTTGAGCCTAGGAGGTGTAGTTTTATAGTTGTGCAAGACAGTACATAGCAGTGTATTTACCACTCTATTTCCCAATAAACCCACAAACCACTCCTAAAAAAATTACGCAATTAACATATTTACCAATTAATTGATCAATAAAAATTAACAGCCAATTAATAATGAATTAATTATAAATAAGTTCCCATAATTAACACTATAAAATAAAAAAAATACTAATACATTCAAATTAATATTCAATTTATTATACTTAAATTACTACCCACCCTATTCCCCTATAAGCCCACAAACCGCTATAGAACAAAAACGTAAAATTTAATTAAAATAAAATTAATAACTTCTAAAAATGTAACACATATATTAAAAAACAAATGTAATACTTAGACAAAAAAAAAGCACATACTTTAAAAATACATAACTGCTTGGGTAGTGGCTGGGTGATTCCATGAGTGCCTGAATACTGCCTGACTGACTGAGAAAGTATCTTCATTGCTGTTAGATACATACCAGTTGTCACTATATCTCTGAATCATTGGTTATCACCGTCTGTCAGTATCTTTTTAAAAAAAAATATTTTTAAGTTCCCCCCCCCCCCATTTTCGTTGTACAGAACACATAAGAAAATTCATTACATTTTACCATGCAGGACTTATCACAAATCAAAGAAAAAATTATACAAATAAATCAAGCATAAGAGATAAACTATAAATGAAGGCAAAGCAAGACATATAGTTAGAATAAAACAGAAGTTTAACACAATTTATTTTCGAATCTACCCTGGATCTCTCTCTTTCCACTTCTGTATATGATCCCATATCTCATTTCCAAGTTTCTTACCTATTCTGCCCCTCCTTGCATAAATCGCTTTCTCAAGGTTAAAGGCAGCTAATAATTTCTTTAACCACTGATGGAAAGTAGGTGGCAATCGGTCTAGCTATGCTGTAGCAATACAAAGTCTTAAACAGCCATAGCCACAAAAATAAAATACTGATAATTAGTCTTACCTAGTCTATCCTCTATTCCTAGGAGTATAAGTGATGGTGTTAGAGAGATTTCTATTGTTAATGATCTTTTAAGGAATACTTCAATTTCCTCTTGGGTTGTTTTTAAGTGTGGACAAGCAGCAAACATATGGACTAAATCAGCCTGAGTACTGTCACATCTCGGACACGTAATGCCAGCTACTCCTCCTCACTGCGCCAACCTGGATGGAGTGTAATACAGAAAATACAGCATTTTAAAATGCTGTGCCTGGAGTGATGCTGAGCATAGTAATTTCTGCCCTAGTTCCAGCGATCTATAGAAACGTTCCTTCTCTATTCCCACTTTTTGTATCCATTTGCCTTCATATTTTTCCAGATCATCATTTTGATACTCTATTAATTCTGAATAAAATCTTTTAATTGTACAATCTATACCGGCCTGTATAGTGTCCAAAATTGAATTTGTTGCAAATCCCGCCGGCCCTCCAGTGTTTGTCAAAATAAAACTTCTAATTTGCAAATATTTAAAGTAATGGTTAGTATCCAGCCCGTATATTGCTTGTAAATTATTAAACTGCATCACCCCCTGTGCTCTATCAGATCACCCAATTTGGAAATCCCATTGTTGCCCCAATCCGAAAACACTGCCCCTGAAAATATATCACCAGGAAAATTTGGATTATTACTCATCCTAGTATAGGCATTATATCGCCCTAGGCCAAATTTTTTCAGAAAGGAAAACCAAATCTTGTAAGCGGCCTTAACCGTTTTGAATTTAATTCTCTTAAAATAACTATACTCTGTAAACTTCAACAGAAAGTTTTCCGCTTGATCCCCTAATACTAGTGAATAAATTGCCAGTGTTCCTAACTCAGAATATCCTTCACTCTCTGCTCCTCCAAGCAGACCTGTCATATATTGGAGGCATGCTACCCAGTAATACAATTTTAAATCCGGTAGGGCCCACCCCCCTCGTTCCCTCGGTAATGCCATGTATCTGAGTGCCCTTCGAGTCTTCGCATGTGTCCACACAAATCGATTTACCATATGTTCCAAAAGCTTAAACAATTTTCCTTCAAATAATAAGGGTATGGCCCTAAATAAATACAAAAACTTTGGGAGAAAGATCATTTTGACTAAGTTGGTTCGGCCAACTATTGAAAAATGTATATTATTTAGTCTGTCCAAATCCTTCTTAGCTTTATTTATTATTGGCGATATATTTAACTCCACAAGGTTGTCTAAATCTGGGGTTATTGTTACCCCTAGATAAACTCCACTTTGGACCACCCGGAATCAGTACAAACTATTTTGTTATTTTTAATAATTTGTGTTTTTGCAGTATTGAGGGCATAACCAGACACTTCTCCAAATAATTGCGCTTCTGCCTCAACCAGCTCTATAGCTTCTGTGGGTCTAGGTGTTACAATCGCCACATCATCAGCATAGGCCAGGACTTTGCAAGGGCCCCTACCAGTCTCTACTGGGGAAATATTGTCATTTAATTCTATACGCCTTATATAGCGGTCCATATAGAGGGCGAATAGAAGCGGGGAGCAAGGGCACCCCTGCCGTGTACCCCTCTTTATCTGAAAAGGTAACGTATACCCTCCGTTTACTCTTATACGAGCGGTCGGTCCTGCATATAATACCTGTAGGGCTTTCACTGTTCCCTCCCCAAATCCCACCCTTCTCAAAATAAACCAAAGAAAGTCCCAGGAGACCCGGTCAAAAGGTTTTTCAGCATCCAATAACATCACAGCGAGCGGGTCTCCTGTAACCTCTGCAAAATCAAATGAAGTAATAACCTTTAGTGTATGATGGGTAGTACCCCTCCCTGGAATAAACCCATGTTGGTTAATACTAACCAGAGTGTCAATTATCTTCGCTATTCTCAAGGCGAGTATCTTCGAATATACTTTTGTGTCTGTGTTCATTAAGGTTATTGGCCTATAAGACCCAGGTTGTTTTGGTGGCTTACCCTTTTTCAAAATTATAACAATGTCCGCCCCTGCCCAGCTATTTGGAGTTGATATTCATGTCTGCGCTTGCTGCATTGTGGCAATGAAATCCTTTTTAATTATATCCCAAAATGTTTTATAAAATTCCAGTGGGATTTGGGCAGGTCCTGCAGCCTTCCCGGACGGGAGGCTAGTTAAAGCAATCAAAATTTCTTCTGGTGTAAACAAAGCCTCCAATATATTAGTCTGTTCTTCTAATGGAGTAACTGCCGGTATGTTATATAGATAATTCCTTATTTTAGGAATATCAGTCAGGCAATCTTGATCATAAAAGGAAGTATAACATTTTCTGAAGACTTCTTGTATCCCTTCTGAATCTGTAACTATTGCTCCTGCATCATCCTGTATCTCTCTTATTTGCCCTATAGAGACATTCTGTCTTGTGCGAATAGCAAGTGTACGGCCAACGGTTTCGTTAAATTCAAAGCATCTTTCTCTGTTTGCTAAATATATTTTTGCTGCCTTACTAGCTATAGCTTCCTCCACCTCCATCCTTGCTTTTGCTATTCTAATCAGTACTTGATCTAAAGGGGCACCTCTAAGCACACTCTGAGTTAATTCCTCCTCTGCCTCTACCACTGCTTGAGCCAGTTCCGCCTCCCTTTGTCTATCCCTTCTTCGGCTTGCTACACTAAAGCTTATTGTCTCCCCTCTAATGGCCGCCTTAAATGAGTCCCACATATTCCGTGTTGACGTACTGCCTCTATTGATATCTAAGAAAATCCTGATCCAATTCCTCATATGCATTAGGTAGGCATCATCCTTTAGTAGCCCTCTCTAAAATGTCCTGACTCTGGGCAGGTCCGTGCTCACCCCAATATTTAGTGTTAAGATCAGGGGATTATGATCGGATATTATCCGCGGTAGTCTTTCAATCTTGACATTAGGTTGCAGAGAGTATGAAATAAAAAAATAATCTAGTCTAGCACAAACTTTATGTGGGGCTGAGTAGTAAGTAAACCCCTGCTCAGTAGGTTTTAGGGCCCCCCATACATCCACTAACATATTATTCCTTATAAGTTTATAGAGTGAGCGCCAAACTCTCTTTTTCCTACCGTGGTAACCCCTGCCGGGGGCCATTCCCAGTCCTCCTGCCCCATTAATATTAAAATCCCCAGCCAAGATTACATTAGGGGACCATGTGGCTAATTCCAAATCCAAGAAATCCAGAATATCCGGATCATCTTCCGTTGAACCATAAACGCAGCCTACAGTAATCCATTTCTCATTGACTTTGCACTCTGTTAGGACCCATCTCCCCCATTGATCTTCGAACTTCCTCCTTACTGTTATATCCCTACATTTCGCTAATATTGCCACTCCTCTATTGTTAGCCCCTTGCTTAGAATATGCTAATACAGTGAATCCCAGTTGTTCTAATAGGTGACCTTGTCCCCCTTCTACATGGGTTTCCTGCAAACAAACCAAGTCCACATTTAGAGATCTTAACCAAGTTGCAACCCTCTGCCTTTTAATTCGATCATTTAGACCGCAGACATTGACCGTAACTACACGTATACTCATTAGTGTACATCAAGTGGATTTCACATCAGGCTCATACCAGTAAAAAACAGTATTTTGACATTTATCTCTAGCTGAGATACATTCTCCCAATTAGGCACATCAAATGTTTCCGTACTGTCCTGCATTTGATAGCTCGAACAAAAAACACTGTGCTCTGTACCCCTCCTCCACCCCCTCCCCCCTTCCCCCCTCCCACCCCCCCCTTTCGGGCAAATAGGCCAGTCCTGACCTATGCGTGACAGCTGTAGCCCCAAGTGCCACCCACCCCTCCTGCTCCTGCTCCTAAAAAAGACCTTCACATGCCTCCGAAATACACACCGTTGGATGTTACTGCTGCTACTAAATTTTAATCCAAATTTTTTTACCCTTAAACTCATCCTTCCCCCCACCCCCTGAGTTATGTCTTATTACTTCCGATGTTTAGGGACCACCATCATAGACTTTGAACCTTCTTTCCTCCCTTTGACCTCATCCAAATATGCCTGCGCTTTGATTTCTGAAAAGAAAATCTTAGTATGTCCATTAACAATAACTTTAAGGCGACAAGGAAACATTAGATAGGCCTCACAGTCAATATTTCGAAAGGGGGTTATCATTTGCCTCATGCGCCATCGCCTATCCACTGTCGCGTGGCAGAAGTCCGGCCGGGCAAAAACGTTGTGCCATTGTTTGGCATTATCCATAATTTCCTGCCTTCGTAGGAAATTTCCTACATATATCAGAATCGCCCTCGGTTTATCTGATATTTGCTCTCTCCTTTGTACCATAGGGAACCTGTGAGCCCTTTGTATCTCACTATCCCAATTCCAAACAGACAATTCTGAGAAAGCCCCCTTAAGTAAAGTAACAACAAATGCTCGCACATCCTGCCCTTCTTTTCCTTCCACGACCACTAGAAGTCTAACATTGTTCCTTCGTTGTCTATTTTCATAGTCCTCGAGCTTCCAATGGACATCCAACGCCATCTTTTCCTGCTCGTTTTTTAACTCATTCCATTTCCCAACATTCTCCTCTAGTCTCTCAGTTCTTGCCTCCACTTCTGTGACCCTGGCTTCCATGTCTGCGTAGAGTTTGTTCACCTTGCGTAGTAAGCCCTGTATTTTTTGGTTGGCCTGCTTCGCCCTCCGAGACTCACTTCTTGCCTCCCCCTGCATTTGTTTCAAAGTAGCATAAAGCATGTCCATAGTGGTTGTTTGTCCAGGGGTGTTTTTCTGAGTTTGAAGTAGAGTAGTGCCACCTTCTTGGTAAAGCTGGGAGGTTGCTGAGTAGTCCCAGTCTAGCTTTTTGGATATCTGTGCATGGGTCGGACTCACATTGCTCTTTGCCCGATTATGTGATCTACTCTTAAGACTTCTCAATGGCTTAGCCCCCGTTTTGTGCATACCTTGTGCACTGATCCGCTTTCTTGAGATGATGCTGCTGAATCTGTTCTCCCCTCAGCTTCTGAGGTGTCAGACTGGCTTCCCGTTGCAGAGCCAGATGCTGTCTTTTCATCGTCCTCATCCCCCTCTTCATCATTGACAGAGAAAAAGCAATCGTCACTGGGAGATCCTGGGTTAGGCAACCCATCTCTTGCCTGTATTCTAGACTCGATGCATGCATTGTGCACATCAGAGTTTGGGTCACTTGCAGCCTCAGCACTATCAGTGTCAAGGAGATCACCCTTAGGTCACGGTATCTGCTCTATGTCTGATAGTAATGGCATAGTGGGCTCTAGACCCTCCTTCGAGCCCACCTCAAGAACCCTAGAGTTATTTATTCCATCGTTGAGTATTGCAGAGGTACATTGTACATCAGTGCGCACATTTTGGGTCAATAATAAAGGTGAGGGAAGGGTGCAACTATTCACCTCTAACGATGATTCTCTGTTATTAATAGTCTCAATTTCAGGATTACGCCCATCCAGTAGTAAAGATTCGTCACCCTCGGCGCCCTCCTTACCAGTTTGTTTTACAGAAACCGCAAAGCCTGTTTGTATCACCTGTGCTTGCGGCTGTATTCCACCATTACCATCCTCTGCAGCAGCATCAGCGCCAGTCCCCGTAGCCTGTTCATTCCGCACGGCATCCGTGACCATGAGCAGATGCGCAGACGATCGTTGCCTTTCCGAGCTCCACACGCCATTCTCAGTAGCTGCGCTAGCCTCCACCGTCCACATCCGGTCATCGAGCAGCTCTGGGCTCTGCGCCTCTGTCTCTACTGCATCTCCCGCACTGCTGTCTCCTACCCTCCAAACTACAGGTGAGGCGAGGGTTACCAGTCCTGTTGCTTGTGTTGCTTGTGTAGCAAACGATTCTCGGAGGGTAGGTAGGCTGTCGTAAATTTTCCTCCTTAGTAGTTACTTCGCTGTTCTGGCGTTTAGCATTCTTTTTACTCACTGTATATTTCTTTTCCTTGTCTTTTGACGATGTTTTTTTTCCGGTGGAACGATTTCCGTATTCTCCGTATTCTCCTGTCTTTTGTTTCTCCGTGATTGGGCTG
Organism: Lissotriton vulgaris; assembly: GCF_964263255.1. NCBI lineage: Eukaryota > Metazoa > Chordata > Amphibia > Caudata > Salamandridae > Lissotriton > Lissotriton vulgaris. The sequence goes on along the minus strand of NW_028244302.1, from coordinate 246,090 downwards.
CTGATCTGAGGTTAGTCGAGATTGTAGCTGACATTGAAACCGTGCCCGGATCACTGTAAATGGCTTTGCCCGCTTCTTTTTCCTTTTTCTTATCGTTCTGTGGTTTCTGGATTCGAGGGGCCATAGCTTGCTTTTCGGCTCATCTTACCCCTTGATGTGAAGCGTCAGTTCTCAGCGCGTTTACCCAGAGATAGAAATGAGGCAGCCGCACTGCACTTCTTGTTAGCCAAACGATAATGCGATGAATCAGTTCAAATGAGTGAGGCATACTCCGCTCCCCAAATACTCCTATTCAATTTCAGCTTTTGGCGGCAACAGCAGTCAAGCGGCACCTCAGAGGGAATACCAAATTTTCATCATAGCAGGAGCAAGAAAAAAGGCAAATGCTCCCTACGGCCTGTCAGTGGCCATCTTGCCCCCTCAGCCGACAACTGCTGGCATTTCCAAGTGCTTCATGAGTTCATAAGATGTCACCTTCTGTCAGTATCAAAGTACCTGTTTTGCTGTATACATGCTTTTCATCTGAGCAATGTGAGAGTGAAATCTAGGTATCACATTTGATATATAAAATATTTCTCAATGGTACATGTCCAACAAAGTAGAACATTTAAAAAAAAAGTGTATTTGACAGTTGTGAATAAATAAGTATACATAAAACTCATTGGTTGCATGAGTGACTGTATAGATAACTGGATATTTATAATAGTGATTTCATAACACACTAAGAATGAGTTACTATCTGTATAAATAAATAAAGTGCTATTTGTATAAGGGTGTAGCTGAGTAAATGTAAATAAGATACATTGTTTGCAAAAGTGAGTAGGATGACTACATAACTGAATAGAATGTGTGCTGGTGTGTAATGTCAAAAGAGGTGTATAAGTATATTTGATAGTGTTCTATTGATCATTGACAACATCTATAAGTAAATCTATAGTTAATTGATTACATGTGTAGATCTAGGAATCACTGAGTGGGTTTTTAGATACTTGTATTGCTGTGTCAATGGATTCAAATATGGTACTCAGTATTTTACATTGAGTGATGAAAGTTTATAGTAGTGCATGATGAGGTGTATCTGATTGTCACATGGATGATGTTATCAGTGATGTCATTTGAGATGTCATCAGTAATGTCACTGACCATGTCATGAATGATGCAATATGTGGCATCATCACCAGTGGATTGCGGGCGACAGAGTTACAGTTAGTACCACTAACTATAACGGAGGAATTTCCATGGTTTTGTATGAGTGAACTGTCCAGCTAACTATAACACCCCTGAAACCTATGGTTTTTTCAATGAATTTCTAAGGTTTTTTAGATGATAATTCCTAACTATAACCTGCCTGAAACCTATGGCTTTTTCAGTGAATTTCAAGGGTTTTTTAAATGATAATTCTTAATTATAATGTTCATTAAGCATATCAGTTTTTTTTCTATCTTTTTTAATTGTCATCCCAATCTCAACATAGTAAAAACTGCAAATATAACCACTCTTCAATTCCTTCCGCCAACAAAATTGCCACAAACCACTAAAAAAACAAGTGATAGCTCCACTTACCAGTAGCAAATTAACATCAACATTTAACTGGTGTAAGGAGGTTGACTATCTACTGCGTAAATTACACTCAACTCACACCCATATTTAAAGATGAATATGTGATAGAGGTACTAATCATGCACCTCCGACACCCAACAAAATCACAACACCCAGCGCCACCACCACCACAACCACCCCTCCTGACCCCTCCCCCTCTACTACCTCAGAGGCAGCACAAAACAGGACAGCGGACCTTCCCAAGATACCATATCCTCTCAAACGCACAATAGCTGAATGTTCAGAGATGTTGTAACCAATTATGTATAAGGGAGTAAATTTGCACATCAACAAAATTAATTTACAGAATCCCAAGTGTACCGGTGATATGCTATACACAACTCACTATAGAAACAAAAAATTTTCCATGTGAAAATATAGTATTGCTACCTGTAGTGTACTGCACAGTGGAGGCAACCATATCATCTCAGACTCTGGGGAACATCTCGGTCATGTAGCTGTGCTGTCTACCCCCTTTTCAAGCAGAAGCGGAGTGGGCTGGTCCAACGTACGCAACTCCAGCGTAAGAGTATAAATATTTAGCCTATGCTTTGGGCGTGGTTCACTTCTGCAAAGATAAAAGACTCTGCCACAGCGAAGGTCCTCACTCTGCCATGTGGCTGCCGCCATGACCAAGAGCCTCCTTGATACAGGCCCATTCCGAACTCAGTGCCACAGCACCGCAGACTTATGTCTGTATCAACTACTACCTTCGATCTACACTGCGGACAGTAGGGTTCACAACTTGAATTCAACTTTGGATCTACACTAGGCACAGCATTGAAGTTATCCTTGATTTATGTAAGGCAGAGACAATTCTACTCTATGTCCTCAGACTTTGTTAAAATAAGTTATACAAATTCTTCGTCGATATCTGTGCTGACTACTGCTTCGATCTACAGTGCGGTCAGTAGAGTTTACAACTTGATACCAGTGCCACATCAGCACTACATACAACATTTAATTTAGTCTGGATTTATTTAAGGCAGAGACAATTGTACTGTGTCCTCAGATTTTGTTAAAGTATGTGACAAAAAAGCATTCCTCGATGTCTGTGCCAACTACTGCCTTCGATCTACACTGTGGACAGCAGGGATCACAACTTGAATCTAGCTTTGGATCTACACTAAGGTCAGCATTAAATCAAGCCTTGCTTTACTAATGGTAGAGGCAATTGTACTCTATGTCTTCAGATTTTGTAAAAGGATGTGACAAAAAGCATTCGTCTATAACTGTGCTGACTACTGCCTTCGATCTACACTGCGGACCGCAGGGTTCACAACTTGAATTCAGCTTTGCATCTACACTATGGACAGCATGCAGTTAGCCTTGACTTATGTAAGGCAGTGATAATGTTGTTAAATGATGTGACAAACAACATTCCTCAATGTCTGTACTGAGTACTGCCTTCAAATGTACACTACGATCAACAGAGTTCACCACTTGATACCAGTTCATGCAGTCTCGTATGCAAAAGTCAAGGTATGGAGTACAATACAGATAATGCAGTGCAGCCTAAGATCTAAACTGCGGACAGCAGGGTTCACAACTTAAATTCAGCTTTGCATCTACACTACGGACAGTATGAAATTCAACCTTGATTTATTTAATGCAGGGACAATTGTACTGTATGTGTTCTGATTTTGTTAAAATAAGTGACAAAAATCATTCGTCGATATCTCTGCTGACTACTGCCTTCGATATACAGTGCGGACAGCAGGGTTCACAACTTCAATCCAGCTTTGATTCTATACTACAGCGTATTGACTCAGATGTCTTATTTGAAGAAAAACATATCATAGTTTTTGGAGATCTACTGCAACTTAGTCCCAACATTGTTGCCTTAAGTGCCACTAACTCTGTGTACCACTTATCATTGCTGGTTGCACACACGACACATTACCAATACTGTGCAGCTCTAGTCATCACCACGTGGCTGTGGGCTCTTGCTATCCGGTGCCTCCTGCTACACTGCGGTCATCAGAACTCACAATTAAATAGACTATTGATTCATTATTTGCAGAGTACAATACCAAACTAAGTATAACACCTATCAAACCTATACAATATCCCTTTAGTATGCTTCCTTCAAAAACGTCTTTTATATCAGTTATAGATTTAGTTGAATAATAAAATTCACGCTGCAAGTGCAAATGCACACTTAATGGCAATCTACACTGCTGACAGCACAGATCACAATTTGAACCTCACTTTTTCTTCATTGGAAACCTGAATTTCTTTTTTAGACATAAAAACAGCTACACCACAGGAGTAATCATCTGATTCTGATCTGTTGCTGAAGAATTGATAACCATCGATGGCAATTTTTTTTCCCCCTCAAAGTACATGCAGTCCAGTATGCAACAGTCAATGCTTTGAGTGCAGCCCGTTCAGACCACGCATCATCGCAGGGTGAGCACACGCTAAACACCAGACATACCACTAACTTAGTACACCATAAATAATCGCCACAAGGCTTTATTAAGGCAAAATTCAGTAGTCAAAAAACATTACCCCCAGTGCAGCCTGTCCGGACCACGCATCATCACAGGTTATGTATACGCTCAGTCCCAAAGGTACTACTAACTCAGTGCACCATAATTCATCGCCACATGACATTCGAGCAGAATTCAACTGACTCTTCATTCATTTTTTATAGAGTGCAGTACCAAACAAAGTATAATGTTCCTCAAACCTACACAATATCCCTTTAGTAGCCTTCCTTCAAAAACTTCTTTTATATCAGTCCTAGGTTTAGTTGAACAACAAAATTTGCACTGCAAGTGCAAAGACACACTCAATGGTAGTCTACACTGCAGACACCACAGGTCACAACTTGAACTATAATGTCCCTGAAACATACATATTTTGACAATGTATTCCATACATGTTTCACCTTTTATTTCAATTGTGATTACAAATCATGCAGTCCTGTAGGCAACACGCTGAGCACCATACATACCACTAACTCAATGCACCATAAATAATCGCCACGTTGCCTTAATAAGGCAGAATTCTGTTGCCAAAAGGCATTCTTACCAGTGCGCTCTGCCTGAACCACGCATCATTGCAGTCTCCACCCAAACCGCCCCTACCACAGTGTACCACAACTCATGAACCCTATACGAAAGAATCTTCTGTGTATAATTTCACATATAGTGCTCCTACCTTTGTACAGCAGAAGTCATAAACAGTTTATGATTGAATATCTGTGTATAATATCATGATTACTATTCTACTTGTTACCAACAGCAACGTAATAAAATGGAGTTGAGCACACATGCCCGTACCCGCTTCAACTATCTAGCTGTGTCTGTGTAGAAACTAAGCATGGGCGAATTTTGCGAATCTCGCGCTCGCGAATTTTGCGGATTTGCGAACTCGCAATCCGCAAAATCCGCGAATTCCCGCGAATTTGCGGATTTTTTTTTTTTGTGTGTTCGCGCGTGTTTCTGCCAGTTCGCGAGGGTTTTTACAATTTCGCAATTTGCGAACTTACCTGTCGGGTCGCAAGTTTTGCGAACTTGTTGTTTCTACGTGTCCAGCCTGTTTGGGACACTCTTCTTCATCACTGCCACTCTCTGTCACCACTGCCACTCTCTGACTACTCATGCCACCCTCTGGCCCACCCATGCCACCCTCTGTTTCATCACCACACCCTCTGGTTGTCCAGTGTACATTATTTTCGGCAAAGCAAAGCACACCTTCCCTGCCTCAAGTGACCTGAATTAATTTGGGGCTGATTAATGTGTCACAGAATATTTTTTTAGCTGGCACCTGCTTCCTTAGTGCTTCCTGATTAGTGATCTTTTGCACTTGCTAAGTGCTTTCATTGTTGCAAAATTAGTTACAACACCTGCCCTGCCCCAACTGACAATAATGAATTAGGGGCTGATTAATGGATTTTAACTTCCAGCCTGGCTCCTGCTTGTCTCCCTTAGATGTAATTCAGGACCTTTGTGGCATATGTGTAACTATTCTGAGGTTCAGAGCAGGGTCACATAATAGTTGCAACTGGCAACTGAACTCTGGAGGGGCCCCTCAGGAAGCACTACAGGAAATGGCTACTAATGATGAGCCTGAACTTTTGAACCTGGTAAGTAGTTTCAGTTTTGCTAAGATCGTATTTCTGCAATTTAGCACTTACTCGCGGGGTGCGAAGTTGTACTGGCAAGCCGCAAACTCACGCGAACAGTGCGAGCAAGCCATAAAATCCGCTGCTCGCGGATTTGCGGATTTTGCGGGAGATTCGCGGATCTCGCGGATTGCGAATTTACCGAAAATCCGCAAAATCCGCGAGCGAAACGGATTTTCCGCCCATGCTTAGTAGAAACTCCTGATCCAATTCCTCATATGCATTAGGTAGGCATCATCCTTTAGTAGCCCTCTCTCAAATGTCCAGACTCGGGGCAGGTCCGTGCTCACCCCAATATTTAGTGTTAAGATCAGGGGATTATGATCGGATATTATCCGCGGTAGTCTTTCAATCTTGACTTTAGGTTGCAGAGAGTATGAAATAAAAAAATAATCTAGTCTAGCACAAACTTTATGTGGGGCTGAGTAGTAAGTACACCCCTGCTCAGTAGGTTTTAGGGCCCCCCATACATCCACTAACGCATTATTCCTTATAAGTTTATATAGTGAGCGCCAAACTCTCTTTTTCCTACCGTGGTAACCCCCGCCGGGGGCCATTCCCAGTCCTCCTGCCCAATTAATATTAAAATCCCCAGCCAAGATTACATTAGGGGACCATGTGGCTAATTCCAAATCCAAGAAATCCAGAATATCCGGATCATCTTCCGTTGAACCATAAACGCAGCCTACAGTAATCCATTTCTCATTGACTTTGCACTCTATTAGGATCCATCTCCCCCATTGATCTTCGAGCTTCCTCCTTACTGTTATATCCCTACATTTCGCTAATATTGCCACTCCTCTATTCTTAGCCCCTTGCTTAAAATATGCTAATACAGTGAATCCCAGTTGTTCTAATAGGTGACCATGTCCCCCTTCTACATGGGTTTCCTGCAAACAAACCAAGTCCACATTTAGAGATCTTAACCAAGTTGCAACCCTTAATTCGATCATTTAGACCGCAGACATTGACCGTAACTACACGTATACTCATTAGTATACATCAAGTGGATTTCCCATCAGGCTCATACCAGTAAAAAACAGTATTTTGACATTTATCTCTAGCTGAGATACATTCTCCAAATTAGGTACATCATATTTTTCCGTACTGTCCTGCATTTGATAGCTCAAACAAAAAACACTGTGCTCTGTACCCCTCCTCCACTCCCTCCCCCCTTCCCCCTTCCCCCTCCCACCCCCCCTGCTCCTAAAAAAGACCTTCACATGCCTCTGAAATACACACCGTTGGATGTTACTGCTGCTACTAAATTTTAATCCATATTTTTTTACCCTTAAACTCATCCTTCCCCCCCCCCCCCTGAGTTATGTCTTATTACTTCCGATGTTTAGGGACCACCATCATAGACTTTGAACCTTCTTTCCTCCCTTTGACCTCATCCAAATATGCCTGCGCTTTGATTTCTGAAAAGAAAATCTTAGTATGTCCATTAACAATAACTTTAAGGCGACAAGGACACATTAGATAGGCCTCACAGTCAATATTTCGAAAGGGGGTTATCATTTGCCTCATGCGCCATCGCCTTTCCACTGTCGCGTGGCAGAAGTCCGGCCGGGCAAAAACGTTGTGCCATTGTAGGATCGTATGGCCTCAGGTTTGGCTTTATCCATAATTTCCTGCCTTAATAGGAAATGTCCTACATATATCAGAATCGCCCTCGGTTTATCTGATATTTGCTCTCTCCTTTGTACCATAGGGAACCTGTGAGCCCTTTGTATCTCACTATCCCAATTCCAAACCGACAATTCTGAAAAAGCCCCCTTAAGTAAAGTAACAACAAATGCTCGCACATCCTGCCCTTCTTTTCCTTCCACGACCCCTAGAAGTCTAACATTGTTCCTTCGTTGTCTATTTTCATAGTCCTCGAGCTTCCAATGGACATCCAACGCCATCTTTTCCTGCTCGTTTTTGAACTCATTCCATTTCCCAACATCCTCCTCTAGTCTCTCAGTTCTTGCCTCCACTTCTGTGACCCTGGCTTCCATGTCTGCGTAGAGTTTGTTCACCTTGCGTAGTAAGCCCTGTATTTTTTGGTGTGCCTGCTTCGCCCTCCGAGACTCACTTCTTGCCTCCCCCTGCATTTGTTTCAAAGTAGCATAAAGCATGTCCATAGTGGTTGTTTGTCCTGGGGTGTTTTTCTGAGTTTGAAGTAGATTAGTGCCACCTTCTTGGTAAAGCTGGGAGGTTGCTGAGTAGTCCCAGTCTATCTTTTTGGATATCTGTGCATGGGTCGGACTCAAATTGCTCTTTGCCCGATTATGTGAGCTACTCCTAAGACTTCTCAATGGCTTAGCCCTCCGTTTTGTGCATACCTTGTGCACTGATCCGCTTTCTTGAGATGATGCTGCTGAATCTGTTCTCCCCTCAGCTTCTGAGGTGTCGGACTGGCTTCCCGTTGCAGAGCCAGATGCTGTCTTTTCATCGTCCTCATCCCCCTCTTCATCATTGACAGAGAAAAAGCAATCGTCACTGGGAGATCCTGGGTTGAGCAACCCATCTCTTGCCTGTATTCTAGACTCGATGCATGCATTGTCCACATCAGAGTTTGGGTAACTTGCAGCCTGAGCACTATCAGTGTCAGGGAGATCACCCTTAGGTCACGGTATCTGCTCTATGTCTGATAGTAATGGCATAGTGGGCTCTAGACCCTCCTTCGAGCCCACCTCAAGAACCCTAGAGTTATTTATTCCATCGTTGAGTATTGCAGAGGTACATTGTACATCAGTGCGCACATTTTGGGTCAATAATAAAGGTGAGGGAAGGGTGCAACTATTCACCTCTAACGATGATTCTCTGTTATTAATAGTCTCAATTTCAGGATTACGCCCATCCAGTAGTAAAGATTCGTCACCCTCGGCGCCCTCCTTACCAGTTTGTTTTACAGAAACCGCAAAGTCTGTTTGTATCACCTGTGCTTGCGGCTGTATTCCACCATTACCGTCCTCTGCAGCAGCATCAGCGTCAGTCCCCGTAGCCTGTTCATTCCGCACGGCATCCGTGACCATGAGCAAATGCGCAGACGATCGTTGCCTTTCCGAGCTCCGCACGCCGTTCTCAGTAGCTGCGCTAGCCTCCACCGTCCACATCCGGTCATCGAGCGCCTCTGTCTCTACTGCATCTCCCGCACTGCCGTCTCCTACCCTCCGAACTACAGGTGAGGCGAGGGTTACCGGTCCTGTTGCTTGTGTTGCTTGTGTAGCAAACGATTCTCGGAGGGTAGGCTGTCGTAAATTCCCCTCCTTAGTAGTTACTTCGCTGTTCTGGCGTTTAGCATTCTTTTTACTCACTGTATATTTCTTTTCCTTGTCTTTTGACAATGTGTTTTTTTCCGGTGGAACGATTTCCGTATTCTCCGTATTCTCCTGTCTTTTGTTTCTCCGTGATTGGGCTTCTGATCTGAGGTTAGTCGAGATTGTAGCTGACATTGAAACCGTGCCCGGATCACTGTTAATAGCTTTGCCCGCTTCTTTTTCCTTTTCCTGGTTTCTGGATTCGAGGGGCCATAGCTTGCTTCTCGGCTCGTCTTACCCCTTCATGTGAAGCGTCAGTTCTCAGCGCGTTTAGCCAGAGATAGAAATGAGGCAGCCGCACTGCACTTCTTGTTAGCCAAACGATAATGCGATGAATCAGTTCAAATGAGGGAGGCATACTTCGCTCCCCACATACTCCTATTCAATTTCAGCTTTTGGCGGCAACAGCAGTCAAGCGGCACCTCAGAGGGAATACCAAATTTTCATCATAGCAGGAGCAAGAAAAAAGGCGAATGCTCCCTACGGCCTGTCAGCGGCCATCTTGCCCCCTCAGCCGACAACTGCTGGCATTTCCAAGTGCTTCATGAGTTTATAAGATGTCACCTTCTGTCAGTATCAAAGTACCTGTTTTGCTGTATACATGCTTTTCATCTGAGCAATGTGAGAGTGAAATCTAGGTATCACATTTGATCTATAAAATATTTCTCAATGGTACATGTCCAACAAAGTAGAACATTCTAAAAAAAAGTGTATTTGACAGTTGTGAATAAATAAGTATACATAAAACTCATTGGTTGCATGAGTGACTGTATAGATAACTGGATATTTATAATAGTGATTTCATAACACACTAAGAATGAGTTATTATCTATATAAATAAATAAAGTGCTATTTGTATAAGTGTGTAGCTGAGTAAATGTAAATAAGATACATTGTTTGCAAAAGTGAGTAGGATGACTACATAACTGAATAGAATGTGTGCTGGTGTGTAATGTCAAAAGAGGTGTATAAGTATATTTGATAGTGTTCTATTGATCATTGACAACATCTATAAGTGAATCTAGTTAATTGATTACATGTGTAGATCTAGGAATCACTGAGTGGGTTTTTAGATACTTGTATTGCTGTGTCAATGGATTCAAATATGGTACTCAGTATTTTACATTGAGTGATGAAAGTTTATAGTAGTGCATGATGAGGTGTATCTGATTGTCACATGGATGATGTTTTCAGTGATGTCATCAGTGATGTCATTTGAGATGTCATCAGTCATGTCACTGACCATGTCATGAATGATGCAATATGTGGCATCATCACCAGTGGATTGCAGGCGACAGAGTTACAGTTAGTACAACTAACTATAACGGAGGAATTTCCAAGGTTTTGTATGAGTGAACTGTCCAGCTAACTATAACACCCCTGAAACCTATGGTTTTTTCAATGAATTTCTAAGGTTTTTTAGATGATAATTCCTAACTATAACCTGCCTGAAACCTATGATTTTTTCAGTGAATTTCAAGGGTTTTTTAAATGATAATTCTTAATTATAATGTTCATTAAGCATATCAGTTTTTTTTCTATCTTTTTTAATTATCATCCCAATCTCAACATAGTAAAAACTGCAAATATAACCACTCTTCAATTCCTTCTGCCAACAAAATTGCCACAAACCACTAAAAAAACAAGTGATAGCTCCACTTACCAGTAGCAAATTAACATCAACATTTAACTGGTGTAAGGAGGTTGACTATCTACTGCGTAAATTACACTCAACTCACACCCATATTTAAAGATGAATATGTGATAGAGGTACTAATCATGCACCTCCGACACCCAACAAAATCACAACACCCAGCGCCACCACAACCACCCCTCCTGACCCCTCCCCCTCTACTACCTCAGAGGCAGCGCAAAACAGGACAGCAGACCTTCCCAAGATACCATATCCTCTCAAACGCACAATAGCTGAATGTTCAGAGATGTTGTAATCAATTATGTATCAGGGAGTAAATTTGCACATCAACAAAATTAATTTACAGAATCCCAAGTGTACCGGTGATATGCTATACACAACTCACCATAGAAACAAAAAACTTTTCCATGTGAAAATATAGTATTGCTACCTGTAGTGTACTGCACAGTGGACGCAACCATATCATCTCAGACTCTGGGGAACATCTCGGTCATGTAGCTGTGCTGTCTACCCCCTTTTCAAGCAGAAGCGGAGTGGGCTGGTCCAATGTACGCAACTCCAGCGTAAGAGTATAAATAATTAGTCTATGCTTTGGGTGTGGTTCCCTTCTGCAAAGATAAAAGACTCTGCCACAGCGAAGGTCCTCACTCTGCCATGTGGCTGCCGCCATGACCAAGAGCCTCCTTGATACAGGCCCATTCCGAACTCAGTGCCACAGCACCGCAGACTTATGTCTGTATCAACTACTACCTTCGATCTACACTGCGGACAGTAGGGTTCACAAATTGAATTCAGCTTTGGATCTACACTAGGCACAGCATTGAAGTTATCCTTGATTTATGTAAGGCAGAGACAATTCTACTCTATGTCCTCAGACTTTGTTAAAATAAGTTATGCAAATTCTTCGTCGATATCTGTGCTGACTACTGCTTCAATCTACAGTGCGGTCAGTAGAGTTTACAACTTGATACCAGTGGCACATCAGCACTACATACAACATTGAATTTAGTCTGGATTTATTTAAGGCAGAGACAATTGTACTGTGTCCTCAGATTTTGTTAAAGTATTTGACAAGAAAAGCATTCCTCGATGTCTGTGTCAACTACTGCCTTCGATCTACACTGTGGACAGCAGGGATCACAACTTGAATTCAGCTTTGGATCTACACTAAGGTCAGCATTAAATCAAGCCTTGCTTTACTAATGGTAGAGGCAATTGTACTCTATGTCTTCAGATTTTGTAAAAGGATGTGGCAAAAAGCATTTGTCTATAACTGTGCTGACTACTGACTTCGATCTACACTGCGGACCGCAGGGTTCACAACTTGAATTCAGCTTTGCATCTACACTATGGACAGCATGCAGTTAGCCTTGACTTATGTAAGGCAGTGATCATTTTGTTAAATGATGCGACAAACAACATTCCTCAATGTCTGTACTGAGTACTGTCTTCAAATGTACACTACGATCAACAGAGTTTACCACTTGATACCAGTTCATGCAGTCTCGTATGCAACAGTCAAGGTATGGAGTACATTACAGATAATGCAGTGCAGCCTAAGATCTAAACTGCGGACAGCAGGGTTCACAACTTAAATTCAGCTTTGCATCTACACTACGGACAGTAGGAAATTCAACCTTGATTTATTTAATGCAGGGACAATTGTACTGTATGTGTTCTGATTTTGTTAAAATAAGTGACAAAAATCATTCGTCGATATCTCTACTGACTACTGCCTTCGATATACAGTGCGGACAGCAGGGTTCACAACTTCAATCCAGCTTTGAATCTATACTACAGCGTATTGACTCAGATGTCTTATTTGAAAAAAAACATATCATAGTTTTTGGAGATCTACTGCAACTTAGTCCCAACATTGTTGCTTTAAGTGCCACTAACTCTGTGTACCACTTATCATTGCTGGTTGCACACACGACACATTACCAATACTGTGCAGCTCTACTCATCACCACGTGGCTGTGGGCTCTTGCTATCCGGTGCCTCCTGCCTACACTGCGGTCATCAGAACTCACAATTAAATAGACTATTGATTCATTATTTGCAGGGTACAATATCAAACTAAGTATAACACCTATCAAACCTATACAATATCCCTTTAGTATGCTTCCTTCAAAAACGTCTTTTATATCAGTTATAGATTTAGTTGAATAATAAAATTCACGCTGCAAGTGCAAATGCACACTTAATGGCAATCTACACTGCTGACAGCACAGATCACAATTTGAACCTCACTTTTTCTTCATTGGAAACCTGAATTTCTTTTTTAGACATAAAAACAGCTACACCACAGGAGTAATCATCTGATTCTGATCTGTTGCTGAAGAATTGATGGCAATTTTTTTCCCCCCTCAAAGTACATGCAGTCCAGTATGCAACAGTCAATGCTTTGAGTGCAGCCCGTTCAGACCACGCATCATCGCAGGGTGAGCACACGCTAAACACCAGACGTACCACTAACTTAGTACACCATAAATAATCGCCACAAGGCTTTATTACGGCAAAATTCAGTAGTCAAAAAACATTACCCCCAGTGCAGCCTGTCCGGACCACGCATCATCACAGGTTATGTATACGCTCAGTCCCAAAGGTACTACTAACTCAGTGCACCATAATTCATCGCCACATGACATTAGAGCAGAATTCAACTGACTCTTCATTCATTTTTTATAGAGCGCAGTACCAAACAAAGTATAACGTTCCTCAAACCTACACAATATCCCTTTAGTAGCCTTCCTTCAAAAACTTCTTTTATATCAGTCCTAGGTTTAGTTGAACAACAAAATTCGCACTGCAAGTGCAAAGACACACTCAATGGTAGTCTACACTGCAGACACCACAGGTCACAACTTGAACTATAATGTCCCTGAAACATACATATTTCGACAATGTATTCCATACATGTTTCACCTTTTATTTCAATCGTGATTACAAATCATGCAGTCCTGTAGGCAACACGCTGAGCACCATACATACCACTAACTCAATGCACCATAAATAATCGCCATGTTGCCTTAATAAGGCAAAATTCTGTTGCCAAAAGACATTCTTACCAGTGCGCTCTGCCTGAACCACGCATCATCGCAGTCTCCACCCAAACCGCCCCTACCACAGTGTACCACAACTCATGAACCCTATACGAAAGAATCTTCTGTGTATAATTTCACATATAGTGCTCCTACCTTTGTACAGCAGAAGTCATAAACAGTTTATGATTGAATATCTGTGTATAATATCATGATTACTATTCTACTTGTTGCCAACAGCAACGTAATAAAATGGAGTTGAGCACACGTGCCCGTACCCACTTCAACTATCTAGCTGTGTCTGTGTAGTTATTATAAATGTAAAATGCAGCTCTTGCGCCCTACCACATTATATTGTGCTGTAAACAGCATATGCAACCATTTTACCACTGCCAATAACAAAAACTTTGATTATATAACTTTCTCTCGCTCATTCTACAAATATGAACGTACAAAGTGAATCCTTACAATACTGCAAAGAAACTGTATAGTCAATTTATAAATGTGTACTATTTCTTGTTTTTTAGCATATTTATATAACGCAAAGTCGACCTAAAACTATATCAACAATTTACATGACCACCGTATTTACAGTACATTTTCAGGCATGCGTTGATTACGTCATTGCTCTACAATAACAGGATGTGGATACGACTCCGAGACTCGAACAAATATTTCCAGCACCAAGTTCGACAGTATACCTGAATGACCACATATGTATATATATTATCTGTCCTTCATGTGCCAAAAACTGCAACCTAAACGTTTCACAGCCCTGTATTACTACAGCTACGGCACACACACACTTCCTCATGACTGGTATATACCCACACCACACACATCCAGCACATACATCACTACACATGTGATCCTACCAATAAAAAAGACAGGGCGCACGTGCTCTACGCCTGTTTAGAGTTGCTCCCATCGCAAGCGCTGTGATGGCCCGTCCTAGTGGTTTGGACGCCTCATATAGGCCTGAACCACCAAGTATGGGGGCCCACCACTACGTGTGTGGTCTCTTTTGTCACTGAGTTAGTGGTACCGCAAAGACTGAGCGTGTGAGCAACCTGGGATGACGATGGGAGCACGAGTATGTCCTTAGCCATACCGTATCAAGACTCAGCACCAAATATGAGACTTCTTGGGGGCAGAGCGGGACTTCATGATGTAGAACGTACCCTGTTCGCTAAAAGGTGAGCAGTGAGGCCTGGGTGCGCAGCGGAGGGAGTAGATGGGGTGCAGCGGACTGCATACAAAAAGGTGACACAGCGACTTAGGTGTACGCAGTCCTATGTACCGTATCTTATTGCATTTGTATTTTTTTTCCTATTGCAAGAAAGTTTTTATAATCGTTCAAATGTCCGTCGCTCGTGATGATCGAAACCAAAAAGCATTACTACTATACTAATTTTTCAAAAATCGAAGCCTATTAAACAAGTTGGAACTGTACAAATAGTTGTTTTTTAAATGCAGGAGGGTAGGTGTGTGAAAGAGCGATGAAATTCTACTCCACAATAAGATATTTTAGATGTAGAGCTTCAGGGTACATTATGTCCGGCATGTGGTAAAAGACACACCGGTGACAGAAAGGTGAGCTGCGAATATTCTTTTCAGTCACTCTCTCACTTCCTCAATCCTTAGATAAAGGAATGACGCACAATGTTATCTTCCTTTTTATATAACATGTTGTGTTTCACAAATTGGCATCCCCCTCAACAACTCCAAAGCTCAATGTTCGAGGATTCTGCGATGATGCATGGCCATCGTAATAACGTCTGAGAAGGCTGCTTCGACACGTGGTGCACCCTCTTTGAATCACGCCAATGGCACAAGGTGAGCAAAGAACTTGTTTCGGAAGCAACGAGAAGTCACCTGTGGGAGGAGAGAGTGGGTAGAATGCAGCAGCTTGACTGTGTAGGAATGTACAATTACCTCCGGGCAGTGAGAATGGATAGGTTGCAACAGTCTGAGGGGCAGATTTACAAGCCCCTTGCGCCACTTTTGCGTCACTTTTAACATAAGAAAAGTGACACAAAATGCAAAAGTGGGGCAAATGTTGCGCAAGGAGATTGTAAATCTGCCCCTGAGTGTGCAAGAAAAGGCACTCACCTCCGGACTCTGGGAGTCAATGGGGTGCAACAGTCTGGGTACGCAGTAATGAGAACTCACCGCTATGCAATGGGAGTGCATATGGTATAGTACTATGGGAGAAAAAGAGCGCACAGACACCTCCTTGCAGTGGAAGTTGATGTAATACAGTATCCTGGGTGTGTAAAGACATAAAGCAGAAATATACTGGTGCAGTTGTATCTACTCTATTACTAACTCTATACTATCTTTCAGATCACTAAGCTTGAGGGTGCACTATGAACCGGCACATGCTTGCACACACAACGGAGGCAAAAAGGTGAGCTACAAAGATTTTCTCCAGTATTAACACTACCTCTCCTGCTCCATCTATGACTTTTTCTCTCTCACACTTTTAATGTCGTTTTTTCTCCCTTTCTCTCTCACATTGTTTCTCTTTCTCTTTTAAAGTTATGGATGCTGCTGTCCACTCTGCCGATAAAAAAATACATCAAGGCTGAATTTAATACAGTCTGCAGTGTAGAACCAAAGCAAAACTCAAGTAGTGAACTCTGTTCGCCACAGTGTTAACACCATGTAAGCAGAGCAGCCTAGATACACAATGCCTCCAATTAAATGCATTTGAAATAAACAATATTGTCCTGCATAATGACGTGATCTCTCACTTAATTCTGTCTCGTCTCTGAATCATTTTAAAGACCTGTTGCTCCATACTGTTAATCTGATGCAGTAGGCACTTCCCTACAGACACCTCTTCAACGTGGCCCTATAAGAGAGGTGGAATGTATCAGGCACACTGCAGACATGCAAATAACCAAATATTGCCAAGTGTTACCTTAATTTGTTATCTTTGACCTCATTCAGTCACATTGATCTAATTTTAAACACTTATTTTCATTTTTGCTTTGCAGGTTACCTACCCTCCTTCCATTGGAGTCCATTTCACATTTTGTTTATTATATTGTTATGGTAAAGATATGTTTTAGTTATTTATTATATTGTTATCTTATAGTTAAGTTTCTAGTTATTTATTGTTGTTTTAATAAAAGTTAATTTAAAAAAGTATATATGTCTACTTTTTCTGACAACATTTCACTATTATTTAGTTTGATAATCATATGCTTAGAAAACATCAAACAATTAAAAATAGAAATGATGTATATAACTAGAAGTATAATACTGAGGCTAACTCTTTACCAGCTCTTTACCAGAGTCTGTAACTGCGATTAGCGGTTCCTATGGAAAATCTAAAAAACTCCAGCACAGTAACTGTTTGATTTAGCAACAATGTGTGGTGAACTTGTAAACCTGTGTGCTCACTTAAGTGTTCCATGAACTGTTACTATGGTAACAGTCAGTAAGCAGTTTGAGGGTAGGGTTGAAAGGTACTGGCTGTACAGAAACCGTTATATTTACCCATGATCCTCTACATGACAGACAGGAAAGCAAACTAAGACAGAACACTGTGAAGCAGATTTACAAGCCCCTTGTTCCACTTTTGCGTCACTTTTCCCATGTTAAAAGTGATGCAATAGTGACGCAAGGGACTTGTAAATCTGCCCCTATGTACATTACGAGCAAAAGAAATTACACAACTCTTCGATTTACTTTATCAATCACAATTAGACAGTGTTTCTTCACATTTCACAATGTACTTTACTAAATACTTTGTGCCTATTTAAATGAGAGACGGGATTGTCGACATTACAAAACTTAAGGGCATATTTACAAGGACAGCGTTAAAATTGTCGCCCCCTTAACGGCAGCAAACTACAACTAAAATTGCGATAATGGACTTCAAAATCCTTTGTTATCTTATCGAAAGATTTTTTCAACATTGCTGTTTGCTATGCAAGAGTGAGAGCCGAGGCTCTCGCCCTGCCATAGCAAACCTGGGGGCATATTATCAAGGACAGTGTTGACATGTTCTGGTGTAAACCTGGGCTTCTATTGGATTTCTCACAAATTCTCAAAAGCCTATTATTAAGCCATTATGGCCGCTTTAACAACACTTTCCTAACGCTAACATGACGATAATTTTAACGTTGTCTTTGTAAATATGCCCCCAATATCGAGAGAAAAACAGCGATAATTTATGTTCACAAGTGAAAAGCTTATTAATATAAAACTGTGGACTCAACATATTAATCCACCTCACATAATAAACATGCTTAAGTCTACCTCAGAACAGACGTTAGGATCCAACATAAGCCGCAATTACCAAGAGCTTTCCTATCGGTCCTCAAATCCAGGACAGCCTTGTAAATACAATGCGATTGTCATAACTCCCTCTTCCTTTTTATATTCTCATAGAAACACCTACCTTGCCTCTGAGAACACCTACATTGCAACTCATTGGAGATACGAGGTGAGCCCTTAGCAAACCGGCTAATAACTGACATTAATGCATCTTAGCGTCACCTAGTAAATAGGGCAATATAATTTTCACCGCATTTTTGGCTTTTAAAAAAATTGCGCCGAAATGGCACTTGCTAATCTGCCCTCAAGTTTGCTATGACACAATGGGCATCTCGCCTCCCGCCCTGCCATACCAAACAGCAGTATCCCGGGGGTAGACACCCCAAGACACAGCAGGAGCCGCTACTGGGGGGTTGTGTTCACCAAGGCTTTCGACTGCTCCACAATGGAGACCACGCGGCCCTCCTCTCACAATATAAAAAGCCCCAGAGGGTAGTAATCCTCGGGACTTAGACGAACCTTTGAGCTCCCTCACCCTTTCATTTTGTGACACCGAGGAATGGGGGTCCCCGGGCTACAGGGCCCCTATGGACCCCATCAAATGTAATATTTTAGACCCCGGGATTTGGCCCTCCCAGGTAGCTAATTTTAAACAAGCACAGGAGCCCCGCTTTGTTTTTGTTTTTATTTTTATTACTGCAGATCCATGCACCCAATGCACATTTCTCTGTTCCCACCCCCCATAAAAAAAATGTGGGACCCCCTAAGCAGGTCTAGATGATCAAAATATTTCTAACCTGCCCCCTTTATATGTTTTGAACACTTGTCCCACTATTTTCTAGATACTTGCCTCTACCGAGGCACAAAATGGCTGCCAACAATTCCTTGTTTCAAATGTTAACAACCATTTGACAACCAATTAGCATTCAGTGCGTGATCGGGACGGTGCACTTAGAGTGCTCGCAAGATGCGCGGATCCACAGAGGTCATAGATATATATGTATTTTTAATTGTTATTTTCTCAGGTACTACGGAACGGATTTACACCATTTAAGCAAAAGGCACGAGTCTGAACAAAGGACTACCACTTTGCCAAATTTAGTGCAATTCCGTTCAGCCGTTCGGGCTGTAGCAGTGATGAGCGGTTCCTATGGAAAATTGCTCGGGGAAAACACGTTTTGTGACCCCCTTTTTTCTCGCCCCCCGCTTCAAATGCAATATTTTAGACCCCAGGATTTCTTCTTCCCACGTAGCTAATTTTTAAACAAGTACAGGAGCCCGAGCTTCGTTTTAAATTTTTTTTACGGCGGATCCATGCACCCAGCGCACATTTCTCAGTTTAAAAAAAAAAGATTTCTTTTTTAGGACCCCCTAAGCAGGTCTAGTGGGTCAAAATATTTCTTACCTGCCCCCTTTATACGTTTTAAACGCTTGTTCCATTAATTTCTAGATCCTCGCTTCTACCGAGGCACAAAATGACTGCCAACACTTCCTGGTTTTGAATGTTGACAACCACTTCACAGCCAATCAGCATTCTGCTTGTGATTGGGACGGTGCGCTTAGATAGATATATATGTACTTTTAATTGTAATTTTCTCAGGAACTACTGAACAGATTTACACCATATAAGCAAAAGGCACAAGTCTGAACCAGGGACTACAACTTTTCCATATTTGGTGTAATTCCGTTCAGCTGTTCGGGCTGTAGCCGCGATGAACAGTACCTATGGAAAATTGCATGGGGAAAACACATTTTGGGACCCTTTTTTCTCAGCCCCCGCTTCACAAATCACCCCAAGACTTTCAGGATAGGAGCAGACCGGAGCGCCCCACCAGTTTTTTGAAAATTTCGCGAAGATTCGGCAACCGGCGCCAAAGTTATTCCAAATAGAATGTTGCGGATTTCCTATGGAAACTAGGTCCTAACTATAACTACCTACTGGCGTCTACCAGTAGGTAATATATATATATATATATATATATATATATATATATATATATATATATATATATATATATATCTATATATATATATATATATCTATATATATATATATATATCTATATATATATATATATATATATATATATATATATATATATATATATATATATATATATATATATATATATATATATATATATATATATATATATATATTCACAGAAAAAAACATAGGTTTCACACCAGTTATAGTTACCTGGAAATTTTACTGACATAAAACCATTGAAACTCCCACGTTATAGTTAGTTGGACTCACTATAACTTGAGAGCCTGCAATGCACTGCTGATGATGTCACATATTACATCACTCATGACATGGTCAGTGACATCACTCATGACATCACTGATGACACCATCCAGTGAATGTGTGTCTTTCTGAAAAATAAATGTGTTTTATATATGTATTTGTAAAGGTCGATTGAAGAATAAATGGTTAAATAAGTGTGTAAATGGGTGTTTTAAAAAAAAAATGATTTGTTAACTGCCTTATTAAGTGTATCTTAGTGAATACATATATTAGCGAGTAACCTCTAAATATTGAAATATATGTATCAGTGTTTCACTTTGTGTATAAGTGGCTGCATTGGATGGTGACTGACTCACTGTTTGTACGTGTTTTGAAGACAGCATATGTGTAGGACTGTATGGATGGATGAGTGTGTATATGTGTGTGTTAGTGAGTGAATGACTGTCTCACTAGTGTCTTTATCAGTAACTACATATGTTTTAATCTATTATATGTGAGTATTGATGTATGTAAGTGAGTATATGTCAGAGCGAGAGATTGTAAGAGTTCCTATTTAAATAAGTATGTGTTTCTATAAGTGATTGTTTAAGTGAGTAAGTATGTGTAAATTTCCATAGAAGTAAAGTGGTAGTGTGTGTATAGTTCTATGTGCAAATAAATGGATGTTCAATAGTTTATTTGCATGTGTGAGTATGTGTGTGAGTAACTTTTGGATGACTGTCGGTGTGTAACAGGATGTATAGGTGTATCACTACATATGATGAGTGAGTATATGTATGAGTGACTATATAGAACTGTTGGTGAATGAGTGGATGTGTATATAGATGGTGGAATTACTGAATTGTTTGTTGTAACTGGTATGGGTATCTCCATTTTTTTGAAAATGTTAATTTCTATTTTTTAATATGTGTTTTAAGGGTTACATTACACTGAAAGGAGGTCTGTCACTCTGTCACAAGGATGGTGTCATCAGTGATGTCATGAGTGATGTCACTGACCATGTCATGAGTGATGTAATATGTGACATCATCAGCAGTGCATTTCAGGCGTGCAAGTTATAGTAAGTCCAACTAACTATAACGTGGGAATTTCAACGGTTTTATGTCAGTAAAATTTCCAGGTAACTATAACTGGTGTGAAACCTATGTTTTTTTCTGTGAATTTAATAGGTTTTTTAAATGCTAATTCCTAACTATAACTGGTGTGAAACCTATGGTTTTTTCAGTGAATTTCATAGGTTTTTTAAATGCTAATTCCGTTCTATATCGAGTTTGTAATCTACGATTTTTTTTTAATTTGCTGATTTGTGTGAGTATTAATTAGTATTATTTTTTTATATATTAATTTTTTTTTTTATCATTTTTTTGGGGGGCGCTCTGGGTGCGCGCACCGGTAAGCTGTCCGGAAAGCGCACCCAGAGCGCTACTTGCGTTCGTGTAAAAAAATATGAATGAAAAGTAAATAATAATGCAAGACATTTAGTACCATACATATAAAAGCAGTTTTTTTTAATAAGGAAATGAAAATAATTTTGCATTTCTGTGAAACTATCAAAACGTCACTTCGGCGCGCCGCGTAAGCGCCCCCGGAAGCACCTACGTTCGCGCCGCGTATGAGCACCGGAAGCGCCTACGTTCGCGCCGCGTAAGCGCCCGTGGAAGCGCTCCAGTGCGCGCAGCGTCAGCGCGTCAAGTCATGTGACCTTAAAATAACACTTTTCATTAGTTTTTTTTACAAAGAATGAAATCCCCACCCATTACCTTCACTTCTTCTTTCACTTTTGTGACTGAAAGACCTGCTTTTTTGCTCCTGCATCTTTCTTGGTTAATCATGGCTGCCAGACCATCCAGCAGTGAAGATGAGCCTGAATTCATCGATGAAGAGCTTCCTCAGCAAAAGGTGAAAGAACATTTCATCTGGAATTTTTTTTCCATACCAGAAGGACTGAAAAAGGTGGAGTGCAGGATCTGCAAAAAAGTCCTGTCACGGGGTGACCCCAAAAAAATATATTCTTTTGGGAACTTCACAATGATACGCCATGTGGAGAGCTGGCACCCCCAGAATTTTGCCCGGGAAAGTGTCAAGGCTCTGGCACAAGAGGTTCCCAGTGATGGGGCCTCTACATCCACCGAGGAGCAACTACTTCTGTGAGGGGGCGATCGCAGGAGCTGGTTCCAAATATTCAACCTGCATTCAACAAAGGTGTCCTGAAATGCAGATACTGCGATCAACTCCTTATTTTTGGGGAGCAAAGT
This sequence comes from Lissotriton vulgaris, assembly GCF_964263255.1. Classification (NCBI taxonomy): domain Eukaryota; kingdom Metazoa; phylum Chordata; class Amphibia; order Caudata; family Salamandridae; genus Lissotriton; species Lissotriton vulgaris. Next base: position 223,554 of record NW_028244302.1, on the reverse strand, counting down.
GTTCTGCTCATGGTTCGAGCATTGGGGAACCATTGCTGCCGTTCCCAGCCCTAATGTGTTTCTGTTCTTAAAAAATAAAAAATAAGAAAAAAAAAAGTTCTTTTCAGAACTACCTCCAATTCTCATCAAAGAGCTATATTCTTAAAAAAATGAAAAAGAGTAAGTGAAGTGGAGTGCATTAATAATGGAAAGGAAAATGAGTAAGAAAGAACAGAAAGGTATGAGAGGAGAAAGGAAGTGAAGTAGGGGGACTGAAAGAAGGTGAGTGTTGGGAAGGAAAGTAAGGAGAAGGAGAGTGAATATGGGGAATGTGGATATTCAAAGAAAATGTTGAAAAGGAACGGGGGTGTGGAAGGGTAAGAAAAGATGCATTGCTGGAGTTGCATCATTTTTGTGACGCACTCCAGCAATGCATCACTTTTGCGCTTACAGATAAGTCTGAAATACTGACGTATCTGTAAGTACTTCCGACATAATACGTCATATATTTAATGTGACGCATGAGTAGAAGACTGACGGCCTCATTTATGAGGCCATGCGTCAGTTTAACGCCACCGGTGCATCACTTTTTGTGACGCACCAGTGCTGTAAATAATGCACCTTATTCAGTCATATTTACAAAGTGACGCATCTAGGTAGATGTGTCACTTTGTTAGCCCCTGTGCCACATTATACCTACGTCAGGTGTAATGTATGCAAAAGGGACGAATTGACGCAATAAAGGGTCGTAGAGGTGACGCAGTGAAATCTATGAGATATCACTGCGTCACTTTTATGACGCTGTTGCGTCCAAATCTTACGCCTGTTTCACAGCAGGCGTACAGGCCCTTTCACATGGGATGCATTGCTGGAGTTGCATCATTTTTGAGACACACTCCAGCAATGCATCACTTTTGCGCTAACAGATACGTCTGAAATACTGATGTATCTGTAAGTACTTGCGACATAATACGTCATATATTTAAAATGACGCATGACTAGAAGACTGAAGGCCTCATTTATGAGGCCATGCGTCACTTTAACGCCACCGGTGCGTCACTTTTTGTGACGCACCAGTGCTGTAAAAAATGCACTTTATTCAGTCATATTTACAAAGTGACGCATCTAGGTAGATGCGTCACTTTGTAAGCCCCTGCGCCACATTATACCTACGTCAGGTGTAATGTATGCAAAAGGGACGTATTGACGCAAGAAAGGGTCGTAGAGGTGACGCAGTGAAATCTATGACATATCACTGCGTCACTTTTATGACGCTGTTGCGTCCAAATCTTGCGCCTGTATCACAGCAGGCGTAAGACTGATGCAAGCCCTTTCACATGGGGCCTGGCCCCATGTGAAAGGATGCATTGCTGGAGTTGCATCATTTTTGAGACACACTCCAGCAATGCATCACTTTTGCGCTTACAGATACGTCTGAAATACTGATGTATCTGTAAGTACTTGCGACATAATACGTCATATATTTAAAATGACGCATGACTAGAAGACTGAAGGCCTCATTTATGAGGCTATGCGTCACTTTAACGCCACCGGTGCGTCACTTTTTGTGACGCACCAGGGCTGTAAATAATGCACCTTATTCAGTCATATTTACAAAGTGATGCATCTAGGTAGATGCGTCACTTTGTAAGCCCCTGCGCACATTATACCTACGTCAGGTGTAAAGTATGCAAAAGGGACGTATTGACGCAAGAAAGGGTCGTAGAGGTGACGCAGTGAAATCTATGAGATATCACTGCGTCACATTTATGACGCTGTTGCGTCCAAATCTTGCGCCTGTATCACAGCAGGCGTAAGACTGATGCAAGCCCTTTCACATGGGGCCTGGCCCCATGTGAAAGGATGCATTGCTGGAGTTGCATCATTTTTGAGACACACTCCAGCAATGCATCACTTTTGCGCTAACAGATACGTCTGAAATACTGATGTATCTGTAAGTACTTGCGACATAATACGTCATATATTTAAAATGACGCATGACTAGAAGACTGAAGGCCTCATTTATGAGGTCATGCGTCACTTTAACGCCACCGGTGCGTCACTTTTTGTGACGCACCAGTGCTGTAAAAAATGCACTTTATTCAGTCATATTTACAAAGTGACGCATCTAGGTAGATGCGTCACTTTGTAAGCCCCTGCACCACATTATACCTACGTCAGGTGTAATGTATGCAAAAGGGACGTATTGACGCAAGAAAGGGTCGTAGAGGTGACGCGGTGAAATCTATTACATATCACTGCGTCACTTTTATGACGCTGTTGCGTCCAAATCTCACGCCTGTTTCACAGCAGGCATGCAGGCCCTTTCACATGGGGCCTGGCCCCATGTGAAAGGATGCATTGCTGGAGTTGCATCATTTTTGAGACACACTCCAGCAATGCATCACGTTTGCGCTTACAGATACGTCTGAAATACTGACGTATCTGTAAGAACTTCCGACATAATACGCCATAAATTTAATATGACGCATGAGTAGAAGACTGAAGGCCTCATTTATGAGGCCATGCGTCACTTTAATGCCACCGGTGCGTCACTTTTTGTGATGCATCAGTGCTGTAAATAATGCACCTTTTTCAGTCATATTTACAAAGTGACGCATCTAGGTAGATGCGTCACTTTGTAAGCCCCTGCGCCACATTATACCTATAACAAATAGACATTTGTCCTCAAAGGAATAATTTATACATTTTTTCAAAAAATTAATATTGTCAACATATGTGATCAGTCATTCATACGAGGCAAGGTAGATACAGTTTCTTACTGTTTTTTATTCTCTTTTCTATTTCCAACAACTTAATTTGTTAGAAAATTGTTCATCAGAATTTCAGCTTGGCAACAAAAAATACTACAACAGTTTGTGATTTTTTGTGTAGTAAACAACAGCTCATGCTAAACACATGGATCCAACCAAGTACCACTTGTGAGACAATTTCTCAAGATAATACACTTTTCATTGACATAAACAATTATTATATCAATATCAGCAAGACGGTGTTAGGCGTCGACATTTCGGTCCTTCTCCAGTAATTACTTCCACAGGACCATCCTCAGGACCAGTTGCACAATTAAATCAAGCACCACCAGCCGGTGGGTGCGAGGATATTTTGATCAAAAAGACCTTCCGAAACAGACTAATTGACAATGTCCTGCCAATGGGTCGACAAAAAGAACCGATTTAAACGGAATGCTTTGATAAACTAAATGTACGGGAGCTGCAATCCTAGACTTCCTCACGCCTCGATAGTACGGGACCCATTGGCAGGACATTGTCAATTAGTCTGTTTCGGAAGGTCTTTTTGATCAAAATATCCTCGCACCCACCGGCTGGTGGTGCTTGATTTAATTGTGCAACTGGCTGGAGCTACTGTGCTGCCAGTTTATGGACAGGAGGTTGTGTTTCAAGGGTCATAATGTGCAGCTTGTTTTGAAAGGAAGATTTACAGACCCCAACTTTGGTTATATTTTTTATCTCACTAATTGGCATCACGCAAAGCGGCTCACTGGAGTTCTAATCCAAGGCACTACAAGCACCATCGGGCTCAGCACGAGCCAACGCCCACTGGGGCGGGGAACTATTAAGATAAGTAGTGCCTTTCACGCAGCGTATGCTAATGATGCCTCTGAAGAAACGCTCGCAGAGCGTGAAACGCGTCAGGCTGTTTATTTCTTCTGTAAACTGCTCTTCAACATGCTGCAGCCTTTGAATTAAACACGACTGGAACCTAACTGTGTGTGGCTTTCCCAAATTGGCAAACTTTGGTGTTTTGGATGTAAATACGGCCGGCCCGGTCGTGGGAAAGCCCTGCCATTTGCGGATGGACCAGGCTGGAGCTACTGTGCAGCCAGTTTATGGACAGGAGGTTGTGTTTCAAGGGTCATAATGTGCAGCTTGTTTTGAAAGGACGATTTACAGACCCCAACTTTGGTTATATTTTTTATCTCACTAATTGGCATCACGCAAAGCGGCTCACTGGAGTTCTAATCCAAGGCACTACAAGGACCATCGGGCTCAGCACGAGCCAACGCCCACTGGGGCGGGGAACTATTAAGATAAGTAGTGCCTTTCACGCAGCGTATGCTAATGATGCCTCTGAAGAAACGCTCGCAGAGCGTGAAACGCGTCAGGCTGTTTATTTCTTCTGTAAACTGCTCTTCAACATGCGGCAGCCTTTGAATTAAACACGACTGGAACCTAACTGTGTGTGGCTTTCCCAAATTGGCAAACTTTGGTGTTTTGGATATATATATATACATATATATCCGTTCCACACTCCTACTGATCGGCAAAGAATTCCGACTCTCCAAACGTAGGTACAGACCACAAAACTGCGCTTCATTCAAATCAAAGGTGGTTTATTGTTCTTCTGTCCCCAGCATGACGCGTTTCGGCTGCAACACGGCAGCCTTGATCACATGACCATAAGAACCTATAAGTGCAGTTTATATACTTTGTGTGTCCCCAATGAAAAAACGTCAGCAATACATAGACATAAAGAGAATACTAAGTTATCAGAGATATTGTCTAAAACCAAATATACATTTTTACATTGGTCTATTTACAAAGGGAAAGGTAAATTGATAAATTTACACAATAAATAAAAAATATATCATACATTTCATTTACCAATTGATTATAGTGCTATTTCCAATCAGTCCTCCTGTCTCCCTTTTCTATTGTAAATACTGGGCATGTTAACCCTCTCCATATTCTGATTAATATAAAAGTCAAAATTGCTGCAAAGTTTCATATTTTAGGGAACGTGCAAATATTCTATTTGATAAAGTGCCTAATTGTGCAAATGTGCAAAATAGTGCATATTAAAACCAAGTGTCCAATTCATATGTACAAGTGAGTGCATTGGTGATGGCACGTTAAATATACCTCTAATTATGAAGAGTTACATGCCACCCACAAACAGAAGTGGTTGTACGGACAATTTTATCAATGCTGAAAACCTCATTAGACACAAATAATGATAAGACAAAAAATGAACATTATGGCATAGTGCCCATACTATAATCAATTGAAAGCCAGGAAAGATACGGGGCAGATCAAGGGCACCCTATATATTCAGAAAAGATACCCCATAAAATGTTTTCTGGGATCCCTATGTGTATACCTCACAGAATAACCGGGCCCACTGGATCATGAATTGATCTAATAATTTCTACAAACACCGTGACCTAGTCCGCAAGGCAATCGTTTTATGTATATCTGTGGGTATACGTGGATATGTCTAAAGATCATTCCAACACACCTTTGAATTTAACAATAGGTGTCTTACTCTAGATGCTTGCCAGTAAGTCATAAAAGTAGCCAATCTCTGATACATCTAACTTTAGACAACACAGGACATACATTCAAAAGAGAGACGACACATGAAAAAATGTGTGAGTAGCTAGAAGACACCTCACGGGCGCACCACCATTGGGGCCCCTGGTTGGTACTCACCAGGGTGGCCCTGTTCTCATCATTGGTATCAACTAGCTTAACGTAAACGTGACCGACTCCCAAAAGTAAAAGACAGTGAATGGTGCAGTGTACACAAACTTATATGTGACAAGGACTAACAACGTTCAACATATAACAAAACAAATACTGAGCGCACAAGAATAAGGACCTTTTTATTTGTATTCTCCTGTCCGCTAACAGTAAACACATATATAAAACAAAGAGAGAAGCGAATACTCCCTATCGATTCGCTTACAACTCGCTGCCGACATGTTTCATTGCCATGGTCAAGATTCAGGCAATTTCTTCAGGGCAAAGATGTTTTTTTTAAAAAGCCACTGCCAGCAAAGTACTGCGTTTGGGGTGCTGTAAATCAAAGAAAGAAAGCACGTGTGAGGAGCTATCTGTGGTTGCACTGTGTGCTGTATATCATTGCCAACCAGCCATGCTGCGGAAATGTAAATTACCTGGCTTACAGCTTCGACTTTCATACCATTACATTCATCTATTTTGAGAAGTCAGGGACCCACTCCCACTCGGTAAGTGCAGTCTATCCTCCCGTAAAAGTTTATCTATTCAAGACAAAAGGAAACAGCCCCGCGCGGGCGGACATTAGGAATAGCTAATCTAGTCTCACGGGAGCTCCGTTTCCAAACGCTTCGTGTGCTGCAAAGTAAAGTAAATACCACTGGAGAAGGATTCATCGGCGTCTCCTCAGCACCGGATCGCCGAGTGTTTGGGGCGTGTGATATTTATTTTTAGTTTCAAGTTTCTCATTGGCTCGCAGTGTCACGTGTAATGACTCTCACCCGGCTAAATCTAGAACGCGAACCTGATTGGTTCTGGAGGTCGCTTGCCGTGGTATCTCGATTCCGATTGGCACTGGCCGTCAAAGGGTTCGATAGGCAATACTACGTGGGAATTCATTTGTAAAAGTAAATACGAGCGTGATATTGTTTTAAATAATGTGATTTAAAGAGGGGCGCGCCGGGTATTGTAGGGCAAGTGCTCAGTGGAGCTGCTCAATTCTAATTATTATATCTCATGTACTACAAAGACATATATGCAATTAATGAAAATTAATAAAGACCAATGGTCATAGCCCTTAGTAAGATGATACATATATTTCTCTTATTCATATTGTCGTGATGGGTGACAGATACTATCAACAGAGAAGAGATTTTGTTTACAACAGCTCAACCCCCATGCAAGGAGATTAGTGTATCTAACTTACAAGGTAATTTCATTCTGTCCAAATGTTAGACCATAGAGTACTGTGCCAAGGAACAACTATATCTGTGTATCAGGAGTCCAGCTCAACGCAGCTTGTTCCATTCCAACAATTCATTTAACCCCTGCTGTTCACTCCGCTCTTGATATATCCAGCGTGCCTCTTTTGTCAACAGGCGTCTTTCCATGGTTTGGGTTTCACCTACCACTCTTTCCAAAACCACCCAGGAAAATGCATGTTTGTTACGATGGCAATGCTGCACTAGTTTGGTAGTCAATTTTCCTTGTCGTATGGTGCTTAGATGTTCCTGAATACGGAGCTTGATCTTGCGTGTTGTTAGTCCAATGTATTCAAGGCCGCATTCGCAGCTCAATCTGTACACAACATTTACAGTGTTACAGTTACTAAAATGGTTTAATGACCATATCTTCCCAGATTTTAGTGTAACTGTGGTGCATTTTTCGGTAAGATGGCAAACAGAGCAACCCCCACAAGGGTAGTGGCCATTCGGTACAGTGGTTCTTTCAGTTGGTATTCTCTCTACCATTCTTGTATGGACTAATTTGTCCTTGAGATTCTGGGCTCTACGGAACGCAAACCGAGGTGGTGGCATTTTATGCTCTTGTGTGGACAGAATATGCCAGTGTTTTCTAATGGCTTGCCGGATTTTGGAGGCCAACGGGTCAAAGGTCATGACCACAGGTAAACATTCTGATTTTTCTTTTGTTTGTGATTCCAAAAGGGCTGTACGTGGTGTGTTCAGGGCCCTCTTATTTGCTTGTTGGATAACTTTGTTTGGATAATTTCGTGCTTTTAGTCTACTGCTTAGGTCTTTGGCTTGTTCTTTGTATACGTCCGTGGATGAACAGTTTCTTCTGTATCGCATAAACTGGCCCACTGGAAGGTTGTCCCTCAAGGCCCTTGGATGGTATGAATGATAGGCTAGTAGCAAATTCCTGTCGGTGGGTTTTTGATGTACGCTGGTGGTAAATTTTCCATCTTTGGCTTCAATGTCTAGATCGAGGTAGACTGCACTTGTGTGATGGTACTTCCATGTAAACCTGAGGCTCCTATCCTGAGTGTTCAGCCAATTGAGAAACTCGACAAGTGAGTCTTCTTCACCAGACCAGATGAGGAGCACGTCATCAATATAACGTTTCCATAAACGTAGATGGTCTTTGAAAGGGTTGTTATCTGATTCAATGACGTGCTCCTCAAACTGACCCACGTAGATACACGCTACACTGGGTGCCATCGTCGCGCCCATAGATGTTCCCGTCACTTGCAGAAAGAGATCGTTTTTATAACAGAAATAGTTCCGTGTGAGCGCCAGCTCGACGCATTGCAAAACGAAGCTCTGTGGTGCATCGTAGAACCATTCTTGTTTGTTCAATGCTTTCGCTACTGCCACCAGGGCTGCTTCTTGAGGGATGCATGAGTATAAAGACTCAATGTCTATGGTCACGATGTATTCAGTGGTTGGATTGAATGACATGGGGTCCAGGGTATTCAAGATGTCGGTAGTGTCCTTTACATATGAATTTTGAGTTATGACTGATTCACGGAGGTAATAGTCTGCAAATTGGGACAAAGGTTCCAATATGGATTGGATGCCTGACACAATAGGCCTGCCAGGAGGAGGCCTGGCAGGCTTATGTATCTTGGGGAGAATGTAAAAGGCAGGGGTCCTTGGGTTGGTGTTAATGAGAAACTCAGCCTCTTTAGCGCTTATCCATTTCTTTTCTTTTGCGTTGGCGACTAGTTGAGTGATGGTATCTCTTAATTCGGGTGTTGGATCTCTGGCAAGAGGTTGGTAGTTAGCTCTCACATCCAACAGTCTTCGTACTTCGGCTTCATAATCATCCGTATTTAGGATTACAATCGCGCCGCCCTTGTCGGCGCTTATAATGATTATTTTCTCGTTGTTCTGAAGGGACTTGATGGATTCCCAGTCTTCTCTCGTCATATTTTTGAAGCCCATAGACTTGTTTTTATCCTCTATGGCTGTGATCTCTTCCAGAACTTTTGCTTCAAATACTGCTGTTTCAGGGCCAATAGATGCAGTTGGAGGGCAAAATGATGAGGGTTTTCTTAAGTTTGAATTGTAACCCTTACTTTCTTCTGATATTTGTTTCACAAAAAACTTTTTGAGTTTTATTTTGCGCATTGTTTCATGGAACTCAGTTCGACATCTGAAAGCATCATGGTTTGGTGTAGGCACAAAGCCAAGGCCTTTAAATAACACCTTCTCTTCTTCAGCAGTCAGTTGATGGTTGGAAAGATTTATTACAATGCTATTTACACCGGTTTCTTCCCCTTGCTCCGCGTCAGTCGTGGTGACGAGGTTTGCCATTGTGGTTGTTGGCGGTTCCCGCGCCCTCTCCCTCTTCCTTGTTGTTGTGGGAAGCCCGGGCCTTTGTTGGATGCTTGGCCCTGTTCTAAAAAATTCCTCAATAAGGTGCTTAAGTCAGTGTTGGTTGGTTCAGGTTGATTGAACCTGACTCTACTAGTGCTAGGGCCTGGTTCCGGGTCCTCTTCGCTTGACGTATTAGCAAATGACCAGTTGGCAGGTGTTCTTTTGCGTTGCTGAAAACGGGCTGTCTTACCGCTTCTGTTACCACTAATCTGTGGCTGTTGTTCTGGATTGGATTGATAGTATGTATCGTTGGTATAGGGGAATGCCCACTCGTGTGTGTAACGTTGGAGGTTACGTTGTAAGCCTCTTGTTTTCTGCGTCACCATGTATTCCTTATACTCATCCAACTCTGTGCTGATCTTCTCTAGATGTTCCTTGGCATCAGTAAAACTATTGTCCCGATTAATGGTTTCCTCTAGTTCAGCAATTTCTTTTAATACCTCCTCACTTAGTCGCTGAGCTGTACTAATTATGAGGATTAACCAATCCCTTGTACACTTGTTGGCGATGTAACTCCAATCACAACGGAATTTTTTATCATCCAAAAAGATGCGAGGCTCAATTCTGACTATTAGGCTAGCGGGGGAAGCACCTGCCTGGTAGTACTCTGACATAAGGGCTCCATGTAAAGCAATCCTTATATGTTTCTTTTTTAGATTACTGAGTTTCTCCCATTCCTCCCTTACTTTATTGGTCCCTTTTAGTGGGTTATCGCTAAAGAGGGAAGGACCTGCTAGAATCGCTGCAATTTGCGCGTCTGTGAAAGCCAGGCAATTTTTATCCATTCCACAGAAATGTGGGGTGCAATACACAGATAGTATCAATGAAATAACAGCACGAATAAAAATCAGAGTGTATCTAACCGGCTACGGTGGAAACTCTCACGGCTAATCTGCCGTACACATCACATTCATATACTAGGAGTACAGAGGGATTTACAGGACTAGGTCGCCCTCCACTCAAGCAATCAAAAAACACCGTGACCTAGTCCGCAAGGCAATCGTTTTATGTATATCTGTGGGTATACGTGGATATGTCTAAAGATCATTCCAACACACCTTTGAATTTAACAATAGGTGTCTTACTCCAGATGCTTGCCAGTAAGTCATAAAAGTAGCCAATCTCTGATACATCTAACTTTAGACAACACAGGACATACATTCAAAAGAGAGACGACACATGAAAAAATGTGTGAGTAGCTAGAAGACACCTCACGGGCGCACCACCATTGGGGCCCCTGGTTGGTACTCACCAGGGTGGCCCTGTTCTCATCATTGGTATCAACTAGCTTAACGTAAACGTGACCGACTCCCAAAAGTAAAAGACAGTGAATGGTGCAGTGTACACAAACTTATATGTGACAAGGACTAACAACGTTCAACATATAACAAAACAAATACTGAGCGCACAAGAATAAGGACCTTTTTATTTGTATTCTCCTGTCCACTAACAGTAAACACATATATAAAACAAAGAGAGAAGCGAATACTCCCTATCGATTCGCTTACAACTCGCTGCCGACATGTTTCATTGCCATGGTCAAGATTCAGGCAATTTCTTCAGGGCCAAGATGTTTTTTTTAAAAAGCCACTGCCAGCAAAGTACTGCGTTTGGGGTGCTGTAAATCAAAGAAAGAAAGCACGTGTGAGGAGCTATCTGTGGTTGCACTGTGTGCTGTATATCATTGCCAACCAGCCATGCTGCGGAAATGTAAATTACCTGGCTTACAGCTTCGACTTTCATACCATTACATTCATCTATTTTGAGAAGTCAGGGACCCACTCCCACTCGGTAAGTGCAGTCTATCCTCCCGTAAAAGTTTATCTATTCAAGACAAAAGGAAACAGCCCCGCGCGGGCGGACATTAGGAATAGCTGATCTAGTCTCACCGGGAGCTCCGTTTCCAAACGCTTCGTGTGCTGCAAAGTAAAGTAAATACCACTGGAGAAGGATTCATCGGCGTCTCCTCAGCACCGGATCGCCGAGTGTTTGGGGCGTGTGATATTTATTTTTAGTTTCAAGTTTCTCATTGGCTCGCAGTGTCACGTGTAATGACTCTCACCCGGCTAAATCTAGAACGCAAACCTGATTGGTTCTGGAGGTCGCTTGCCGTGGTATCTCGATTCCGATTGGCACTGGCCGTCAAAGGGTTCGATAGGCAATACTACGTGGGAATTCATTCGTAAAAGTAAATACGAGCGTGATATTGTTTTAAATAATGTGATTTAAAGAGGGGCGCGCCGGGTATTGTAGGGCAAGTGCTCAGTGGAGCTGCTCAATTCTAATTATTATATCTCATGTACTACAAAGACATATATGCAATTAATGAAAATTAATAAAGACCAATGGTCATAGCCCTTAGTAAGATGATACATATATTTCTCTTATTCATATTGTCGTGATGGGTGACAGATACTATCAACAGAGAAGAGATTTTGTTTACAACAGCTCAACCCCCATGCAAGGAGATTAGTGTATCTAACTTACAAGGTAATTTCATTCTGTCCAAATGTTAGACCATAGAGTACTGTGCCAAGGAACAACTATATCTGTGTATCAGGAGTCCAGCTCAACGCAGCTTGTTCCATTCCAACAATTCATTTAACCCCTGCTGTTCACTCCGCTCTTGATATATCCAGCGTGCCTCTTTTGTCAACAGGCGTCTTTCCATGGTTTGGGTTTCACCTACCACTCTTTCCAAAACCACCCAGGAAAATGCATGTTTGTTACGATGGCAATGCTGCACTAGTTTGGTAGTCAATTTTCCTTGTCGTATGGTGCTTAGATGTTCCTGAATACGGAGCTTGATCTTGCGTGTTGTTAGTCCAATGTATTCAAGGCCGCATTCGCAGCTCAATCTGTACACAACATTTACAGTGTTACAGTTACTAAAATGGTTTAATGACCATATCTTCCCAGATTTTAGTGTAACTGTGGTGCATTTTTCGGTAAGATGGCAAACAGAGCAACCCCCACAAGGGTAGTGGCCATTCGGTACAGTGGTTCTTTCAGTTGGTATTCTCTCTACCATTCTTGTATGGACTAATTTGTCCTTGAGATTCTGGGCTCTACGGAACGCAAACCGAGGTGGTGGCATTTTATGCTCTTGTGTGGACAGAATATGCCAGTGTTTTCTAATGGCTTGCCGGATTTTGGAGGCCAACGGGTCAAAGGTCATGACCACAGGTAGACATTCTGATTTTTCTTTTGTTTGTGATTCCAAAAGGGCTGTACGTGGTGTGTTCAGGGCCCTCTTATTTGCTTGTTGGATAACTTTGTTTGGATAATTTCGTGCTTTTAGTCTACTGCTTAGGTCTTTGGCTTGTTCTTTGTATACGTCCGTGGATGAACAGTTTCTTCTGTATCGCATAAACTGGCCCACTGGAAGGTTGTCCCTCAAGGCCCTTGGATGGTATGAATGATAGGCTAGTAGCGAATTCCTGTCGGTGGGTTTTTGATGTACGCTGGTGGTAAATTTTCCATCTTTGGCTTCAATGTCTAGATCGAGGTAGACTGCACTTGTGTGATGGTACTTCCATGTAAACCTGAGGCTCCTATCCTGAGTGTTCAGCCAATTGAGAAACTCGACAAGTGAGTCTTCTTCACCAGACCAGATGAGGAGCACGTCATCAATATAACGTTTCCATAAACGTAGATGGTCTTTGAAAGGGTTGTTATCTGATTCAATGACGTGCTCCTCAAACTGACCCACGTAGATACACGCTACACTGGGTGCCATCGTCGCGCCCATAGATGTTCCCGTCACTTGCAGAAAGAGATCGTTTTTATAACAGAAATAGTTCCGTGTGAGCGCCAGCTCGACGCATTGCAAAACGAAGCTCTGTGGTGCATCGTAGAACCATTCTTGTTTGTTCAATGCTTTCGCTACTGCCACCAGGGCTGCTTCTTGAGGGATGCATGAGTATAAAGACTCAATGTCTATGGTCACGATGTATTCAGTGGTTGGATTGAATGACATGGGGTCCAGGGTATTCAAGATGTCGGTAGTGTCCTTTACATATGAATTTTGAGTTATGACTGATTCACGGAGGTAATAGTCTGCAAATTGGGACAAAGGTTCCAATATGGATTGGATGCCTGACACAATAGGCCTGCCAGGAGGAGGCCTGGCAGGCTTATGTATCTTGGGGAGAATGTAAAAGGCAGGGGTCCTTGGGTTGGTGTTAATGAGAAACTCAGCCTCTTTAGCGCTTATCCATTTCTTTTCTTTTGCGTTGGCGACTAGTTGAGTGATGGTATCTCTTAATTCGGGTGTTGGATCTCTGGCAAGAGGTTGGTAGTTAGCTCTCACATCCAACAGTCTTCGTACTTCGGCTTCATAATCATCCGTATTTAGGATTACAATCGCGCCGCCCTTGTCGGCGCTTATAATGATTATTTTCTCGTTGTTCTGAAGGGACTTGATGGATTCCCAGTCTTCTCTCGTCATATTTTTGAAGCCCATAGACTTGTTTTTATCCTCTATGGCTGTGATCTCTTCCAGAACTTTTGCTTCAAATACTGCTGTTTCAGGGCCAATAGATGCAGTTGGAGGGCAAAATGATGAGGGTTTTCTTAAGTTTGAATTGTAACCCTTACTTTCTTCTGATATTTGTTTCACAAAAAACTTTTTGAGTTTTATTTTGCGCATTGTTTCATGGAACTCAGTTCGACATCTGAAAGCATCATGGTTTGGTGTAGGCACAAAGCCAAGGCCTTTAAATAACACCTTCTCTTCTTCAGCAGTCAGTTGATGGTTGGAAAGATTTATTACAATGCTATTTACACCGGTTTCTTCCCCTTGCTCCGCGTCAGTCGTGGTGACGAGGTTTGCCATTGTGGTTGTTGGCGGTTCCCGCGCCCTCTCCCTCTTCCTTGTTGTTGTGGGAAGCCCGGGCCTTTGTTGGATGCTTGGCCCTGTTCTAAAAAATTCCTCAATAAGGTGCTTAAGTCAGTGTTGGTTGGTTCAGGTTGATTGAACCTGACTCTACTAGTGCTAGGGCCTGGTTCCGGGTCCTCTTCGCTTGACGTATTAGCAAATGACCAGTTGGCAGGTGTTCTTTTGCGTTGCTGAAAACGGGCTGTCTTACCGCTTCTGTTACCACTAATCTGTGGCTGTTGTTCTGGATTGGATTGATAGTATGTATCGTTGGTATAGGGGAATGCCCACTCGTGTGTGTAACGTTGGAGGTTACGTTGTAAGCCTCTTGTTTTCTGCGTCACCATGTATTCCTTATACTCATCCAACTCTGTGCTGATCTTCTCTAGATGTTCCTTGGCATCAGTAAAACTATTGTCCCGATTAATGGTTTCCTCTAGTTCAGCAATTTCTTTTAATACCTCCTCACTTAGTCGCTGAGCTGTACTAATTATGAGGATTAACCAATCCCTTGTACACTTGTTGGCGATGTAACTCCAATCACAACGGAATTTTTTATCATCCAAAAAGATGCGAGGCTCAATTCTGACTATTAGGCTAGCGGGGGAAGCACCTGCCTGGTAGTACTCTGACATAAGGGCTCCATGTAAAGCAATCCTTATATGTTTCTTTTTTAGATTACTGAGTTTCTCCCATTCCTCCCTTACTTTATTGGTCCCTTTTAGTGGGTTATCGCTAAAGAGGGAAGGACCTGCTAGAATCGCTGCAATTTGCGCGTCTGTGAAAGCCAGGCAATTTTTATCCATTCCACAGAAATGTGGGGTGCAATACACAGATAGTATCAATGAAATAACAGCACGAATAAAAATCAGAGTGTATCTAACCGGCTACGGTGGAAACTCTCACGGCTAATCTGCCGTACACATCACATTCATATACTAGGAGTACAGAGGGATTTACAGGACTAGGTCGCCCTCCACTCAAGCAATCAAAAAACACCGTGACCTAGTCCGCAAGGCAATCGTTTTATGTATATCTGTGGGTATACGTGGATATGTCTAAAGATCATTCCAACACACCTTTGAATTTAACAATAGGTGTCTTACTCCAGATGCTTGCCAGTAAGTCATAAAAGTAGCCAATCTCTGATACATCTAACTTTAGACAACACAGGACATACATTCAAAAGAGAGACGACACATGAAAAAATGTGTGAGTAGCTAGAAGACACCTCACGGGCGCACCACCATTGGGGCCCCTGGTTGGTACTCACCAGGGTGGCCCTGTTCTCATCATTGGTATCAACTAGCTTAACGTAAACGTGACCGACTCCCAAAAGTAAAAGACAGTGAATGGTGCAGTGTACACAAACTTATATGTGACAAGGACTAACAACGTTCAACATATAACAAAACAAATACTGAGCGCACAAGAATAAGGACCTTTTTATTTGTATTCTCCTGTCCACTAACAGTAAACACATATATAAAACAAAGAGAGAAGCGAATACTCCCTATCGATTCGCTTACAACTCGCTGCCGACATGTTTCATTGCCATGGTCAAGATTCAGGCAATTTCTTCAGGGCCAAGATGTTTTTTTTAAAAAGCCACTGCCAGCAAAGTACTGCGTTTGGGGTGCTGTAAATCAAAGAAAGAAAGCACGTGTGAGGAGCTATCTGTGGTTGCACTGTGTGCTGTATATCATTGCCAACCAGCCATGCTGCGGAAATGTAAATTACCTGGCTTACAGCTTCGACTTTCATACCATTACATTCATCTATTTTGAGAAGTCAGGGACCCACTCCCACTCGGTAAGTGCAGTCTATCCTCCCGTAAAAGTTTATCTATTCAAGACAAAAGGAAACAGCCCCGCGCGGGCGGACATTAGGAATAGCTGATCTAGTCTCACCGGGAGCTCCGTTTCCAAACGCTTCGTGTGCTGCAAAGTAAAGTAAATACCACTGGAGAAGGATTCATCGGCGTCTCCTCAGCACCGGATCGCCGAGTGTTTGGGGCGTGTGATATTTATTTTTAGTTTCAAGTTTCTCATTGGCTCGCAGTGTCACGTGTAATGACTCTCACCCGGCTAAATCTAGAACGCAAACCTGATTGGTTCTGGAGGTCGCTTGCCGTGGTATCTCGATTCCGATTGGCACTGGCCGTCAAAGGGTTCGATAGGCAATACTACGTGGGAATTCATTCGTAAAAGTAAATACGAGCGTGATATTGTTTTAAATAATGTGATTTAAAGAGGGGCGCGCCGGGTATTGTAGGGCAAGTGCTCAGTGGAGCTGCTCAATTCTAATTATTATATCTCATGTACTACAAAGACATATATGCAATTAATGAAAATTAATAAAGACCAATGGTCATAGCCCTTAGTAAGATGATACATATATTTCTCTTATTCATATTGTCGTGATGGGTGACAGATACTATCAACAGAGAAGAGATTTTGTTTACAACAGCTCAACCCCCATGCAAGGAGATTAGTGTATCTAACTTACAAGGTAATTTCATTCTGTCCAAATGTTAGACCATAGAGTACTGTGCCAAGGAACAACTATATCTGTGTATCAGGAGTCCAGCTCAACGCAGCTTGTTCCATTCCAACAATTCATTTAACCCCTGCTGTTCACTCCGCTCTTGATATATCCAGCGTGCCTCTTTTGTCAACAGGCGTCTTTCCATGGTTTGGGTTTCACCTACCACTCTTTCCAAAACCACCCAGGAAAATGCATGTTTGTTACGATGGCAATGCTGCACTAGTTTGGTAGTCAATTTTCCTTGTCGTATGGTGCTTAGATGTTCCTGAATACGGAGCTTGATCTTGCGTGTTGTTAGTCCAATGTATTCAAGGCCGCATTCGCAGCTCAATCTGTACACAACATTTACAGTGTTACAGTTACTAAAATGGTTTAATGACCATATCTTCCCAGATTTTAGTGTAACTGTGGTGCATTTTTCGGTAAGATGGCAAACAGAGCAACCCCCACAAGGGTAGTGGCCATTCGGTACAGTGGTTCTTTCAGTTGGTATTCTCTCTACCATTCTTGTATGGACTAATTTGTCCTTGAGATTCTGGGCTCTACGGAACGCAAACCGAGGTGGTGGCATTTTATGCTCTTGTGTGGACAGAATATGCCAGTGTTTTCTAATGGCTTGCCGGATTTTGGAGGCCAACGGGTCAAAGGTCATGACCACAGGTAGACATTCTGATTTTTCTTTTGTTTGTGATTCCAAAAGGGCTGTACGTGGTGTGTTCAGGGCCCTCTTATTTGCTTGTTGGATAACTTTGTTTGGATAATTTCGTGCTTTTAGTCTACTGCTTAGGTCTTTGGCTTGTTCTTTGTATACGTCCGTGGATGAACAGTTTCTTCTGTATCGCATAAACTGGCCCACTGGAAGGTTGTCCCTCAAGGCCCTTGGATGGTATGAATGATAGGCTAGTAGCGAATTCCTGTCGGTGGGTTTTTGATGTACGCTGGTGGTAAATTTTCCATCTTTGGCTTCAATGTCTAGATCGAGGTAGACTGCACTTGTGTGATGGTACTTCCATGTAAACCTGAGGCTCCTATCCTGAGTGTTCAGCCAATTGAGAAACTCGACAAGTGAGTCTTCTTCACCAGACCAGATGAGGAGCACGTCATCAATATAACGTTTCCATAAACGTAGATGGTCTTTGAAAGGGTTGTTATCTGATTCAATGACGTGCTCCTCAAACTGACCCACGTAGATACACGCTACACTGGGTGCCATCGTCGCGCCCATAGATGTTCCCGTCACTTGCAGAAAGAGATCGTTTTTATAACAGAAATAGTTCCGTGTGAGCGCCAGCTCGACGCATTGCAAAACGAAGCTCTGTGGTGCATCGTAGAACCATTCTTGTTTGTTCAATGCTTTTGCTACTGCCACCAGGGCTGCTTCTTGAGGGATGCATGAGTATAAAGACTCAATGTCTATGGTCACGATGTATTCAGTGGTTGGATTGAATGACATGGGGTCCAGGGTATTCAAGATGTCGGTAGTGTCCTTTACATATGAATTTTGAGTTATGACTGATTCACGGAGGTAATAGTCTGCAAATTGGGACAAAGGTTCCAATATGGATTGGATGCCTGACACAATAGGCCTGCCAGGAGGAGGCCTGGCAGGCTTATGTATCTTGGGGAGAATGTAAAAGGCAGGGGTCCTTGGGTTGGTGTTAATGAGAAACTCAGCCTCTTTAGCGCTTATCCATTTCTTTTCTTTTGCGTTGGCGACTAGTTGAGTGATGGTATCTCTTAATTCGGGTGTTGGATCTCTGGCAAGAGGTTGGTAGTTAGCTCTCACATCCAACAGTCTTCGTACTTCGGCTTCATAATCATCCGTATTTAGGATTACAATCGCGCCGCCCTTGTCGGCGCTTTTAATGATTATTTTCTCGTTGTTCTGAAGGGACTTGATGGATTCCCAGTCTTCTCTCGTCATATTTTTGAAGCCCATAGACTTGTTTTTATCCTCTATGGCTGTGATCTCTTCCAGAACTTTTGCTTCAAATACTGCTGTTTCAGGGCCAATAGATGCAGTTGGAGGGCAAAATGATGAGGGTTTTCTTAAGTTTGAATTGTAACCCTTACTTTCTTCTGATATTTGTTTCACAAAAAACTTTTTGAGTTTTATTTTGCGCATTGT
The DNA here is from genome assembly GCF_964263255.1 of Lissotriton vulgaris. Lineage (NCBI taxonomy): Eukaryota > Metazoa > Chordata > Amphibia > Caudata > Salamandridae > Lissotriton > Lissotriton vulgaris. The sequence goes on along the minus strand of NW_028244302.1, from coordinate 204,900 downwards.
TTCATGGAACTCAGTTCGACATCTGAAAGCATCATGGTTTGGTGTAGGCACAAAGCCAAGGCCTTTATTTAACACCTTCTCTTCTTCAGCAGTCAGTTGATGGTTGGAAAGATTTATTACAATGCTATTTACACCGGTTTCTTCCCCTTGCTCCGCGTCAGTCGTGGTGACGAGGTTTGCCATTGTGGTTGTTGGCGGTTCCCGCGCCCTCTCCCTCTTCCTTGTGGTTGTGGGAAGCCCGGGCCTTTGTTGGATGCTTGGCCCTGTTCTAAAAAATTCCTCAATAAGGTGCTTAAGTCAGTGTTGGTTGGTTCAGGTTGATTGAACCTGACTCTACTAGTGCTAGGGCCTGGTTCCGGGTCCTCTTCGCTTGACGTATTAGCAAATGACCAGTTGGCAGGTGTTCTTTTGCGTTGCTGAAAACGGGCTGTCTTACCGCTTCTGTTACCACTAATCTGTGGCTGTTGTTCTGGATTGGATTGATAGTATGTATCGTTGGTATAGGGGAATGCCCACTCGTGTGTGTAACGTTGGAGGTTACGTTGTAAGCCTCTTGTTTTCTGCATCACCATGTATTCCTTATACTCATCCAACTCTGTGTTGATCTTCTCTAGATGTTCCTTGGCATCAGTAAAACTATTGTCCCGATTAATGGTTTCCTCTAGTTCAGCAATTTCTTTTAATACCTCCTCACTTAGTCGCTGAGCTGTACTAATTATGAGGATTAACCAATCCCTTGTACACTTGTTGGCGATGTAACTCCAATCACAACGGAATTTTTTATCATCCAAAAAGATGCGAGGCTCAATTCTGACTATTAGGCTAGCGGGGGAAGCACCTGCCTGGTAGTACTCTGACATAAGGGCTCCATGTAAAGCAATCCTTATATGTTTCTTTTTTAGATTACTGAGTTTTGAATGTATGTCCTGTGTTGTCTAAAGTTAGATGTATCAGAGATTGGCTACTTTTATGACTTACTGGCAAGCATCTGGAGTAAGACACCTATTGTTAAATTCAAAGGTGTGTTGGAATGATCTTTAGACATATCCACGTATACCCACAGATATACATAAAATGATTGCCTTGCGGACTAGGTCACGGTGTTTTTTGATTGCTTGAGTGGAGGGCGACCTAGTCCTGTAAATCCCTCTGTACTCCTAGTATATGAATGTGATGTGTACGGCAGATTAGCCGTGAGAGTTTCCACCGTAGCCGGTTAGATACACTCTGATTTTTATTTGTGCTGTTATTTCATTGATACTATCTGTGTATTGCACCCCACATTTCTGTGGAATGGATAAAAATTGCCTGGCTTTCACAGACGCGCAAATTGCAGCGATTCTAGCAGGTCCTTCCCTCTTTAGCGATAACCCACTAAAAGGGACCAATAAAGTAAGGGAGGAATGGGAGAAACTCAGTAATCTAAAAAAGAAACATATAAGGATTGCTTTACATGGAGCCCTTATGTCAGAGTACTACCAGGCAGGTGCTTCCCCCGCTAGCCTAATAGTCAGAATTGAGCCTCGCATCTTTTTGGATGATAAAAAATTCCGTTGTGATTGGAGTTACATCGCCAACAAGTGTACAAGGGATTGGTTAATCCTCATAATTAGTACAGCTCAGCGACTAAGTGAGGAGGTATTAAAAGAAATTGCTGAACTAGAGGAAACCATTAATCGGGACAATAGTTTTACTGATGCCAAGGAACATCTAGAGAAGATCAACACAGAGTTGGATGAGTATAAGGAATACATGGTGACGCAGAAAACAAGAGGCTTACAACGTAACCTCCAACGTTACACACACGAGTGGGCATTCCCCTATACCAACGATACATACTATCAATCCAATCCAGAACAACAGCCACAGATTAGTGGTAACAGAAGCGGTAAGACAGCCCGTTTTCAGCAACGCAAAAGAACACCTGCCAACTGGTCATTTGCTAATACGTCAAGCGAAGAGGACCCGGAACCAGGCCCTAGCACTAGTAGAGTCAGGTTCAATCAACCTGAACCAACCAACACTGACTTAAGCACCTTATTGAGGAATTTTTTAGAACAGGGCCAAGCATCCAACAAAGGCCCGGGCTTCCCACAACCACAAGGAAGAGGGAGAGGGCGCGGGAACCGCCAACAACCACAATGGCAAACCTCGTCACCACGACTGACGCGGAGCAAGGGGAAGAAACCGGTGTAAATAGCATTGTAATAAATCTTTCCAACCATCAACTGACTGCTGAAGAAGAGAAGGTGTTAAATAAAGGCCTTGGCTTTGTGCCTACACCAAACCATGATGCTTTCAGATGTCGAACTGAGTTCCATGAAACAATGCGCAAAATAAAACTCAAAAAGTTTTTTGTGAAACAAATATCAGAAGAAAGTAAGGGTTACAATTCAAACTTAAGAAAACCCTCATCATTTTGCCCTCCAACTGCATCTATTGGCCCTGAAACAGCAGTATTTGAAGCAAAAGTTCTGGAAGAGATCACAGCCATAGAGGATAAAAACAAGTCTATGGGCTTCAAAAATATGACGAGAGAAGACTGGGAATCCATCAAGTCCCTTCAGAACAACGAGAAAATAATCATTAAAAGCGCCGACAAGGGCGGCGCGATTGTAATCCTAAATACGGATGATTATGAAGCCGAAGTACGAAGACTGTTGGATGTGAGAGCTAACTACCAACCTCTTGCCAGAGATCCAACACCCGAATTAAGAGATACCATCACTCAACTAGTCGCCAACGCAAAAGAAAAGAAATGGATAAGCGCTAAAGAGGCTGAGTTTCTCATTAACACCAACCCAAGGACCCCTGCCTTTTACATTCTCCCCAAGATACATAAGCCTGCCAGGCCTCCTCCTGGCAGGCCTATTGTGTCAGGCATCCAATCCATATTGGAACCTTTGTCCCAATTTGCAGACTATTACCTCCGTGAATCAGTCATAACTCAAAATTCATATGTAAAGGACACTACCGACATCTTGAATACCCTGGACCCCATGTCATTCAATCCAACCACTGAATACATCGTGACCATAGACATTGAGTCTTTATACTCATGCATCCCTCAAGAAGCAGCCCTGGTGGCAGTAGCGAAAGCATTGAACAAACAAGAATGGTTCTACGATGCACCACAGAGCTTCGTTTTGCAATGCGTCGAGCTGGCGCTCACACGGAACTATTTCTGTTATAAAAACGATCTCTTTCTGCAAGTGACGGGAACATCTATGGGCGCGACGATGGCACCCAGTGTAGCGTGTATCTACGTGGGTCAGTTTGAGGAGCACGTCATTGAATCAGATAACAACCCTTTCAAAGACCATCTACGTTTATGGAAACGTTATATTGATGACGTGCTCCTCATCTGGTCTGGTGAAGAAGACTCACTTGTCGAGTTTCTCAATTGGCTGAACACTCAGGATAGGAGCCTCAGGTTTACATGGAAGTACCATCACACAAGTGCAGTCTACCTCGATCTAGACATTGAAGCCAAAGATGGAAAATTTACCACCAGCGTACATCAAAAACCCACCGACAGGAATTCGTTACTAGCCTATCATTCATACCATCCAAGGGCCTTGAGGGACAACCTTCCAGTGGGCCAGTTTATGCGATACAGAAGAAACTGTTCATCCACGGACGTATACAAAGAACAAGCCAAAGACCTAAGCAGTAGACTAAAAGCACGAAATTATCCAAACAAAGTTATCCAACAAGCAAATAAGAGGGCCCTGAACACACCACGTACAGCCCTTTTGGAATCACAAACAAAAGAAAAATCAGAATGTCTACCTGTGGTCATGACCTTTGACCCGTTGGCCTCCAAAATCCGGCAAGCCATTAGAAAACACTGGCATATTCTGTCCACACAAGAGCATAAAATGCCACCACCTCGGTTTGCGTTCCGTAGAGCCCAGAATCTCAAGGACAAATTAGTCCATACAAGAATGGTAGAGAGAATACCAACTGAAAGAACCACTGTACCGAATGGCCACTACCCTTGTGGGGGTTGCTCTGTTTGCCATCTTACCGAAAAATGCACCACAGTTACACTAAAATCTGGGAAGATATGGTCATTAAACCATTTTAGTAACTGTAACACTGTAAATGTTGTGTACAGATTGAGCTGCGAATGCGGCCTTGAATACATTGGACTAACAACACGCAAGATCAAGCTCCGTATTCAGGAACATCTAAGCACCATACGACAAGGAAAATTGACTACCAAACTAGTGCAGCATTGCCATCGTAACAAACATGCATTTTCCTGGGTGGTTTTGGAAAGAGTGGTAGGTGAAACCCAAACCATGGAAAGACGCCTGTTGACAAAAGAGGCACGCTGGATATATCAAGAGCGGAGTGAACAACAGGGGTTAAATGAATTGTTGGAATGGAACAAGTTGCGTTGAGCTGGACTCCTGATACACAGATATAGTTGTTCCTTGGCACAGTACTCTATGGTCTAACATTTGGACAGAATGAAATTACCTTGTAAGTTAGATACACTAATCTCCTTGCATGGGGGTTGAGCTGTTGTAAACAAAATCTCTTCTCTGTTGATAGTATCTGTCACCCATCACGACAATATGAATAAGAGAAATATATGTATCATCTTACTAAGGGCTATGACCATTGGTCTTTATTAATTTTCATTAATTGCATATATGTCTTTGTAGTACATGAGATATAATAATTAGAATTGAGCAGCTCCACTGAGCACTTGCCCTACAATACCCGGCGCGCCCCTCTTTAAATCACATTATTTAAAACAATATCACGCTCGTATTTACTTTTACGAATGAATTCCCACGTAGTATTGCCTATCGAACCCTTTGACGGCCAGTGCCAATCGGAATCGAGATACCACGGCAAGCGACCTCCAGAACCAATCAGGTTCGCGTTCTAGATTTAGCCGGGTGAGAGTCATTACACGTGACACTGCGAGCCAATGAGAAACTTGAAACTAAAAATAAATATCACACGCCCCAAACACTCGGCGATCCGGTGCTGAGGAGACGCCGATGAATCCTTCTCCAGTGGTATTTACTTTACTTTGCAGCACACGAAGCGTTTGGAAACGGAGCTCCCGGTGAGACTAGATTAGCTATTCCTAATGTCCGCCCGCGCGGGGCTGTTTCCTTTTGTCTTGAATAGATAAACTTTTACGGGAGGATAGACTGCACTTACCGAGTGGGAGTGGGTCCCTGACTTCTCAAAATAGATGAATGTAATGGTATGAAAGTCGAAGCTGTAAGCCAGGTAATTTACATTTCCGCAGCATGGCTGGTTGGCAATGATATACAGCACACAGTGCAACCTCAGATAGCTCCTCACACGTGCTTTCTTTCTTTGATTTACAGCACCCCAAACGCAGTACTTTGCTGGCAGTGGCTTTTTAAAAAAAACATCTTTGCCCTGAAGAAATTGCCTGAATCTTGACCATGGCAATGAAACATGTCGGCAGCGAGTTGTAAGCGAATCGATAGGGAGTATTCGCTTCTCTCTTTGTTTTATATATGTGTTTACTGTTAGCGGACAGGAGAATACAAATAAAAAGGTCCTTATTCTTGTGCGCTCAGTATTTGTTTTGTTATATGTTGAACGTTGTTAGTCCTTGTCACATATAAGTTTGTGTACACTGCACCATTCACTGTCTTTTACTTTTGGGAGTCGGTCACGTTTACGTTAAGCTAGTTGATACCAATGATGAGAACAGGGCCACCCTGGTGAGTACCAACCAGGGGCCCCAATGGTGGTGCGCCCGTGAGGTGTCTTCTAGCTACTCACACATTTTTTCATGTGTCGTCTCTCTTTTGAATGTATGTCCTGTGTTGTCTAAAGTTAGATGTATCAGAGATTGGCTACTTTTATGACTTACTGGCAAGCATCTGGAGTAAGACACCTATTGTTAAATTCAAAGGTGTGTTGGAATGATCTTTAGACATATCCACGTATACCCACAGATATACATAAAACGATTGCCTTGCGGACTAGGTCACGGTGTTTTTTGATTGCTTTAGTGGAGGGCGACCTAGTCCTGTAAATCCCTCTGTACTCCTAGTATATGAATGAATCTAATAATTTCTACCACTGCCCAATCTGGTCCCTGAAAGATGGTAACATGGCAGATAGGTGTCCAGTATTCATGTTGATCCACCCGGCTATAGGAAGCAATGAAGGTCTTCCCCTGTGTTTAATCCATTAGGGATCCTGGTATCTAAAAGCAAGATGTATTTGCTTTCAAGCTGTCTTAAGGCTTTCTCCCTATTTCCCCCTCTGATGTTTTGGGCACCGCATCAATAATGAAATACTTCAATTCATTAAGATTTTTGTTGTGGACCAATTCAAAATGCCGAGCGACAGGGTAATTAACATCTGAATTGACCACTGCTCGTAGGTGTTGCAGAATGCGGTTAAAAGCCTGTAATTTAGTGCTGCCAACATACCTGAGTCCACAGGTACACTGGAGCACATAAACCGCAAAATCTGTACGGCAGGTGAAATGCTCCCTGATCTTAATGGGGTTAGGATCAAATGCAGAGCAGTACTCGCTGGTATTCACGCCGAACTTGCACGCTCTGCAAGAGATACACTTGAAAAAGCCACATTTATTTGAAATCCGATGAGGTTTAATTACTACCTCTGGACTCGATTTAACCAACACGTCCCTCATGGACGGAGCTCTTCTAAAAACCACCGCTGGCTCAACTGGTATAAGTGGAGCTAAACTGATATCAGTCTTCAAAAGAGGCCAATGCTTTTTCAAAATCCCTCTCACTTTTCTGTGATCTTCATTGAAAGTTGTTATTAAACTGATGTTATCACTCACTGTCTCATCCTCCATCTCCACCGGACAGGATATAACCTCAGCATTAATTGAGGCGAGATAATTGTCCCTGTCCAATTGGTTAGCCCTGTCTCTTGCCTCTAACAACAGAGCATCATCATACCCTCGAGCACGGAATCTTTCAAGAGCCTCATGCTGACATCTCTCAAGGTCTGTTGGGGTGCTACAGATCCTCCTCATCCTTAGAAACTCCCCGTAGGGAATGCTTCTGATCAGATGGTTAGGATGGGAGCTACTCGCGTTCAGTATTGCATTGCCCGCTGTAGTTTTCCTGTGCAAGCGGGTATGTAACCCACCCTCCGCAATGTAAATTTCCACATCAAGAAATTGGATAAGGTGGGTGCTGACCTGGGAGGTGAAATGTAAATTAAGATTGTTGACATTAATCTTATTGACAAATTCATTTGCTGACTCCAGCGAACCCCTCCAAATCATGCATATGTCGTCAATAAAACGCCAAAAATGTATCATACAATTAGGGAAAAACTCAGCAAGTGTTCTATTGAGGACATGCTCCTCCCACCACCCTACATGTAAACATGCATAGGTAGGAGAGAAGCATGCCCCCATTGCCACTCCTCTTAGCTGTTGGTAAACCTCCCTGTTATATAGGAAGTAATTGTTATTTAGACATAATTCAAGCATACTCAATAACATATTGCTGTGTTGACTGTAAGAAATGCTCCGTTTACTCAAATAATATCTTACTGCATTCAACCCATCAACGTGAGAGATGCTGGTGTAAAGAGAATTAATGTCTAAAGCGATGAGTATATAGTCATTCTCCCACTTGATACCTTTGATCTTAGACAGGAAATGGCCAGTGTCTTTGATGAAGGATGGCAAGTTCTCCACAAATTCATGCAAGAATTGGTCCACATATCTAGAAATAGATTCTAGCAGACTCCCCTGGGCAGAGATGATAGGACGCCCAGGGACCGGAAATGATTGTTTATGAATTTTCGGAATTAAATAGAAAAAAGGCGTGACTGGAAAATCATTCCTCAAAAAGGCATGTTCCTGTTTGCTCAATAAACCAAGATGCCTCCACTGATTTAGTTCCTTGTGGGTCTTTTCTTTAAGGCTCTTGATGTCATTAAAGCTACCCTTTTTGTAGCAGGCGGTGTCACTCAAATGTTTTTCTGCTTCCTCCATATAAAGGCTGCGGGCCAGATGACAGTATTGCCTCCCCTATCAGCCTTATTGATTATAAGATTAGAATCACTCCTTAATTTTTTCATCAATTTGTGGTTTTGTCTTTCCATATATTTGAATCTTTTCTTTCTGCGCGTGATGTTAGTTTGCAATCCTTTTAAATCTTCCACTACTATATCACAAAAAGCATCAATATTGTCTTTCGGCATTATTGGATAGAAAGTGGAAGGAGGCTTAAAGATGGCCACACATGGATGATTCATAGAAATCCCTACCCTGGATAAGTTTTCCTGAGTAGTGCCTGGTTCAAATTCTTCATCACACGCTAGTTCATTCGCCACTTTAAGAGCCTTCGTATCAGCAATCTGAAACACTTTAGATGGTTGGGTGTTATTTGAAATATTCGTTGCTCGAGCCTGAGCATTATTCAGTTTAAAATGTTTCCTTAATTTTAGTTTGCGAATGAACTTGAACACATCTATGCGTGTCTGCACATAGCTAAAAGAATTCTTTGGACAGTAAGACAACCCTAATGAGAGGAGTTGCATTTCCGCTTTGGATAAGGTGGTATCAGACAGATTAATAACTGTATTATCTTGTGCATCCTGTGCCTCTGTTCTAATTGAGGTTGCAGTTGGTCCCAAGTCCTGAATGTCCACTAAATTTTTAGGGGTCAAGTTAACTGCTGCTGTTACCATTTCTTCCCTTTCCCTCTGCCTCTCTTTACAAAGCCTCTGCCTCCTGAGTTTCCTCCTTGCACTGCGCTTTTTCTTTGCTGTTCTTCGTTTAGTTTCGGCTGTTGGCGAGTGAGCGGTCGCAGTGTTTTGTGTCTGTCCTCCACGAGAAAACCCAGTTCCTCAGAGGGCGTGTATTTAGTGGGTACTTGTCCTAGATTGGTGCCTCCTGTTGCTCCATCATCCGATTCACAACTGCTTGTTGCTGAACTCAATTCTGGGTCCGATACTTCCGATCTTTGATCATTACCAGCTGTGAGAACCACATTTTTGGCTGCCAGGGCTTGTCTTTTTGCGTTGTCAAATTTGCGCGCGAACGTGAAAATCCTTCCCGTTTCATAGTCATTTTTATCACGCGCAAACTTGTATTGCTTGCGCATGCTGATTGTTTCCTGGTGTTTTACCAGCCTGGCATCAATCTCCTCTCTTTGCTTTTTGAGGAAATCTTTGTCTTCTTCAGTTTCTAGCTCTTTATTTAATTCCTCTATTTCCTTAAGGATCTCAATACGGTCTATTTCCGCATATTTTATGAGTAGACAGACCATATTCATTGAGGCGTCTAAATTCAAGGTGGCCCATTCTTTCAACAGTAGAGGATTGGGGTTTTCAAAAGATGGCGCTATGAGCACCCTCAATCCCCTCGGAACTCGCCCCACATCCTTATATTTCTGCAATGATCGGTGCTCCCACCATTTGGTGGTTTCAGTTCTTAACAACTTTTCCAAGCGTTTCATTTTACTCTTTAAGTCAGTTACTTTTTCATTTGTCTTAGTGGTGTCATTCTTAGTTTTCAGGCTGTTTATTTCTTCTGTAAACTGCTCTTCAACATGCTGCAGCCTTTGAATTAAACACGACTGGAACCTAACTGTGTGTGGCTTTCCCAAATTGGCAAACTTTGGTGTTTTGGATATATATATATATATATATATATATATATATATATATATATATATATATATATATATATATATATATATATATATATATATATATATATATATATATATATATATATAATATATTCACTGAAAAAAACATAGATTTCACACACGTTATAGTGTCATGAGTGATGTAATATGTGACGTCATCAGCAGGGGATTGTGGGCGCGCGGGTTATAGTTAGCTGAACTAACTATAACGGGGGAATTTCAATGGTTTTGTATGACTGAAATGCCCAGCTAACTATAACGTGTGAAACCTATGGTTTTTTCATTGAATTTCTAAGGTTTTTTAAATGCTAATTCCTAACTATAACGTGGGTGAAACCTATGGTTTTTTCAGTGAATTTGCAAGGTTTTTTAAATGCTAATTCCTAACTATAACGTGCCTAAAACCTATGGTTTTTTCAAAGGTTTTTTTATGATACTTTTTAAATGTATTAATTGTTATATTTTTTTATACTGATTTACTACATTGTTTTAAACTATTTATTTTGAGATATTTTATTTTTTAAATTACATGACATATTTTTTATATAAATTGAAAAAAATGTTTTTAAAAATATTGAAATTGTAATATATATTTTTTTTAATTTTATATATTTTTTAATGTATATATATTTTATATAGCAGGCAATGATATCCTATGGAATGAAATTCAAGTTACTGGTAAGTAAGGTTAAATTTACTTTTCAGGATCAGTCCTGGGCTGAAAGATGCAGCACGGAGGTCTCTCCTGATAACAGGTGAGTAAATCGGAATTCATAGTTCGGTTGATTTTAGAAGAATATTTTAAAGTTACAAAACTCAAAACTTAGAAGAATTTCCAAGTGAAACCAGTAAATGTTAGCCTATGTAAGGAAATTCAAGTTACTGTAAGTACGGTTAGAATTACTTTTCACAATCAGTAGTGGGCTCAAAGATGCAGCACTGATGTCTCTCCTGATAACAGGTGAGTAAATCGGTATTTGTAGTTCGGCTGATTTTAGAAGAATATTTGTAAGTTTCAAAAATCAACACTTTTAAACTTTTTCAGCAAAAAGCAGGTAATGATTTCCTATGGAAGGAAATTCAAGTTACTGGTAAGTAAGGTTAAAATTACTTTTCAGGATCAGTATTGGGCTCAGAGATGCAGCACTGATGTCTCTCCTGATAACAGGTGAGTAAATCGGAATTCGTAGTTCGGCTGATTTTCGAAGAATATTTGTAAGTTTCAAAAGTCAACACTTAGAAACTTTTTCAGCAAAAAGCAGGCAATGATATCCTATGGAAGGAAATTCAAGTTACTGGTAAGTAAGGTTAAAATTACTTTCAGGATCAGTGGGGAAATAATTCCCCTTCAATCCTGAGGGTCTCTAGGGTCCAACCATCCCACTAGGTACATTCAGTAAGCGCCACAGCGCTGCATAGCAGAAAGATGTAAAAAAGGGGCATGGCCTAGACCACCTCTCTGCAACGCAGCGCAGTGGCGCTTACTGGAAGCACCTAGTGGGCTATTTGGCCTCCCGGAGCCCTCATGATTGAAAGGGAATTTTTTTCGCAACTTAAAACGCGCCACAGGCGTGTTTGCACAGTGGTGCAATGCGGGGGCGTGGCCTCCGGCGCGATGTCGGTCTTTTATTTTTTTTAAAGAAGGGGGCTGTGTATCCTGCCTTCTTTTTAGAAGGTTAAGGCCAAGAACACCAGCGTTAAACAGTTTGAATTGTTATAATATAAGCAGTGATCTTCCCAGCTAAGGTAGAGGCGTGTCGCTACACTGCTTTTCAGCAGTATAAAAAAGGAAATCTAAAATGATAATAACTCATTGTTATTATAATTCTATTTTTCCGAAGTGGCACAGTTGCAGGTGTGGGGCGGGCGGGACAGGGCTGGCAGTCAAGAGCAGGGGAGGAGTGGTGGGCACTCTGTAAGTGAGCATGATGGTTTTGCCAGCCTTTTTGGGCAAGTCAAACAGTCATGCGCACTTATCATGTTCTCCACCAGGCTTTATTGCACAGCCTGGATGGAGAACTTGCACAGGCTCCCACTCCGTGTCTAAGCACCGAACCACGCGGCTCAGGACAATCATGACGGTACTGACAGCAGCGTCACATTTGGCTCAGGGGAGCCTGTGTGCTTCCGGGACTCATCAGGAAGAGAAATGGAGGAAAGACGATGGAGGAGAGACTGCGGCCGTGAAGAGAGGTAACTGTAAATATTTATTTTTTCACCTCTTCCCCCGCCTCCCCCAATTCATGCCAGCTGCCACTGAATCTGAGTCTACTAACCCCTGATTACACTGAGACTCCTGAAAGTGTTTTCACATGGTGCACTTTTACGCACTCAAATTTTGCAGAAAATTTAAAAAAACATTCTTTCCAGCACTAGTCAAGGACATATTATTTTCTTACTGACATACAAAACATTGTGATTACTTGATTCTGTGGTACTGCCTTCACCATGCTACCATACCTCATGAGAAGTACTGCTAGAATGATTAGCATGTTTCATCATGTTAATAGATTCCTGGTAGGTGTTTATGTGATTGCATATATAACGTGACTCACTTGATTTGAAATATATATTTTTTCTCATAGACATATTTCAAGTCATTGCGTGTAACGAGGAAATACGATGTTGGGAAAAAAAACTCCTTTTTTCAAGTCTAAATTTTTTTCAATTACGTAACCAAGCCAAGCGTTTTAAGAGACTGAAGGCGAGGCATAACATCCCATTTTCAATGCATGACTTGGAAATCTATCACTTCTGACAGAAGCAGATTTTCAACTGAAGCTCTCGGGCTGTGTCTTAATTTCCTGAGCGCCACTGCTATTTTCCAAGCCTCTTTGCTCACTTGGTTATTGCTGGAATATTCTGCGCTCTGCCTACACTGAATAAACGCTGCGCCCCAGTTCCTCTGGGGCGGGCGAGTCACAGCTGCATGTTCTATGAGGCCTGGAGACCTTTGTCCACGACAACAAGCATCTGAGGCCCAGCACAAAACAGAAGTAGATCAGATCTGACGTGTTCGTGGCATCGTTTAATCCCTCGCAAAAACTAGCTATTTGAAATCCGTTGATTTTAAAAAAAATGTGGTTTTCAATATTGTATTAACATACTTTGCTATGCAGCGTGGCTGGCGGTGGGATTAGTAAATAAAGTAGAATGGTGTACTGTGATCTCAAGGCGAAGAGATAGCGAATAGTGCTTGAAGTGATGGTAAACTGCAATTATCCATGTTACTTTTATGTTTTTAATTTCTCTAAACTGTGATAAATCAATCAATGTACTCCTACTGATTGTAATGAGTGAGAATTAATCGGTGTATGGTCTGTCATCCAAGACAGCTCTGATTTTAGAAACAATATTCACATTTCTTTTCTAAACATCACCCACATGTGAACGATTGGGCACAATCTTGCAAAAATTTAGCGAGACGATGGGAACAGCCAGGGGCGGCTCGTCCACGTGGGCTTTGGAGCGTCGACCCACTACTTTCTCGCAGTGCAAGAAGCAGAAACGTAAAATGGTATAAATATAATTTTACATTTCAGCTTCTCGCACTGCGAGAAATCAGAAGAAGGGTATTCCTGGTTGGGGCGGGCGGGCGGGTGGACAGGTATGGGAGAGGTGGCTAGCCCAATGTTATCAGCGCTGACAGTGGGGCCGACCAAACCAGTATGAGCACTCTCCCGTTTTCTCCATGTAGTCTGCATGCAGCCTGCATGGAGAAAACGGCCTCCCCATAGACACCTGTACGGACGGCGTCCTAACCAATCACACGCTGCCATTGCAGCGTTGTGATTGGTTAGGGAGGAGAGGGAGGCTGCCTGCTTCTGCTTCATGTGAGCAGGGAGAGAGCAGGAGACGCGACGCCGGAGTGGAGGTGAAAGTAAGTTTATATTTTTTATTTTTATTTAAATTAACCACCCCCCTCCCTGCGACCCCTGCCTCCCCAGACATGAGTCATGCCGGCTGTGACTGGGAACAGCACAACTGACCAGAACGTGAGTGGACTTATTTAGCTGAGCTTGTTTTTTTTGTTCTATTGGTTATGTCAAATTAATCTTTACATCCACAATGGAGGATGCATTTCACAGTAATAAGTTTTGCATTTTTAATAACTATGCATAAATTACCAATATTTTGTAAACAATTCATAGGTTTCACAAAAGAAGAAGGGTATTCCTGGTTGGGGCGGGCGGGCGGGTGGGCAGGTAGAGGAGGGGTGGCTAGCCCAATGTTATCAGCGCTGACAGTGGGGCCGACCAAACCAGTATGAGCACTCTCCCGTTTTCTCCATGTAGGCTGCATGCAGCCTGCATGGAGAAAACGGCATCCCCATAGACGCCTGTACGGGCGGCGTTCTAACCAATCACAACACTGCCATTGCAGCGTTGTGATTGGCTTAGGGAGGAGAGGGAGGCTGCCTGTTCTGCTTCATGTGAGCAGAGAGAGAGCAGGAGACGCGACGCCGGAGTGGAGGTGAAAGTAAGTTTATATTTTGTATTTTTCTTTTAATTAACCACCCCCCTCTCCCTGCGACCCCTGCCTCTCCAGCCGTGAGTCATGCCGGCTGTGACTGGGAATAGCACAAGTGACCAGAACGTGAGTGGACTTATTTAGCTGAGCTTGTGTTTTTTGTTCTATTGGTTATGTCAAATTAATCTTTACATCCACAATGGAGGATGCATTTCACAGTAATAAGTTTTGCATTTTTAATAACTATGCATAATTTACCAATATTTCCGCGAAAGAACATCATGCAAATTTCGCACACCCCTTGTTTTCGACTTTATTTACTTTTTCAAGCAATAAAAAAAATGTTGGAACCAAGGCATGAATATGAAGGGGTAGATTTACAAGCCCCTTGCGTCGCATTTTAGTGCCCCATATTTACAAGGACAGGAAAAGCCAGCCTGTTTGATTTTTCCTGTTCTTGTAAATATGGCCCCAGTGCACTCGGCACTTTACATGAAAGGGGCGATTGATGGGTTCTGCTGTGGGTGTACCCACGCAACACCCATGGAACAAGACACATTTCCAGATTTACGAGAAATTGCTAATCTAGAAATGCGTCTGAATTCTACACCTCCCCAGGGGAGGCGTAGGGAGGCGCAATGAGGATAAATGTAATAATTTCGCCTCTTTTTCTCTTTCTATGCGTGCTGCATTCTGCAGCACACACAGAAAGAGGAAATCACCTCTGGTGATTGTTTATGTACAGGAAGGTGTCCCTTCCTGCACGTAAACAATAAGTAAAACAATGACATCTTGCAAGTTCTGTGTGTGCTAATACAGCACACATAGAAGTTGAAAAATGCCATTTCTGATTGTTTATGTCCAGGAAGGGAACCATTCCTACACATAAACAATCTCCCCACAACACAGGCCTCCTTGCACCATGGTCAAGCGTGCTTGTGTCACCGCATGGCAGCAGTTTGTGTACCAGCACAGGGGGAAGCACAGAGATGTGACACATTGTTGTAAATATGTCACATCTCTGTGCTTTGAAAGTGACTCAAAGCGGGGCAGCCAAATTGCTTGCGGAACGCACTGAGTCACTTTCCTTGTAAATCTACCCCTTAGGGTTTACAAATCGAACAAGTTTCATAGAACACATCCTGTTCTATTCCCACTTTCCATGTTAAGAAAACATACTTTAGAAAAGCTCAGCAATGGAGTAACATACAGGTGAGGCAGAGTCAAGACAGTGAACATTGAATCCTGAAACTGATGAACACACCTTGAAGGTAAGTGCTGAAATTATAATAGATCAGTCTTATGCATCTGACTGGCAGTAAATGATGAAGTTCAGTGGTGCATCTATATCAAAGAGTGACGATGTCTGCACAGACTGACCGTGAGAGGAGCAGAAAAATTAAGGGGCATATTATCAAGGGGGTTTATCTCTGCTTTTTTGGGTTTTGTTGGACCTGGCCCTTTTGGCAGGTTCACCCCGAAACTTTTTACTTTTTCCTAGCCTGTTTCTGGAACCTGGTGTTGGTGATTTTAGGCCTTTGCGCACTTTTTCACTGTCGTACAGTGTAAAGTGCGTGAGCTCTCTGTGTATGTGTGGTGAGTAAGGGTGTGCGTAAAAACCGCGAAACAGCGGGGACGAATTTTCAGCCAAGCAAGGGTTACAGCAGCAGGTGCAAAAGTTGAACCTAATTTCTTTGTAACCTTTTACAAAAGGGTTACAAACAAATTAACTTCAACTTGGACACCTGCTGCTAATTGCTTCCTGGTGCATCATTGCCTACTTGCAACTATTCTCTGACCCTTGAAGCAGGGTCAGAGAATAGTTACAAGTAGGCAACGAGGCACCTGTCCAAGGAATTAAACCTCATCAGGAAGCACTTACAGATATAAAAAACAGGAAGAAGGGAGAGGATGGCAAATACACCCATTTTTAGTTGTCAGGAGGGGTTAAACTAAAAGAGACCTTTACAGCACAATTTTCATATGCATTTTGCTAAAAATAAAAAGCTGTATGTTCTGTAGGGGCAACTCAGGAATCTGGCCCTTCAGAGATCCGGACTCTCTTTCTTTCTCTCGTTCTCTCTCTCCCTCTCTCTTTCCCTCTCTTTCTCTCTCTTTCTATCTATCTATCTATCTATCTATCTATCTATCTATCTATCTATCTATCTATCTATCTATCTATCTCTCTCTCCCTCTCCCGTAAACGACTGCATGGGTAACTTCGCTATGCAAGCGGATCGCGAAGACGCAAAAATTCCCTCGAACACGCAAAAAACCCCGCGAACACGCAAAAAAACAAAAATCCGCAAATTCACACAAATTTGCGAATTTTGCAGATCGCGAATTCGCAAATCCGCAAAATTCGCGGATCGCGAATTCGCAAAATTCGCCCATGCTTAGTGGTGAGTGACCTGCCCTCCTATAGGAATGAATGGGGATGATGTGTGGGGAGTGCAGGGTCGAGTTTGGTATGTGCAAGCTCGTGAGATTGAATGCTGCGTAGTGATATATGTGGCATGATTGTGTCTAGTGTAGAAGTGCCACTTTTAGAAGTTGGCATATTTGTGTAATTTGTGTCTGGCATGCGATTGGCTGAGGCTGGCTGGTGAGCCTGGCTCCAAGAGTCTAGGAGGGTCTGCCCCGGTGGTGAATGGAGTGTTTAGCATTCTGATGTGAGGGGAGGAGTGAGCCTGGGCCTGCTTGTGGATTGACCGTCTGGTTTGAGGGTCCTGAATGGGTCTGGGTTTTCCCCACACAATGCTGGCTCCACCCCCTGGGGTGCGTCTGATGTCCCTAGCCTGGCCAGTGAAAGGAATTCCCTATAACCAATTCTAGCTGGTTTTCACACTGCCTGCACCCTTTAGACAAAGGATTTTGGGTATAAAAAGGGTGCTGTGACACTCTAAAAATGTTCTTTTTTCTGACTTGAATCCTGCCAGGGGTGTGCTGCTGCTTGGGCTTAGGGGAATCCCTGCACCCTGCCCAGCCCCTGGACACCTGATGGACTTTTCTGGATGCTGGAGGACTCTTCTTTGCAGGGAGCTGTTTTGCTCCTTTTGCTCCATCTTTATTCTTCCCGGACTGCTGGGACTTCTTTTTGCTGGCTGTTAATAATGCCAGGACCTTGAGCAGCCCCCCAGCGCTTTATTGTGGGCAAGAACCGCTTTATTTTGTCTTTAGCGCCTGAGAGCGCTTTATTGTCCTTGCTGGGGAGCACTGTTTAACTCTTACAGCGCTGGGTGCTGTTGCTGCCTATTGCCCTTATTTTGATTATTTTTATTGATGGGTGCCACCCCATTTATTTAATTAAATAACGGGTGCTCACCCCGTTTCTACTTTTATTTCATGCACCGAGGGTGCCCACCCCTCGGTGCAGCCCCGCAAAGAGAGCCGCCGCCGCTGCGGCAAAACCGGAAATCCGGCCCCCGCCCGCCTGACTGTGGGCGGGGCCGGGAGGGACTCCGATCCACTTCCCCCTGCCTGGGGGAAGCCGTGGCGTAGTTGCCGGTCTCCCATAGGGAGAGGGAGACCGGAGAGGCTGGCGGCCCCCGCCGCGACGAGGGAGGAAGCGTGGCCTGCTGCTGGGGCTCCTGTGTACTGAGGGAGCCCAGGGAAGAAAGGAGGAAGCGTGGCCTGCTGCGGGGCTCCCATGTTCTGAGGGAGCCCCGGGAAGAGCAGGAAATGCCGGCGAAGGAGAGCCGCCGCCCAGCAGAGAAGCCGCCGCCCAGCAGAGAAGCCGCCGCCCATAGGAGCCCCGCACAAGAGACAGCCGGGTGAGTCGGAAGGGCTGGGGGGGCTCCGTGCAGCTGCAGTTGGTGCTGGAGAGCGGTACAAGGGCGAGAGTGGAGGTAGGGCGGCCCCAGACGGCAGTGGGCCGCCCCAACGTTTCAACGGAGCCTGAGGCTCCAATGCCCACATTTGTGTGTAAAGCCCTGGGAGGGCTCCGGGGGCATTTCTGTGTTTCTGAGTCCCCGCTGAGACTCCAACGATGCCGCATATTTGGTCTTGAGCCCAGAGAGGCTCAGGGGGCACTTTGCATTTGTCTAGAGAGCCTGTGTGGCTCTGACTGGGGCACCCTTTATTTAAAATGCCCATGGCCCTCACAACGCCCCATAGTATTTACGGGGCATTGCTTTTGATCACGAGTCCCCAGAGGGGGGACCCCAATGTTTTGGACATATGTGGTGTCAGAGCCTGTGTGGCTCCAACGCTCTGCGCAGTGTTGCCCAGAGCCTGTGTGGCTCCTACATTTTGGTGCAGTTCTGTTCTAGGGTCAGTGAGGACCCTGTTGCAGTTTGGATTCCCAGCTGCCCAGCAATTAGTGGGTAGCTGCACCGTTTAGGTCTTGTGAGTGTTCTCAGGTGCCCAGCAAGTAGTGGGCACCATGCAACGTTTAGGTTTTGCGCCAGTGGCGCACCCCTGACTGGCGCTGCTTGGCAGCGCGCCCTGACATTCTGGACACAGGGCTCTTTAGTCCATATTAGACGGGGGCTGGTATGTGATTTTATTTAGGTGCAATGTGATTATCTATGTGATGGTAATTGCCTAATGTGAGTTTTGCGCAATGTGATATGGTGCTAGGAAATGTAATGCATTTAATATGATTACGCACCTTGATCTTACACCTCTGAATGTTTTTAGGCATCATGTGTTTTTGCGCTATTGAGTTATGTTCTGGCACCTCTGAATGTTTTTATGCATCATGTGTCTTCCTGGATTTTCCACCTCTGAATGTGTTGGTTTATGCATCATGTGTTTTTCCTTCCCTGCACCTCTGAATGTGTTTTTGATGCATCATGTGCCTTGTTATTACACCGCTGAATGTATGTTTTATGCATCATGTGTTTTTCCTTCCCTACATCTCTGAATGTTTTTATGCATCATGTGTAATGTGTTCTTGCCTATACCCCTAGATATATTTTATTCTTAGGTGGTGGTGTTTTGCCTAGTATAGTTATACTAGAGAGGTTATGTGTCCATGCGTGATCTAGGCCTATGGTTCTTAGTATTGCGTAGTGTGTTCCTACCTTTACCAGTAGTTACTGGTTGTGATTTATAACTTATTTTGTGCTATACTTATTCTAATTTCTACTAAGTGCCGATTCTGACAGTGGCCCATGTGGCCCTGTCCTGGTGTAAATAATCCCTTGTGAATATTGCCCGTGCCAGTTGGCACCATGTATATTGTGTGATAATATCTGATGTGTTTGTACAATACAAAAGTTATTTTATAATAACCTTGTGTGGATTTCCTTTTGTGGTGTGCCTAGGATGTTGTTACTGTTGTGTGCTGGCGCAAATGCTTTACACATTGCCTCCGAGTTTAGCCTTACTGCTCGTGCCAAGCTACCAGGGGGTGAGCAGGGGTTATCTTGGCGTGTGACTCCCTTGCCCTGACTAGAATGGTGGTTTCTGCCTAGCTTTGACCTCAGCCTTAGCCAACCAGAAATATCCAGTTCTAACAGCTTTAAAAGCCAAGAAAGCGGAGATAAAGTTATCTCCCTATTACCTAGCTGTCGCTAACACCAGTTAGCGACAGCTAGTTGGAGATAGCGACCATCTTGGGCCCCGCTTTGCATGTCAGTGATATTTATCACTAATGACATGCAAAGTGGGCGTGCCAAGATGTTAGCAACTGGAAACAGTCGCTAACATCGCTATCTCCTATTACCAACTTTTGGAGATATTTGCGCAAAGCGCGAATATCTCCAAAAGCTAAAACCTGCCCCATAGCAGTTCTTAGCCATGTTATCCAATGGTAGGTGGATAACATGGCTAAGAGCATTAGCTCGGTAATGCATGGATATCGCGGACTTTTCAGCGATATTCATGCATTTCGGCCGATTTTTATCGCTTAGGAGATAAACCTTGATAATAGCAAGGTTCCTAAGCGATAAAAATCGCCGCAGCTCGGCGTTAAAAATATCCCCGCTAAACCAACATAGCGATAATTATCGCTAGTTGTTGGTAATATGCCCCTTAGTCTCTAAGATCAGCACTTTCGAAACTTTATCAGTTCTTTTTTTCATCTCACTCACTCGGGATGTATGTTCTAGAGAGAGATGTGCTCCGTTTGCAGTGCTTAATTTGTGCAGGTAATTTCAAATGGGAGCATTAGCTCCCTTTTGTCGGCGGCTATCAGAAGGTACTGCTATCAACAGACTTTGATCTGGAGCAATAGAAAGTCCGTAAAAGGGAGAGGAAGGGCATAGAGAAAAGATAGGAAAACAGTTACAAAGGGAGAAAGCAGTGAAGAAAGACTGATCGATTCTCTTAGAGGAAAGCTTCATGGGTACAAATTGAGAGGAGTGTGGTGAACCTCTATAAAGCTATGCATCTGATTAATGCATAGAATACTTAGGTTAGTTGTGCTGAGTATCTCTTCCCTGATATTTAGGGCCTTTGGTTCAGCACCATGCGGTGAGTTTGAAGAGGGGAAGGCTTGGCGACGCCTTCAGGTTTAGGAGAACAAGAGTAGACTGTGAGCAAAAGAACTGTCTGCTGTCTTTACAGCAAAACCCATCTCGTTTAGTACCAATTCAGCTGTCCATGAGCTCGTGGTGCAGCTGCCAAAACTATTGCATCCTTTCCTTTATGAAATGGGCCGGCCATGAGGAAACGCAGGAATGCAGTGTCTTCTTGCCAGCGCACACAGTACCTGGTGGGTGAAGGAGGTCTTTGTGACCCTTCCGAGTTGTTCTGCACACAAGTTGGCATTGGCTCCACTGCAGGACCATCTCCTCTCCAGAGGCTCCCATGGAGAGAAGGCCGGTGCATCTTTACAGAGCAGTCTGGCCCTGCCCACCACATGACATTAGCAGTTCCTTTGTTCTGCTTTCTTGCCTCCCTGGGGTTTCCTTCACTTCTGCAGTGTCTCTCTCCAGATGGAGTGGGTGCACAGGGGAAAATTAAGAGTGTAAAGAAAGCACCCTTCCTTCAGAATGGAGGCATGAGAAATGCATCACATGTGCTATGCTGGAAAACAAAGAGCAGTCTCTCCCAATTCTTGGATCACACCCTGGTAATCTTGGGAGAATCAAAAACGCTCAACATGCGCTGTGCTCCTTGGAGAACACTTGGGGGGCACAGAGGCAGTGGCAGGCGGGCAGGGCAGCACATAATGGTGCTTGGAACAGTGACAGTCTCTCCAGAAGCCCAACAAGCAGCATGCCAGCACAACAAAGCCGGTAGTCCTAATGAAGGTTTCCTCCTGGAAATATAGCAGTCCCCAGCAATTTGCAGATTTTAGAGCCAAGAGCATCCCAGGCAATGTCTAAAAACATGAGGTCAGGGACCTCAAACAAAACCTTAGAAGTGCACAACGCCTAATTTCAATTCCCGCCCTGGCTCCAAAAATCAGTATGGGGTAAATCAACCCTTTGAGTTAGTGCAGTAGACAGTCTTTACAAATGTAAGTTTGCCCTGCCTCCCTGTCTCCCAACCCAGGAAGACTATCAGTATGCAGATGGATGCAGAGGCCTCTCCTGTCACACCCAGCCGTCCTGGGTTATGGCTGTTGTGTAACTGTCACTCTGCCCTAGACATATATTGGAGTCAGGCTGCAAAATACTAGCATTATAAGCACAGAGTAATGCTCGCTTTTTAAAAGTGGATTTCTAAAATAGTAATATAAAATTAACCTGCACCAGTAAGCAAAATTTAACACCACTATTTCAAACATACCAAACATGACAACACTACTCTTTTCAGATCAGGAATTACCACTTACCACTTACACATTTATTCGCAATGCTAGCCTACACGAGAGTAGGCATCACAGTAGTGAGAAACAGAATAGGCTGTTTGTCACTACCAGGACATGTCTGTTATGGTTGTCAGCAGCTCCAGGTAAGAGGTGTAACACTAACCTGTTTGATTCAGCCAGCAGGAACGATGCCGTGAAAAGTAGCCTCCCTCCTGCCCTGAACAATACCACCTCCACACTGCTAGGTGGACAATGTAGGAAATGGGAGTACCCAAGGGAAAAGGGAAGGGGATAAACAACAAACAAAAGATCCTGTTGCGTCACAGGTCTGGTCTGGAGCGCCTGCCTCTGTCTGGTATGCTGTATAGTAAGACAAGTAAGAAGATAGTCAAATACACAGAGAGCATGCACCCATACACACTAGAAATGTAGGACTGCCACACTTACGTAATCAGGCAGAGCCCTAGGTAAGTACAGTTGTATCCTCAGCTGTATATAGGTTCTTTTAATAGAACATAACCCTTATGTGCAGAGAGGATTATCTGGAGTACACAAGAGGAGTATGTTACGCAGGTAAGTAGTTTCAGTGTTCTTTGCATAAAAGATATCACCTATTTCTGCATAGGCATAAACGTCCTGCAAACCCCTACGAAATACTTGTTCCAATTCCACTCGTAACAGTTTCCAAAGTACAAGCCTCATAAATGGGCACAGCCTAGAAAATATATACGTCTATATATTTTAGGGAATTGTCATGAACTCATAAGCATTGAAAAACGGGCCCGCAGCAATCCTAATATGCCACCTTAGGATCTGTAGAATACGGAAAACAAAACGGAAGCGTTCAGAGAGCAGTTGCTACACTGCTAATGCTGGTTGCTTGGAGCGTCTGCCAATTTTGGCAGTGGGAAACACTCTGCGCGTTTCGAGAGGAGAGCTCCTCCGAGAGCAGTCTTCCACTCTCGAACATGTCCCACGAAAATACCTGAAATAGTGAAGTGTAAGACGTTTCCTGCAGACTCGCTCTCTCTCACAGTTCCGGGCGATGATCTCCACGCAGTGAGGCTGATTCCTCAAGCGGTGAAACACCATCCGCTCACATCATCCAGGGCAGTTTGTCAAGCACCATTTTCCTCCAGAGGTGGGGCTAAATAGTGCATGGCCATGTCCATCACCTGACTCGTATTCCTGACATCGCGCTCCTAAGCCTTCTGGGAGTTGCAGTCCAGTGAGTGTGCTGATGCGATGTAAAGGGCACATTCGAAACAGGGAAGAGTGTTGCATGTATTTTCCCTGCCTTAAGCCTTTTTTGCACTTGTGGGCCTACGATCGCGACATAACCCCCTCTCGAGGACCGCCCACTCGATGGTCGTCCACGCTTTCCTGGGTGAGGAGCGTTTTACTGCTCAACTAAATCGGGACAGTTAAGGTTATGCACTGGTTCCCATGTTCTGTCCTCGACCCCATAACCTTTCCACTCAACTAGATATTGCACGGTCCCTCTAACCATTCGGAAATCTAGGAGAACCTGCACTTCATATTCATCCTGGCCCTTAATCTCTACTGGAAGGGGTCGTACAGGGATTCTCACACTGGGGAGGCAGGGTTGTAGCAAGGAGACATGAAATACAGGAAGGATACGCCAAGAGGGAGGTAAGGATAACCTCATGGCCACAGGGTTAATAACTTCCTCTATACCATAGGGACCGATGTATCTAGGTTTCAATGTATTCCATCCTTTTAGGTGTATATTTTTTGTGGCCAACCAAACCTTGTCTCCGACTTGGTAATCAGGTTCTGGAGCCCTTTTCTTATCAGCATACTATTTCTGTGCTTGTTGGATACCAATCCGTAGTGTTTTGGAGAGTGAAACAATGAAGGTATTGCTCCAGAGTCTGATTTAGGCATTCTGTTTTCCCATCGGTTTGAGGGTGGTAGCTACTTGACAGTCTGGCATCAATGTGCATGGTTTTACACAAAGCTTTCCAAAACAGGGAAATGAATTGTGATCCTCGATCTGTGATAAGGATGTTGGGAATCCCATGTAGTCTGATCACATTTTGCTGGAATACTATGGCCAGCTCGGATGAAGTTGGTAACCGTTTGAAGGGTATAAAGTGGCCCATCTTTGTTAAATGATCTATGACCACTAGCACGGTGGTGTATCCTTCTCATGGTGGCATTTCTACAAGGAAATCCATTGACAGTGTATGCCACGGTTTTGAAGGGATTGGTAATGGTTGGAGAAGGGCTATAGGTTTGTTGTGGTGGGATTTTCCTTGTGCACACCCTGCACAGTTCTGGAGATACGTAGCAACATCATTCCTCAAGGTGGGCCACCAAAAAGACCGCTCAACATTGGCTATAGTTTTATATCTTCCCATATGTCCTCCTAGTGTGGAGTCATCTTTTTCAGTCCGATTTTCCGGTTCTTCTTGTATCCAAGCCTGGATATCTGTTTGTGTTAGAGACACTTTCAAATCCTCTAAGAAATCAGGTGATGTGATCAGAGCTACTGCTGTGGTAGGAAAACAACTTTCGGGAAGAATAGAAGGGGGTTCCAGTTCTTCAGGTGATGACAGGACTTCGGGGTCAATAATGCGGGACAACGCATCAGCCTTGCCGTTCTGTGGTCCTGGTTTGTACTTTATAACAAAATCATAATCAGAAAAAAAGAGTCCATCTTAATTGTCGAGGAGTCAAGGCTTTTGCGGTCTTCAAGAATAACAGGTTTCTGTGATCCGTATAGATCTCGATCACATGATGTGCTCCCAGAGGATAATGTCCCCACTCCTCACACCCTCTTTTTATAGCGAGGAGTTCCTTGTCAGTGATTGAGTAATTCACTTCACTGGGGTGAGTTTCTTCAAAAAATAAGCTACAGGATGTAGCTGTCCTGTAGTAGGATGGCGTTGAGACAGCACTCCTCCAAGGGCATGCTGCGAGGCATCGGTTTCCAATATGAATGAAAGGTGCGGATCTGGGTGTCGGAGTATCGGGGCCTTCGTGAAACGTTCCTTGAGTATCTTGAATGATTCTTCAGCCTCTTCCCACCACTGGAAGGGCGTGTTCTTTCTTAACAGGCTGGAGATGGGGTGAATGATCTTCGAAAAATCCTTAATGAAACGCCGATAATAATTGGCGAATCCCAAGAAACTTTGGATGGATTTCATGTTGTGCGTTGTTTTCCATTGAGTGATTGCCTCCACCTTTCGTGTTTCAATCTGAAACCCCTGTGCATTTATGACATAGCCCAGGAAGGCCACCTCTTGAACGTGGAAGAAACATTTATCTAGTTTGCCATAGAGGTGATGTAATCTTAAACGTTCAAGGACGGTTTCGACATGAAGGATGTGTTCTTGGAGAGTGGAGGAATAGACAAGTATGTCGTCTATATAAACAATACATATTGTCTCCAGTAAGCCCCTTAGTACTTCATCCATGAAGTATTGAAATGCCGCCGGGGCATTACAGAGCCCAAAGGTCATCACGCGGTACTCAAATAGGCCAAACTTCGTCCGGAAAGCGGTCTTCCACTCGTCACCGTGTTTAACCCTTACTAAGTGGTAGGCTCCTCGTAGGTCCAGCTTGGTAAAATATCGAGCCCCTTTGAGTTGGTCGAGTAGAACGGGAATTAAAGGCAGAGGATAGCGATTCTTGATTGTTACCCGGTTAATCGCTCTGTAGTCAATGCAGGTTCGCAATTCATCGCAGTCTTTCTTCAAAATGAAGAAGAGGGGCGAGGAGGCTGGGGACGAGGAGTGTCTTATGAAACCGGAAGCCAGGTTCTCATCTAGGTAGTTCCTAAGGTAGTGTGTTTCTGGCTCAGTCAAGGCGTACACTCGACTGCATGGACTGTCGGCTCCTGGAATTAGATCAATACGGTAGACCTAGACTCAATGGGGAGGAAGTTGAGTTGCCTTTTGTTTGTCGAAAATACTCTGGTAGTCTCTATATTCACTTGGCAATGAGGTAACACAGCAATAGGCGGAAGGAATACAAGCTGTGGCAAGTAGGCAAGCTTGAGAAGACTCCGGAGACTTTGTAGGAATGATCGCCTGTTTGGTACAGTGTTCTCTACAATACTCTGAGTTCAATACCACTGTTCTTGCTGCCCATCCTACCCTAGGGTCATGCAAGGTAAGCCAAGGCATTCCTAAAATAAGGCGGAACTGGGGGGCGTCTATGATGTCGAATTGGATTTGTTCCATATGGTCTTCTCCGAATCGCATCAGGAGTGTATGGTACAAGACAGGCCCAGAAGTCAGTGCAGTACCATCTACAGCGCATACCTTAGTCGGGGCATTTTTTTTTTCCCAAGCTATCCCGATGGTTTCGGAATACTGAAGATCACAGTGATAGTCTGATATTCACCCACTTGTAGGTGAACGCTCACGGACAAATGTCTAACTGCTGGTTGCATTGTGTTTGCAATCATGGATGAGATCGTATCTTGCAACCCCAATGAACCAGTGATCCCTTTCTGATCCAGGCCTCTTAGTTTTCCGACGGTTCTGTTGTTCCAACTGATGCTCGGCCTCGAGGGGTGGTGCCTTTATCGGCCAGCTGAGCACGGGCACGGCATTCTCGAAGGAAATGACCTCCTTTTCCAAAATAGAGGCATAGCTTCATTTTCCTCCTTTTTTCTCTTTCCTCATTCGTAAGAGGCTCTCTGATGCCTCCTATTTGCATGGGTTCCGGCTTGTCGGGTAGTCTACTAGTGTCTTCTGTTTGGGGCTTGGGTCTAGGGAGGAAAAAGCGAGACTCTCCCTTGGATCTATCTCCATTTCGTTCTTGATTATGATGATCAAGCTGGACCCTTAAGTCAATCATTTCCTCACATGGTTGAGGCAGTTGGACCACTTGAGAGAGGACGTGTTTCAATTCGCCGTTTAATCCCTGATAAAGGAGAGAAGTCCTTTTTTTCTGGGGCCAGTCGGTTTCCATTATTATTTATAACAAGGGGTGGTGAGGGACAGAGTCTCTGAATTAAGCAGAAAGCTCTCACCCAGTCAAGAGATCGGGGCTAGATCCAACACCGTTTTTTAGCTCACTGCACCATCCCAGTTTCAGAACCTGGCTGTATGCAAATTAGTCTGTTCCTGTCCCAGTGCATGATGGGAACAGGGCAAACCAAACTACAAAAGCCAATTCTTACACTGGGAAGGAAACAAGCTCCTGGGGACCGGTTTCTGGCATTACAGCCGTCTTCGGCCCGGTTTGCTTGAATCCTGATGGTGCAATGAGCAAGGGTCTCACATCTGAGAATACCCTTCCACGCTTAGGGTGGACAAAAATATTTACAACAAGGGGTGGTGAGGGACAGAGTCTCTGATTTAAGCAGAAAGCTCTCACCCAGTCAAGAGATCAGGGCTAGATCCAACACCGTTTTTTAGCTCACTGCACCATCCCAGTTTCAGAACCTGGCTGTATGCAAATTAGTCTGTTCCTGTCCCAGTGCATTATGGGAACAGGGCAAACCAAACTACAAAAGCCAATTCTTACACTGGGAAGGAAACAAGCTCCCGGGGACCGGTTTCTGGCATTACAGCCGTCTTCGGCCCGGTTTGCTTGAATCCTGATGGTGCAATGAGCAAGGGTCTCACATCTGAGAATACCCTTCCACGCTTAGGGTGGACAAAAATATTTACAACAAGGGGTGGTGAGGGACAGAGTCTCTGAATTAAGCAGAAAGCTCTCACCCAGTCAAGAGATCAGGGCTAGATCCAACACCGTTTTTTAGCTCACTGCACCATCCCAGTTTCAGAACCTGGCTGTATGCAAATTAGTCTGTTCCTGTCCCAGTGCATGATGGGAACAGGGCAAACCAAACTACAAAAGCCAATTCTTACACTGGGAAGGAAACAAGCTCCCGGGGACCGGTTTCTGGCATTACAGCCGTCTTCGGCCATGTTTGCTTGAATCCTGATGGTGCAATGAGCAAGGGTCTCACATCTGAGAATACCCTTCCACGCTTAGGGTGGACAAAAATATTTACAACAAGGGGTGGTGAGGGACAGAGTCTCGGAATTAAGCAGAAAGCTCTCACCCAGTCAAGAGATCAGGGCTAGATCCAACACCGTTTTTTAGCTCACTGCACCATCCCAGTTTCAGAACCTGGCTGTATGCAAATTAGTCTGTTCCTGTCCCAGTGCATGATGGGAACAGGGCAAACCAAACTACAAAAGCCAATTCTTACACTGGGAAGGAAACAAGCTCCCGGGGACCGGTTTCTGGCATTACAGCCGGTTTCCATTATTAGGCGGTTGAAAGAGGTTATATATGTGTGGAGGTCTTGGGATCCCTGTCGAAGAGTCATCAACTCACGGTCTAAAGTCAACATGTGAGACTTGCGGTCAAACAGCTTCCTCATTTCCAAACAAAAAGCAGAAAAATCGTGCAACACAGGATTGTTGCGCTCCATTAATGGAATAGTCCAACTGGCGGCGTTGCCTCTCATATATGACATCATAAACGCAGTCTTAGCTGCATTGTCTTGGAATACTGCAGGTTTACAAAGGAAATGTAAACAACATTGGTTTAAGAAAGTCTTGAATTTATTTGGGTCACCATAGTTTCTTTCAGGTGGAGCTAGGGGTATTCCTGTATTTTGTATGACATGTACCATGGGAACAGCTTCTGTCGTTAAAGAAGGGGCAGGTGTAGTAGCAAAAAAGCCCCCATTGGTGTAGTGGTGGTTTGAGGATGCTTGGTGGGTGTAGGAGGGGGCAAGGTTGCTTCTCCAATATAGGATCCCTTTCCCTGCCGGGTTAAACCTGCCACTTCCGTTCTCAATGTACCCAAGAGGAGTACGTTACGCAGGTAAGTAGTTTCAGTGTTCGTTGCATAAAAGATATCACCTATTTCTGCATAGGGATATACGTCCTGCAAACCTCTACGAAATACTTGTTCCAATTCCACTCGTAACTGTTTCCAAAGTACAAGCTTCATAAACTGGCACAGCCTAGAAAATATATATGTCTATATATTTTAGGGAATTGTCATGAACTCATAATCCTTGAAAAACGGGCCTGCAGCAATCCTAATATGCCGCCTTAGGATCTGTAGAATAGGGAAAACAAAACGGAAGCGTTCAGAGAGCAGTTGCGACTCTGCTAACACTGATTGCTTAGAGCTTCTGCCGATTTTGGCAGCGGGAAACACTCTGCACGTTTCGAGAGGAGAGCTTCTCCAGGAGCAGTCTTCCATTCTCGAACATGCCCCACGAAAATACCTGAAATAGTGAAGTGGCAAGACATTTCCTGCAGACTCGCTCTCTCTCACAGTTCCGGGCGATGATCTGCACGCAGGCGGATTCCTCCAGCGGGGAAACAACATCCGCTCACGACATCCGGGGCAGTTTGTCAAACACCATTTTCCTCCGGAGGTGGGGCTAAATAGTGCATGGCCATGTCCATCACCTGACTCGTTTTCCTGACACCACGCCCCTAAGCCTTCTTGGAGTCGCAGTCCAGTAAGTGTGCTGATGCTATGTAAAGGGCACATTCGAAACAGGGAAGAGTGTTTTTTTTTTTTAAAACCTTTAATATATCGTTCAACACAAGTTACAAAAATAACCCTGCAGTGGCAGGGGCCGATACCACATGCATGTAACACGGATCAGTAATGCCAATAACACAGCTCTTCAGCCGACAACCCATGGGTCCGGCAGCGGTAAAGGATAGACAATGTATTGGAAACATTCCGAATCAAGGATATGAATAAGGTTTCATTTTATATTTAACCCTCCCCCCCCCCCAAAAGGAGATAAAGAAGAAATTACAGGAGAGCCGGAGCTACACATTCGGAGGTATAAAAGATGCGGGTAGGTGTTAAAAGCAGTCGTGGATCAAAGTAGGCCAACAGTACAAACGCAAGCGCCATTAAGTTCACTAAGGGTAAAGAACTAAGCTACCTATCTATCATCACAGCCACCCACTCCATACCGCTCCCACTCGTGTACATCAGGATGAAACCGAATGTTATCGCGACCGGATCCTGCGAGAAAAAGGAAAAGAAAAGGGGCCATAGAACACAACAAAGGCAAAATAACAAACCCCCCTCACACCCCCCACCCAGCTGCCCTACAATGGCTACGGCCTACCCCACTAGCAGCGCGCCTGTCGCCCAGAAGCATCCCTAAAAGAAGAAAGCAACGGAGGAGGAGAAACAAAAACACACACTCCCGGACTCCCCTCCCCCCCACCAGATGCAACCCCCCGGAACCAAAGTCAAAAGAAAGAGCAGCGAAATACACAATCAATCCGGGGAAGCACCAAACATACCACCCGACTCCCGCAGTTCACAGGTCACAATCCCAGCAACCAATTACAATATTGTCCCGTGTCCTGAAAAGCCCCACAAGTTAACCCTGACCAGTACGAGTGTTCACTGGAGTAATTGTAACCCAGGCCACAGCAGCAGTGAGAACGGTAAAGCTTTCATGGAAATGCAAGTCAGTACGAACAAGCCAATTAAAGGATAAAAGTTCACAGTCTACACAAGGCAAGCGAGGAAAAGCGTGGCAGGATGATAAAACTCTCCAATAGTCACAGGTGATCTTGTTGAGGCAGTCAAGGTTGTCCATAGTGATGTTCTGCGAGATAGGGCTCAAGCAGGGAACGCTGACAATGTTCACGGGCGCGCGATCTGTAGTATAGGAATCCGCAGCGCCAAAGGATTCCGGCTCCTGCACAGGGACCTCGAAGTCGGATATACGATGTTCCGTCGATAGCACCGCTGGCTGCGATGATGGCAAAAAGCCACTGTCCGGTCTCCAGCAAAGGTCGTGCATCGTTACAGACAGTGCCCGGTAGTTGACGATGATCTGTGAGTGGAGCGCTCTAATGGCCGCCATTACGGCGTGCAGCGGTGGCGTGTCTTTTGCCCCCTCCTTCTCCTTCCGCAAGCAACAGATCAGGATGCAAACCCCCGGAGGCCGGCTTCTCCGGGGTAGCAAGCAAATCCGGAGCGGACACCAACAACGGGTGCTTTCACCTCACGATGTTGCTCCTTCGCCGCTGATCAGGGCTTCCGTCCGCACCCTCACGGCAAGCTTATTGTGTCTCCAGGCATCGGATACGGGGCCAGCAATCGATGTGACACGCCGTAGCGTGTGGGTTGCAGGCAGGATACGAAATTGCCGTCAAAAACCAGGAAGATTATATCTCCGTTCGGGAGACCGGACAAAGCCCAGGATTCCAGCCGATGTTGTTCAATTCCAGCCGGGATGGGTTGGAAATCGAGGCCCCGGCTTCAGCTCCGGGTTAGGCCAAGAATGAAACATGGCATATCTCTGTCACCCGGTACGATAAAAAGTTCGGGATTGCGCCTTCAGAGTCAGCTACTCCTCACACATACGGGAGTCCGGTGTGAAATCAGGATAACTTGCAGGATATACGAGCTGCTGGCGGAGGTCGGCGGAGCCGGGAGCTTAAGCAGCCATCTTGCTTGCTAGCGTAGCTCCTCCTCCACAGGGAAGAGTGTTGCATGTATTTTCCCTGCCATAATCCTTTTTTGCACTTGTGGGCCTACGATTGCAACACTGCCACCCAATAAAGGCATGTGTCCTAACTTCATACACAGCGCCCTGCCCATGGAGTTACCTAGGGCTTATTTTAGGGATGGTCTACTCGCAGTAATAAGGAAGTTTAAGGCTGGACAAGTAGTTTTAAATGCCAAGTCAATGTGACAGTAAACTGAGCAATGTATGCAGTGGAAGGTCAGAGAAAGGTTTGAAAGGCTACTTACCGGGGTGCCACCATCAGTGCTACAGGTCCACATTTAGCATTAAATTTACAGGCATGTGGTATCTGGGATACCACAGTACTAGGGACTTACAGGTAAATTAAATATGCCAATCAGGTGTAAACTATTCATACCATGTTTAAAGGAGAGAGCACATGCACTTTAGCAATGAGTAGCAGTGGTAAAGTGCTCAGAGTCCTAAAGCCAACAAAAAAGGGTAAATAAATTGGAGGAAGAAGGCAAAAAGTTTGGGGATAACCCTCCAAAAAGGGCCAGAGCGCTCCTCTGACTGGAGAAACCAGCAAGAATATTCTCCATACTCCTCACACATCACAGACTTGAAGGACTCCAGGGACAGCTACTCTGGAAAGTTAACTTCTCATTTCAGGAAATCATGATATTCTGCTGGACCAGATTTTGAAACAACTAGAATTGGGTGTAGGACATTTCAGTCTTCCATACCAATGCCTTTATAATCCACACCTTGAAAAAGTCACAGGCCTGTGTGCTATTAGTGATGAATCAAGTGTTGGCTGTACCTTAGGTCAGGATGTACATGCAATGTTGACTGAAACGAAGAAAACAAAAAAAATTAAAAACAAATCCATCCATCTGGAAACATTTCAGCTTATGTGAATGCAAATTATTAATAATTCCAATGTTTATCTAATTGCTGCAAGCAACCATTTCCAACAACATTATATATTTTTCTGTATCTAATAGTGTCTATCAAAGTAAACCTGAATGTAAAATTTGAGGTTAGCGAAAATTCTGGTTCATTGACTTCTTGTTAAATTTCACAGGTTATTTTTGTTGCCTACTGAGTGGAATTAGGGTAATACATGATTGAAAACAAACTAAACCCAACACAGTTCATTTGAGGAGCAATAGTGCTAATTGAATTAAGGTAAATATATCACCAGGTCCCCTGATAGGGCTCTTGAAACCAAGGGACAAATGTACAATGAACTGGCAGAGTGCGGGTTATCTGCAAAATTGCTAACGCCATACTCAGTCCCTTCAAAAATGCAGGGATGCACCGTATTTACAATGATACAGTGCATCCCTGTGTTTCCCCTTGCACTGGAGCTGAATAAAGCTGCCTTACACCAATGCAGGCACCCTGGCACCATAGTGCAAGAGTTCCTGCATCGGGGGGATGATTGTTTATGTGCAGGAAGGTATCCCTTCCTGCACATAAAGAATCCAGAATGGAGATTTATAACTTCTATGTGTGGTGCATTGTGCACCACACACAGACGTTGCAAATCATAAATTTTTAATGATTGTTGCTGTGCTGGAAGGAACACCTTGCTGCACATAAATAATATTCATGGACATTTGCTGTTTATATGTGTGCTGCATTGTGCAAAAACATGTAAAAATTAATCATTTCTCCTTATTTCACCATGTTAAGACCAGGTTTTTTAAAATCTTAATTTTGACGCTGACCCATATTTATGGAACCCTAGTAAATAGGAGTCCGCATCAAAATCAATGGGTGTTGTGGCGGAACACTCAACACAACACCCATAGCCCATTACCTAAGCATATGCTCTTGGAACATCCGGGGTCTAACAAAAGAGAAAATCGGACGACTGACTACGGACCTCCGGAAGACTCACGACATCTTCGCTATTCAAGAGACCTGGGCCCTGGAGAACACCACCTGGGAAGATTTCACTGTTATCGAATCTCTCGCTATTCCATCTGCTGTAGGTGGTCATGCATCCGGGGGCGTGCTGATCGCAGTGAAGAACACACTGGTCGCCAAATTAGAACCACTCTATAATGGTGAGGGCAACTATATCTTCTTCAGCATCGAGGCTAAGAGCCAGGAAAAGGGAAAATTAAAACAAAAAATAATTCTCGGCTGTGTTTACTTGCATCCCACAAAAACTAGACGAGAGTCTACTCTGAGAAATATGCTACCTATAACAAATAATCTTGAAGCTCTATTCCCAAACGATCCGTGGCTGATAATGGGTGACTTTAACACCATCCTAATGGAGGCTGATTCCACCCAACTTTCTCAACTATCATCAGTTAACGACATGTGGGCAATTCCGGAGATAAAATCTCAGTATCAACGGAAGGAAGTCAGTGGAATAAAACTAGCAACAAAATTAAATCAATTAGCCTTGCGCATCTTCAATGGAAGGATTGCTTCGGACCAACCTGCCGCATACACTTTCAGCTGGTACGACAGTTCTTGGTAACACCATCCTCAGATCGCGACCACGCAATTATGACGTGCAAGATAGCCCTTAGGCAGCAACACCCCCCGAATATTCCCCTGATCGGAATGGAATCGAACCTACAGAGTGTAAGAAATCTGAGATGGTCCGAGGGAAACCGGGAAGTAATAGAAGCGGAAGTGGACAATCTTCTGACCAAATGGGTTCCGGCAGGCATTAGCCACTTGACGGTATCCTCTTGGGAAACTACATTGACCAACTTGAGAGACCAATTAGCTTTAAAACCAACAAATAGCTCTCCGAAGGACTTTCAGGCGTCAACTACCCTGCTAGAGCAAAAACAACATACAATCATTACAAAAAGTAAACTAAATAAGTTGCAACGAATCAACGCGAATAACGAAAGTGAATATAAATCTCTGAAGAGTGACATATCAGTCGCCAGAAAAGGTTACAGGGAGGCCAGGTTCATTTTAAAGAAACTGGAAGAAGAGTACCATTGGGCAACAGCCTTCGAGATCATAAAATCTCTAGATCAAAGAAAATTTTGGAACTGGGTAAACAAGGCCACCAAAGCCACTAAACCTCCCACCGCAACTAATATCCCTTCAGCCGATTGGGAGGCCTATGGCAAAATTCTCTATACTGCACCGCCCGCCTCCATCAGCAGTAGCCTCCCCATCCGTGATCAATTAATCCCCCAGCATGATACAATCCCCCCGTCAAGATAACCACGGAAGAAATAATGGGAATAATAAAGAAAATGCGCTCAGGTGGCGCCCCCGGCCCCAATGGAATTCCCACTCAAGTATTCAAAGCCTCCGCCCAGAAATGGGCTTTGATGTTGACTCCCCTTTTTGAGGACGCAACATTGGGAGGCCCTATCCCCTTCTCTTGGCAAGGATCCCTACTCGTTCCCTTCCATAAAAAAGGTTTGCGCTCTAATCCTGACAATTATCAGATGATAGCCCTCCTTGATGTGGACGGGAAGGCATACGCTAGTGTCCTTTTAACAGCACTTACAAAGTGGGTGGAAAATAATAACTTAATCCTTTTCCCCCAAACCGGCTTCCAAAGAGGCAGTCACATCGAAGACAATTTGATCTGTATAGCCCACTTGATGGAAACCACCTTAGCTGCAAAAGGTAAATCGCTATACTTGGGATTCATAGACTTTCGTAAAGCCTTCGATAGCGTGATCCAAGCTAAACTCTGGGAACAATGAGCAAGATGGGGTATCCCTTGGAAGTTCTTGAAAGCATTAATAGCCCTAGAAACAGATACTTGGGTTAAAGTAAGAGTTACATCGAAATGGTCCTCTTCTAATAAAATCTACACTAGCAGAGGTTTAAAACAAGTTGCACCCTTGCACCTCTACTTTTTAATCTGTACCTCGTAGACCTCCCTGAGTGGCTGTCCCACTCTCTTGCCTTCCCGCCAGGAATTCACCAAAGAAAACTTCAAACCCTGAAATACGCAGACGATACTATTCTCCTAGACCAAACCCAGGTGGGCCTTCAAAGACTGTTTGACTCCCTTGCCCAGTACTGTAAAATAAATATGTTAGAGATAAACACCACTAAGACCAAAGTAATGGCAATTTCCTCTGCAAAAACAAAAAAGAGCACGTGGTTTATGGAAGGGAAGCCATTGGAAATCGTCACCGCATACAAGTATCTGGGTGTCTGGATCAATCACAAAGGGAGACCTTCTGTGCAGACAACTGAAATGCAGGCAGTTGCTCGTAGCTTGGAGGGGGCTTTTATAAGAACGAAGAGCGCTCTCCACTCCCAGGACTTCGTCCCGCTAATAAAACTGATTGCTGCAAAATTCCTTCCCACAATCTATTTCGGTGCTGTAATCTTTAAAGACAAAATGAATAACTGGTTAGATAGATCGCAATCATCCTGCTACCATAGGGTTTTTCAATTGCCAAGTTCGACCTCCCACGCCCATATTCGAAAAGAATTTTCCTTATCTTCCCAGCGATGGATCATGAGCGCAAAATACATCGCCTACTGTCTAAAAACAAAACAAGCTAGACCTCAGACTTCAAAGAGCTGCATATGGTCATTGGTCAGCAACCCCAAAACATTGTGGAATAAATACTTGATTTTCTGCCTCAAACCCTTCAAATCAAAGGACATATGGTCAACCTCGCTGCCTATCGAGGCGATACCGAAGCTTTTAACCAAACAAGCAAAAATTCTATCAAATGACTGTGATGCGAAACAAGTAGCACAGCTCTTCCATGGCTCCTGGGCCTCCAAATTATATGGCCTGAAAACTTTACCGCCATATCTCGCATCCTCCATGAAATCTCATGTAAAACTCCAATTAATGAGATTCGGTTTTGGTTTAATTCCGCTGATGGCATATAAGTTCGGCCAAGGATATAAGAAAGAAGCTTCCTCCCAATGCCGCTTCTGTAATCAGGAAGAGGAAAATCTCACTCACATTTTGTGCATTTGTCAACGTTTACATGCCCAAAGAATCTTTTGGCTTTGCCCAATTTGGGTTTTTCTTAACATCAGGATATGCCAAGAAGCACTCGATGTATGCATGAGGGGCGACTCACCTCAGATGGCGACGCGCTTTGTAAAATTTATCACAGAAATTAATTCCTTGATTTTACCATATGACCAAGCCTGAGCTTTAGCCCCCCTAAAGTGAGATTTCTCTTTTTCTTTTTCATCCCACAAATTCACAGACTTTTTAACAGATCTGAAAATTGTCTGTTTAATGGTCAATTATGAGTGTGTATATTGCAAAGATTTTAATTAATTGTGCAAATAAAATGTTACTTTACTTTACCCATTGCCCACCCCTTTCACACTAAGGGCCCATTTCCGATCTCGCTGGGAAAGCCCTACTGCCGACTTGCACCCATAGAGCTTTCTGACTGACTCGTGCTCCTGTGCTCCAATCGACAGATTACGATGCGCTGCAGCGCTGAAGTTTTGAGTCTCTCGGAGCCCCATTGAAGTCTATGGGACCCTGGTGAACATTGTGAACATAGGCTCTAATAGACAAAAATGCACGTCTCAGACAAGGGCACCCCCTGTTGTGGGTACGCCTTGGTCCCACCCACACCATGCATGTATGTGTAGAGGGAATGCTTGGGACCCCCCCGTGATCAAATCTTAGGCCCCCGGGTGAAAGGGGGTCCCGCTACGGACCCCCAAAGTCTGCTTCCCGAGCTTTTTTGAGTCAGAGGGTCCAAGTTGATCCGGCTGCTCGACACGCGCATCGTACTTGGTCACTCGGGAGTCTGACCCATTGTGTGGTGCGTGTCAATGAAGTGGGAGTTATCCAGACGTTGTGGCAGACGGGTACGAGTCGGTCGCAGCACGAGGCTATCATCGCATTGTACCCGCTCGCTCGTAAAGCAGTAGGAGTTGTCCAGAAATCGCACATACGAGACGGAGTCCCTCCTGATGGATGCCGTCAGGAGCCCCTCCGACCGAGATCGGAATCAGGCCCATAGTTTAGCAAGAAAGCTGGCTTTATTTACAAGGTGAAGTTAAGCCAAGTTAAGTGGCTTAACACCACCTTGTAAACAAGGCGTTGGACTAAACACCACTAGAACGTCTTAAAAACTTTCATTCTGGTGGCGTTTAGTCCTTGTACATATGCCCCCAAATTTCCCAGCAGGAAGGCTTATGTGCATCGCGTACCTGCAGGGTCCTCTACTCATTCTATCAGGGAGGCACCACACACTGGCTTCCCTGCTAGGTAACTTGCTTTCAGGCACTCTTAGGGGCTGAGCAGTGGAATTAACTTAATGCATTGACCAGTAAGGTCATTATATTCTCTCCCACTTGACAGTACTGAATCACACAGGTATTCCTCATTCCTCACTGCACGCGACAAGGAATACTTATGCTTCAGGGCTTTTCACCTGTATTCTGCCTCTTTTTAATCTGAGGCAGGTGGATGCAAAACCAATGACAACAGAAGGAATTTCCCTAAATGTCTGACCTGCTTACCAAGGACTAAATAAACAAAACTCACCAACCCAGAGTAATAAAGGCTTATCCATGATTACAATCCATTGGCATCTGGACAGGAAGAAGAGGATGCAAGTAGGGGCAGCTGGTATTTCCCAGCAGTAGGTGGGTGAGTCATGGGGCTGGGGGGAAGGAATGAAGGAGACAAAAATAAACACTTGCCTGTTTTCTGTCTGCTGCCATCTCCTGCTTTGCCTGCTTCTAGGGCAGGAAGGAGGAAGCACCCTGTCCCAGACTCCAGATAGCCTATCACAACTCTGCAATGCAGCATTGTGATTGGTCTGAGCACTGTGGATTGGCGCTCAGCCAGAGAATTGGAGGTTGGGTATGTTCTCCATACAGGCTGTAATGCAGCCAGCGTGGAGAACATACAATGTGAGCATGAGGGTTTGACCGGCCAGAGATGCCCAGCCAAAGCGTTTAGGGCACTTGGAGTGGACAAATCACTCCTCCCCTGCCCTGCTCTGTGACCAGAGCAATCCAGCCCCTACCTAGCTGAGCAAGGGGAAAAATAAAATGATAATAACAATGAGTTATTATAATTTTTTTTCCTCTTTGACCTACTCAGTGGGGAGACGTTCCTCTGCCTTAACGAAGGAGCCACTACTGGATGCTAGTTGGGTCTTAAGTACAGCATGCTTTGTTGTGATCACAGGAATCTACATATAGCAAAAAGGTTCAGTCACCTGTCATTGTTGACCTTAACTGGTCCTGGTGTGCCAGGCTGGTATATAAGCTTTTTGCCTACATGTGTCAGATATATTAAAAAGCCTGTAGGTCTAAACTTGATTATTACCTTCAGTGGGGTTTGTTTTAATCCACACAAAAAAACAGTAGGATTTGGTAATCACCCTATACAACCTTATGTTCTTATTATCGGTGTATTGTAATGTCATATCAACCTTGTAAGAAGAAAAATGCATAATTTCTCACTTCTAATAATGTAATAGAAGTGAGCAGTAATGCCACATTGCTGCCTGAACAGCCTTACTGGTATGCCCAGTTGATGAGGAGGGTGGTTGCGAGTAACTGACAAAGGGACTTGCATCCTCCCACCTCAATGTACTCACCTGAGGGAGGCCCCTCCACAATTGTATCTCATCACAAGCATGTTGAGTGGTCAAGTGGCAGTCTACCATGCCTCCTTCTAGGTCCACTCACTGAAAAGAGAGATTGTGAGTAGACCGGTAGTTCTGAGGCAGATAAACTGTTAGGCTATGAATGACAGAAGGCAGGGTCAAAAGGAACGTGATGCAAGACACAAAGCTAGATTTCCTTGTGCACCAGTCTGCCTGCCAATTGAAAGGTTGATTGTAGGGGGTGTGCGAAATTCACATAATCTGCACCTGCAGTTTTACATGAAATTTCAGGAAAATTATGGAAATGATGTGAAATGCGAACCACAGTTGGTGCTGTATCACACAGCAAAATGCATCTTTGCTTCTATTTTGGACATACAGATATATTTTGTGCTAAAAAAATATTACAAAAAATACAAGTGCTGTGACATAGTGTAATAGCATAATTATGAGAATTATTTCTACAAGTGTAATGCAAAATGACGAAAATTACTCAAGATTATGCCAAGATAATGGAACTTTCACTCATGCCTAGTTAATGGACTGTGCCATCTGCCTGATTCCGGCTCATGGCCCCTTACCCATCATCACAAACTCTCCCATCACCCCACACAAAGCCAAGATCACACATAGGTCATAGTGAGGCAGGGAGCAGAGAGGAAGTGGGGGTGTCATAAGCAAAGTGGAAGAGCAGCAAAGAATTATTGCAAGGGTAAAGAGGTCTTGGCAAATCCACTCAATATTTTGTTTGCTCCCCAGGCACTGGGCTTACACTTTTTCCGTGCTTTAGTACTAAATGAACTGCATGCATATAGCTGTCACCCGGCCCCATATCATAGAAGTGACTTTCAGCAAAGCAGAGCTTAAGACATGTAATTAGGAACAGCGTAGTATTGGCTCCACCTTTCTACGTCACAAATACATAACATAAACGTGCACTTACCACGTGTTTCCTGTGGGGCCTAATAGTATTAGCACAAGGAGTTGCACTTGACATCATTATTGAAGTGCATTCACTGTAGAATTCGAGAATTCATGCACAAGCTGTGGGCCTTAGCCTTATTAAATGAGATATTCCTCTGGGATTTGATTAATAAATCATTCTCACCTATCTA
This sequence comes from Lissotriton vulgaris, assembly GCF_964263255.1. Taxonomy (NCBI): domain Eukaryota; kingdom Metazoa; phylum Chordata; class Amphibia; order Caudata; family Salamandridae; genus Lissotriton; species Lissotriton vulgaris. Next base: position 164,911 of record NW_028244302.1, on the reverse strand, counting down.
GAATGTGTTCATTATAGAAATGACTTTATGAATCCACTATAGAATGGATTTATGTAACATGTACGCTAATGTTTAATATATTTAATTTAAAATGTAGTTCTTAGCAGTACTTACACATGCTTTTTAAAGATTTTGCTGAATGCCACATGCAATTTGAATCTAATGTACTGACAAGTTTTATATTAATTTTTGTTTGAAAGTACACTTTCATATTAAATGTGCACCATTGATTTAATACTCCCAAGTTATCCTGATAAGGCCTGTTTTCCATTCTGCATAAAATACTGTTTCCATTTCTGTTTGCATGAGTCCTCCCTTGCAGGTGCGTTCAACTAGATTGTTATTTTTTGAGTAGATACAACACTGTACTAGGAATAGAGAGAGAGGCTGAGAAGAAGACCTTGACAAAGGAACATGGAGAGTCAGAACGTGAACTGAAGAGTCCTATCCAGCATAATTGCAACATGGCTTGGTTGAAAAAGTTCCCATGTTTAGTGTGGGACATTTCGTAAATGTTGCAGCTTACAACATGAGAATGGGAAAGGACAATGGGACCTCAAATGATGTGAACAAAGGGGTGGCACTTGAGTGATTATGATGAAAATAACTGGATTAAATACTGTCTGAGATTGCTGCCAATTTCCTTGGTCTTTGAGAGGTTTAGACCTACATGCTTATACCATTTGAAACTTGCTGAGTGTTGATTACACTAACACTTAAATTCCCCTCACCCAAGAAGACTCTTGATCGAGCTTCTGAGATGCTGACACCTTACCTTATTTTCTTTACTTCCCGAATGTTCTCATATTTTCCCATTTATCTGCAGTCCCCTGAACTTTGAGATTCCTTAAAGTATTAAACCATCCTCTTGGTTTGGACTTTAACCTAGATGATTCTTGATTTTGCTCAAGTTTATTTGTTTTATGTTATTTAATTGGAAATTTTTATATAGTGCAAACATGACCCTAGAGGGTATTAGAGAACTTTTCAATTGTTCAGAGACTAGAAACAAATAGGTTACATAATATCATTGTTTTTTGCTAAACAACTTTATTGTTTTTTTGAAAAGACAAGCCCCAACAGCACAGCAGTAGAAAGCACCAATATTGACATAGTACAGTAAAAGAAACACAGGCATCACATGACAGTCCCGCCCCCCAGCTGTAAGCACACACTTCTTGTCTAGAGGACAGGTTATTCCATGCCCCCCAGCCATTTGCCCCACACCCTCTGATGTTTCTTAGGGCCTCCTTGTGCCTCGAAAATAGGTTTTTCTTGAGCTGCACATCAATCCACCCCCCTTCGCCATGTCTCCAAACTTGGTGGTGTGTGAAGTTTCCAGGAGGCGGAAATGTCCCTCTTGGCAACAACCATGACAGTATTGTAAAATAACTTCTCATTCCTCGACCCATCTAGCCCGTCAGTAATCCCGAGAAGGAAGTGGCGTGGATCATGGGGAACTTCCCACCCCAGGACCTCAGACAATTCACCCTCGATCCCCCCCAGAACTGTGCCGATCGAGGGCATGGCCACTCCATGTAATAGAAATTGACCGGGTCCTGACCGCACCTCGTGCACGCAGCAGAAGGGGAAAAGCCAGCCCGGTGTAAGCGTAGCGGGGTCAAGTAGGCTGTGTGAATATAGTATAATTGGATCAAGCAGAGTTTAGCTGATGTGTTAATCATTTTGGAGGACATGAGGGCATCACGCCAGTCTTCTTCATCCAGAGGGCCCACCCATTCCTCCCATTGGCCCCTGAGCCGGTCAAGCGAGGTCGTGGTGTTGTTGACCAGCATCTTGTATATGCGGGAGATGCCCCCCCCTTCTCCAGGTCACCCAGCATGATCTGCGCCTCAGGGGGGGCTGTACTCGGGAATCCTGGTATCCCTAGGTATCGCAATTGTAAGTATTTATACAATTGTGCCAGATACAGGGAGTATCTGGAATGGAGGTCCTTAAAGGAGCGCATTTGTGGTCACTAGCCCACACATCCCCATGTTGAGAGTTCCCAATAAGATTCCACGATCGGAATCCTTGTAGCCCACTGACCTCCCGGAGCCACGTGCCATGCCAAAGAGGCGTAAGTTGAGTGAGTTTGTGCATCCATTGGGTTTGTCTTAGGGCTGCTCTCCAGGCTAGAAATACGGAGCTGGAGACATCGGGCAAAGTGGACGGGATGGGTTCCCTGTATAGTATAGATTGGATTTCTGACAGGCCAAGCACATGAAGTTCCAACCTGTAGGCTGGGTCGGACCAAACCTAGTTGAACCAGCTGTGTATAGTCAAAAGTTGCTGAGTAGAAATATTATCATTGTTGATAACAATAGAGGATATGGCAGCACTGTTGATAAGGCAGGTTACAACACAATGTCAGGATCGATAGATAAAAAAACAAGAACATAAAAGGAGAGCAATAGTCAAGCATGTAATTGATGTGTCATGGAAGATATGAAGACGAGATCCTAGAATCTAGAGCAGAAATGTATTCGTAAGTAGTACTTTCACTTCTATCTTGATAGATGCAGTTGAGGGTTTCAGTCTGGTTTCAGGGGGCAAGGTGTTCCAAAACCTCAGGGCAATACCAGAGAAAGCTCTGCTGTAGGTTTTCTTTTTGAAGAATCTCTGTGGTTTCAGCAGTAAGGAGCTAGAGCTTCTGGACAATCTGCAGCCATCAAGAGTTCCAGCTACTGAGCGAATTATCTCAGGGTATTGTAGGGTATGGCTTTATGGGCCACGCAGGCAATTTTTAGATGAATTCTTGCTTTGTAAGGTAGCCAGTTGAGGGATTTAAAATCAGGGGTGATGTGGTTATTTTGTTTTGATCCTTTTATGTGCCTTGCCGCAGAGTTAAGAGAGGCCCCTAGAGGACACATTTTGGATCTGGGCAAACCTCTGAGGGTTGCACTAGCATAGTCCAACCTGGGAATCACTAGGGCTTCACTGCAGACTTAAAGTTGTTGGGGGAGAAGGGTTTTAATTATCTTAAGATATTAATTTGGAGATTTGCTCCTGTAGTGGCCACACATGTGTTTCTGCATGTTAATGTTCTTGTCGAGAGTTATTCCAAGTGATTTTGCTGAATCTATAACTTGTGGCAAGCAATTGAGAGCTGTTAGTTGTTTCAACCATTCCTCAATGACAAGTCACTGGTTGGGAGGGCCGCTTAGGAGGATTTAATTTGAGGTGTTTATACACCAGACAACTTTGGGTTTTCTGTAGAGATAAGTTGAGGGGTCTTATGTCTTCAGGGGAGCAGACATGCAGGTATAATTAGGTGGGGTCAGCATACGTGTGGTAGTGGATCTTGGATGAACTCCGAATTATTGCTAGATGCTCCATGAATAAGTTGAAGAGAGTAGGGGAGAGGGAGGAACCCTTTTTGGACTCCTTAATGTGACCAGAGTGGTCTTAGATAGGGAATGGTTAACCTTGAATCTTTGAGTTTTGTTTTGGAGAAACAAGCTGAACCAGTTTAGGACAGACCCAGATAACCCTATTCTATATTCCAGCACATCTAGTAGGTTGTTGTGCTTAAAAATGTAAAATGCTGAAGATAGGTCAAAGAGAATTAGAAGGCAATATTTGTTCTGGTCCAACATTTTTCGAGCAAGAGCCGATTACATTCTATGTCCTGGATGGAAGCCAGATTGGAATTGATCTAAGAGGAGGAATTGTTCAATGTAGTTACAGAATTTGGGGCCAGATGTAGGAGCCCAAATACCGGTCGGTAACGGCCGAATTTGGCCGTTACCGACCGGTATTTGGTGATTGGGATGTAGGGGCATCATTTTACAGATTCAGTAAATTTACCTAATCGGTAAATTTACCGATTCTGTAAAATACCGAATCGGTAATTTCATCGATTCGGTAAAAACCCAGATGTAGGTGGGACTCTTCTGAGTCCCAAAGGCCTTTCAGATTCGGTATTTTACCACCCAATCCAATTGGGTGGTAAAATACCGAATTCATGTGTGCATGCACATCTGTGCATGCACACCTGTGCAATGTGACACACAGACATGCCCTTAGGGCATGTCTGTGTGCCACATGGCACACAAGTCCGGAATTGGGGTGCTAGAGGGTGTCAAAGTGATACCCCCTGCAACCTTCCAGGATTCGGTATTTACCGATTCGGAAAATACCGAATCGGTATTGTCCATTGATTCCTATGGGCTTCATTTGGAATTACCTACATCCCCCCCCCTTCATATTTACCGACTCTTAAATACCGAATCGGTAAAATTCGGTATTTAAGAGTCGGTTAATATAAATTACCTACATCTAGCCCTTGGCGTGTACACATTTTTCAAGGAGCTTCACCAGAGTAGGAATGTTGGCGATAGGAAGAAGGTCGTTTAGATCAGTATGATCTGCCGCTGTTTTTTTTAGGATGGGAGAAACCTGCCCAGACTTTAGGCAGTCAGGGATAGTACCTTGAAGAAGGGAGTCATTAATAATCTTAGTTCAAAGAAGCAGTAATGATGGTTGAGCTCATTGAAGAAATTGGGAGTAGAGGGTCCTGAAGTGGTTTGAGGGTTTCAGCGTTACTAGAATTTTGAGAAGTGTGCTTCCCCCAAAGGTATTGAAGGAATTCCATGAGATGTTGTTTTTGGGCTGTGCCCTGGTAGAAGTGAGGGAGCAACAGTCGGGGCAGAGGAGAAGCTGGAGTGGAGTAGGAGAGGACGATGCTCCATAGCCAGAGGCAAGTAATTTCTCATGTTTTTATTTTTCTTAATAAAGAAGGAAGAAAATTCCTTTCAGTATGGTAGCAGATTGGATCTGGCTGAGGAAGTATTGGGTAGTCCATTTGATTGTAGTTTAATGGTTTCCAACACATTTTTAGGTCAGTTTCTAGCTTGATCCAGTTGGTTTCTGAAGAGATTAGCTTTCAAACTTCTGATGCTTTTGTAACATCTGTTCCTCAGTGATCTCAAATGTTTGAGGTGTTCGAGGGACGGTGATGAGCCCAACACCATCATTTAGCTATTCTAAGGTTACGTTTTCTGAATTTAGGCTACCATTATACTATGGTTTGGAGTGTTTGGTGGACAGTCTTTTTAGCGGTCGCAGTGCAATCGAGTCTAGGATACTCTCCATGGAGTAAGTGTAGTGGTTTGAGAGATGAACATCTGACATGTCTCCAGGAGAAGGCAGGATGTTATTACAGAGAGATGTCAATTCATTGAGGTTGATATTTCACATTCTCCGTTTCCCGATTTTAGGTTTCGTTGGTTGACCTGTGTTTGTTCTCACCAATCCAGTGATTAGGAATGTGGAGATCAGGCTAATCACAGGGAAGGATAGATTCAAGTTGAATGGAGTTGGCCTTCACAATGATAAGATCTAAGGCCGCTCCCTTGTTGTGTGTGGGCCTGTTACAGATTTAGGTCAAGTTGAGATCGCCCAGAAAGGTTTTTTAACGCTGTTAACTGCAGAGTCATTTAGATCATTTCCGTGTAGATTGAAGTCTCCAAAGAAGATTTGAGTGCAGTGTTGTGCTGAGTTAGTTGCAATGATTTCCTGGAGGGTGGTAGATAGTGTATAGTTTGTATAAAGGCATGTAATTGCATGCAATAACAAGGCACTTGTACTCGCATTTGGATAGAACAGCGGATTGTGAGTATTTCACTAACAGGCTGTTACGTTGTATGCTGGCAATGCCTCCACCTGATCTGTTGGGTCCATCCAGTCTAGTAATTCCATGGTTAGGAGGGACTAACATGTCAAGTATGGGTGCAGAGGAATCATTGGGACAAGTTTCAGTCAGGATTAGGAGGTCAAGGTAATTTGCAAGAATAAGGTCAGCATTGTCTACAGTGTGTCTTACAGCCAATTTGCAGTTGAGTAGCATGCATTTCAGATGGGGTTTGGAAAATGCTGAGGTAGTCTGTATGAGGGTAACTCACTGAAGGTTGTGCTTATTTACCATTCTTTGTTTGAATCTTGGTGCTCTCTGTGTGTGCACAGGAATTGGTTGGATTGGACACTGAATATCAATGTTATCAGGTGTTTTATGATAGGATAAGGGAGTGGATATATTTTTCGGAGAGAGGGACTTTCGATCTAGTGGGCCATGAGCGTACATTGGGATAGGGTAGAGTTCTCCATTTAAGGTGCGTCTGCGCTGTAGACGGTGAAGTCACGTTGGATCGGCTGTTTGTTGTAGGTACGGGGAGGTGTTTGGAGAATTGCTCATAAATAAGAGTATTAATCATTGAATTCCCATTAGGTCACTAATTATTGGTTGCCTCTATGGTGATGCAAATGAGTCTTTGTAAGTCTGCTTTGAGTTCATGTATGTTTTGTGTGATCTCATCCAGTGTGGAGTCAAGTGAGGTGTGGATAGCCCCGCATTGGAGCAGGTTACAAGGAGGCGAGGTGGTATCAATGTCTGTGGTTTTGGAGTGCTGGTGGCCTGGGGGAGGATATGTTGGGGTTGGAGGTAAGATCAAGGTTAGATGATGGAGAGCTGGGAGAGGAGGGTGCTATGGATATGTCACTGGGTGTTATAAGAGGATCAGCATTAGGGAGTGACGATGGTTGAGGCATGTTGGGGGTCAGAGGTATTGTAGTGGTGAGGTTGTGAGCACTATGGTTATGTAGCTCAGAAGTAGCTAATCTGGAAGCGGTGTGTGGCAGCCATCTGGTGTGACGATTGATGGAGGGGGGCTCAGTTAGGGTGGCCTGGAGCAATGGTGGATTCAGTATTTGTTGCTGCTTTCTTGATGCTTGGAAAAATACCTCAAAAGAAGGATTAGGGCTAGATCTTGTAGCTGCAAGTGATCGCCTGATAGGGTATTGAATTTAGAATTTAGGATAGATCTCCTGAGAACTATAGGCAGGTCACAGGCAAGACACAGGAACCGGTGGAGTAGGGGACATTCGGAAATGAAGTCAGTGAGAGACCCAAGCAAAGAGGATTGGTGAGGGTGAGGGAGATGTGTTTCACCTAAGGAGACGAAAAGGGGATCTTAGTTTAGTAGAAGTTCTGCCATGTGGGGATCCTAATACTTATATTGTGTGGGTGAGAAATCCCAACACTACATCTATTTATAAGTGAGTGAGGGGGATTGGAAGGCTAAACAGAAAATGAATGAATAAATAAAAATTGCAGAGTTATGAGTCCCATTCACATTGAGTGAGGAAGAAAAAGGCATCTCAGGGCTGACGTGCAACAAGGCACCAGGCCCGGATGGTATGCCTCCGGATCTTTTCAAATCAAACCCATCTCTCTGGGCCCCGGTCCTTGCGGCCGTGCTTAACGCGGCGGCAGCGTCTGGATGCCCAGAGTCATGGGGTACCTTAACAATTGTCCTGGTATTAAAGAAGGGAGATCGTAACAGCACAACTTGTTACAGACCGATCTCCCTTATTGATTTGGTGGTTGAGGTCGTAGGTGGTGTAGTGCTGAATAGATTGACAGCCTGGGCAGAAGGTAATAGGATTGTTTCTGATATTCAATATGGGTTTCGCCCAGGGCACTCCACCTTAGCACAATGCCTTAACCTGTACACGATTCTTGGGAAGTACACCATTGCCCGACAGGGCACAATTTATATGGCGTTCATGGATCTTTCCTCCGCTTTTGACTGTGTCAGTCGGCGGAAATTATGGTAGTCCATGAACGCCATGGGGGTGGAGACCCCTTTGGTTAACTTCCTGAGGGATCTGCACCTGGGATACAAAGGCAAACATAAGATTTTCCCAAGTCCTTAGGGTTTCAAGGAATTTTAATGTTGAAAGGGGAGTAAGGCAGGGATGCATTTTTGCCCCACTTCTTTTTAATTTGTACATTAATGAATTTGATAAGATCTTGGTCGAAACTGGGGCCGATTTTCCCTATGTTGGGCACAGGGGTCTGCCCGTCTTGCTATATGCGGACGATGCGGTTCTCTTAGCCAGAACCGCAAGAGGTCTGCAGTCCTTACTAAATAATTTCCGTAGTTTTATGGCTGATCGTGATCTAGCCATATACAACACTAAATCTTAAATAATGCAGGTCGGGGCGCCCTAAGAAGCAGTACTTTTTTATGGTGAACAATGAGAAAGTGCCCATAGTGACAACCTTCTCCTACTTGGGCGTCCTTTTTGATGCTCATTTAAACTGGGCCGCCTTAGTTCAGAGAAAAAGAAGGGAGATCACCAGAGCGAATGCTGCTATCTTCAACTTCACTGCAAAAATGGGTAAGCGCCCAGTTGCCGCAATGTTGAAGATATATCAGGTGAAAAGTATTGCAATTGGTAGCTATGGCAGTGAGCTATGGGGTTATGTAGCTTCCGAGGGTATCCAGTAGCAGAGAACAATTTATTAAAACAGCTCCTGGGAGTACCGAAGGGAACCTCGAACTTAGCTGTACACGAAGAAACTGGGCTACCTTTTATTGGTGATATTTTAGCTATGGGTCCCCTGCTTTTCTGTATTAAGTGCTGGTTAAATAAAGATTTAGCTTTTAACCATCAGCTATTGCAAGAAGTTCTGTGCCTGGACCATATGCTTAACATCCCATGGTTAAAATACATAAAAGGCTGTTTTTTGGAGCTGGGGCATTTGGACCATTTTTAAAACCCATTTTGATCACTGCCGCGGATGTGGAGTTTGGAAAAAAGACTTTTATCCAGCTTAAAAAGCTTAACAGAGATGGGGTAGATTTGGCTCAATCCAGCATCAGTAAATTTATGATGCTTAAAACTACGCCATTATTGGAGCCATATCTCACGTGGCCCATGTCGAGCGATTTTTACTAACCAGGTTGCGGATGGATTATTTCCATCTTTTGGAAGCCATGGAAGCCAAGTGCTACCTTCCTGTGGCTGCGACGATATGTCTTCTCAGGATTTGGTGCACTTTATGTTTTCCTGCCGCCTCTATGATGCTCCCCGGAGGTTCTTTGTAAAGTCCCTTTTAAAAAAGTTTAATTTTACTCAGGTCCGTCCAGCTCTTTGCTTTTTGCAAATGTTAAAGCTAGAATGCACTTTATTTGTGACTGGATATCTGAAATCTGAATTGAAGATCAGAAACTGTATGGAGAACCATTAGATCCCTAAACTGTAGTTGTCATTTTATTAGTCCCCCCTCTAGAATTTATATGTATCTCATGGGTGATTGTTTTATCCTATAATCTTTTATTTATTTTTACTGGAATTAATTTCCTATGTAATGTGATTGTGGATAATGCATGTGTTTTAAAAGATTTATCAATTTTTTTAATGGTTGTAATGTTGCTTTTATGGTTTTTCGATTTGTAAAACCGAATAAAGTATTTTGAATTGAGTGGCAAAGAGGATGTTTCCAAGTTAGGTCAAACAGAGAATACAAGAAGCCCTTGGGAGATAAACAGTATTTAACCCCTCCCCTGCTGGTGATGGAACCGCTCCGTCATCAGCCGCGCTCGCGCTGTGCTGATGACGGAGCGGTTCCGTCACGGCCTGCGCGGCGCGGAATCCGCGCCTGCTCTGAGCGTTACATTAAGCGGACGGGATGGAGCGGTTCCGTCACTAGCATGGGCGCACCGCGTGGCCCCCCTGCCCCATTAGCGCTGTGGCGGAATAGACGCTGCAGCGAAGGGGTTAAAAGGATGAGAGATTTTCAATTGAGGGAGAGCAGAAGTTCATGGGAGACAGCCCTAAAACCACCACAAGATTTCTGACAGTAGAGGAGGAGAAGGAAGAGTCCTTCATGCATGCCAATGTAGACAGAGCGATTAGCTGATAAGTCCTTCTTTACTTTCTTCACATCTAGAGTGAAGAGTCCTTTGATGATTTTTATATACTGGCCTGACAATGAAAAGGTCCATCTCTACTGATTACAGACCAGTGAGGGTAGAGCCCTTTGATGGTTTTAGCTTGCTGAGGAATAGGTTACCATTTTGTGGATGTGGGAGATGGGGACGAGGGGCCTACAAAATGGAGTGAAGGCTCAGCGCCCAAATGTACCAAGAAATGCCACAATTCCATAGATTGCATTCCTGCGAGGGAGCGCTGCAAAGCCCTGTGAGTGCCATATTGTGCTAGGCATGCTGGGCACCACCTGAAACCCACATGGAGGGCCAAGGCCAGACACATCATAAACAAGAAAGAAAACCAAACAGGACAGGCAAAATGACCATAGAAGAGAGAACCAGAAACTCTTGTCTGAGCCCCAAAACACGTTATTGATCTTTTGTATTTCTGTGACTGAACGTCTTGCTTGTCTCATATTGGTATGCCTAAACTTCTTTAGGAGGTTGGGTTTCCCAGTTGTTTGTCTGTATCTTTATAGCATGGTTGCTAAGATTTGTGTACCTTAATTTGACTGCTAGCTTGTAACAAACCCTCTTAACCATAGCCACTGATTCCTGGTCCTTATTGTGTAGCCAAAAGGGTTACACTGTTAATTGAAATTGATTGATCTAATGTTAACTCCCATCACCTCACAGGCGGGAAAGAAAGGATTCATTGGAGAACAAATGGTATGAGTGTTTGCCCACAGTGCTGGATCAATATGATATGTACTGGCTGCACTCACCTTGGACCCTTAAAGAAGGGTGCAAAAAAGTCCTCAGAAGCCTACATAAGAAATTATATGGCAAGTCACCTCTCATTTCCCTGCCTATATGAAGGCACTCGGCCTGGTGCCATATTCTTCTACATGAACATCAAACTCACTCTCCTGCAATCTACAATAGCTTTACAAGAATGCATATTAGAATAATAACTAGCATATTCATTCCACCCCTCTTTTTGCACCATGCCCTTGCTACAGCAACCCTGATATGATTAAGCTTAAAAACATAGTAAGAGAACACTGTGTTCATTGAGAAAATTCACATATATTTTAAACAGATCTAATGCGGTATTGGAAGAAATGACAGACACAAAATCATATTTTTGATGCCACAGCCAAAAAGAAAAATAAAGAGTGTGTAATCAAAATGTTCATTACCAAACACGTGAGATTAGTGAAAGGTGAAAATGTAAAATGAGATTACTTAAGAAAAAAAAAGACAAAGAAATAGTTGATTTGATAGGCTTACCATTAATCAAGCATGAGGAAATTGCTTGATTGTGCTTAATTTCATAATCACCTTTCCTGGCCTAACCGGAGAAGGTCACATAGATTGTTCTCACGTCTATCTCGCAATCAGTGTCAAATTTTGAAACTTAGGCGAAAAGCTTTCTTGTGCATTAGCATTGTGTTACCTGTAACTTCAACTTTTGACCACACTGTGAGAAATGAGTAGTTATCAATTTTTGATGCAGAATCAAAATACAATATCATGCTTAAAAATTGATAGGAAACCTTTTAATGCAACATAACACTGCTAAACTTACTGATATAAGCCATGCAAACACGTCAGATGAATAGACGAATCAATTAGGCGTTCTTTCAATTCACCCTATAGTAAGGCCCTAAGACAAACATATTGTTAAAATACAGTAGTTCAACTGATTAAAATAAAACGAAAATCCCATGAACTGATGGAATCATGAAACTAAATGCATTAAAATACGTAATAATATATCCACATCTGCACATTATTAGGTTAGTACAAATCAGCTGGTTGTTCCATCACCAAATAGGGGAAAGTGCTCACAGGCGAGTGCCATTGTGAGGCCAGAGAACGCCAATATCCTTTTCTATCTAATAGGATGAATTTATTCCTATGCAAAACTTCCTACTTTTCCTCTCTTTCCAGCATGTTATTTGCTTGTGGCATGAGACAAGGTTGCCTTAGATTACAAAATCGGCCCTCCATTACTCCCCCTCCTCCTTTTTAAGCGTGTAGTTCTGTTGCATACTTCCTATATACCCTATACAGGATCTGCGCGTTTGGATAACATAAACTGTGGGATTGGTGTCAGACAGGTTCCGAGCACCCCCACCGGATATGTTAGCCTGTCTGTATCAGCTAGCTCACAGTGCCACTAGAATCTCCTCTCATCGGGGAGAGAAGAGTTTCTGGAAACCTCAGAACATGACAACCCTGATCCCTAAGAATCGTAGAAACAGTATACTACTTTTCTCATAGTCACTCGTGTTCACTTAGTTTGTCTCAGAGATACACAAAATAAGCAGTCTTTGTGTTTCGATAATAATTTATTGAACATCTGTTATTCTAGTGTAAAATAGATGTGCAGTAACAACCATTAGACAGTAGCAGAGATATATGATTAGCAGTACTACGAAAGTAAAGGGATGGTACAGTTCTACCACTTTGCAATAATCATGAATGCATACTAGTATATAAAACACATGATAAAAGTGCGTACTCCTACGATGTCTCCCTAACTAGGTGTACCTAACTGCACCTAGCATCTATGTAGGTGTTATGCCAAGATTCCCTCTAGGATCTAGTCAACCCTTTACCTGAGAATGAGAGAATATGGGACTCAATCCTGGTCTCAAGTTGGACACCCAGCGAGGGATGTTAGACCACTGCGAGCTGGAGCGTCTGCATACAGGAACCTCAGTGTTTCTGGTGAGTGTGTCAGCCAGGAAGTCAGTTTGTCCTCTGTCTTTCTAAGCAAGACATGATGTATATATACCCATAGGTCTCCCCAGTGGTCCTACCTTCCTGTGTTACTGTGTCAGCCTGAAGGATGGCGTCGGGCCCGAACTTTATACAGGGATATTATACAGGAGATGTTCGTCCTGCTGTGCTTCCAAGAAGCCTCATGCTTAATATATGAGTTCCGAACTAGGGAAAAACCCTGCGTTCTGACTGCAGTGTCATCTCTAGGTGAAAGGTCAGTCCTATGAACCATTATGTATGTAATGTAGGGAAGGATATAGGTGAAAGGTTGCAGTGTTACCTGCGCCTATATAGGGTACCTATATGAAGTATAACACCCACTCCGCTTCTGACTCGACGACATATGTAACCTATTATTGTGTTACCATTTGAATTAGACATTGGTACGCACAAAGGGCATCTATAGGATGGCGAGTGGATTTTGTCTACCCTCCATCCTGACACAAAACGGGACAGCCCGCCATATGTGCGGCGGTCCGTGGGGGTGATTTGTGTGGCGAGCGCATCACACATTTTTAACATTGCGGCGGGCGGTGCTTTAAGCAGCACCCACCACAATGGTAAAAATGCATGTTGTGCATTTGCATGCACAAAGTGACAGGCACCGTGCGGTGCCTGCTGTATTGTGCATGCAAATGCAGGGGCGTACCAAAGGTATCCCCCATGTGCACCCCCCATCCCCCCAACTACCTGGAGGCCCACAACAGCGAACTCCGCATGCCTTTCCGTGGCAGCAACCCGGCCACAGAAAGGCTGTCCTCCACCTGCATACTCATATGGATGGCAGTGTCTAGCAGACACCGCCACCATATTAAACCCTTTTCCGCCCAGTAGACTTGTCGACCGGCAGAAAAGTGGTGGATGGGTTTCCGTCCACCGGGGTCCCCCCACCATAGTAATATGGTGAGGGGAAATGGGTGGCTGGCGGGGTAGAACGGATCGCCACCGCCATGCGGGCGGTGGTGATCCGCCCTATATTCTGATGGACCCCAAAGTGTTAAAAACATTTCTATTGCTAAAATGTTCAAAAATATCTAAAAAATTTCAAAACAACTTAAAAGTGTTAAAAAGAAAATGTTTGCAAAGTAAAGCTCTAAAAGTGTCCGTAGTTATAGTCCGAACCACTACAAGCATTAGAAAGCCATTTATGCCCAATAATGAAAGGAATGCCAGTGTCAATTTTGAATCCTAGTTCCAAATCGAGCTTGTTTAAAAAAGGGTGAATTTTTTTGAGTACATGACGAGCTAAATGTATTTCAAATGTTTATGTTGCTTGCTTCCGCAGTAGACGGCCCCTGTAACACCTCGCATAGTATGTCAATGGAGCACAGATGATGTTCCGCGATGTTCACAGCCGGTGCTGGGGCAGCATGTGCGCCGTCCAAAACCTGGGTGTCCGTGGAGGAGCCGGTGTCCATACCAACAGGTGCAGTTACTACCTGCGGTGGCTCAAGGAATGCTGTCATTAACATTGATATACGCTGTGGAAACTGCAGTACATGGGCCATTATTGGATCCAGTAGAGCAATCACGTCCGGTTGCGCACATGAGGGGAGTATCAAACAAAGGTCTAACACACATTTTTCTCTGCAAACCAGTCATCGGAGTACAGGTAAGATGCATTTCATCCAGACTGGTCAAAAAGACAGGAACCAAGATGCACTTATTTCTTTCAGGTGAAGCGTGCCTAGATGTTGTACTATTCGGTCACGGTATTTCCACTCCAGGAGTGCTTTTTCCATCTCCTTGGTGACTGGGATGTTCATTGTGTAGCAGATAGAAGACAATTAGGATACCTGCTATTAGCGGAAGTCCTTCAAAGATGCTTCCAAACACAGAGTGTATCAAGTTTTGTATAACTCCAAGTACCATCTGAAAGGTGCCTAGAAGTCCAGAACCTATGGTCTTTGGGCCCGATTCACAGAATGAACTTACTACTTTTGGCATTCACAGAATGCACTTACTACTTTTGGTATTCACAGAATGAACTTACTCATTTCGGTATTCACAGAAGTTAGGACTACTAACTTTAGGACTCCTAAATGCCTTCTGTGAATACCGAAAGTCTTAAAATTAGGATTTTTCTCAATTTAGTAGTAGTAAAGTTAGGACTACTAACTTTACTACTACTAAATTGAGAAAAATCCTAATTTTAAGACTTTCGGTATTCACAGAAGGCATTTAGGCGTCCTAAAGTTATTAGTCCTAACTTTACTACTACTAAATTGAGAAAAATCCTAATTTTAAGACTTTCGGTATTCACAGAAGGCATTTAGGCGTTCTAAAGTTAGTAGTCCTAACTTTACTACTACTAAATTGAGAAAAATCCTAATTTTAAGACTTTCGGTATTCACAGAAGGCATTTAGGAGTCCTAAAGTTAGTAGTCCTAACTTCTGTGAATACCGAAATGAGTAAGTTCATTCTGTGAATACCAAAATAAGTAAGTGCATTCTGTGAATGCCAAAAGTAGTAAGTTCATTCTGTGAATCGGGCCCTTAGATAGGTGGACAATGCCAGTCGTATCAGACATATTAAAGATACGATTTAGAATTTCTACGAAATGGAAAGGGCAGTTTGTATGGATAAGTGCCTGTATCTCTGCTGATGAGCTTGCAATCTGGAGATCAAAAGTCTCTTGAGTGGAGGTTAAGGTCACAGACTTCTATAAAAGCATGGCTCTTATTTTGCTTAGAGTATCAAACCGTATTAAGGAAACATTCAGTGAAGACCATAACGGCGCCACCTGACTGTATGTGTCGGTGGAAGCAATACTTGCATACAACAAGTAACCCTGGAGCTCACAATTACCAGATATGCAATGCCCGGGAGTATTAAGCAGCAGCCTTGACTGTTCAGCATAAAGTAACTCCCATTTGAAAGTAGCCAGAACCCTGGAGTAATCACAGCAGCTGGGACACCCCTTAGATGACAGGACAAGTGTGCTACTGAACCATTTACAAGCCCTGTGCAGCATTATATCCTGTTGCACAAAGAAAGGTACAAAGTTCCCCTGTAAGATAGAGAGGGTAAGGATAAGGGGGAATTCTAGCGTGTAAAACTAAGAGGGAAAGGAGAAAGGGGGAATTCCCTTTTCGGAACTAAGGTGACCTTAGGGTAGCGGATACACTACTGGATCATAGCACCAGCACGTATCTCTCCCTTACTTGATTTTTAATAAGGTAGTTAACCACAATATTAAAGTACTCAGTGGACTACCTAACCTTTTTTAAACTCCACATACCACTCACAACTACACCACCACATTTGTTTGTTAAAATCCTCATGCCCACATGCAAAAAATGGCAGGAACAAAAGATCACCGATAAAGAGCCCCTTCGCCGGTGCCCGTCAGACATTGCAGCGCCAGCCTGACGAGGAGCAAAACCCATATGATGAATCATGACACCTAGCTTGCTGGGTGTGTGAGGATTTTAGTTCCGAAAAGGGGATTTCCCCTTTCTCCTTTCCCTCTTAGTTTTACATGCTAGAATTCCCCCTTATCCTTACCCTCTCTATCTTACAGGGGAACTTTGTACCTTTCTTTGTGTAGCAATTGTCTGGGTTTGTACACTGGACCCCATTGAAAAAGCCCCATAGGGTTCCCCTACTTGTTGATATACAGCATTATATCCTAACATATGAGTGATCCACTTAAAGCGTTCTCACAGTTTGTACAGCTTAGAAATACTTCTAGATCCCCACTCCAGCATCGAAATCTGTATAGTAGTTCCGAAGATGCCTTAATATATTCCTTACACACTTTTTCTTATCTGCCTGCCTGCTTTTGTTCAATGCAGTACTGAACCTGAAAAGTAGTGACCGGTAGAGATATATGGCCATGGATTAGCCATTCTGTGGACGGTAATCTATCCAGTTTTTCAATACGCAGAATTGTATTTTTTGCTCCCCTTTGTGCCATTTCTATCTGTTTATCTGTAAGATTGTATTCAGAAAAAAAGACATAATGTTGATAAAACGTCAAGGCATATAGCCTGCATGCAAAGATTCCAACGTCCAGCTTAACAACATGATAGAACGTAATTGAGATTGGTCATGTTGTATTATGGCCAAATCTTGTTCTAGTATGTCTATCGCACATGATACAATCTTGCCTAAGGAATATATCCTGTAGGTCAATGTTGTTCACCCATTGTCTACCACTGCTAGAGATTTTTCTAGGTTATTTCCCGTAGTCTCTCTGCAGCCTCTTGTTGGGATATTTTCCATATTTCATTGTAGGCAGCGTAAATGCCAGCATATTTGAAACATTTTCGACTTGGCTTCCTAGTACCTAGGAAGAAATCCCTAAGATCCACATCCTGTGATAGTAAGGATAAGTGTTGTTTCACCTCTGTGAGTGCTGAGATTTTTAGCCAATCAAGGAACAACTTCCCAACACTGTACTGTAGAGGTGGGCCTCAGCAAGGCCTACCAGTGCTAGGGGTTCGCTCTTCTCTGCACAAAAGTCCTCAGACCAGTAAATAGAAGTTGGCACGGAAACTGAAATAGCAAAGAGATATTTTATTAAACCTCATGAGGTGGAATAGTCAAGTCAAGTCAATAAATTTATATAGCGCGCTACATACCCAGAGGGTCTCAAGGCGCTTGAAGAGGGGTGGGGAATTACTTGTCAAATATCCACGTTTTAAGTTGCTTTCTGAATGCTAGGTGGTTCTGAGTAAGGCGAAGGTGAGTGGGAAGTGAGTTCCAGGTTTTAGCTGCCAGGTAGGAGAAGGATCTACCTCCCATGGTGGTTTTGTTGATGCGAGGTACAGTGGCAAGGGCTTGGTTGGAGGATCGTAGCTGGCGGGAGGTGGAGTAAAAGGACAGTCTTGTGTTGAGGCAGTCGGGTCCGATTCCATAGAGTGCTTTGTGTGCGTGGGTTAAGAGCCGCAAAGTAATCCTCTTATTGACGGGGAGCCAGTGGAGGTTTTTCAGGTGACCAGAGATATGTTCTTTACGCGGGATGTCTAATATGATCCTGGCTGAAGTGTTCTGGATGCGTTGGAGTTTTTTCTGGAGTTTAGCGGTAGTACCGGCGTAGAGGGTGTTTCCGTAGTCCAGTCGGCTCGTGACCAGGGCGTGGGTGACCGTTTTCCTAGTTTCGGTGGGGATCCAACCAAATGTTTTTTTGAGCATGCGAAGAATGTTGAAGCAAGATGAAGAAACGGCGTTGACTTGTCTGTTCATTGAAAGTGAGGAATCCAGGATGACGCCTAGGTTCCGTGCGTGGTCCGTCGGGATGGGTGCTTTTCCAAGGGCCTCTGGCCACCAAGAGTCATCCCAGGCGGAGGGGGAGGTGCCTAGGATGAGGACTTCTGTTTTGTCTGAGTTCAGTTTCAGGCGGCTGTGCTTCATCCAGTCGGCTACTTCTTTCATTCCTTCATGCAGGTTTGTTTTGGCAGTGTTCGGGTCTCTGGTGAGAGATAGGATCAGTTGAGTGTCATCGGCGTAGGAGATGATGTTGAGGTTGTGTTGGCGTGCGATGACCGCGAGGGGGCTCATGTAAACGTTGAAGAGGGTGGGGCTGAGTGAAGATCCTTGTGGTACACCGCAGATGACTTCAGTGGCCTCTGACTTGAATGGTGGAAGGCGGACTCTTTGGGTTCTTCCGGTGAGGAACGAGGTGATCCATTCCAGTGCTTTACCTTGGATTCCGATGTTACTGAGGCGTTGCAAAAGGGTGCTATGACAGACCGTGTCGAAGGCTGCGGAGAGGTCAAGGAGGATGAGGGCGACTGTGTCTCCATTGTCCAGTAGAGTTCGAATGTCGTCTGTTGCTGCGATGAGGGCGGTTTCAGTGCTGTGCTTGGCTCGGAAGCCGGATTGTGAGGAGTCGAGGGATTTGTTGGTTTCGAGGAAGGCGGCGAGCTGGTTGTTGACCGCTTTCTTGATGACTTTGGCCGGGAATGGAAGGAGTGAGATGGGGCGGTAGTTTTTGAGTTCGGTGGGGTCAGCTGTGGGTTTCTTCAGGAGGGCGCTGAGTTCGGCATGTTTCCAGCTTTCCGGGAAGGTTGCGGAGTTGAGGGAGCAGTTGATGACGTCTCGGAGGTGCGGTGCTATGATGGAGTCTGCTTTGTTAAAGATGTGGTGAGGGCATGGGTCTGTGGGGGATCCTGAGTGGATAGAGTTCATCAGACGGATGGTGTCCTCAGTGGAGATTGGCTTCCAGTCATTGAGGGTGTTCAAGGGGGGTGGGGGTCCTGCAGGGGGATGGGTTCACACAACACCCTTCGGTAGAGTATGAAGTAGCACAAGGAGTAGAAGAACCATGGGTCTTTTATACCCACATAGGAGCTCAAAAGAAGGTGGTACAAGCACACATAGGAGAGTTACATGCATAAATAGTCATACAGAAATGCACAGTCGACAAAGAAGGAGAAGCTAACAGTTGCTGACTTTAGTAGAAACATCCTGACAGCAACAAACCTAAACACGTGCATTGGCAGCTACAAGCTCTTTTGAGCATGTGCAGAGTAGCAGAGGCTAAGTATAGCTAGTTCTTTGAGCAGAGCACAAGGGCAAATGACAGAGAAGAAGGAAAGAGCACATGGTTGACAAAATGGCTCACAGAAACAAGATGGCTTCAGCTAACATCGATCTCTGCCAAATTTCTACAGACAACCCTTTTAGCATTAGCTGTAGACATTTTCAATCTAGAGGAGTCTAAGTATACATCATGTATATTAATTTTCATCATGTCATAAACTTCTTTATCTAATATGTGCTGGGAATTCATTTGTGTGACATCATGTCTGGCAGGTTTACAAGCAGTGATAGAGATGGGGCAAAGTATTGAACCACATTGTATACAAAGGCAGCATTTCAGTAGAATTGCAAATAATATGCATAAAACTGTCAACAGTTTCCAGCCCCAGGTAACAAATAGTGTCTAAAACCAACTTGCGAAAGTCCATGTGCCAGTATCAGGGTAGATCTCAGCAGCGATTTTGTGAAGTTTGGAGATTGCATCAAAAACTGAAGGGGCATGATCCGGTATGTACACACTACAGCTACTTCCGATGATGCGACATGCACCACCTCGATCAGCCAGGACTACATCTAGGACCATACGATTTTGGAGCGCCACAATCCTTGCAATTTGCAGTTCCTCTGTGATGTTTGCAAGTGCCATAGCTGTCTGGTTGATCGCAGCTTCCACAACACAAGTCAATCGCCTGATTTTCCTGCTGTTCAAGGCAGCACCAACAAAAAAGAACAGCCCCAAATTGAAATCAACGTATTGCTGTAGTGCAGTGTCAGTCTGGTCCACCTCATCATTACTTATTGTTCTTTTGTATCTGTTCTTAGAAATGTCATCAAACAATCGATAATCCTTGTGGTATGATGCAGGTGCCAGAAACAGAGGAGGTAACAAAAAGGACACATAACAGACTACAGACCATCCAACAGGTAGATGGTAATATCCCTTGTTTACACAGATGAAGTATGTATTATGAGAAGACATAAAGCTACTATTGATACTGCCCTCAATGGTCAAAACCTGAGTACATTTGCTTCTTCCTACTGGAATTTTCCCAACACTGCTCACAAACAAATCGGCTCTGGCTCTAGTGACACCTATAACAAATGGCCCAGTACCCTTGGTATTCGAGCATTTGGGTAAACATAATGTGCAGAAACCTTTCCTGGTCGGTACTCCTCCCATTCCCATTTAGTCCCTTTAGCTTGTGGATCACCTTCTTCATCAGGATAACACGCTTTACTAAGATAATAGTTTATTATCCCTACAGCCATATCAGTAATATTAGCCTCTTGGGAAGCCAATAGAAGTGCAAACCAAGCTTGACAATAGCCGTTGTAGGAAAAGAAAATAGGAATTAAAGGTATTCCTCCCTTTTTCTGATGAGCTGGCATCATTCCACACACCCAACAGTTAGTAATGTTCATAGCATTGTGTGTGTGGTGCAACATCTGGATGAACGTGTTGTTCAGACAAGACTGTCTATGCTTCTGCTCATGATAAGGGAGAGTAAACTAGTGATGTTCAATAGGTACGGGAGTAGTGGCAGTCAGTATTTGTTGAGCAGGAGCCACTTCCTCTACAGCCCAAGTTATCACTGCCATATTGACCACAGTGACAATAAGCCCAACAATGCACATTATCTTCTTATCACAGATCCTTGCAGCAGTTGATGTTTTCTCCTTAGGCATATTCATCTTGTTGTTGAAGTAACAAAAATCATTGGAGCTCTAAAGACCTGTGCAGCCGTTGGTTTTTTCACTGAGTGTTAAGACAGGTGTCATTACCCCAAAAGATCCCCCCCTCTTTAGCTCAGTTTCTCACTATCCCAGGACGGTTATTCAACCAGTCTTTTTTGCCAATGAAGTTTCTTTCCGGGGTCGCAGTTGATATTGGTATGCACCAGGGATCGTGTGGTCCGGGGAGACTTCCTCAGGTCCTTCAGGTGATATGGCTTGGCCTTTCTCCGTATCCAGGATATCTTGATGATCGATCAGGGCAGCAGGTTTCACCAGGGTAGATGGTACCTTCTTGCAGTGAGTAGAATGCACCCAGTTCCTCCTGTTCGTCACTTGAACCGCAGTTCTTGTTGCGAGGAATACTTGCTCTGGACTGCGCCACCTAGGCTCCAAGCTGCTTGACCTCTGGAAGGATTGGACCATTACATGGTCCCCGGGCCGGAGTCCATGGCTCTCACCTTCAGATCTGTCAAGAAGATCTTCTTGAACCTGTTGATGAATAGAAATCAAACTGTCAGTCAACTGATAGGTAGTCACTCATCAAGACACATGGTACATCATGTATGGGGCGTGGCTTAGGAATCCCCTGAATATTCATAGGCCGTCCAAATACCACCTCATATGGTATAAGACCAGATCGTTAATATGGCACTGATCTAACGGACAACAATGCCAAAAGTAGTGCATCAGGTTATTTCAAGGATGTGGAAGCCTGGATTTTAGCTAGCTTCAGCTTGAGAGTAGCATTGTATCTTTCCACTAGCCCTGCTGATTGTGGATGGAAAGCAGCATGAAACTTCTGCTAA
This sequence comes from Lissotriton vulgaris, assembly GCF_964263255.1. NCBI lineage: Eukaryota > Metazoa > Chordata > Amphibia > Caudata > Salamandridae > Lissotriton > Lissotriton vulgaris. The sequence goes on along the minus strand of NW_028244302.1, from coordinate 143,369 downwards.
GTCCCTAATCATTTCAAGACATATTCAACAACGTGCCCAACGAAATGGGGTCCATTATCACTCCACAAAAGTTTGCAAACACCAAATCTGGGGAAGAATTCTTTCAGAAGCATCTTTGCTGTAGTATGAGCTGTATTATCTTTCGTAGGGTACGCCTCTATCCACTTACTGAAGGCACATACAACTACTAGAACATATTTCAGATTATTACAGCGTTCAAGCTGAATGTAATCCATTTGCAAATCTTCAAAAGGTGCAGTTGGTGTAGCAAACCCTCCTGTAGGAGATCGTGTACCTTTACCAGGATTGTACTGGAGACAAATTAAGCAGGACTGTATTGTCTTTTTAGCTGTGCCTGCAATTTCTGGATGCTCCCAAACTTGCATAAGCAATTTCATTATCGAGGAAGCTCCAACATGTGCCGGCCCATGTGCCATATGAATCATAGGTTTTAAATAGGCTGTGGGCAGTCTCCATTTAGTCATCCCTTTATTTCGCCAACAACCCTCATCATCTAATGATCCAGCCGTAGACCATTGCTAAAGTTCTTCAGCAGAAGCAGATCTCTGCATGTATAGAACTTCCTGCCTAACATCTTGCCAACGTTCAGCCTGTGACCTCACTACATACATGGATGTGGTGCTTCGCTGCATAGCAGTTTCACGGGTTGTGTGATCTGCAAAGGCATTGCCTTGTCCTATTTTATCGGTAACTTTCTTGTGTGCACTACATTTAACAATTGCTATTTCTTCGAGTATGTCAAGGCAGTCAGAAGATTATGTACCAATTCTCCATGCATTATTTGCATCCCCATGGGATGTAAGAAAGTCTCTTTCCTTCCAGAGTAACCCGAAATCATGAGCCACTCCGAAAGCATAGCGGCTATCCGTATAAATGTTCACAGACAAGTCAGTACTAAGTTCACACGCTCGTGTCAAAGCTATTAGCTCAGCTGCCTGAGCTGACTTCTGTGGAATACGAGCTGTCTCAACTACCGTCTGAAGTGTTGTAATTGCATATGCTGATGTCGTGCCATCTGATAATTTCAAACAAGACCCATCAACCCACAGTTCCTGATCAACATTTGAGAGGGGCGTATCTTGCAAATCCACAGGACCCTTTGTCTGTTCCTTAGTAAGGGATATACAATCATGAGGCTCTTGTGACTAAGGCTGAGCGCTGGGTATGGCAACAAAGTTGCTGGATTCAAGGTTGAACATCTTTTCAAAGTGATATGAGGGGCCAGAAGTGTCAATTCGTATCCTGTAAACCTAGAACTAGTTAAATGCTGTGTTTTAGTTTGGTTCAAAAGGGCGTCAACTGCATGGGGTACTAAGACCAACAGTTTGTGTGACAAGACTATCCCTTCACTCCAGCGTATAGACACAGCTGCCGCTGTGATAGAACGGAAACACCCAGGCTAAGCAAGAGCAACTGGATCGAGAACAGCTGAAAAATATGCACAAGGAGTTGCTTGTCACCGTGTGTCTGTACTAAAACTGAAAGTGAACACCCATCTCTCTCGTGTACATAGAGTGGAAAAGTCTTAGCGTAATCTGGAGTGCCTGACACTGGTGCAGAACAAAGAGCTTGACGCAACTGATGGAAAGCATTCTGACATCTATTCGTCCAAGGAAGGGGCATTGGAGTGTCTGTAGTCAAAAGAGCCAACAAAGGTTTAACAATGTGAGAGAAGCCTAAAATCCATTGCCTACAAAAAGAAGTAAGACCAATGAATGCACGGGCATCTTTCTGAGTACGGGGCACGGGTGTGTCTAAAATACCTTGAATACGGTCTGGTGTCAGTACACGTCCCTCCTTAGACAGGAGGTGACCTAAATAGGTAACCTTCTGTCTACAATATTGCAATTTCTTCAGTGAAACCTTTTGATGGTGTGATGTAAGGAATGAAAGGAAGGACAGAGTTCCGTCTTGACATTGTTCAGGCGTATCAGCTGCCAACTAGATGTCATCGACATATTGTATGAGAGCCACCCAAGTCAGCCCAGGGAAAAAAATCAAGCTGTCTTTTCAATGCTTGGCTGTAAATACTAGGACTCTCTGTATACCCTTGGGGAACTCTATAGCATCTAAGTATTGGTTATTCAAAGTGAAGCCGTATAAATATCGGCTATCAGGAGGAATAGGGATTGAGAAGAAAGCATTCTTCAAATGAATCACAGTAAAGGTAGTAGCAGTCGGAGGAACCAAGGTAAGAAGTGTTGTGATGTGATGGCACTACAATCTTGTTAACCTCACGTAAATCAATGATAAACCTGCAAATTTTAGTATCAGTATCTTTCTTCAAAATAGGAAGGATAGGGCTATTGCCAATATTGTAAGGGACTTCTTACACAAACCCCACTTCAATCAAATCATGACCAATGCGTACAAGTGCCTCTTCACCTTCTCAAGAAATTTTGTATTGAGGCAATCGTGGCAATGATGCTCCCTCCTTTACATGAATATGCACTGGTGGAATAACCATTTGCCCTACATCAGTGTCTGAAGTAGCCCACAAAGTACTAGGGAGTGTAGCCAATGCAATATCCTCCCTAATGAGACAGGACTTCTCAACCACCGGATAGTTATCATTCAAAATAACACACACACCTTCTGGAGAACAACGCATTGTAGCCCTAAAATACTTGAGCATATCAAGGCCCACAATATTGTCCGGTGTGTTAGGGGAAAGCAAAAATGGACATGGAGCAGTAAATGTATCAACATGGAATGCAAGTGGTCGTGACAGTGGGCTAAGGAAAGGTGTTCCATTGAAACCTATCGATGTAATGGTTAAGCCAGACAGGGGAGCCCTTGGAACCAATTGTTTAGACAAGGTGCTACGAGTAGCTCCTGTATCCACCAGAAACTGATCAGTAGAACCCAAAACATGTGCTTGGACATAGGGACCCTTCTGATCTACTGGTTCTTCAACTGATTCCTTACCCCATCCTAGGCATTCCTATGCATTTATTTTAATTTCTTTTATAGCGCCGGAATCAATCCCGTAAGGGTATCTCCGCGCTTTGCCAGCTATAGGGTTATCAGGTAGTACATCCTAAGAGTTAAGTGGAGAGAAACGCTTCTTGAAAGAGGAGGATTTTTAGTGTCTTTCTGAAGGATAGGTGATTGATGGTTGTTCTTACATCAGTGGGAAGTTTGTTCCACAGGGCAGGTCCAACTGAGGAGAAGGCCCGGTCTCCTTGTCTGGATTTCTTTGTGGCCGGGGGTTTTAGAAGGGCTTGGTTGCTTGAGCGGAGAGACCTACTGGGCTGATACAGCTCCAGAGATTGAGATAGATATTTAGGACTTGCTCCATAAAGGCATTTGTGAACTGTGCAGCAGATTTTAAAGTTGATGCGCTGCCGTATAGGGAGCCAATGCAGTTCTTTCAGCAAGGGCTTGGAGGGAGTCCTGGCTGGTGCGCCCATGACCAATCTTGCTGCCGTGTTCTGGACCACCTGCAAACGTCCTACTGCATCAGCATTTGCTAATGTCAGCAGGCCGTTACAGTAGTCCAGGCGACTGGTTACCAAGGCCTGTACAAGTGTCTTTCTATAGGTGGCAGGAAGATATGGGAAGACACGTCTGAGTAGGCCAATGGTGTGGAAACACAACCCTGCGATGTAGTTGGTGTGTTCCTTCAGGGTCAGCTTTTGGTCCAACTTCACCCCAAGGTTCTTTACATGAGGTTTAGATGTAGGTACTGGGCCGAGATCTATTGGCCACCAGTCAGGGGACCAAAGGATGTTTGCCTTGCCAAAGAGCATGACCTCTGTTTTTGTCACATTGCATTGGAGGCAGTTCACCGCCATCCAATGTGACACCGCTCTCATACCCTCAGCAAAGTTCTCCTTGACTTTAGGGCCAAGGGAGCTGAAGGGATAGAGGAGCTGGGTGTCGTCGGCGTAGGAAACCGGTATGAACCCATATTTCCGTACAATCTCAGCAAGGGGGGCCACATATACATTGAACAATGTAGGGCTAAGGCATGATCCTTGTGGCACCCCCTTCGTGAGCCCCCTTGAGATGGAACGGAAGGGGCCCAGGCTGATGGATTGCGATCTCCCGGAGAGGAAACTCTCCAACCATGATAGTGCTAGGCCTCCAATTCCAACTCCCTGCAAACGGCTGAGAAGAATGTTATGGGACACGGTATCGAAGGCTGCGGACAGGTCCAACAGCACTAGAATCATGGAGCCGCCTCGATCTTGTGACATTTTGATCTGATCTGTCACAGAGAGAAGGGCTGATTCAGTGCTGTGGTTGGGCCTGAACCCAGATTGAGATTGGTCCAGGCCCCCTGTCGCCTCGATAAAGCTAGAGAGGGTGGTATTGACGTGTTTCTCTGCCAGTTTGCTGATGAAAGGAAGGAGAGAAATCGGGCGGAGGTTGGAGAGTTCTGACCAGGGCAAGGTGGAATTTTTACGTATGGGGTTCACTACCGCTTCCTTCCAGGCTAGTGGAAGTTGACCCTCAGCAAAGGAGAGATTTAGCAGTTTCTGAATAGGAGGTCCTAATATCTCAATTAAAGGGGAGATAAGTTTGGCGGGTATTAGGTCAGTAGGTGAGCCAGTCTTTATTTGGTTAGTGAGTGTGATCAGGTCCTTGATGGTTATTTCTGGAATTTCTTGAAGAGTTTTTCCAGAAGTCAATATTGGGGAGAGTTCAGGGGCCTCAGTTTCCAAGGGATCTGAAACTGTAGTGATTTTTTTGTATATCCCTTCTATTTTGTCCTCAAAGAACTGTGATATTTCATCACATAGGACTTGAGTGAAGGTGTCTGGACTCTCACACACTTCAGGATTGGTGAAGGTCTGAATGATTTTAAATAGCTCTCTTGTAGAGTTGCCCGCCTCTGTGATTTGGGTGGTAAGGCTTAATTTCCTTGCTTTTTTTATATTTTTGTAGTAGGAGGTCATAGCTTCCAAGTATCGGCTCTTATCTTCCCCATTGCCTGTCCGTCTCCAGAGTTTCTCCAATTTTCTGCATCCCTGCTTTTCTGTTTTAAGGGCCTCAGTATACCATGCTTCCCTTTTAGCCATGGTAGTTTTTTTGATATTTTTCTGAGGGGCAAGAGTGTCAATAGCTGTCATCAGTGTGGAGTTAAACTTGAGGAGAGCAGTATCGATGTTATCAGAATTGGAGAATATCGGCTGTTCCCATGTTTGTATAAGCTTATCAGAAGTAATTTTATGCCATGGTCTACGTTTAGTGGACTGAGTAGCTAGGCGATTCATGGGATTGGACAGGTGAGGTATGGAGAAATCTACCATTTTATGGTCGGACCAGTAAATGTGCTTAGGGGGATAGCAGTGGACGTTGGGATGGGTAGTGAGGATCAGGTCCAGAGTGTGACCACCTGAATGAGTAGGTCCACTGTTTCTCGGATGTAGACCTAAAAGAGCAAGGTCCGCCAGAAATACATTAGCATCCGTATGATCATCAGTATCAATGTGGAAATTAAAATCTCCAAGTAAGAGAAAGTCCCCATTAGCTTTCATGTGGGGGGCTAGCAATTCAGTAAGGGCAAGGGAGAACCCGGCATTGGGTCCAGGCGGGCAATAAACTAATGCTCCTTTCCAATGTACCTTGGGACTAATTTTTAAATGAAAGATTAGAACTTCCATGGTAGGTAGCATTACTTGTTCTAAGACGCTGATATTCAGAGTGTCTCTATATATGATAGCAATCCCGCCTCCTACCTTCACGGGGCGGTCTAGACGAAGAATTTTGTATCCCATGGGTATCCCCAGGGTGATAGTGGGGATAGTATGGGGTTTCAGCCATGTTTCAGTTAAGAAACAGATCTCTGGCTGAATGCTATAGATGGTGTCCCATAGTTGTATATGGTGTTTGGGGAGTGATCTGACATTTAGCAGAAAGCTTTTCCAGCCTCCATGGGAATCTGTGTTATCTATGGGCCGTCCGACAGTGATGTGAGAGTCTGTAGCTTGAAAACCGCATTTCATGCAGGAAAAGGGACCCTCGGGACAGTTTAGTGTTCTGTTGGTACACTTATATTTCCCCTGGGGTTGCAATGCTCTAAGAGCATATGGTGCATACCTGATATGAGGGGTAGACATAGGACAGTCCATGTAAGCAGAGGCTGAGTGGGTGGCCCCTGGCCCCGTCCTGAAGCAGAGTCCTTCAAATCCGAATTCACATAATCGGATATTTGATACTGATTGTGCTTATCAAATGTGTTAAAAGAATTCAGAGGATGCCCAACAGTCTCAAATCTAGCATGATCATCCATACCACCCCTGTGTCCTGGATTCCCTGGGCGGCCTCTCACTTTGCCCCAACCATGCTGATGAGCTGAGTGCGCAAACGAGGACATTCAAAAGCCCAATGTCCAATCTCCCTGCAGTAAGCGCACTGATCAACAGACAAAGTAGCTCGGGAAAAAGAGGGTACACCTGGGTGATACATTGCACTTCCGCCTTGACCACTATTTCTGTAAGATGGGCCATAAACCTGAGCAATCATAACCTTTATTTTCAGCTCCTTATTCTTTTTATCCTCATTGCCCTTAGCTTCTAATTCCTGGCATTCATAATACTGGGCCATAGTCAAAAGAGAGACTGGGGAAGACATAGTCCATGAACTTTCGCTGGCTTTAAGGCGACTGGCTATTCCTGGCAACATGTTTGCGACAAATTTATCTACAAACAGATGCCTGCCTGTGTCATCTGTCAATGACTGGTCACTAAAGTTGTGGCATTTCTCCTCAAAACTAAGCATGTGCTGAAAATTCGTTCTGCTCAGGAAATTTGCGGATTTTTGGCAATGTCTTGATCCGTGAATCGCACAAACTTGCCAAACAATCCGCAATTCTCAAGTTCGCGAATTGTTTTTACTTGTTCGTGCCTCAAAAATACAGTCTTGCGTGCACTGCGTTGACTTACCTTGATTTTGAGTTTGCCGAGTTGTTTTCCTCCCACAAACAAGATGGCCGCGCCCAAAAATGACCGCATGGGTAAGTTCGCGGTAGCTGCGCTGAAAAAAAAACTGATGCACGCCAAAATAAAAAAAATTGCAAATTTTGCGGACCGCAAATTCCCTTTCGGGCGATTTCGCGGACCGCGAATTTGCACATTCCGGCCCATACTTACTCAAAGCGTGTTAAGAAGTCACAGACCGATTCATCTGCTTTTTGCTTGCAGGATGCTAACACAGTCCAATCTATCTTTTTAGGAGGAATGAGAGTTTTCAATTTAACTAGTATAGCTTTAGGAAGGTCTAAAATTTCTTGCTGTGGTTTCTGCGCGGGTTCCCTTTCCGCCTTAATCCTTTCTACTTCCTTCCAAACATCCCCAAAAGTTGTATGATCATTGACTTTACAAATAGATCTCCACATATCAGGGGGTAAAATAAGCCCAAAAAACATATCAATATCAGATAAAGTCATAGTACAAGAACTAATGGCTCCGTCAACTTCTTCATAAAAAGCAGCCGTACTTTTCCGTGGGTCCGGCAAAGCAGCTTTAAGAGCCATAACATCTGCTCTACTCCAAGGAGGGTAAACCCAATTATAAATAAAATAAACCTTGTATCCACAGAATTCTTATTATCATCTGTTCCCGTACCCCTAGGAGGGACATACAAAGGTGCGGCTTCCCGCATTGGTCTCTCATGAATTACAACATTCTTATCTGTCTCTGAAGTGTCAGCCTTTCGCACGGTGGTCTGAAGTGTTTGTGCAGCTGCAGCAGCTGCCTTTTTCTCCTCCCGCAAACGGAATGCATCAGCTCACAGTTTAACCACACGTCTAATTAAGTAATCCACCTAAGGGAGGAGAAAAAGACCGTCAAGCAACTGCTTATAATCTTTTGTTATACCAGCAGGCTCCAACTCTGTGGAATACTTCCTAAACCATTCAATTACTTCTATGGCTAACATTTCCACAAAATATAACTGCTCTCTTTCCTGCCATTGGTGTACATCAGCTAAAAGATCAAAAGTAGAAAAGCCTTCACAGGCAGCTTTACGACCACTGGATCTAAGGGTAGCCGCACTATCAGTGGTCAGCATAGAGCGAGTCTCTCGCAGAGGATCTGATCCTGACTTATCCTGATCTGAAAGAGAAACATCATCACCAGAATCAGGGCAGGAGCATAAGGAAAATTATATGGAGGCAGAGAACAATTTAGCAAAATTGAATCATCCTGTGGTTTATTAAGGAGAGGGTAAAGGAGGCGCCGTTCAGGGTATTGGCCAATTAGCTGTCACGACGCTCCCTATCCTCTCTCTCTTTTATCTCCTTCATTTCTTTATTTTTTAATTACAGTGTTTTCGCATGGATATTTTTACGTTGTTCTTTATCTATCAAAGCTTGCTCTCTTCTTGTCTACTCTTGCGCTTAAACACACATTGTTCCACATACTGAACTTTTCTAAGATCAAATGACCCAAGTACAGGTCACCACAACTCAGGATCCTTGCTAGTATATTTATTCCATAACGTGCTGTACATTACAGAAGAAATACCATTTTTAATATACATGTCCCTATTAGGTGACCCCTCAGGGGGAGCCAACTGATTTCGCTCAATACTCACATAGGTACCTCTAAAGAAGCAACACATTCTACGAAGTGTGCTTGAAACAGGCATGCCAAAAATATTGTAACATATACAATACTATACAGCAGTGGCAGTTAACACAATGTGTACCGTTACAAATTATTCAAAAGTTGGAGAAAAGTCCCCTCATTACCTGCCTATATAAATTGCAATTCATATATGTCCAATCAACTTCTATATATTGGCCAATTTCCATATACAAAGTGTCGCATCAAACAACCTTACCAAACAAAAGTCTCCAGATTCCAACTGCCAAGTTCTGAATTGACCAAATGGTCTCTCCGCACGGCGAACACCAGAAGGGATCTCAGTCGAGAACCGGCACCACCTGGAGGGTCAGATCAGGAAGAGAGGAAAAAATGCTGTGGTTGCCAAGACGCGGGTGTCCATGGGCAGTGATCGTCCGTAGCGAGATTCCAACCCTCCATTTAGACCACTCCTTTGGTGATCGGAGTCGCTGATGCCCCACACTTGGTTGGGTACCAATCAGAAGAGATGGGCCTCAGCAAGGCCTACCAGTGCTAGGGGTTTGCCCTTCTCTGCACATATTTTATTAAACCTCATGAGATGGAACACATTCACACAACACCCTTCGGTAGAGTATGAAGTAGCACAAGGAGTAGAAGAACCATGGGTCTTTTATACCCACACAGGAGCTCAAAAGAAGATGGTACAAGCACACATAGGAGAGTTACATACATAAATGGTCATATAAAAATGCACAGTCAACAAAGAAGGAGGAGCTAACAGTTGCAAACTTTAGTAGAAACATCCTGACAGTAACAAACCTAAACAGGTGCATGGGCAGCTACAAGCTCTTTTGAGCATGTGCAGAGTAGCAGAGGCTACGTATAGCTAATTCTTTGAGCAGACCATAAGGGAAAACAACAGAGAAGAAGGAAAGAGCACATGGTTGACAAAATGGCTCCCAGAAACAAGATGGCTTCAGCTAAATGCTAACATCGATCTCTGCCAAATTTCCACAGTACAATGTCTCTACCCCTGGATGTTCTCTCTGTACAGAGCGTGGATCTGGCCTATGGATAGCGAACCCTTCGGTTTTACCCATGAATCTTGCCTGACAACTATTGGTATCTGTGGGCCAAAACAACCATTTCTTCCAATCAGGCTTTGATCTATTTTATTGCATGATGTCATCTAATGTAACCTCAGTTTGTGATGTTTCATTACCCGAGGTCAGTGATGGTGTTGGCAGCCGAGGTGTGTTCTAGTCTTTGTTATTGGCTAGTCCAAGGCAAGACATCTGTTGCACTGTCTCATTCAAAAACATGATCTGTTGAGGGATGAGGCATGCGCTAAATAAAGCTTCCGTTCCCTGAACTTGCCATTCTCTACCCCAGACTGATTTGAAGTCTATGTTGTCTTTCCATAAGTCGTAACCTTGTTCAGACAACTGGACAATAAAGGATGGAGAGTAAATCTATTTGGTGTTTGTTAACATATTTGTTTGTGCTGAAGTTGGTGCAACCTTATAATAATATGAGGCTGGTTCAGACATATTAAACCCTGAAAAATATGGAAAATTTTGTGTAAATGCTTTTGAACTGCATTTTGGTGATGTTGGACAATGTTCTCTCTGATGGTATGTGAACACATTTGAGGCTGGTTCAGACACATTAAACCCTGAAAAATATGGAAACTTTTGTGCAAATGCTTTTGAACTGCGTTTTGGTGGTGTGGAACATTGTTCCCTCTGATGGTATGTGAATACATTTCTAGGATAAGCAGATTTATGCAAAAAGTGATGACCATAGAGTTGAAAACAATACATTGTTTCAAAATATAATGTGCTTTCCAATGTTTCACTATAAGAAAGTGCAGTAGATTTTTGTAAATCAAACAACATGTAAGTCACAGTTTCAAAGTCCCAATCGGCTGAACATGTACTTGAGGTAATGATATCACTCAACAATATTTTAAATAATTGTGGAATTTTTTTAATTTCTGTTGGGCCAAATATTTTGAAATCAACCTTTTCCCAAACTATACCATCCAGTACAGGAACTGCTGTAATGTTCACTGTTGACAAGTCTCTTTGTTCTCGATGAGATGATTGATGTAGTTTCAAAATTAAATTCACCTTTTGGGCGTCAGAGCTTTGTTGAAGGTATTAGCCATTAACAAGCATACTTAAAACTATAATTAAGCCTACCCAGAAAAGAAAGAAAAGCATCCCAGTCATTACCCATAGTTCTAGCAAAGGTGATACCAGGTAAGTCGTTTTAAGATAGTTCAGAAAGTCTTTAACTTGCTGCTTGTGTGATTTTTGAGCTGGCATCATTTCAGGTTCACTTGGATCCAAAGAAAATGTATCAAACTTTATGAAGTAGCCAGAAGCAGGTCAATCAATTGTTGGTATTGCACCAGAATTTGTAGAAATCGTTGCTTGTTCTTGTTGAGGCATTTTGATGTTGACATCTGTATTTGGTCGAATAGCAATTTGTTTTTCATATTGAGTTTGATTTTGAAGTTGAACTTCCAGTTCAAGGGGAATGAGTACCATAAAATTGTTGCATAGTCCTTCATTCCATACAGGGGACTCTTCGAACATGATGAATCTTTCTGTTTTAACTTCTTGAATTGTAACGAGAGGAGGGTGATTTGACTACCCCATGGCCGGTCTGCTTCAGGTGGACATTACTTTGTTGTGTCCTGGATTCGTTTAGATCCTGTAAAACTACCAAATGATCATAGATGTCAAAAGGCTTTTCATCCGCCACTGAGCCTTCACAATCAAGGCCAGGTAACCACATTCTTGTCCCAAATAAGACATCATATGGAGTGACCCCCTTAGAGATCTTCTTGGCATATTGTTCAGAGCCTGCTGCACTACATACAGATGTTTTATCCAGCTCTCACCCGTGCCTAATACTCTAGCTATTAAAGACTGCTTTAAGTCTCGGTTTTTCCTCTCCACAACCGAATTTCCTTCTGGATGGTACAAAGAGGAGTACTGCAATGCTACACCCATTCCCCGCATGGCCTCCTTGTAAGCCCGAGAGCTAAACGCAGGACGCTGGTCAGAAATTCTGTAATGTGCCAATTGTGTATGTCCCTATGAAGACTCGCAAATCTTTCACAACAGTTCGAACATCAGCCGAGCGCTGTGGCCACACCCATAGGAATCTTGAGCAGGAATCCACTGCTACCATGATATATCTGTAAGCCCCATCTCTTTTTAAGGGACGAAGTGGTCCAAGTAAACGCAAGCTAGTGGTTTTTCTTATATTAACAACAATGTCTGCGCTGGACGTGTTACAATGGAACCGTTCATCAGCTGGCAGATGTTGCATTTCAAGTCATAGTCCTTAGTTTGCATTGTTAAACCAGGCCACCAATAGCGTTGTTTCAATAAAGAGACTGTTGCCGAAACTCCTGCAAGTGCAGAAACTATACCCTTGTGCGCTGCTAGAATTAAACCTAACTTACGATCCATGTTTGGAATTACTCTGTCCCTCATTCCAGGAATCTGAGCAAATTGAATGTTATTGGCATCTAACTTGTAGGAGTACTTGAGTGGAAATCTTTTTGGTACTGCACCGCTGTTTTTGCATGAAGCAATAACAGCCACCATAATCTCAGCATCTTTTTTTGTTTTAGAATGAGTAAATGCAGCTACAGAAGCCGTGTGTACAGCCCCCTTCGTGGCTTCATCAGCCAATGAATTCCTTTCAATGTGAATGCCATCACGCTGATGACTCAGTGTCTGTATCACATGAGCCCTTGGTAGTTCGGTTTTCAACTACACTACATGTTCACAAAACATTTTGTGCTTATTTGTGCCACCTGTAGCATCTTTGAACCCGTTTTGAATCCAGTATTGCAAGTATTCATTATATGACTGCACACAGTAAAAGGAGTCACACACAATTAGTGTAGGGAATTCTCCATCCGTATTAACAAGTGGAAGTGCTTTTAATTCTGCCAACTGTGCTGTGCAGTCTCCTAGAGATTGTTTTTTAGTGCAACTTGGATGGAACTTTCCATCCCGTATATGACCTTTAATGATCGCACATGCCACGCTATATTGTTGCTTACTTCCTATGGCCGGTTGAGCAGATCCGTCAGTGTATATTCAAACTGATCTAGAGGCATTATTTCATGTGGTAGAGGATATTCTTGTTCGTATTGTAGGAATGCTTTTGTCTTTCAATTTGGGTCGTACCTGTATTCTACATCTGTTGCAGTGAGAGAATTAGCCCATTGTATCCATCTCGGATGTAAGGCTTTAGCATTAGGAATGCTTGCCTTTGTCGCAGCCTTTAAGTCTGGAACCAGAGTCACTACTATTATTCATTTCCCCTGTGCCAGTTTCTGTAGATGCAAAGCGCATCTTTGTATGCAATTGGTACTATTACACCTTCATTATATGTCAGATAGGTGTACCTTGATTGACCCGCAATTTTACGGATCAACAGGTTGCGTATGTTTACACGTGTCTGTAAGTGTTTGGAAGCTATCATGTCATGTGTCCAAATTTTTACTGAAAAATCAGGTTTTATTAAACCGTAGAAAGGTTTTTCTCTTTCTGCGTAATCTAAAATGTATGCTGCGTGAGAGGGAAAGGGCAGGAAAGCACCATATCTAAGGCAATATAGAGCATTCCAGTCCCTTTTCGCCGCACTGGTGCCCTTTTGGCAGCTTAGTGCCAATGCATGCACCCCTGCACCATGGTACAAGGATGCCTGTGTTGCTTGCAGGATTGGGTTTTTTGCAGGAAGGGCACCTTCCTGCTCAAAAGCAATCCTAGGAGGCATATTCCTATTTCCACTGCTGAATTTGTAAAAAAATAAGTGTCAGGGCTCTCGTCAGGAGGCCCCTGCAGCTTGCACTACATGTTTCCTCTGCCATGCTGCCAATGATAGTAACAACACACATACTAACCATCACACCCCAACAAGTTTGACAGTTCAGACTACTTCAGGAAACCCAAAGCTATAAAAAATTGCTTGGACAGCATGTAATAATAATTTTTTATGTATATTGAATTAATAATTAACTGTTCAGTGCCACCTTGTGACAGACTGCAGTACACATAGAAAGAGAAAGAAACGAGGAGATATAGAGATGTTTCCCCTCGTTACGCCTACCCTGGTAAGATGCTTGATTTTTCCAAATTCCCAGATTTACCGGTTCTTGTAAATCTGTGAATGTGTCAAAACCCATTGGAGTACCGAAGCAAAGCCCACCAAAGGCCTTCCCAGAGCAGAGAAATGCAATGCAGTGATTTGCTTAAAAAAACAGAATTAGAGGTTTTGTATCACGCATGTACCATGTTACATGGTTCAAACGCGATACAAGCCTCTCATAAATATGCCCCCTAATGTATAGTACAACATTTCTCAAACTGCACTTTTATATCCATCTTCCTTTGTACTGAAGATATCAAAAGACATATTGCAGAGAGATATTTATATCCTTCTCATACTTATGACATCCCACAAAAAATAAAGGGTTTGATCTAGGGTTCGAGAGCTCCACCCTTGAATACGAGGTAGCACATTAAAAACAAAAAACACAAGTTAGTGACATATCATGAGCTTCCACAATGACTGAGCCCAAAGCTGTACTTACTATGGTGAGAATGTCACCTTACATTTTCTAAAACAGTGTATACATCCTATATCTGTAACACTGTGATGTATCTGAGAGCACAGCCAGCAGCATTTAATTTTAACCACTTCATCTGAAATGAATCCAAACCCACTGAAGTCTTGCATCATTATATTTTCTTGTGGTCCCATGCCACCCACCAACCTGAGTGTTTTTATGGACTGCTGTATACCTCTGTGGTCAGGTTGCTCCAAGCTAATGCTTCATGTGTACATTAAAGTGCGAGGCATACTGCGGCAGCAATGTGGCATGACTAGGGCTCATACAAACGCACCCCAGGTTTCGCTTGTTATTCTCAACAGAAGAAGGATAACAATCCTGAAAAACCTGTCTAGAGATGCACACCACTAGCTACTCCAATTAAGATGCATACTAAAGACTTTCAGATGAAGTGTGTGTTACCAAGCACTGCATTTACCACAATGCATCTGGGATAACTGTGTGCTGGTATGCCAGGCAGTGAGCACCCTCATCCTTTGGTTACATGCCTCCCTCTTGTGAGCATGTTGAATTTATTTTCATGCTGTTTCTCAGTCATTGTGTTAGACTTCTTCTCACTACAGATATTGACTCTCAAATGGCAACATGACCAACTACCCTCAGCCTTCTTGAGCGCTACGAGGCCTCCGGGTAGATAGCGCTATACAAGTGTAATTTAATAATAATAATAATAATAATAGTCTGATCCTTAAACGGTTGCTGAGGGAATAGCTTAGTCAGTAAGATTGAAGGAGGTGTGCTTGTCAGATTTTCCCACAATCAGGGTGGCATGTCATGTTAAAATACATTATATGAGAAGCAGGGCTTGTAGGGACTTAGGGGACACTGGAAAGAGAGAGGAGTGTGGATTGCAGTGCTTAATTTGAGCGTTGGTGTCCCGTGCTTGCCACCAATACTTATTTGGTTTCCGGTGCTCGGCACTGGCACTTAATTGTCAACATTGTACTTATGATAGTCTGCCACTATGGTGGCATTACTCATCTAATTTAGAGATGAGCAAAACAAAGGTCATTTATGAATACAGTGTAGATTACAAATTACTAATACCTGCCTCCCCAGCCATTCCTTTAGCTTTGGGGACCTGGAAAAATCTGAAATGTCGCCCTTGCAGGCAAGAGTGATGGTTAGTAGCTGTTTTGACAGCGACTACAGGGGCGATAAATGGTGCAATCTGCAGTGGCCCTCTGATCAGTGCCCTGGCCCTTTCTATTTTACAAAGTATGCACTGTTGTTAGGGGTACATGAAAGACTACATTTTTGTAAAATAAGCAACATATTTTTAAGATGTTCAAAATACAAGTGAGTGAGAAAGTGTGTGTTTTTGTCTTTGTGTGTATGTTATTATTCCAGGTGAAATGTGACAGATACCTCTGCATAACGGATTGAAAGCACCTGTACCCAAGTATTTATAAGAAAGTACATTAAGGGGCTGATTATGAGTTTCAGCAGTGTGGGAGTGGGCGGTCCGCAACCGCGAGCTCCCGCACTGTCAAGTCTCACTGCCTTCCGCCAACCAGATTACGACTTAAAGTGGTCTGGCAGGCGACGATCTGGTCCTGCAGCAGTGCCTCAATCAATGGTGGCGGTGCCTTCTAAAAAGGCACTGCAATGGGAGCGCCATACAGGGTTCCTGCACTGCAGGGAACGGTAATATCTTGCAGGAACTGAGGTGCATGTATTAACACAGGGGGTAAATGTTGTGCCCCCCCTACATGCATCCCCATGCACATGGGGAACAGGGGGCTCTGTAGGGCCCCCTTTTATCAGGACCACCAGCCATAAACCTGCATGTTACATAGGCTCTGACTGCCGCACAACCACCAGTGAATGACAGATCCCTGGCTGTTGCGGCGATGCAATGGCGGTCCAACCGCCAAAGTCATATTTGGATGTTCGGACCGCCACCACCACAAGTCTGGCTGTCCTTGGACCGCCAGACTCGTAATCAGGCTCTTAGTGTGTAGTGTAACAACCGAACCACCACCTCTAAGCTATGGCCCTTAGCATTGCCACTTAAGCAAGACCAATTGGTCGAAATTGACTTTTTATCCAAGTTCTTATGTTTAGTAAATATCTCTTTGTTTTTTCCCAAATACCTAAACTTACCTAAACATAGTGCAAAATGTAATGCTTTACTTTAACAACTAAAATACAAGAACATTTAAGGGTACACTTTGCTTTATCCCAGTGCAAAATGAATCAAGCAACCTTTGAAAAATTGTCTTTACTACATTAGTATTGTTCTGGTATTTGAGGGAGAATATTAAGAGAGCCCTGGCCCTCTGCTAGTTTATTTAGAGCTTCTAACCCCTAAAATGTATAAATACAATAAGGCTAGGTGAGGAATGTTGTACTATAATATGCACTTAACAGCTGTTATGCACTTTTTAAACATCAGGACACTGTGTTGCAATTGCTGCTGTCTATGGGGCCCGATCCAGAAAGGTAAACTTAGACCAGCAGTTTCATTTTAGACCTGAAGTCTAAGTTTAGACCTAAAGTCTAACTTAACTACAAGTATAGTTAGACTTTTGGTCTAAGTTTGAACCAAAAGTTTAACTATAGTAGTAGTAAAGTTAGATTTTTGGTCTAAGTTAGACTTTTGGTCAAAACTTAGACCAAAAGTCTAACTTTACTAGTAGTAAAGTTAGACTTTAGGTCTAAACTTAGACTTTTGGTCTAAAGTTACCTTTTTGAATCAGGCCCTATGTTTTTTTAGGGTCTGATTACGAGTATGGCGGTCTGAGGACAGCCAGACTCTTGGTGGTGTGGCTGTGGCGGTCCATCACCATCTCACCAGCGGTCCGACCGCCCAATTACGTCTTTGGTAGTAGGATCACCATTGCACTGCTGCAGCCGCGAACGGCGGTCAGGGCCTATGTAATGTGCAGGTGGTGCCGCTTCAGCATTGCCCTATTACTAGTTTCAGGACAGCTTAGCCAGGTAGAGGCTTCTTACCCAGTGTCATGTTACAGCTCTACTGCCATACACCTGTACTCATTTCTCTATATTCATTTAGGTTATGACATTCTCTGGTGGGTATAGATATAAGCAATCAAGTAACAGATTTGTTTAACATTATGATTTGCATATTCCAAGTAATTTAAATCGTGTCAGGATATTTTCTTCCAAGATGATGCAGATTAAGTCAAAGATCATTGCAGGGAATGAAGACTAAGTGCTAGATCATAATTTTCACAGATTGTTTTATTTCACGCATTAAAACCACATTTTCTATATTTAATGTGTGTCTGTTTCACATTTTCTGTTTATTTCTTACTAGAACTAAAGCATGAAACTGCATACAACAAAACTTATAGAAATGAGCAAACTTCAATATGTGATTTATTGAACTCTGATGCAAGTAAACTTTTCACATAAAAATCTTTATGAACAGATCATTTTTGTAAGGGCATATCATGTCAATTTCACGTTGCGCACAGCCAAAGATCGTACTTGGTGGGGG
Organism: Lissotriton vulgaris; assembly: GCF_964263255.1. Lineage (NCBI taxonomy): Eukaryota > Metazoa > Chordata > Amphibia > Caudata > Salamandridae > Lissotriton > Lissotriton vulgaris. The sequence continues at coordinate 125,680 of NW_028244302.1, read as the reverse complement.
GCTGGCAGATGTGTGGGGTTTGCTGCCAACTGTGGGGGGTTGGGCACAGGGCCTGGCTTGTCAAGCGCATGTGTGCACGTCAGAAAGGCTGTGCATGGCGGAAGATTGGCAACAGGGAAAGATTGGCACAGTTAAGTATGAAAATAGAATGTTATTTTACATTTAAGCAATGTACTGTAACAGACATGTAGGACAAAAGCAATTTTTTTAAAAAATACATAAAGACACCCACAACATTTCATTGCACAGCTACAGTCATGACAAACCGTTCTTAAAAACAATTTTTAAAAATAGCAATGTTTTTTCATAGTCACACTGCAGATTTTAAAAAGGATGCAACTGAACAGCACGCACCGTGGTTGCAGACAGACAGACTGTAGAAAGTAAAGTGTGGGACATTTAAAAAAAATCATGTGACTTAAGAGTTGGTACCAGATATCTAAGGGTAAAAAACCCAAAATGCAGCAATGTTTGTGCTGAAATGTTATTACGTGGACATAATTAAATTGAGTCCTTATCATATTTACTCAAAGGGAAAGACAGGTGACATCCTATGCTGCCTTGTTAAAAATGGGGGTCTCTAGTTGGCAGAGTTGTCCAAGTAGGTCCCCTTCTTCCTAATCAGGGTGAGTTACACTCCTACGTAGTTTGGCATGATCATTCAGGCTTATCTCAGAGGCTGTGTGTAAAGCATTTTCACATAACCAACAGTAATATAGTGAAAACACTAGACAAGGACACCACACCAGTTTAGAAAAATAACAAATATTTTTATATATCCAAAACAAGACCAAAATGACAAAAATCCAACATACAGTACTTAAAAATATGCACTTTGCAAGAATAACTTTAAAAATGCTGTTCCTTGAAGTCCGTAGCTCAAACCGGTGGTACAGCGATACTGAAAATGACAGTATCTAACAGTTCCTGCTGACCACGTCAGATCGGGTCAGCGGTAGGGTCGAAAGACTCGTAATTAGTACCTTTTTTGTTGCGGCTGATGCGGCCGGATGGGGAAACCGTTGAGAGTAGCATAGCGGTGCGTTGTGCGGCTGTCCTAAGGTCGTGGTGCAGGCAGCGGCTCGGTATTGGTCGTCGAGTGGCATTGGTGAGACCAGGGCTGCGATACTAAGCAGGTTGGTGCTCTATGCGGTGCAGACAGGTCGCGGTGCAGGCGACAGAGCTGGTTGAATTGCAGTAATGGCGTCGTGAGACTAGGGCAGCGAGGTGAAGCGAGGTGGTGCGGATTGAGGTGCCCACAGGTCAATGTGCAAGCAGCGACTCAGTGGTGACAGAATCGGCCATCGTCGTCAGTGAGACCAGGGTTGCAGTGCGAGATGCTGCTGTGCCCTCTGCAGTGCCTTCAGGACACAGAGCCAGCGACGGAGTCGGCTGTAATTCCCCCTCTGTGGAAACTGCAACCAATGGTTCCTAAGACTTTGCCTAGTGGTGAGTGAAGTCTTTGCTGTCCCTCAGACTTCGAGAACAGGCGGCAAGTTTGGTTAAAAGCCCTTGGAGATACTCAGCAACAACTTGGAGAAAGTTCAGTCCAGTCCTTTCACTGCCCAAAGCAGAAGCAGCAACTGCATGCCAACCCAACAAAGCAACAACACAGCAAAGGGGCAGTTCTCCTCCTGGCAGCTCTTCCAGCTCTTCTTCTTGGTATGTTCTATGATTCCAGCTAGTTCTAAAGTTCTGGGGTATGGGCCCCAATATTTATACTCCAAATTCCCTTGTTCTCTCAGGCAGAGAGTGTCTGTGCTTAGTCCAAACCAGTTTGGTGCTCTCTGGCCCAGCTTCCCAGCAGGAGGTGGAGACTGAATTGTCTAAAGCAGACCAGGCACATTCAGGTGCAAGGAAATCCCCTCCCACTACTCTAAATGCAGCCCAGGTCTATTCAGCCCAGCCTTGACTCATCCAGGAAAGGCAGGACACCCCATGACCCCCCCAGTGGTTGTCTGAATTAAATGCACATCCCCAGTCACTCCAAAGCCAGATAGTCAATCCACATACCTAGCAGAGGCACAAAGAATGGTTAATCAAGACAATTCCTACTTTCTAAAAGTGGTATTTTCAAACACAGAACATAAAAATCATCTTTACTAAAAGATGCGTTTTTTACATTTTGAGTCCAGGCATACTAAGCTCCATTTACCTATCTTGTCCCAATGGGAAGTTATGCTTATTAGATGTTATGAGTAAAACTCCTATCCTATCCTATGGGACAAATAGCCTTTCCATAGTGAAAATCGAAATGCACTGTAATTCACTACCAAGACATGTCAGACCCACCAGTACATGTCCTACCTTTAACATGCACAGGAGCCTGCCCACAAGGGGACCTTGGGCCTACCTTAGGGGTGACCTATATGTAGTGAAAGGGAAGATTAGGGCCTGGCAAGTAGGTGCCAGGTCGGCATGGCAGTTACAAACTGCATGCAGACTCTGACGTGGCAGGTCTATGATACCTTTACAGGGGTACTTCTGTGGGTGGCACAATCAGTGCTATAGGCCCAACAGTAGCATTTCATTTCAGACCCCAGCACTCCCAGTGCACTGTACTAGCGACTTACTAGTAAACCAAATATGCCAAACATGGAAACACCAATCCATAATACACTTTACAACGGAGCACTTGAACTTTCACACTGAACAGCAGTGAGAAAGTAAGCAGAGACACTTAACCAGCAAAAAAAAGAGTCAAAACCGGGAGGTCAAAAAGTAAAACACAGGGGAAACACACCAAAAGATGCCATGCCTTTACACAACTGTGTCAGTAAGTGCCTTTCTCACTTATCCTTTGCCAAGGAGAGATAAGGTTCAATACTGCGGAAAGCCTGAATAATGGCATTCTCACGTACAATTGACTTGCTTACTTCTATTGTTTCTCTGTTCAATTTGTTCCAGTAAATCTTTTTGGCCTATGCTTTCTTTTTCAAAGTGATACCAGTGGGCGTAAGATACAGGCCGGGCCTCCCAACGTTGCTGGACAACTGTGTAACATATTTGACCCACAGGATTGACCCATACCGACAACCATGATATCAGGGGTGCTAATTTTATTTAATGAGGTACATATCTGAGACCTAACTCCTCATGGGCAAAGTAATATAAGCTACTTGGTAATAAACCAAGCAGTTGCCTACAAAATCTATTTTCTGAGACTTGAAGGCTTATAATTGCCCTATATCCCAAATGGCCGCCCTGTAAGTTAAGATCGGAATACATTTACATTTGTAGATTTCTATCAGAGGTGGTTTGGGCATTAACCAAACTCATTTCACAAAATTAAATAGGGCCCAAATTGATTGATGAAACTTGATGGACCTGTTTAGAAATCAGGGAGCCAAGTTGGACAGAAAATCAAATGTAATACCCTAGTAAAAAAGCCATACACCCTTACAATAAACTTGCCCTTAATATGGATCATCTTACTTTAGATTGCCTGATTGCCTTGGCAATGTAATGTGTTGTGGTCAAGTTTTTTCTCAAATCAAGACTATCCATATAAGGTACAAAGTCCTCAATCAGACCATTAATGTTCAAAGGTGTTCAGGACAGGAGGCCAGCATCATCTCCATAAGGTAAGGCTGGTACAGTGAGCTGTTGAGGTCTCGGCATATCTCTGGCAAGGGAAGATGGATGTTTATTAAGGCCATTATTGTATAATAAGAACACACAACCCTGGTGAAATCCCTGTTGCAACTCAAACATATTGGTGCACTTCCTCTCAGGTTCGTACCTTAGGGGCCTATTAGGATGGCAGACGGTCCTGAGTCCACCCGCCATCCTTGCGTTGTAGGGACCAGCCGCCAGACATGCTGCGGTCCCACACCACGAATTAGAATGCAACCGCCACCCTGGCTGTTGCAGTCCGCATTTTAGCAATGCGGCGGGTGCTCCTTACAGCAGCACCCGCTGCGATGTCAAAATCGCATGCCTGGCATTTCTGTTCACCATGCGGTGCCTGCCACTTGGTGCAGGGAACTGCAGGGGGTACCAAGGGTAGCCCCAACCGCCACCATGTTACTGGCCCAGCACCGCCCCGCCAGCAATCGAAACGATTGCCAACCAGCAGAAAAGCAGAGGACGGACTTTGCATCTGCCGCGACCCCCCCCCCGCCATGATAATATTGCAGGGTACTTCACGTTACGATGGTGTAATGGTCACCACCGCCGGCCCGGTAGTAGTGATCGTTACGCCATTGTAATGAGTCCCTCAGTGCACCCTTAATACCGAATGGAGGAAGTCTATCAAGTCTGGTTCAAAGCTAATTTCTGCAAGAATGTTCCATAGCTTAGATGGCTTACTGTGCAAAAGCAGAATTGAAATCTATGAAGGAAATATATAACACCCCCTTTTTAGCTACAGTGTATACGTTAATAAGCAGCATTACATCAAGTCACTGCTCCTGAGAGCCAAAACCCTCCCTAAATTATATTGGACAGGGGACATCATACTAAAAACCTCACTCGAGGCCAAAATCCTCTGTAGGACTATGCAACCAACAATTTTGATCATAGAGTCCAACAAGGAGATGGGCTGATAACACTGAGGGTCCTGCCTGTTTCCTTTCTTCTAAACCGGAAAACTAACTGCAGTCTGCCATGTAGGGGGGGGGGACGTAGAGCTTGCAGCAAAGTTTAGAGTGTTTCTTGATGAGAGGCGCCCAGAACTGGGGCCTGACCTTGTTCACGTCTATCAGAACCTGGTAAGGGCCAGGAGCATTGTTAGAGGGGCTATGATCTATAGCGGTCATGACCTCTTTATATTTAAATTTGATGTTAGCGAGCCTAGGCAGTGTATGGACCTAAAATGTGCAGCCTATAAATCTGCGTTGGTTGTAGTTCCCAGGCCATCTGATAGCTTAACCAAAGGGTCACCTGAGTTGACTACTCGCTAAAATCCACCTGTACTTGTGGCTTCGCAAGCATTCACTAAACTTGCCCATATTTCAATTTCTATAGCCTGATTTCATTCCTTAATGGCCTGTATTTAATTAGCCCTCAGCATGGTTATGACTTCTCTGTCCCTAGGTGTTTTGTTAAGGGCTGTCCTCGGGTGCCTATCAGCATCCCTGCCTGTCCAACCACACAGATTAATCACCCTTCGATCGTCTACTGGGTATCATGAGAAGGTTATGAATATTTTGGCCTAAAGTGATAAAGTCTTCAGCTGTAGCAGGGCTAAGTGTGACACAACAATCATTTAATATGTCCTCCATTATCAAAACCTAGTTCTGCTTTTGCATGCTACTGAATGAAACCTCTAAATCAATGGCTTGCCACTTGAGCCCCAAACCTTCATCTGGTGTGGTGAAGTCAATTGGTCCCACTCTTGGGGCCTTGCTCCTGTACATTGGGATACACCGAACAAGACTTTTAACGCCTGTAGCTATTTTCCAGGGTACCTCCAGTAGGTTCAAAAGAGTGCAAGGATCGTCGCATAAACATATAGTTGATAATAGTGCCCCGACTCCAGCCAATAAAGGCAGAGGGATAGATCTCTTCTTCTCCTAAAATGCATGTAGTTACATAGGCCAAATTCCAGTAAGTAACAATATAGCTTAACCCCTTAAGCATCCATTGTGGGCACATACAGGGACGTGTGACTGGGAAGAAAAGGATTATCAAACTTGACACCAAAACCATTCTTCGAGTTGAAATCCCCTCTATGATTAAATAAAAACGTTTAAAAGCACAAAACAGCCTTTGCCTCATGAGCCCAATTACAGTAAACAAGGTATTGATTCTTCAGTTTTTGCCTCTTTGATTAACTGAATTATAAAAGTTAATAAAAAATAATTAGAATTCAGAGTGAACACGCCATACGATTTGAATACTTGGGTGTGGTACATATATGTTGACATAATTTAGCCAATCAGCACATTTTGGGCCGATGACACCAATGTTCCAGCAAATTATATTAAGGGATTGCTGCTCTCAACTAGAACTCAATCAGGATCAGGGGACTTGGAATGGGGTTCCGCCTGCATCAAGCTGTTTGATCTTGGAAACGGCATCAGTCTCAATTTGTCAATGCATATCGTTTGGATCGGAAAGTAAAGAAAATTGATTGCCAGAGGGAACTGGATCATGGAACTGAGACCTCAGGGTTTTTTGATAATCCATCTGATATGAAGCTGGTGCTGGTGCTAAATGTTTATAGAAATAGTACAGAGGCAAAAGACTAATGTTCTTTCCACTGTATGTGCCAGGCCTACCCAGAAGAAGGGTGCCACGGGCCAGAGCATGATGTCTGAAATTGATGACCATACAGTTCTCACAAGTCCTCTTCCTCAAGTGACCTATCCAGCTCATCCTTCTTACATATAGGATGTTGGTGTGGTCATAATTTGCATGCATGGCTAGCCAATCTCACACCTAGTTTTTTAACTAAGTTGCAGACTCTGTTACTGTGGGCCCAAGCACCGTAATGTTACCAAGAACACCACATACAGACATGTTTCAGGCACTAAGGGCCATAGGTATCAACAACCTGATTTGCGATTCTCAAATAGCGATTTTTTAGAAATCGCTATTTGAGAATCGCAAATAGGGACGTATGTACAATATCGCAATTTTTTTGCGATTTCTTAGTATTCCTTAATTGCGATTCGCAAATTACGAATCGCAATTAAGGAATATTTTCCCATTCATTTATATGGGCCAGGAGGCCCATAGGAATGAATGGGAAGTAATTCTCAATTTGCGATTCGCAATTTGAGAATCGCAAATTGAGAATAATTTCAAGGGTGCAGGGGTGTCCAAAGGACACCCTGTTGCACCCCTGAAATTAGCATGGGTGCACATGTGGCGCACATACATGCCCTAAGGGCATGTATGTGCTTCACATTGCACTTTGAAAAATGCAAAAAAGTGAATTTTTCAAGGAATTCGCAAATTACCACCAACTTGAAGTTGGTGGTAATTTGCGATTCCTTAAGGCCAATTTGCTTTTTTTTTTGCTTCTTACATTGCATTTAAGGAATCGCAAAATTTGTGATTCCTTCAATGCAATAGCAAAATAAGGAATCGCAAATTTTGCGATTCCTTATTTTGCACACAGTTTTCTTTCATACATACCATTTAGCACTAATGCATTCACAAACGCCGAAATTCTGCGAACGCATTAGTGCTTGATACATATGGCCCTAAGCTTATAACAAGATTGTTTTCTCTCTTGGGGTCAGGTGGGAGGGTCATAATGGTGTGCCCCCACCCTTCTCTTGTTGCATTGGTCATCTAAGGTTGGCCTACAGTTACCTCTTTTGTTCTTCATACTCTTGAGTATGAAGTTCCTAATAAGGGGAACATACTCTTGAGTATTCAGTTCCTAATAAGGAGAACATGGCAGATCCTGGATTATGTCTGGGTAAAAGAGATGTGTCAAAGCCAGAATTAGGACCAATAGAAGATGATGTAGCATGGTGCATGTCGTAACCTGGCACCGGATTAACATTTGCCTGAGTTGCTGCCTATTTTGTAATTTATTTTTCAAGAGCATCAATGAGATCAACCAAATAGCTGATGCAAGTCTCGATCATGGGCTTTCATTTAGGGGGAAAAGTATCCCATTCTACACCAGGACTGAAATCCCATGAATGTATTATGAGCTGCCTGATTGATTGAAGTGTAGCAAGATGATCTGTCTCTCCTTCTGTGTTCTTGACCTTTTTTTCCTTTATGCAGTCAGGCTGGAATCAATAAATTGGAGGATATCCGAGGTAAGCAAATCTGGTTCAGATGCCAGTATCAGTAAGGGTATGGGTAAGGAAACAGATGGCACAGCATCAGATATGTTTGTATCCATATTAAGCTTATTTGGCACAATTAGAGGTGCAGCCACAGGCTCATTAACGTTGAATGATAATTGCCCCTCCCCTAGATTAATCCCACCACATGTGCTAAATATGTATCCAAGGTGCTATAGTTAGTGCCAGCGGTAGATATGGTACTTGCTGTTTTCCTTTTACACATTAAGACTGGGACCTATAGTTGTACGTAGGGTCCAGTAAGGTGAAACACTGCTGTTGTCAAGAGGCGGAATCTTGGCTCAAATTGCGCTAGGCATTTCCTAATGTGTTCAATCCAGTCTAATGTCCTGCTCTTCAGAGAGTCTCTGGGCCCGATTCACCGAATGAACTTACTACTTTTGGCATTCACAGAATGCACTTACTACTTTTGGTATTCACAGAATGAACTTACTCATTTCGGTATTCACAGAAGTTAGGACTACTAACTTTAGGACTCCTAAATGCCTTCTGTGAATACCGAAAGTCTTAAAATTAGGATTTTTCTCAATTTAGTAGTAGTAAAGTTAGGACTCCTACCTTTAGGATGCCTAAATGCCTTCTGTGAATACCGAAAGTCTTAAAATTAGGATTTTTCTCTATTTAGTAGTAGTAAAGTTAGGACTACTAACTTTACTACGACTAAATTGAGAAAAATCGTAATTTTAAGACTTTCGGTATTCACAGAAGGCATGTAGGCATCCTAAAGTTAGTAGTCCTAACTTTACTACTACTAAATTGAGAAAAATCGTAATTTTAAGACTATCGGTATTCACAGAAGGCATTTAGGCGTCCTAAAGTTAGTAGTCCTAACTTTACTACTACTAAATAGAGAAAAATCCTAATTTTAAGACTTTCGGTATTCACAGAAGGCATTTAGGCATCCTAAAGTTAGGAGTCCTAACTTTACTACTACTAAATAGAGAAAAATCCTAATTTTAAGACTTTCGGTATTCACAGAAGGCATTTAGGAGTCCTAAAGTTAGTAGTCCTAACTTCTGTGAATACCAAAATGAGTAAGTTCATTCTGTGAATACTAAAAGTAGTAAGTGCATTCTGTGAATGCCAAAAGTAGTAAGTTCATTCTGTGAATCGGGCCCACTATTTTTTAAGGAACCCGGTCGTAGCTTCAGATCCCTTACCCTGAATACCGAATGTCCTCTTTGGGTGACAGAGCTCCCCGGCACTCTCCTTGAGGATATAGTGCCAAATGGAACACGCCCCAATAGTATGCACAACACGGCTAGCACATCTAGAAGTAGGATAGATACATGGAAGAGATGCACTTGAGCGGCAAGGGTTGGTGATAGTAGCAGGACCTCGAGCCAAACTGTCATAATCGTCACTCCATTAGCTTTGAGCGGATGATCGGAGAAAGAATGCAGTTTTGCCAGGTGCTGCAGGTAGGTAGGTTTGTTTTGTCATATTTTACATTTACTTTTTATTGTATCACATAGAAACTTAGGCTGTAACATACTCACAGATATATTATTTCAAGTCATACTGATGTACTGACTTGTGTATCTGTTGTAAATAGAATTAAGTAAGCGGCAGGACACGTCTTCTGGTAGTTAGGTTGTATTTATTAAGTTACTAAGAATAAGTTAAGACACAGAGCAGTAGTTCCCTACAGCTGACCAGACCAACTGCCAGTAGTAGAATCCCCAACACTACAGATAGAATACAGCTATGTAAGAAGACAGAAACACAGAGAAAGGACTAACGAAGCTAAGAAGCAATGTAAGAATGTACAACATATCTTCCCCCCTACAAACAACAAATATGAAAACCTCAAACACGTAAGAAGATAAAGCATGGAAAACAGAAAAGAAAACGTATAACACTAAGGAGGTCAAAGACCTCAAGAACTTCCAGAACAAGGAGAGAAGAATCAGGATCAAGAAGTGAAATAAGATGAAGATCCCTATAACCACCTTCCCCCCTTCAGCAGACAAAAATGAAGAGTCAGACCACCCTCTACTTTCCATCAATGTGGCCACCAAAGACAGAAAAAGAAAGTACACTTTCTCAAACAAAAATTGTCCAACGCAGATATTAGCTGCATAGAAGATACAACAGTTCTGGAAGGATACCTCCGAAGGAAATATAGATCTTGACTTCTTACAGACCAAAAAGTTAGTTTAGAACCAGGTGTGCAGGTTCTGGGTCTATCCTTCAGGTTAAGAGCCTCAGATTTTTTTTAGGCTTCCAAAATCCTTAAATTTCATTTCACAAATTCAAGTCCTTCATGAACCACGGTCATGAACCCTGCCGGAGTTGAACCTCACTTCATTCTCTCCTGGTACAGGTTGTGGGAGTCTTGCCCCCCACCGGTCCTGGGACGACGTCTGTCCACTCCCGGTACTCCTACCCCGGTCCTGGGACATCCTATGTCCTCTCCCGGTACTTTCCAGTCCAGAGACTCTTCTGTCCCCACCCATCTCTTGGTTTAACGGGTCCTGGAATTTTATTCGTCTTCTACCAGTCTAGGGACATCTTTTTGTCCCCACCCAACTCTTGGTTTAGCGGGTCCTGGAATTTGCTTCACTCTACGAGTCCAGGGACATCTTCTTGTCCCCACCCAACTCTTGGTTTAGCGGGTCCTGGAATTTGCTTCACTCTCTACCAGTACAGGGACATTTCTAGTCTAGTGGCACAACAGGGCAACATATGGTGTGGATATATAGGGACAGAAGACACATACACAACTATTTGTAATAGGCCCCTCCCTTTTAACCCTCAGATTCTTATCTTTTCTAGGCTTTGGTGAATGGGATAATTTGGCTCAAATGTTTGTGATTATCCCCTCCGCCAAATCACAAATGCCACAGGATATATTGTACTTAAAAAACTGCGGATGGAATATATATCATGTTTGTGATTAGCAGCCCAACCATTAAACTCTAAATGAGGTTTCTTTAATTGAGTAGAGTCTTTATTTTCTTGGCATATTTTGAATACTTGTGCTCTCTGTAGACTTTAGCTTGGTATCCTATACATGACTTAGTGTCATGGTCAAATGTAGGTTATTTGACTGTATGTCTTTGATATTTAAATGGGTGTCCTGGTGTACCTGTACACCTGTGCGTGACTGTCTGCATATAGAAATATGAGTGAATATATGTTAGAGGTCTGTACGTTTAAGATTTCCTGTGTGGCTATCAGTGTAATTTACAATGCATTATATATGTATTCTATATCCCTGTTTTATCATATGCTTTTCTGTAAAAAAATAATATTTAGAGTGTTTGTCTCACAGTTGTATTTCTCCCTTTCGCTGTATATTTCTTGGCGTAAGTGTATGTTTTTTTTGTATGCGCCTGAGAAGTGCTGTACAAATATGTGTCTATAATATGGCTCACATTGCAAATGTTGCTCTCTGACTGAGTCTCAGGCATTGTGCTAATAGTGTACCTAGGTGCGCCTCTAATTTTGTCACTGTACCTTTGAATTTGAGTGTGTGTGTGAGTGGTGCTGTGTACATGCCCATTCCTATATCTGGCTCTGAGAGTGTCTCTGGGCATGGGTGCATTGTGTTGTGCAAATTGTGTTTGTAAGTGGGGTTTTGAATATGATAATTAAACTGTGTCTTAGTGTATGTGCATTTAAGTAGGCGGGGTACTCTGAATTTGGGTTCCTGTAAGTGTCTCTCTGAGCGTGTCTGAAATGACATGCGCCCGAGTCTGAGACAGTGGTGCTCTGAAAATGCAATGTTTTATTTACATGTTAGAGCTCAATTTGTTTTGTTCCTGATGTACATAGTTATATACTTCGTATCTTTAGATGCAATGATGTAATCAGTGATGTCACTGGTGAAGCCATGAGGGATGTCATCATTGATGTAACATATTTTGTCATCAATTGTAATGTGTGATTTCATAGGCAACTCAAAAGGGATGGCACGAGTTATAGTTCAAGCAATCATATCAATGGTAATGTCATAAGTGAGGTAATCAAGGTTGTCAATTACCATGTCACCAATGCTGTCATGTGTGATGACATTCGCAATGTAAGGGGGAGGAGATAGTCAATTTTTGCAAAGCAAATCATAACAGATGAATTTCAGTAGTATAACATTGCAGGCAGAACCATAACTTAGTTGTTAACTGTAGTTTTTCAGTGAATGTCAACATTTTTAAAGACATTTGGCTTCAAACCAAGCAAAAACATTTTCTTTTTCCAGTATGATAACATTATTTTAAAATTCATCAATTTCTTACTTGTTTGATAATAAATGTACTTTTCTTTTTTGAGTAAACTTCAGCCAAAATATAACTGTTCCTACTATTTAGGGAACGTTACTTTTTAACATAATTTTATGATTTTGCTCTGATTGTATATCTCAGTTAGTGCTGGTCTTTATAATCTTGGACCTGTGTTGGACACCTACTACCTCACCAACTGTTACTTACCCTCAGAGTTTTCAATTCTCTTTGATTACGTGAGTGTGTGTTGTTTTTTTTCGTGGACATTCAATGGCTCACAGTGCCATTCATTCCTTTATAGTGATACTTTTCTAGAAATTAGCCGAGTGTGTTCCTGACTGAGTGGAGGTTTATGTTTTCTTGGACATGTGTTAGACACACAACATTCTCACTGCTCCTTTTCCACATTTGTTCCTTCAAATCTCTGTGATTAGTTCTATTCTTCACCGTACTTTTGCAAGCTTTTTCTGTCGTTGGAGTGCTCTCCCAAGTCCCTGATTGTGGCCCTCAGTGATGATTTTGGTTATTAGGGTGTGTGCCTAAGTCAATCAATCAATCAATCAATCACATAATTTGTATAGCGCACTGCTCACCCGGAGGGGTCGCAAGGCGCTGGGGGGGAGGGGTCCGTCCCTGCTCGAAAAGCTAGGTCTTGAGTTGCTTCCTGAAGGAGAGATGATCCTGGGTTATCCGTAGGTGGATGGGGAGGGAGTTCCATGTCTTGGCCGCCAGGTAAGAGAAGGATCTTCCTCCCGCGGTGGCTCTGAGGATGCGTGGTACTGTGGCGAGGGCGAGACTGGTCGATCGTAGCTGGCGGGTGGGCGTGTAGAAAGTCAGGCGGTTGTTGAGGTACTTGGAGCCCAGGTCGTGGAGAGCCTTGTGTGCATGGGTGAGGAGTCTGAAAGTGATCCTCTTGCTGACGGAGAGCCAGTGCAGGTCTCTCAGGTGGACGGAGATGTGGTTGTGTCGGGGGATGTCCAGGATGAGTCGTGCGGAGGCGTTCTGTATGCACTGGAGTCTTTTCTGTAGTTTGGCTGTGGTTCCCGTGTAGAGGGTGTTCCTGTAGTCCAGTCGGCTGGTGACTAGTGCCTGGGTGACTGTCTTCCTGGTTTCAGTGGGGATCCATCGGAAGATCTTGCGGAGAATGCGCAGGGTGTTGAAGCACGATGATGAAACGGTGTTGACTTGTCTGGTCATCGAGAGGGAGGAGTCCAGGATGAAGCCCAGGTTACGTGCGTGGTCTGTTGGATTGGGAGTGGTGCCCAGGGCAGGGAGCCACCATGAGTCGTCCCAGGCGGAGGGCGATGATCCCAGGATGAGGACTTCCGTCTTGTCTGAGTTCAGTTTCAGGCGGCTGTTCTTCATCCACTCGGCGACGTCTTTCATCCCTTCGTGAAGGCTGGCTCTGGCGGTGGCGGGGTCGTTGGTGAGGGAGAGGATCAGCTGGGTGTCGTCAGCGTAGGAGATGATGTTGAGGTTGTGTTGGCGTGCGATGGCTGCGAGAGGGCTCATGTAGAGGTTGAAGAGGGTTGGGCTGAGTGATGATCCTTGTGGTATGCCGCAGACGACTTCGGTGGCCTCGGATCTGAACTGGGGGTTGCGGACTCTCTGGGTTCTTCCGGCGAGGAACAAGATGATCCACTCCAGTGCCTTCTCCTGGATTCCGATGTTGCTGAGGTGCTGTACTAGGGTGCGGTGGCAGACAGTGTCGAACGCTGCGGAGAGGTCCAGGAGGATGAGGTCCGCTGTTTCCCTGTTGTCGAGCAAGTATCTGATGTCATCGGTGGCTGCGATCAGGGCGGTTTCGGTGCTGTGGTTGGCTCGGAAACCGGACTGCGTGGGGTCGAGGGATCCGTTCGTCTCGAGGAAGGTGGTGAGCTGTCTGTTGACGGTCTTCTTAATGACTTTGGCAGGAAAAGGGAGGAGCTTTATATATGCTATCATTAGAGCATTCCCCCAAAACCCAGATTTGATGCCCTGTGTGCTGATATGGATTAGTGGGGTGGGTGCCTAAACCTGCGCAAATATTGGACATCATCTGACACACTACTTTTGCTGTAGTTTGCAGGGCTTCCCCAAATCCCCCAAATGTATGATTGTGTTCCTGCCTGCTAATATGAGTGAGTGGGGTGTGTGTGTAATCCTGGACCTGCATTGGACACCCTCACCATGTTCTACTTTTGATGCTGTTGGGGCACTCCCCTAAAGCCCTGAGTGATTCTAGCCAATCATACTGTGTAAATAAAATATCAAAATGTAATTGACAGCAAATTTTTGCAAATAAATAAACAAATATTAACCCGTAAAATCCCCCCCCCACCCCGGTGCCTTTTTAAACATGATTATCTACAAAAAACTACTGGACGTATTTACACCCAATAAAAACAAATGCTTTCTTTCGGAGGACATTCTTTGTTCATGTCAAGATTGGCGTAAATCCGTTCAGCGGTTTTTGTTGAAAAGTAGTATGTGCTACCTTTTAGGTAAATTCTGTATTTAGAAAGACAGATAGCTATAAAGTTCAAAATTCTGAAAGGTCAGCGGTTTTTGTTCAAAAGTAATATGTGCTTGTTATGCAGCTCCATAGATAGCTATAAAGTTCAAAATTCTGAAGTTCAAATTTTAGTTTTGTTTAGGTCAAAGGCGAATCTTCTCTATGTACTTCATGCTCCATCGGTCTGTTTTTCCGTCCAGTGTCTGTCTTAGTCATGAATGTTTTTGTTTTTCACAAGTTTTATAATCTAACAAAAAAAAAAGCTCATATCTGAGCAGTAAGTGTTGGCTCGAAACTATGCCTCATTTATTGTGACAGTATATATAAATGAAGACCGTGGGGGATGATACAAGGCATGGTTCTCAGTGGAAAGGGCTGACTGCTTCAAAGGAATGACCCGGCAGAGAGCAAGTCATCTTCATATCATCTAAGATGACCCAAGCATTTCCACCGTCATGCACTTTGAACACAGAACGCTAGCAGGTCGTAAAGATAAGGAGTGTAGCGCTCCTCTTTTATCTGTAGTATCCACTAAGTCATTGGAAAGATATTCTTTTTGAAGAACTCAGAGTTAGCACTCTCCAGAGTTTGTTTCATTTAATAAAGAAATACATTTTGAGAATTCAAGTATATCATGTGAAGTCGTGTTTTAGTGTCTATGCGCTTAAAATACGTCCTACAATTATGCTTCATTGTTTGTATTCCTTAATAACAGCACGTCAGCCATATTTATTAAGGACTTGCATGGCTCAAGTCTTTGCAAGGCAATGCAAATTCTTAAATGGTAATTACAAAGTAAGGCAAATGGCTTTTTACGCCCACTTGGGTGACTTCTAAAGAAATGTACCGCAACAATGCTGCTTGCACTGTGTTGTGACACATTTGATTATGGTAGACCTTCTATGCGTGGGTCATTGGTGTTCCTGTGTATTCACCCATGGAATATGACTCAGTCACAGATTTTCTGAAATCAGCTGAAAAACGCTCTGTGCCATCCCACAGCGCTGGACATTTAGTCTCACAGAGAATTGCTACCTGACCTCCATGAACTTCAATTGCCCGAGTGGGCTACATTCTCCATCACAAAATGCACCAGGTGGTGTAGTTACATAGTGCAGCTGTGAGGGGGCGGCCACGAGCTGAAAAGTGGTCCCTGTAAGCTCACGGGCTGCGCCCAGGACAAGGGCGGTCCCATCCAGCCCACCAGAGGCTGGAGGAAGCTGAACTGGGCCACCCCTCTTGGTCCTGCGATTACGTGCTGACAGTGGTTCCAGGTTCATTCTGTAGAGTCCTGCTGGACACGTTCGAGGGTTCAGACTTGTGCTGTATCAACACCTTACACCAGGCACCCAACACCCATTGGGCTCACGGGGCTTCAGCACCCCCGCATCCCCGCCGTCGTGCGTGTTAGCCAGGGCTGACCAGCTTCGCGGGCTGGCTAGCATGTAATTGCAGCCCCACCCAAGTACTTAACAGGTCTTTAAAAGACCATTTAGTTGTAAATGAGGCTTTTGTTGTGTGGTCACCCCTTCTCACAGCCACTTTGTCCGTGGTTGGAAGAATTAGCCCACCCCCCCCCGAAATATTGTCATCCCCCCCCACCCCGAAATGTGGCTCTAGTTGCCCTCCTGCCTTACACCCACCCATCAAAAGGCATCACCGGTCAGGTGAACCTGATAATAAAAGGGGAAGGGTTCACGTGGCTTGAGCCAGTTACCCGCCATAGCCACTGTGTCGGTGTCACTCACTCTAGCACTATGCAGGTCTAGGACCCACAAATCCACATTGGCGACTAGGGTGACCAACCGTCCGTAAATTTCACGGACAGTCCGTAATTTGGACCTCACGTCCGTTGTCCATGAGGAAACCTTTTACGGACGCCTTTTGTCAGTAATTTTGGCCATCACAGGGAGCAGCACTGCTCCCCTGTGAGAGGCCTCACCTTCCTGATGGGGCGCCTCGCGCTCCGCCTTGAACAAAAGAGCAGCCCCTCCCCGCCCATGGTCATTCTGTATGGGGCTGCTGATTGCCACATACAGAATGTCAATGGGGCAGTCTGGGCTGGTAAATCATGTGGCGGCCTCCTTCTGCCTCAGTGTACGGCAGGGTGTTCTGTAAAATAAAAGGCAAAACGCTAATGCTGCAACTTTAGCAACGTAAGAAAACAGTTTATATAAAGAAGCCTGTAAAATAAGTTAAAAAGAACGGGTTATCGTTCTTTCACTGTCTCATCATTTTTTAACTGAAGTATTTTCAATATTATATCCAACAAAGCCATGGTTGCTGCTTTTTTATTTTAAGCAACTAACAATCATTGACAAAGCCAATAGTCCTGGTTTTTGTTGGTGTAATGATACTTGCTGTATTATATATCTGGATGCAATGACAAAAACAACATAATACCAGTCGGGCGGAACACTACGCTAGCGCTGATTTTTAGCCTAGGTGTTTTAAACTACGCCCTTAATTACATCAAACACCCCCTTTGATGAGAATCCCAGTTTTTTTACACCCCTTCAAGCCCTCGAAACAACACCATGTCACAGTCACCTCACATCCTGACACTGTGCATCATGTGTGACTGATGACTTCTACGTTTTCAGACTGCCTACTTGCAGGGGCATAGTGAATTTTCCCCCACCCCACCCCACCCTTTCTTTAGGAACTACAGCAAGGGTGAAGTTCTTCATGGGCCTCGTCTGTCTGCAACTCTGTAGACAAAGGCTCAGCTCATAATGTGAAAAGGTGGGTGAGTAAATAAGTGAAGGAATGTGTGAATGGCTGGATGGATGACTGAAAGGATGAATGGATGCATGAAAGGGTGAATGGATAGATAAAAGAAAGGATGGATGGATGAGTGGAAGTATGGATGAGGGAAAAGGTAAATAGATGGATGTATGGGTGGAAGGGTAGATGGATGGGTAAAAGGGTGGATGGGTGTATGAAAGGATGGATGGATGAGTGAGAGCTTTGATGATGGGCTGGATGGATGGATTGAATTGATAAGTGAAATGGTGAATGTATGGATGGATGAGTGAAAGGGGTAGATGGACAAAAGGATGAATAGATGAGTGA
This sequence comes from Lissotriton vulgaris, assembly GCF_964263255.1. NCBI lineage: Eukaryota > Metazoa > Chordata > Amphibia > Caudata > Salamandridae > Lissotriton > Lissotriton vulgaris. Next base: position 108,113 of record NW_028244302.1, on the reverse strand, counting down.
AGAAGTGAAAGGGTGGATGGATGAGAGAACGGGTGGATGGATGAGTGAAAGGATGGATGCGTAATAGGATCAATGGATGGAATAAATGAGGGGATGAGTAGATGGATGGGTGGATGATGGATTGATGGATGGATAAGTGAAAGGGGGATTGAGAGAAAGGGAGGATGAATGACTGAAAGGGTGAATGGGTGGAAGGATAAGTGACTGGGTGGATGGATGAGTAAGTGAATGCATGTCTGGATGGGTGAAATGGTAAATGGCTGGATGGATGAGTGAATAGATGGATGGGTGAAAGAGTGGATGGATGACTGTACGGATGGATGGGGTGAAAGGGTGGATAGATGAATAATGGATGGATGAGTGAAAGGGTGGATGGAAGGATATATGGTGGATAGGTTTGCAAAAGGTTGAATATGTTTGGATATAAATGGGCACATAGATGAAAGGACAGAAAGAATGGTGAAAGACTGAATAATAGATAAATGAATGATTACACCTTGTAGCACCCATTATCTACATTGACTTTCACGTTAATATGAGTCATTGTCTCTATATAATGGGTGTGATGTAACACACTCCGACACCCTGCCCTACATAATTGGGATAAGTAACACTATAAGAGAAATTAAATACACATGAGAGACGGTCTAAGTGAAGATGAGGGGCACCATTGAAGGGTGATAGCAAGGCAGGACTGGCCGGACCGGGCATCGGGTGTTTCCCTGGGAGGTTGAAAGGCTTGAAAGGGGGGGAGCGATTTTGTTACTGGGGGCTGGCACTGCAAAGTTCCTTATATATCCAGTAGTTTTCAATCAAGAATAAAAGTGGCTTCACTTATATTCAGATGTGGTTCACCATTGTCTGGTGATTAATGTACCTGCTGGAGCGAGATGCGAATTTTGAATTGTCTAAGGCAGCAAGCTGCAGCCATACTGAAAAACCGTGAAGTGCACGATTGTCTCAACCTAATATAAACATATTTTTACTTGTACTTAGAAGGTTGTCTATTTACTTACATATATACTATTGCGCGACCACTCTGACGTATCTGTAAAACTTACCTTTTGTCCCGAAGTTTTGTCCTGAATTTTGACCTTTTGTCCTGAATTTTTGTCCTGAATTTTGACCCTTTGTCCTGAATTTTTACACTCACCATCCTGAATTTGCACCTATGCCAGTTGGTCACACTATTGGCAACGAGCAGGTATGATCCTGCTTGCACCCTGGCTGCTGCTCCGTCGTGCCCCGAGGAGAAATGCAGCCCAAGATGCTCTGTACCTGTTGCCTGTAATGCATGAGCCTGCAGGACTAAGTGGTGTGGGTTGCAGCCACATCCCCGCATGCTGTGGCACCAGTTGGCCGCCCCAGCCTGCCACCGAACAAACTTCACAGCTCTTCCGGCATATGCCTCACTTGCGGTGAGGAGGAGAGACACAGCTACCAGGCAAGAAGACCATAGCATTAGAGAGACAGAAGTGAAGAGTGATGATTGCAGTGCCATCTAGCGGTGGTTTGATGCGCCACACCCAAACCACGAATACATTAAGCAACCCGACACAGCCAAGATTGAGAAAAGCACATACCGGGCCTGCCAGAATCGGCAGGCGCAAGAGAAGCCCGGACAAGAGACTCCCAGCTTAGGCCTCTCCAAGTGTAGAAACAGATTCCCACCTACTACACTGTAAAGCACACCATAGTGTTTCCATCAGAGACCATCCCCCCTGCACCTTCCTGCACATCGTCCACAGAAGATCAGCATGTCCTGTAGGTGAATACAGCTGCCACAGCATGTGAAATGTGGCAGCAGCGCCACCTAGTGACAAACCTCACCAAGCCAGCAGATACAGCGGGCAACACTTGGAAGGCTTCTGCAACCTACTGTTAAAGAGAAGAGAGAGGCACCTCCATGCCTTTCCATGTAGACCAGCCCTATGAGCCCTGCAAGGCCCTAATGGTTATCAAGGTGGGGAAAGAGAAACCTTCAGTGGTTCTGCCCCAGGCAGTAGAAGAGACATTCCAGCATGGAGGATAGTGTTGCCCCAGCACAGAAACAGTATTATGCCTCAAGACACATCAGGTGCCCTCTGCACATCACGAGGGAGTAACAAGACGTCCTCGTAGAACTACTGGCATGTGTGGCTGCCATGTGCCAGAGACACCGCCATTAAAGGGGAGAGACAGAACCCCTGCTGAGAGAGCCTCAAAAGCTCACAGCTGCCCAGCCAATGAAGCTGCCAAGAGTCCAAGGAAACAGACAGCATTGATTGTCTTGCACATTTCTAAACACTGTACACTACCATCCCCCAATGGCCATCCCTTAAGTGATTGGCTGTGTCTTGGAGAAAAGACCAATACCAGCTCTGATCTTCACAGGATTTATTATCCAACTTCTGGAGTCGGCCATGATGAGGAACGTCTTCTACTTCCAGGGTGAGTACTATCTACAAACCAAGGACGTCGCCATGGGTGTAAATGTTGTCATAGACCAGACCTAGCGATCCTGTACATGGACCACTTCGAGAATGCATTCATTTACAATCCAGCTAATCCCTTCATTTTCCACATAACCATGTGGAAATGTTATATAGAGGACTTTTTGCTCGTTTGGAAGGGGAGCTCAATCGAACTGCAGACATTTTTTGAGTGGCTCAATGAGAGATCCTATGACATTAAGTTCATGATTCATTGGGATCCCAAGACCATTGACTTCTTGTACATCACAATCAAGTCTGAAAACTGATCTTTGTACACTACTCTCTATAGAAAACCAACAGAGAGGAACACCCTTCTGAGGTACAGCAGCCACCATCCACGGGGACTGCGTGACAATCTACCTTTTGGCCAGTTCCTCAGAATTTGTTGCAACTGTTCACACAAGGAGGATTATTTTACAGTATCAGATGGCCTTCTGAATCGACTCATTGAACGGGGGTACCTGAGGAGATTGGTGAAACGAGCCAGGAAGAGAGCATAGTTTAACCCAAGGGAGACTCTCTTGACACCAAAATAATGTGCTACTGATCCAATGAACAGGTTAATTTGTGTCACTACATTCTGCACCTGCAGTAATTAAATCAAGCGGGCTATCAACAATCATTGGAAGTTGATCTCTGATGACTTGGAATTATCATACCCCCGATGCACTCGTTCAAGAAGGGCAAGAACATACTGGACCATGTGGTTCGCTCACTACTGGAAACTCCACCACAGCCTTCCATTCAGACTTTGTGGCATTTACCTGAGTTTGTGGGCCATTTCAAGTACGGCCACTGCAAGGCATGCAAGCTCACTGTAGAGACCAAGAAGCTTAGCTACAAGCAGCACACAGTAGACTTAAAAATGCATACCAACTGCAACACCACTGACGCAATTTATGCCATCATATGCCCATGATATCAGATATGCATAAGGCAGACACGCCAGAAAGTTAAGGCACACATCCTACAGCACTGCAGCAGGGTCAGGTGTGGAACTGTGGGTGCACCTCTAGTGGAACACTTCCAGACATTTGATCACCAACCTGAGAGTATTAGATGGGTGGTACTTGAGAAAGTCACACTTGGCATCAGGGGTGGGGATATTAGTGCAGTCCTCGACATCTGCAAATGTAAATGGATGTATTCCATGGACACTGTCCATGATGGTCTAAATGAAATGGATGCCACTAATGCACAATTATCTTATCTAAACAGTGAGTGAACTGGTTTTGTTTTGATGCATATATATGCGTGTTATAAACAAATCCTTACATACTTCTATGCACATACCAACATAATGTTAAAAGTACCTGGATATATCACAGAGTTGTCTCTGTCAATTAACCCTATGTTGTTCCTTTCACCATGTGACCCCCCGTGGTCTTTTAAATATCAGGGATTGATGTAATTACTTTGTTTATGTGGTTACACTGTGCCAAATGGACGTTGTATGCCAACAATGTATCTCTTGCCACTGAGACTGTATTGTTTCTCAGATGTATTGATTTCCATCGTGTAGAGTCACAGACTAATCACGTTTCCGTAATCATTAACTAGCAAATATGTATTTACCTCTCACTATGCTGGATTATATGACACGTGTTTCTGACTCCGCTGGGTTGTCACCCGTACCATGCCCTACCAGACACGTGGTTCACCATTCCTAACATTTGTGCCTATTTATCATTGTTTTGCACTCGCTACCTATGCTTCAACCGACCCGGATGGGTTCCGTTTTTATATTAGTTTTCATTTACATGGTGAAGTTATCTTTAGCCACATGTTATTTCAGACTAAGGCCCACCTCTCCTATTACTGAAGTCGTTCTACCGACCCGGATAGCTTCGGTCTAGTTATCTATCATTGACGACACAGGCCATTCTTCTGAAAGTGCCTGCATCCAGTGGCTGTCCCAATACGTGCCGCGCATGCATGCCATTGCATACGTTATAAGAAGCAGCCCCGCCCGAGCGCACATGTCAGTGTCTCGAAGCGTTCAAATTCACAGCCAGGTTTGCGGCAGCCACCGGAGCCCATGATAGGCCTGTAATTGATCCTAATCTAAGGATATCCCAGATCTATTTTGACTTCCCTCTCTTTTCCCTATAGTAATGATTAATTCTTTCATTGTGATGATGCATCAAGGTATGTCGCGGCCCCAAGCCTTATCTTTTCTTTTTCTTTATGCTCCAAATCATCAAACATTAACACAAGTCGGTTGCGGGATGACTGCAGAGATCCACGCCTAGTCTCCTGACTCGTGTCCCATGACCCCGCCTCCGTAATGGCGATTGTGTTCTGGAGACGCTGAGACGCTGACGGACTGCTGGCGGACTGCAGATACTGGAGAACCGGGAGCTTTAAGAAAACACAGATTCATCTGTGTGGCGCGTTGCAGCACTGCACACAGCACTGCGCGGTGAAATTTGGAGATCGGAAAACAGGAGAAAATGTGCCGGGAACTGTGCCGGAAGAGATGCTGCCGCTGATTTTGTCTGCCTGCCATTTGGGAGTTCGGTTCGTGCTGAGACATGCCGCTCATCTGATTCCTTTGAGGTGAGCGAGTGCGTGTCCTTATCAGCGGGCCTGAAACGGAGCTTCTAAACAGATCTGCCTGGTGGGCGCATCCTTGGCAGCGGGCAGACGTGGTGCAGATTCAGAGCTTGTTGAGCAAAGCAAGGCTGCACTGGCTGACTGTTTTTCCATGGAAGGAGGAGGTGCAACTTGGAGGGGTGGCTTCCAGGTGTAGCTAATAGAGTTTGACTTACCAGGGGTGATTAGTGATTATTGTACCCTTAAAAATTGTTGGGTTATCTTTTGGACTCTACTGGACTTCTGGACTCTGTGGTGAAGACGCTCTGAGTCTGGGGAAAAAAACGAACTTAAAAAAAAAAAGAGAGAAAAAAGGGAAAAAAAAGGGAGAGTGTACTTCTCTAAAAATGGGCAAACCTTTGAAGTATGATGATACAGTTAAACTCAGCAGAGTGGAAGCAGCTGCTCGTCAGAAGGCCAAAACTCGTCTTGCTCTGGCAAAAAAAGCTGCGCGCAAAGCTGCTAGTGAGAAAAATAAAGACACCAATAGGGAGGGGGTAGGGAGTCCTGTAGCTGATGATACAACACCTGAATCTTCAGATGGTGAGCCGTTCTCCTCCTCTACCCCCCTTCAGCATAAAGAACAGCATATAGATCAGCAAGAAGCAGCAACGGGGGAGGACAAAATGAATTATACTAATGCAGAAGATCTACTTGCACAATCACAGGCGGAAACGGAAGCCCATCCTCAAACTCTTAATCCCTCACCGGCATTGGTAACAACAGCGCCTCAGGTAGTAGAAGAGGGGAGAAACAGTGTACGGGAGGAAAGGAGGTGAGAGACTTTCCTTTGTTTGCTAAAAGAACAACTCCGAAATCTCTCCTTCCTAATTCTTCACAACTCCTTTCAGTTCCCACCACTTTGGATCCCCCAGACTCCAACGTTCTATCTAAGGGTCCTGACATGACAGTATCTCCACCTCAAACTCAGCTTTCTACAGTAAATGTAGCAAATGAATTAGCAAGTGATGGGGGGAGTATATATGATACAACTCCCGGGAGTTAAAGAATATTAGGACCCGATTCTAGCCTTCTCGACAAGTAAGCAAGATCCGAAGTGAAATTCCAGTTAGATATTCGTGAGATGCTTAATCTAATTCTCGATGAGATCCGTGAAATTAAAAATAATCAGAGCACGGAACTTGCTGCTATTCATGCCAGAATAGATAAGCTGGAGGAGTTAACACTGGAGCTCCCCAATAGGGTTTTGGAAGCTGAGTCAAGGATCGCTGTCCTGGAAGATCAGATGAATCTGCTATCAGGAGAGACTAAAGAGGCTACTAAGAAGAGGATTACAATGGAGAATAAACTCGAGGAGTTTGAGAACCATTCTCGTAGATCTAACCTGAGGATTGTAGGGGTTCCAGAAGGAACAGAAGGCTCCGACACAGTACAATGGGTTAACTCGTTTATACAGAAAGTAGTTCTACCAGACTTTGAAGGAGACCTAACGAAAACAAGAGCCCACAGAGTACCGGCTCAGCATTTTGCGAACTCTCCATTTCCTAGAACTATCCTACTAAACTTTGCGGATTTCAGGATTAAGGAACGGATACTCTCTAAGGCATATCAACAACGCCAGTTTCCTGTTTCCGAAACTACAAAATGCAGGATTTTTTCGGACATGACAGCAACTGCAGCTAAAAGAAACGAAAGAATTCGTACAGTTGCTGCAGTTATTTAAAGCTAATGGTGCCCAGGCCTCGATTGCGCAGCAATCAAAGCTGAAGGTTCTTGTTAAGGGAAAATTCTTTCTATTTACTGATTTAGAAGAGGCTCAGACTCTTCCTAATGAGATATCTACAAGGGCCTAGGCTTAATGGCATGGTTTAACTGAATGTTACATTAACATTTTTTTTAAAAGAGTGCGCAATAAGGGGGGATTTCTTCCCTCCTTTCGTTTAGCCAAAAGGAAAAATTCAGGCGGGTGTTCCTGGGTCAAGGGTCACACCAGGGTGTAACAAGAAGACACCCGAAGAAGAAGAAGGGGTGGGATGTGGGCAGTGTGGACGGGGAGGGGTCTCCCACACTCCTGGGGGGGTTCTGGGTGGGGGGGGTGAAAGCAGTAAAAAAATACATGTTCAGTTGGTTTTCTATTCCTAAAATTGGTTGGTACAGAAAAGGTTTAGAAATTCATAGCTTCGTTAATGGGTCATGACTTATGTAATATCCTGTCCGTTAATTCGAATGGGCTGCTAAATAAACAGAAATACGGAGCCCTTTTGAAATGGGCAATTGCCTTTAAACCCCATGTAGTCTTTCTCCAGGAGACGCACCTGAAATCGAACTCTCCAAGGTTGTTTTTACCTAGATACTTCTCCTATGGGTTTTTTTTCCTCAGCTGGGGTCGCCCAGAGGGGTGTCGCTATTTATTTCTCAAGGAATTTACCCTGGGAAATTTTGCAGATGCAAAGAGACTCTAAAGGTAGATGGCTTTGGGTCGCAGTAAAATTGTTGGGAAAGGTATACAACTTTGTAAATTATTATGGCCCAATTTTTGATGACACCTCTGACTGAAATTAGTGAAATACTAAGGGACATTGCTGTGCAAATTATTGTAGGAGGTGATTTCAATTACATCCAGGATTTAAAGAGGGATACCTCTAACAAGAATAAGAAAAAAAAAAACATTAACACAAGTCCTCACAAGATTCTCGTGTTCCTTATTTTATTTCAGACAGCTACTAGGTCACTGATCATGGTTTACCGGGAGGACTTTTTACGCCTGCACTAAGTGAGTTGTTTGTGAATATCACGCACCACCCCAACAGTTGGTTATATCATAGCCTATATATAAAGTTCCTCTCTATTTTATTACGTGGCTAGAGGAACCAAACCCATGAGGACACGCAGTTTTCACCCATGGGCCATGGGATACGGGTTATTTTAATCAAATCCACAGCTACATTGTAGCTTCACTGTTGCCACACTAATTAACCACTCAGTAAGTGGGGTTGGCGTTTTCTTTCTGTTAGTTATGTCTTTCCCATATTTACACTGGTGCTTACACACGTTCTTTTTACTTTCAGTTCGTTGTATGTCCTCTCCACTTGCCTCCAGAACGCTGGAGCCTACGGGCCCTCCTTTTGGAAAGGACCACCTGATTTATCTAGCCGGTCTCTACTGGTAACATTTATTGCCTCTCTCACAAATTACATTAAATTCGTATTTTCCATCAGCCGATTAATATGACCGCATTAAATCAATCCTACATGTCTCCATTCTGTCCTGAAGAAGTCCCCAGTTGAAGGACTCACCAACCTACACACAAAATTGGGGTTGAAACGTCGAGGGCCTCTCTTAAACTGTCAAGTACAGACAACAGAAATTAGTTGTCTGTGTCATGAGGAAGATACTATGTTCATGTGTAAAATTCGTCTTCATACGGCTGGAACGGTTTCTGTCAGCCTTTTGATGTATTTATTGCTCATCGCGTTTCCTCTTCTACAACCTTCACAAGTGCACACCTTTTCCTGAGCACCCTCCCCTCCCCTCTTTCTGGAACACCTGTTTTTTATAAATATGCAGACAATCAATGCTATCCACTCAATATACCAGCATATTTTGTATACGAATAAATTGTACCAATTGATTTATCATGGTGATGTGTTGATTTTTATGTTTAACCACTTTTCACTGTGACCATTATTTTCGTACTGTGCTTTACCTGGGTCCGGTGGTGTTTTGGGTTACCCCATTGTTCTATAAGAGTCCAAGGAAGGCAAGAGGACCGAAAGCAGCCCAGCCCCATAAAAGCACAAGGAGAATGTGCGCTGCGAGCAAAACTCCAAGGGGCTGCCTGATGCCACCACAAGCAAGGAAATTGTGCCAACTGTCCTCAGTGGTTAAAGGACACAACTGCAAACTAGAGAATCGTTGTGCCAGGTGTCAATAGAGGGCGCCTACTAAGAGGACTGAGCATGCAAGGTCAGAGTTGCGCAGAAGGCTGCATCAGAGACCCTGACAGCACGGGCATAAGCCCTGGAGTGAGAGACTTCTCCACAGAAAAGAAGCAATGCTGAACACATCATAGAGAGCCTCTACACATCCACTGCACCAGCGAAGCCCCACAGTGGGCCAAAGACAGCGCAGAGTGTCCTTCCCCACACTGACTCAAGACAGAGTCACCAGTAGCCCAAGACAGGCAACAGGAGAGTCACACATTCCAAGTGGCAAGCTGCCACCACAACATGTACACTGAATACATGTGACACGTGGTCTAACGCCACACTGCACTGTAAGCAAGAAGGAGCACATCACATGAAGTAACTGACCCTACTAAGGAGGTCTGAATGGAGGCAGGAGCAAGAGCCACAACAGCACAGGCCAGAGGCACAAGCTTTATACCCTCAGTCACTGGATATGGAAGAAGATGACCTCCATCCAGGTAGAGGATCACTAAAAAAATCCCTGAGGAGGGGATGGGGCCAGCAAGGAGTAGAAACAAGTCCTACGGACAGGGCTGACCTGTGACAGGTCTGTAGCAAAGAAAAGACACAGTCCTAAGAACCGGACGTGACCAATGAGATGACCATGTGGGGCAAACATGAGACTTGTGGCAGTCCGAAATGCATTGGAGCATCTTTCAACCTTATGTCATTTGATGATTTACATCAAGAATTTGAAGATTCATATCAAGAAAGCTTAAAATACGTTACAATGATAATCTTTAAATAAACTCTACAACTTTACCATTTGGAACTTTGATTGAACTTTATGGAATCTATTGTGTTGTTTAGCACAAAGAACCACACGAGTGTGCCCAACTACATGGATGCGCGTACACCCCAGTAGCGCACTCAACCCCTCAACCATTTAGGACGCATTTGAACAGTTGCGTCACCTGTAGGAGCACCTTTAACTTATCCAAACTATATTAACTCAGATTCAACCAATTTCATAAAAATCATCACAGTACGCCACGCCTACATTCTCGTTCGTATTACTTGTGGCATGACGCCACATCAGAGTGAGGAACCTGGTAAGGAAGAGCAAGGCAGGAGACACCGCATCGCAAAGGAGGAGAAGAGCGTGGCATGATGCCACATCACAAAGTAGCAGAACAAGGCAAGAGAACAAGGCGAACAACCACCACAGGCGTGCAAGAGAAAAGAGAGAAGTGCATTAAGACATAGGACTCATACCAGCACTAGAGAAGGTGTTCATCAACACAAGCCAGCCACCAGGGTGCAGAAACGTGCAGAAACGTCACTGGAGACAGCTTTGTGGGAGGACCAACCGAAAGCCGCTAGCAAGCGGGATCTGCATCTAAGCCCCATGCTTCACAGTGCAACAGTCCAGTCACCTGTCACTGTCTGCTTGGGATTGATGGCATCATGGATAGCAAGTGCACCTACCAGAAAATAACCGCAAGTGGCCATGAAGTCTCTCCAGTCTTCCTCACTCCAAGACATCGCCTTAAGCAAGATATTGCTGCCTGTCGCACAAGTGTAAGAAGGTAATCGTAAATGTTACCCAGGTTGATCATCAGAAACTCCTAAGGAGCATCGCACCACCAGAGTGGATCCAAATGCCTGAAACATCCAGAGACCACCAAGACATTCCTGGTGCCGTGGGCGGCTATCCACCCAGAAATCTTCTGTGTGCCCCAGTGAACTTGAAGCCTGCCGAAGAGGGTATACTCGACCATTGGACTATCCACCCTTGGGGTTGCAAGAGGCTTGGCCATGGCCCTGTTGGGAGTTCCACAGTGACCCCTCAGCAAGGCCAATGAGAGGCCCAAACAGCCCACGAAGTCACATGGCAATCCAGGGGCAAGGGCTTCAAGGGAATTCCAGTGAGAGGGGTATTCTAATAAGAGAAATGTGTCTGCAGCTGCTCCACAACAGGCACCAGGAAGCATGGAGGTCGCGGATGGAGACTGGGCACTCAACAACTATCTGAAGATGGCATGTGATCCTGAGTCCAGCGGACAGAGCACACAGACCCTGAGACCTCACCCATTGCGGTTGCCAGAATGACTTGGTGGTGGTCCTGTTGACAGTTCCTCAGTGACGCCTTTGTGTGGCCTACAAGAGGCCCCGCACAGTCCACACAGTCCTGCAGCAGCCTGGTGGAAAGGGCCTCAAAGAGATTCCTTTGAGAGAGGAGTCCAGACAGGAGAGGGAAATCTGCCGCTGCTCCACCATCAGGCACTGGGAAGCATCATCGCCTTCAAGGAAGGTCCTTATCAACCAAGGTCATCCTTAGTCTTTGCAGGTTTGCCGTCCACTGGAGCCTGAGTGCCTGCTAGAAGACTTCCCAAAATGAACTCCGCCACCTCTCCAGATGCACCCCTATTGAGCTGTGTAAAAAGTCTCCAACACTGTGAGACCGGGACGGTCCAAACCTCATCGCCGAGGTGGACTTAAACTCCTGACCATGCGGTCCAGAGATCCGCCACTACCCGACAGATGGCCTGAAGAGCCTCAATGGTGCTGTGCATTGTTGTTTGTTTTCCCATAGCTTGGACTTTTGTTTAGTTAGTTCATAATAAAGCTTGGGAGGGATGTAGTGTCCTGCTGAACATGTTCAAGTGTTCTGCTTTGTGCTGTACACACACTTAACACCCACCCATCACAGGTGTCACCGGTCAGGTGACCCTGATAATAAAAGGGGCCTGGTGCACATGACCTGGACCACTGTGTTGGTGTCACTCACTCTAGTAGTATGTGGGCCTAGGACCCACAACTCCACACATTCTACTGTACATTCTAAGGTACTGTCCTTATTAACTATCTGTCAAACCTCCCCTCTGTTTGTACTATTTTCAATTCATTGAAAGGATTCCATCGAGTGACTCTTTAATAGGTATCCTACCCACGTCTTATAGACATTAATCTGTTGGGCCCGAAAGCCTGGTCATTTTTACCCAGGTTATCTCTCGAAAGAAGATATATTAATATTGAATAAAGGTAAAAGGAAAAACTGCAGTATTATAGATTGCTCTTTTTTTAAAAATTAACTTAATTAGACATTGCCCTTCATGTGTTCTAAAACTAAGGGCCGAACCGAGCATGCTGCTTACTGAGATCAATTTCCATCTAAACAAACGAGCATCTACCGATGCTTGAAAAAAACAAGGAACAAAATGCAGGAAAAACAGGGGAATAAAACTTAAAACGAGGCTGCCAATGATATAACAAACATGTTATCCTGTGTATTGTTAAACACCAGGGACCAGATGTAGGTAAAATCAAATTTGCAAATCCTTAATAGCGAATTTTACCGATTCGCTATTAAGGACTTGCAAAATTGAATGCAGGCAGGAATCGCTAAAATTGGGCTGACGCTGCCTGTGATATAGATATACAGGCTGCGTTCCCACAGGGCTTTAACATCCACAAATGTGACAGGGAACATAAGCGTGGTGGCGGACTTGCAGTTATTACTAGAGAAGGTCTTATATCAAGCTGCAAACCCTCGTTAGCCTCTTTCGGTGAAATCATATCTTTTTCCATAGAAATGAACAGGCAAGAAGCTTTCAAGGGCATAGTACTTTATAGACCTCCTAGCCGGAAAAAAGACTTTCCACAGGAAATAGCATGTATTTTGGAAAATTTCATTTTGGAATCAAATTATACAGTCATGGAATACTTTAATTACCATTTAGAGCTGAGCACTGACCCAGAAAATGCCACACTGTTGCATACTTTCGCAATGCTAGGCCTAGAACAAATGGTTCAAGAACCAACACACTTGGCAGGTCATACCTTAGTTGGGATTTTCACCAATAATCCTAACCTAATTAATCTAAAAACCTCTCAGATACCATGGGCTGATCATAAAGCAGTCTTTTTTTTATCTGGTTCTTCAGCATCCTAAACTCAAGAGGGAAAAGTCACTATCTGAAACATTTTCAAGAAACTGGCGGAATGTGCAATCAGACCTTCTGAGTAGCATTCTTGAGAATGTTCTTCTAGTAGTAACTAATGATGTGGAGATTGCAGCAAAACAATATAACAACTGGTTGGAAACTGCATCTAATCAAGTAGCCCCTATTAAAACTGTTAAAATAAAAAGACAAAGTCCGTCTGCCCCTTGGTTCTCATTAGATCTTAAGAAATGCAAGCAAAATTGTAAGAAGCAGGAAAGAAGATGGAGAATAGCTTATAAAGACGAAGAGAATAAAAAATATAAACAGCTTCTGGCTATCTATGAAGATCTTATATTAAAAACCAAAGCAGAATACTACACGAGGAAGATTGAGGAAGCTAAAGATTCTACAAAAAAGCTATTTCGAACAATTATAACGTTAACAAACACCTGTAATAGAAAATCCCTGATAGCAAACCAAGCCTTCTGTGACTCATTAGCAGATTTCTTTCTAGATAAAGTAGAGTCAATCTTCAATAAATTTTCCAACTCTAATGTATCGTCCTCTATAGGATCCACCAATATCAGTAAACAGCCATTGGGGATAAATAAATTAATGACTTAATTTGCTGCCCCATCAGCCGAAGATATCAGAAAGCTGCTAGAAACTACTACTTCAGTGACTCATACCTGCAAAACTTAACTAAGTTAGCATCAGAAATCATTGCATCCAAATTAACATCAATCTATAAAGTAATGTGTGAAACTGGCATTTTTCCTAACATCTGGAAAAAAGCAGCACTGATACCGCTTCTAAAAAAGGCCTCTCTGGATGAGAATGATCCGATTTAACTATTGTCCCATCTCCCACAACCAGCTAAAATAGCAGAGAAATTCTTGAATGAACAATTGGTGTCCTTTATCGAAACCAATACACTACTTGACACTACTCAGTTTGGTTTTTGAAAGGGGCATAGTACAGAGACAGCTTTGCTCAAGGCAACCGAGGAGATCCAGCAGGCTTTGGATAACGGAAAAGGGGCTCCCCTTATCCTGCTATATCTCTTGGCAGCATTTGACACAGTAAATCATGTATTATTGGGAAGCTGTTTAACAACTTGTGAGGCTATAGATCAGGCATGGAACTTGCTAAAATCCTATTGAAAGGATTGAGAGCAAATAGTAAAATTAGATAACTCTACTTCACACTCATTTTCCCTTCCCTGTGGAGTTCTGCAGGGCTCTTGCTGAGTCCCACCCTTTTTAACATGTATGTCTCCCCATTGTCAGATTTGATAAGAAGCTTTTGTTTTTCGCTTACCTCCTTTACCAATGATACCCAGATTGGCTTCTCCATAGGAGAAATGACACTGACAGAGAAAGCAGGCTCCATGATTGCATGATGGTGGTCCATGACTGGATGAACAACAATTGTCTTAAATTAAATGCATACTATTTGGACCACAATAATCTTTTGGGGTCCGTCAGTTTTGACAGCAACTCTGTGCTCTATACCCCTTCCAGTGGAAAAGGCCCGAAACTTGGGAGTCAATATTGACAATAAAATTCATTTTACTGATCATGTGAACCTTAGTTTTTAAAGTATGCCCTGTTGTGCCAATCAGGGCTTACAGGGCTAGTCTGCATGTGTCTCTGGAGGCCAAACCTGGGAAAACGCAGCTTGTGTTGCAGCTTGGGTATTTATTGAGTTTGGTCCATGATCTGATTCCCCTTATACATTCTAACGTGGATGCTCATTGGATATTATCCACAACTTTATGCTATTGTAACATAAGGGTGCACCCTAGTACTACACCATCATTATCATCATTCTTTGGGTTTGGGGTAAACCTGGATCATTGCGAGAAACACATTTGCTTTATAAGTGGGGAGGTAGGAGCAGCCAGCCCAGGGACGATGGCTGGGATAGTGACCTTTCTGTACCTTTGGACCCCTCAGGTAAGAATTAGTATCTCTCTTCCATTAATTAAAAGCTATGGGCAAGCGGAAAGCTGCTGACACAGTCCCCCCATCAACAAACCCAACATGTGCACCTGGAAGGCCAGAGAGGTTCCAGTACCCTCAGTCAAAATAACAACTTGATTGAGGAGATTGAGACAATACTGAACCCTCCTGCTTCCAGTGTGACTCGGGGATTAGGGAAGAGTGCAAAAATTACCTTCCCATACATTTTTGGGAAGAAGCCTGTTAGGGCTCCAATGAGCAGAAACAAATCACCTACACACTCAACTTTTACAACTAATACTAACACAGATGACAATCTTCCTCAGCCCCCACTAGAACCGGTAGTGGTTTGTTCCAACATGTTTACTCCCCTTATGGATAGTGCAGTGGGACGGTCTCCAGCAGCTGTCTGTGGAGGTGAGGAGTCTAGCAATACCACTCAATCACATGATGCAACATCTAATCTGTATGGAATTGTAATGACTTTGAGAGATGAAATAACTGAATTAAAAGAAGTGGTTAAATCTCGAATGTAAACTAATTGCTGAAACGCATATGCTAGCCCAGGCCATCCCACTGCAGGGCGCTGTAGTTATCTTGTCCCTGGCTTTGCCCCAGGGCCCTCCTACTCCTAACTTACCTTGGGAGGCTACAGAGAGGGTATCAAGGACTAACTTTTAAGCAGGCCCGAATATGCATCCACAATACGTCTGACTATTTTAGTCTAGCAGGTTCAAGGAAAATTATTACCTCAAGTTCCTCTGAACTGTCATACAGAAGGCTTGGTTCCTGTTTAGCGACACCTGTGGTTTTACCAGTCGAGAGGAACAAACTCAGCCCAGATTTATCGAGGGTCGCTACAACTTCAAGTTAACTAATATACCAAAAGAGGGGATGTTTTGAGGACAGGGAGTCACTACATAATAGTTTTGCTTTGGTTAAGGAGCCGCTATCAGTGTAAATCAATTATTATGCAAGGCATTCTGAGGGCCTGTAAATAGCCCTTAGATTTTGAGCCGTGTGATACCATTGACGTCTCTGTTGTCTCCAGGGAGATTCTAAATGGTTTGCTGAAAATTGAACCTCAAGATACCTGCACCACAGACACTGGGATCCAGCTTGCTTTTTGTAGCAATAATGGGAGAGCTGCTAATCCACGCCCATGGGAGGGTGCAACCAGAAGAGAATGACTGTTGAGTGGTGTGGACTGACTGCAATCTATAGTTGCCCAAAGTACCCTTGCCATGGTGCCTATCAAGGCAGTTCCCATAGATTTGTTGTCTCCAATGGTTTTTAAAGATTGAATGGATCTGTTAGCATGAGCTGAAAGCCATTTTGTACTTGTCAGCCATTTTAGTGAGCAATGTGGTCGCCATGTGCTGTTTCCCTCTTCCAGAGCCTTGCACATGCTCAGAGGGGCCTAGCTAGTAAAATGCACCTGCACCTATGTTATAACTATCAGGCTAGTCTTGCTGATGTAAGGAGAACAACTCTCCTCCCACTTTGCTGAGCAAGCAAATCTTGTATGCCCATATTAGTCATTTTGCATGCTGGTACATGCCAGGATCTCCCCTTGGTTTTATGATGACTATGTACACCTAAGCATATATAAGGCCCCTGTTTTCTGTGCTCCTCAGAATGCCTTCTACAGTTCCTGAGTGTACTGTGTGACATAGTCTCCCTCATCTGAGGTTCATAAAGATGTCTTTTATATTACAATTGCAAAAACAACAGGTGATGGACCGAATGAGGATCAATGTCACACATTCAACCCAGTCAAAAGATCTGGGTCCTAATCCATCGTTTTTTTGCACTCCACACCACCCTGGGTAAGACAATGGCGATATGCAAATCAGCTCTGACCCTGTGCCCCATGGGAACAGTCCAGTCCGAACTACAAAAGCCATGTCCTTCCCAGAACGGAATCAAGCATCCGAGGACCGGACCGGTTTCGAGGTAACACCTCTCATCAGCCCGGCTAGCTTGACTCCAGTGGTGTGGAGTGCCTGGGACCCACGTCTGGGCATCCCCAGTACACTTATAGCGGAATTGCAAAAACAACAGGTGATGGACCGAATGAGGATCAATGTCACACATTCAACCCAGTCAAAAGATCTGGGTCCTAATCCATCGTTTTTTTGCACTCCACACCACCCTGGGTAAGACAATGGCGATATGCAAATCAGCTCTGACCCTGTGCCCCATGGGAACAGTCCAGTCTGAACTACAAAAGCCATGTCCTTCCCAGAACGGAATCAAGCATCCGAGGACCGGACCGGTTTCGAGGTAACACCTCTCATCAGCCCGGCTAGCTTGACTCCAGTGGTGTGGAGTGCCTGGGACCCACGTCTGGGCATCCCCAGTACACTTATAGCGGAATTGCAAAAACAACAGGTGATGGACCGAATGAGGATCAATGTCACACATTCAACCCAGTCAAAAGATCTGGGTCCTAATCCATCGTTTTTTTGCACTCCACACCACCCTGGGTAAGACAATGGCGACATGCAAATCAGCTCTGACCCTGTGCCCCATGGGAACAGTCCAGTCCGAACTACAAAAGCCATGTCCTTCCCAGAACGGAATCAAGCATCCGAGGACCGGACCGGTTTCGAGGTAACACCTCTCATCAGCCCGGCTAGCTTGACTCCAGTGGTGTGGAGTGCCTGGGACCCACGTCTGGGCATCCCCAGTACACTTATAGCGGAATTGCAAAAACAACAGGTGATGGACCGAATGAGGATCAATGTCACACATTCAACCCAGTCAAAAGATCTGGGTCCTAATCCATCGTTTTTTTGCACTCCACACCACCCTGGGTAAGACAATGGCGATATGCAAATCAGCTCTGACCCTGTGCCCCATGGGAACAGTCCAGTCCGAACTACAAAAGCCATGTCCTTCCCAGAACGGAATCAAGCATCCGAGGACCGGACCGGTTTCGAGGTAACACCTCTCATCAGCCCGGCTAGCTTGACTCTAGTGGTGTGGAGTGCCTGGGACCCACGTCTGGGCATCCCCAGTACACTTATAGCGGAATTGCAAAAACAACAGGTGATGGACCGAATGAGGATCAATGTCACACATTCAACCCAGTCAAAAGATCTGGGTCCTAATCCATCGTTTTTTTGCACTCCACACCACCCTGGGTAAGACAATGGCGATATGCAAATCAGCTCTGACCCTGTGCCCCATGGGAACAGTCCAGTCCGAACTACAAAAGCCATGTCCTTCCCAGAACGGAATCAAGCATCCGAGGACCGGACCGGTTTCGAGGTAACACCTCTCATCAGCCCGGCTAGCTTGACTCCAGTGGTGTGGAGTGCCTGGGACCCACGTCTGGGCATCCCCAGTACACTTATAGCGGAATTGCAAAAACAACAGGTGATGGACCGAATGAGGATCAATGTCACACATTCAACCCAGTCAAAAGATCTGGGTCCTAATCCATCGATTTTTTGCAAAAAAGTGCAAAATAACGATGGATTTGGGCCCAGATCTTTTGACTGGGGGAGTGTGTGACATTGATCCACATTCAGTCCATCACTTGTTGTTTTTGCAATTGCCGCCCTAAGTGCGCTGGGGATGCCCAGACGTGGGTCCCAGGCACTCCACACCACTTGGAGTCAAGCTAGCCGGGCTGATGAGAGGTGTTACCTCGAAACCGGTCCGGTCCTCGGATGCTTGATTCCGTTCTGGGAAGGACATGGCTTTTGTAGTTCGGACTGGACTGTTCCCATGGGGCAACAGGGTCAGAGCTGATTTGCATATCGCCATTGTCTAACCCAGGGTGGTGTGGAGTGCAAAAAAACGATGGATTTGGGCCCAGATCTTTTGACTGGGGGAGTGTGTGACATTGATCCACATTCAGTCCATCACTTCTTGTTTTTGCAATTGCCGCCCTAAGTGCGCTGGGGATGCCCAGACGTGGGTCCCAGGCACTCCACACCACTTGGAGTCAAGCTAGCCGGGCTGATGAGAGGTGTTACCTCGAAACCGGTCCGGTCCTCGGATGCTTGATTCCGTTCTGGGAAGGACATGGCTTTTGTAGTTCGGACTGGACTGTTCCCATGGGGCAACAGGGTCAGAGCTGATTTGCATATCGCCATTGTCTAACCCAGGGTGGTGTGGAGTGCAAAAAAACGATGGATTTGGGCCCAGATCTTTTGACTGGGGGAGTGTGTGACATTGATCCACATTCAGTCCATCACTTGTTGTTTTTGCAATTGCCGCCCTAAGTGCGCTGGGGATGCCCAGGCGTGGGTCCCAGGCACTCCACACCACTTGGAGTCAAGCTAGCCGGGCTGATGAGAGGTGTTACCTCGAAACCGGTCCGGTCCTCGGATGCTTGATTCCGTTCTGGGAAGGACATGGCTTTTGTAGTTCGGACTGGACTGTTCCCATGGGGCAACAGGGTCAGAGCTGATTTGCATATCGCCATTGTCTAACCCAGGGTGGTGTGGAGTGCAAAAAAACGATGGATTTGGGCCCAGATCTTTTGACTGGGGGAGTGTGTGACATTGATCCACATTCAGTCCATCACTTCTTGTTTTTGCAATTGCCGCCCTAAGTGCGCTGGGGATGCCCAGACGTGGGTCCCAGGCACTCCACACCACTTGGAGCCAAGCTAGCCGGGCTGATGAGAGGTGTTACCTCGAAACCGGTCCGGTCCTCGGATGCTTGATTCCGTTCTGGGAAGGACATGGCTTTTGTAGTTCGGACTGGACTGTTCCCATGGGGCAACAGGGTCAGAGCTGATTTGCATATCGCCATTGTCTAACCCAGGGTGGTGTGGAGTGCAAAAAAACGATGGATTTGGGCCCAGATCTTTTGACTGGGGGAGTGTGTGACATTGATCCACATTCAGTCCATCACTTGTTGTTTTTGCAATTGCTGCCCTAAGTGCGCTGGGGATGCCCAGACGTGGGTCCCAGGCACTCCACACCACTTGGAGTCAAGCTAGCCGGGCTGATGAGAGGTGTTACCTCGAAACCGGTCCGGTCCTCGGATGCTTGATTCCGTTCTGGGAAGGACATGGCTTTTGTAGTTCGGACTGGACTGTTCCCATGGGGCAACAGGGTCAGAGCTGATTTGCATATCGCCATTGTCTAACCCAGGGTGGTGTGGAGTGCAAAAAAACGATGGATTTGGGCCCAGATCTTTTGACTGGGGGAGTGTGTGACATTGATCCACATTCAGTCCATCACTTGTTGTCTTTGTCTTTTATATTACAGCTTCTGTGCCAATCTATTCTTTGTTGGTGTAAAAGAACCAGGTGTATCAGTGAGACCCCTGAGAAGGTTTCTATTCTCTATATGGAAGCTAAGGCAGGTGCTGCTCCTTAGGGTAGGGATAGTTCCAGGGGTACTGCATCGGATGAATCTAGTCCCCCGGGACAAGATTGAGATTCTCTCTTGGAATTTAGCTGGCTTATGTAGTAAATTGGTAGATTAAGTATTGGGCGATTATATTGATTCTTCCCACACCTGCCTCTTCTAAGAGAATTGGGTCCTAGACCCAATTCACAGATCCGACTTTGCAACCTTTTCAGTAGACGCATTCCCTTCCACAACTTGCCACCACTCTGGGAGTCTACTGATATGATTATAATCTTCCTCAATTTGAACATTGAACATCTTGAAATAGAGTCACTGGCTTTCTTAGGGCTGTCTGTAAGGGCTAGTAAAGAATCCCCTGCTAATATTTACAATATTTACAACTCTAGTGTGGGCTCCAACTGTCTCTCTCCTATACTGTCCGTTCTTGACAATCATCTAGAGTCTCTGCCACACAAAACAAATATTATCATCTGGGGCGATTTTAATACCACCTTCGAGCAGCTGTACTACATGCTATTGGTAGCTAAAGTGGATGATTCAGATTTTGGGCATCCCTGAATTGAATGCCCCCCTTAATAACATGCCCTGCAGTGGCCACACAAAAGGCCCTTTTTACTATCACATATAGGGTTTGAGCATGTAATGGAAGGACAATAGCTTTCACATTCCCTAGGGCCCTAGCAAAAAGCAGGTTTGTTTACATATTGTTATCTCTCAACTTATGGGAATGGTTGGTTGACATTTGTGTCACTCTTAGGCCAGACAGTGATCTTAATCCTCTCCACTTAACACTTAAATATGGGTATGACTGGGAAATTTCCATTACAACGCAGGCATTACATCGTAATGCCTTTACAATGCAACTATTTTATTGCAGGTGAAATTACATCGCATGCCATTACAACGCATGTGCCATTACAATGCATTCCATTACAATGCATTCTATTACAACGCATTGGAAGGTAAGTAATGGTTGTAAATGAGGTATTTTTTTATTTTTGAATATTTTTTATAGATTTGTATCTGTTTCTATTTTTTTAATACAATTTATATATATAAAAAATAAAAAATAAAAGGGCATGGCAAACATACCCATCTTTTAAATTAAACTTTTGTGAGTTAAATAATATTTAGTTTACAATCTTTTATTTATTTAAAAAATGATATATATATCCAAAAAATGTATTAAATAGGATAGGTTTTGGGTGGGGTAGTGTATTAATACCCAGATGATATTTTTAAAACTTGAGTATTATTAATAAATTAGATTAGTTGTTATTTGTTTTTTAAAACGTAATATATATCTAAAATATATTGGGTTTTGGGTGGTGTAGTGGATTAATAATCAGGTATTCATTTTAATACATGAGAATTGATATTTTTTATGAGTGATATATTTTATAAATATTTTTTTCATGAATTAATAAAAAAAGCTTTGGCAACTATCTTCTGGGACGGGATTCACGAGAAACAAGGGTTTTGGGTGGGGGAGTATATTAATACTCAGGTATTGATTTTAATACTTGAGAATTAATAGATATATAGTTTTACCGTTCGTTAATGTTAAAAATAATGTATATTTAAATTAATAAAAAAAGGCTTTTGCTCCTACGCTCTGGGATGGGATGCAAGGGAAACAGAGGTTTTGGGTGGGGAAGTGTATTAATACTCATATTTTAATTTTAATACTTGAGAAATAATTGATATTATTTTTCAGTAATATAAAAATGTAAAATTAATTTAATTTTAAATGATTTAAAAAGACATTGTCAGCTATCCTATGGGACAGGATGCATTGGAAGCAGGGGTTTTGGGTCGGCTGTGTATTAATACTCAGGTATTAATTTTAATACTTGAGAATTAATTGACATTTTTTTGGAGTGATAGTACATTTAATAATTACTCTTTTAATAAAAAAGGTTTGGCACCTATTCTCTGGGATGCAATGCATGAGAAAAGGGGGTTTTGGGTGGGGGAGTGTATTAATACTCAGGTAGTAATTTTAATACTTGAGAATTAATTGATATTTAGTTTTAATAAATCATTTTTAAAATAATTGTATCTAAAATTATTAAAATATGCTTTTGCACCTATCATCTGGGATGGGATGTATGGAAAACAGGGGTTTTGGGTGGGGGCGTGTATTAAATCTCAACCATTATTTTTAGCACTTAAATATTATTTATTACTTAATTTATAATTTATTTTATTGCAAAATTGTTCAATTCATTTTAATTATAAAAATGAATAAAAGTGATATTCATACAAACTCAGCGTGTTTTTGGATAGGAAGGTGATTTGATATCAAGGTTTCATAGTAAGCTACCATTAAAAAATAATATGCATTTTACATTAAAGTTGTAAAATTTTTAATCTTTTAAAAGTATAATAATATATTTTAAAATTAAATAAAGCATATATGTACAATATTATTCTGCATAAATAGACATATACAATCATTCATAACATAATTTTAAGTAATAACACATTTAATAGTTAACAAAACAATCAATTGACACAATAATAGTATTGTAGTTAATTTTTATTACATTTAAAAATATATAATAGTTATAAAAAAATAAATTTATTTAAAAAATCTTTATTTTATTATTTTATAGAAAATAAACATAGGTTTTTAAATGCATAGTAACATATAATTTTTATCTTTTTTGTAGGTTTTCCATGGTTTCCCATAGAAGTGAATGAGAGAAATTGTCCTTTTTTCTTCATATGAAAAGAGATGACGTTGCCACTTGTACATAACTTTCGTCATTGCGTGGATCGTCGCTGTCTGGATCAGAAACAAGGGAGAGCGGCCTCCAGTTAAGTCAAATTTAAACTATTAAACAAAAGATTAAGGGTGGCATACTTTATTGTAAGGAGAGAGGAGGGAGGTAGTAAGAACTAGGGAAGTTGTATGTTGATATTTTTGTATGTTTTAGCTTAAAAATGTTTTCCTAAACAGGTAGCAGCTGTAGGCCCGGGTTGATTGCTTTTGTAACACTTTTTGTTTAATAAATTATTTTGAATGATTACTTTTTCTACAAAAGTGTTATGAAAGTAATATTTTTTGATGCAACAGGTTTGATACCTTTGGGTCTAGCCAGCGCTATATAAAACTCTTAAAATAAAAGAAAAAAATTGTCGTGACGAAGGACGAAGGAACATGGCATTGACTTCATGGATTGCAGAAATACTTTCTGGGACATTTTTAAAACATATAAATATGGTTTTTGGCACTTATGCTGGCTGACGGTCGAGAGGATTTCATCAATAGATTTTTTTGTTGCGTTTTGTTCAAAACATTTTTACTTATTCGTGTTCTTTTAACTTGAATTCGGTCCAGAGAGAATTGCAACAATAAATTTCTTGTTGCGTTTTTTGCCAAACAAGTATTCTTTTTGGTATTTTGTTTGGAAAGCATTTTTTGTAGATGAGCACAGTGTAGTTTTCAGTGCAACTTTTTACTGTAAAAAATGGCTTTGCCAAACTGTGTCCATTTTGGTTAATTTAACTCGGGTCATGTCTTTTAATAAAAATGCCAATTGAATTCGGGACATTTATTATCAAAACAGGCAAGTAAGGTGGTTTAGAAGTTAGTGTAGATTAGAAATGTAGGATGTGTGCAATATTATCAAGGTACTCTGAAGCCTCCATCAAAGAAGGTGCTCGGACATTTCTTTTGTTTTTTTTTAGAAATTCCTGAATTCAGATTACCAGTTACTGATTGTGCAATTCTAATTTCCTGGAAAATGTGCTCCTTCTTCAAAGTTTCCCAAAAATTATAGAAGTTAGAATGTGGTTTTCCAATAGATTTGTTGAAGGAGTTGTGCCATCACTCAATGGCATTATTTGTTTTTTCTCCTCCCTCTAAGCAGGTCGTGTAGCAGTTCCACCACTTCACATGGAAACGTGGCTTCCTCCTGTGACCTAACCTGCTTAGTATGCCAATTCATGTTTCTTCAAAGTAATTTAGAAAGGTGCCAATTTGTCCTCGTTTGCAGTAAAGTAGATTCAGTAACAGATGAGTAGTATTCATCTACACTGTCTAGAGGAACAAAGCAAAGTGCTGTCAGTTTCTTCATGTTGAATTGCAGTTTACTGTCGGATAGGTAATCCTCAACTAATGATGTTTATTACATTTTTCACAAATAAGCCTATGAAAAGTGAAAAAACATCCTTGAATTTGGGTATCCGTGTACATTTTGGTAATTGTGTTAATCATAGGTAATTCAAAGTCAATTAACACTTTTCTAGGACTTTTGTTCATGGTTTTAGCTTTTATCACTGGCGAAAATTCAGTGTAGGTTGAGGTTTGTTTATCTTGGAGTAAACTGTGCACTAAGGGCACTACTGTATGATTAATGTAGGCGTGAATAGTGTATATTTGAGTGAATGGATGGGGTATGGATTTAAAAGTCCTATTGTTAGGGCCTGCTCTGTACAAAGGGCCTGTCCCTCGTCCCAACATTAGAAGAAGCACAATATCATCATGTGTGTATTCTTTATAGTCAAAAGTGATGTATTTTATATGGTGCCAGTTTCCCTTGCATTTCATGTTATGTACCATCCGGGAATTGTTTTTGTCAATGCTTGTTTTATTTTGGGCATCATGAATATTGTTTGTATATGACTCCAGGTGCGGCATCAGTCTTCTATTCAAATAAGTGCTGCACGTTTTAGAACTGCCTCATCAGCAACGTGCAGCGCATGTGAGCCCCGCCCGCCCTCGCCTATAAAAGGCTCCTATGAACTTCAGGGCTTGCTTGCGCTCGTCGAACTACCTGACTCACCTGAGAATCCTGCGTCATCCTTCCTGCTCCTACGACTTCCAGACTTCCCTTGCCCTTCCTATTGATGTCGGCTGTGCTGAATCGGCTGGCTTCACTTCCTGGTCTGTCCCCGATTCTTGTCCTCGGCGATTCCGGCTCTCCCAGTCATCCGGTCCTTCTGTAAACAAATCCTCCTGCAAAAAAGAAAGGAGGCAGACAGTAAGATAAGGCGTGATTGAACATTGCAGATATTCATGTAAGTGGCAACTTCATGTACATGAAAGGACATAACCCAATCACGTAAATAAAGATGTCCAAACCAAGGAGAACCATTAATTATAATGGGGTTACCCAGTGACCCTCAAAACCTAGGTATTACATAGTATGCAAAAAGTGGTTCTGTCGGGAACCACTTTTTGCATACTACAAACCAAGGAGAAAGCAATAATCGGACCAAGTTTTTACCTTTTCTTTTGATTTGGGGAAAAGAAGGGATTTTTCTCAAAAGCGCTTCCAGACGAATTGTGTTCTTCGAACTTGATAAAGAAATACGATACTTTGGTTTAAACTGTTTTCTGATCAATGCCCATAATTCTTATTTCTTAAAAGGCTACAGATGTATAATGTGAGCATTATTATTACGGACAATGATAATTTGGGCTTATGAATCAGGGGGTTGATTTTAGAGCTTATTTCATATGAATGACAACTTACAAGGTATTAGGGTTTACATACTAATTATTAATAAGCTGTATGTTTGTTTAAAGGGAGGAAGTGCATTCCTGAATCAAGCAAAAAGCTCTGGTGAGCTGAAAGACCAGAGTAGAGAGGTATTTTAGCAATACATATGATGTATGAATATGTACATAAGGCGAAGATTGAAATACAAAATACATTAAGGAGGATTTTAAACATCTTTGCCAATTTATTTCCTTTGTTCTAGATTCAACAAAACCCAAGTGCATTCGCCATTGGTAGCCACAGCAAGAGGAGCTGTGTTTGTCTCTATCTCTCTTTTGTTATTTTATCCACTTCCCCCTTTCCTTGAGTTTCTTGATCTTGCGCACTGTACACGACCAGTGCAGTAGGACAAGAGGCGCAGGGGCAGGTTCGAACAGTCTTCATCTTCCCAACACAAGAAATCAGGATTCACAAATGAGCGGGTCTTGACAGAAGCGCAAGCCTCACCTTCATTTTGTTGGAAAGATGAATACGGATGATGATTTAGAAACCATAGATGCCACAGGTTTGGCAGAGCTTTAAATGAGGACCTTACTCATAATGACTCTGTCACAACACTTTTGCAAAATATGCAAGAAGATTTAAAAAGGCTAAAGGTAGAAAATGAAACCTTGAAACAGGAGTTAGTTCGCTACAAACCCAGAGAAAGTCTTTGGAAATCACGATTTACTTCATTATTAAAAGAACCTTCTGAGACAGGAGCTAGGTCCAAAACATCTGCTTCCACATCCTCTCCATTAGAAGTCACAGTTAATGTACCAAATATTGTGCCCCTAGCAGCTCCTGAACGTTTTCATGGAGACAGTAATACATTTCATGTTTTCCTCAATCAATGTCAGTTACACTTTGTTTGTAAGCCTCAACAGTTTCCCACTGATGCTACTAAGGTGGCTTTTGTCCTTTCCTATTTGGGAGGAAGAGCGGCTAATCGGTCTATTCCTTATGTGGATAGAGACGACCCGATTTTGCATAATTGGAATCAGTTTAAAAGAACCATGACTAGACTGTTTGCAAAACATACATATATTCAGGCCAGTGATAACGAGTTGTTAAATCTGAAACAAGCGAATAAAGACTTGCTAACCTATCTTACTAGTTTCAATCGGCTCCTAACTGAGACTCAATGGCCTGAAGAGAAACAAGTTTCTCTCTTCTATAGGGGTTTGAGAGATGACTTGAAAGATGCTCTAGCACACATCGTAGACCTTCCGGATGACTATTCTGATTTTGTTGATTTAGTGGTCAAGTTGGACCACCGATTAGTTGAAAGGAAAGGAGACAGATCTAGGATGGAATCTAGATTGACTTTTATTAAACAAGCCAAGAAAGAGGTGGAAAACAAACTCCCAGAACCTGAACCTATGCAAATAGGGACACTCACAGGTCCTCTGTCATCTGAGGAAAAGGAAAGACGGAGAAAACTCCAACTGTGTCTATATTGTGTCAATACTGGTCATTTTGCCAAAGAATGTCCTGTAAAACCTAAAACTACAAAAAAGATGAATCTTTTATCTTTGACTGGTTCAGAGTCGGAAAACGAATAAACTCAACAAGGGCAGAGGTCACTTGTTCGAGAAATAGTCATACTCAGACCTCTTTCTTAGCAGCTTTTGTGGTACCACATATTCCAAAACACTTTCTCATACATGTAATCTTAATTGTGAGCACTCAAGTGAGGTACACTCTTCCTGTACTCTTGGATTAGGGAGCCACAGGGAATTTCGTTGACTAAAAAATTAGATTTACCAACTGTTGTAAAAACACATCTGGAGACCGTCTGTGCAGTGGATGGCTCAGATTTGACTTCTGGCTTAATCACAAAAACTTCCGTAATCACAATAGTATGTCAGAATGGGCATACTGAAGAACTTAGTTTCGATTTGATAGAAACACACAATTTTGGTTTAATTTTAGGGGTACCTTGGCTCATAACTCATAATCCAAAAATAGATTGGATGGCAAGAACAGTTACTTTGGATTCATCTTTTTGTAGATCTGCTTGTTATAAAGAAGCAGGCCATGAGCACCTCTCTGTACTACATTGTGCCAATACTCTTTCATCTCAGGATTCTGTTATTCCTTCAGAATATTTAGACTTTAAGGACGTTTTTGACCCAATAAAAGCGAGTGTTCTGCCCCCACACCGGTCCTATGACTGTCGCATTGATTTGATCCCAGGAGCCCCTTTGTCCAATAGCAGAGTATATGCGCTTACAGAGAAAGAAACTGAGTATTTAAAAACCTATTTGGATGATTTGAGTTTATTCGTCACTCTACTTCTCCTGTGTCCTCTCCTCTTGTTTTTTATTCCTACACCAGACAATACTCTGCACGCCTGCATTGACTATAGGGGACTAAATAAAGCAACCAATAAAAATAAATACCCACTCCCTTTGATTCCGGTCCTCTTGGTTCAATTGAGACATTCCACCATCTACACCAAGTTAGACTTAAGAGGAGCGTACCATTTGGTGCGGGTTAAAGAGGGAGATGAATGGAAAACTGCCTTTAAAACCACATTTGGCTTGTTTGAATACACAGTAATGCCCTTTGGGTTGTGTAACGCCCCAGCGGCATATCAATTTTTTTATTAAGGATGTTTTGCACAAATGTTTGGACATCTGTGTCATAATATACATAGATGACATCCTCATTTACTCTAAGAACCCAGAGGAACATGTACAACATGTTAGAGCAGTGTTATCAAAATTGAAAAGAACATCATCTATTCGCTAAATTGGAAAAATGCTTTTTTAATGCAACACTGTTGACTTCCTGGGATATTGTTTATCTCCACAGGGAATCACTATGGATAAAAAGAAAGTAATTGCAATTACTGATTGGCCTGAACCAACATCTCTAAAAGAAGTCCAAAAATGATTAGGTTTTGCAAACTTCTATAGAAGATTTATCTCTCACTTTGCAGACCTAATGGCTCCCATCACTAAATTATTACAGAAAGGACAACACTTTTTGTGGGATACCCAAGCTTCACAAGCCTTTCAACGTCTTAAACTAAAATTCACCTCAGCACCGATCCTTAAACATCCTGATCCTGATCTACCATTTTATGTAGAAGCTGACGCTTCACAGGTGGCTTTAGGTGGAGTCCTTTCACAGCGAGACTCAGTTGATGGCCAGCTACATCCGATCGCCTTTTACTCTAAAAAGTTGCTTCCTGCGGAACAGAAATACACTGTGGCAGAGAGAGAACTATTAGCTACAAAAGAAGCTTTTTCAGAGTGGCGTCATCATCTTATGGGAGCAAAGTTTCCTGTCACCATCTTTAGTGACCATAAAAATCGACAATTTTTTAGTTCCATTAAAGCTTTAACTCCACGTCAAATGCGATGGTTACATTTTTTTAGCACCTTTGATTTTGTTATCACATACAGACCAGGTACACAACAAATTCAGTCAGATGTGTTGTCCCGGTATGGTCATCCTGTAGACTCAAGTCAGAATCTGAAAGGACAACCTAATATTGCACCACAGAACATAATAGTACCCAGTTCAACAACAGGATTTTATGAAAGTTTTTTATGAGACACATATGCAAATCCCTCCACAGACTTGGCTGAAACAGCCACTGAATTCTATGCAAAACTGTCTGTTGTATCATGATTCCCTTCTTTATGTACCTAATGGTGAGTTACAAACTCAGATTATTTCATGGCATCATACTTCTACTTTAGCAGGACATCCTGGCTGGGTAAAAACACTAGAAAATGTTCAAAGGCAATTCTGGTGGTCACCATGCGTAATGATGTGGTACAATATGTCAAGGCTTGCCCCACATGTGCTCGTCAAAAAACTTCACATAAAGCACCAGCTGGTTTTTTAATTCCAATGACCACCCCACAGGTACCATGGCATATGTTAAGTTTAGATTTTATCGTAAATTCACCCCCAATAAAAAATTCACTACTGTACTAGTGATAGTGGACTATTTGTCCAAAATGGCACATTTTGTACCTTTAACAAAGTTACTTTCGGCAGTAGACTTCGCAGATATTTTCCTAAAAGAAGTTGTACGTCTTCATGGTTTGCCTACTAAAGTGATTTCAGATAGAGGCAGTCAGTTTAATTCAAAATTCTGGAAAACTCTTTGTGACAAATTAAAAGTTGAAGTAGCTTTATCCACTGCTTACCATCCAGAAACAGATGGTCAAACAGAACGCCTGAATCAAACACTGCTTCAAACTCTGCGCTGTCTATTAGCAGACTACTCCAGTGAGTGGGCTGAAGCTTTGCCACTGGCGGAATTTATATATAATAATTCAGTACATTCCGCTACACATTGTTCGCCATTTTATTACATGCAGGGATATCATCCAAGGACTTTACCTATTACTTTTGATGACTCTCTTCTTCCTAAGGTTACTGAAAGATTGACCAGTTTGTTAGGCATTCAGGAAAAAGCCAAAAAACACCCGAGTGTTTATAAGAATCAAATGTAAACACAAGCAGATAAACATAGAACTGAGGCACCACTTTATCAAATTGGAGATAAAGTTTGGCTTTCAACTCGGAATTTGAATATAGAAGGGTCTTGAAAATTACAGCCACGGTACATTGGACCCTTCAGTACTGTTGCAATAAAAAATCCTGTTACTGTGCATTTAGATCTTCCTGATGATTATCCAGTACATCCTACGTTTCATGTGTCTCTGCTTAAACCCTATAACCCTCATACTCGAGCAGAAACCCCACCCCCAACCATTCCAATCG
Source organism: Lissotriton vulgaris (assembly GCF_964263255.1). NCBI lineage: Eukaryota > Metazoa > Chordata > Amphibia > Caudata > Salamandridae > Lissotriton > Lissotriton vulgaris. The sequence continues at coordinate 77,681 of NW_028244302.1, read as the reverse complement.
CAGGACATCTAGAATATGAAGTGCGTGAGATTTTAGATGCAAAAAGACTCCAAGGACATTTATTTTACATAGTAGCCTGGAAAGGTTATGATGATACAGAAAACTAATGGGAACCAGCCTCCTTTGTTCATGCCCCACAATTACTTTTACTTAGAATATTTTATTTAAAAAATCCTGGCAAACCACGACCTATAAGGGGGCCTTTGAGGGAGGCGACTGTTAGGGTCTGCTCTGTACAAAGGGACTGTCCCTCGTCCCAACATTAGAAGGAGCACAATAGCAGCATGTGTGTATTCTCTATAGTCAAAAGTGATGTATTTAATATGGTGCCAGTTTCCCTTGCATTTCATGTTATGTACCATCCGGGAATTGTTTTTGTCAATGCTTGTTTTATTTTGGGCATCATGAATATTGTTTGTATATGACTCCAGGTGCGGCATCAGTCTTCTATTCAAATAAGCGCTGCACGTTTTAGAACTGCCTCATCAGCAACGTGCAGCGAGTGTGAGCCCCGCCCGCCCTCGCCTATAAAAGGATCCTAGGAACTTCAGGGCTTGCTTGCGCTCGTCGAACTTCCCGACTCACCTGAGAATCCTGCGTCGTCCTTCCTGCTCCTACGACTTCCAGACTTCCCTTGCCCTTCCTATTGACGTCGGCTGTGCTGGATCGGCTGGCTTCACTTCCTGGTCCATCCCCGATTCTCGTCCTCAGCGATTCCGGCTCTCCCATTCTTTCGGTCCTTCTGGAAACAAATCCTCCTGCAACAAAGAAAGAAGGCAGACAGTAAGATAAGGCGTGATTGAACATTGCAGATATTCAAGTAAGTGGCAACTTCATGTACATGAAAGGACATAACCCGATCACGTAAATAACGATGTCCAAACTAAGGAGAAAGCAATAATCGAACCAAGTTTTTACCATTTCTTTTGATTTGGGGAAAAGAACGGATTTTTCTAAAAAACGCTTCCAGGCGAATAGTGTTTTTCGAACTTGATAAAGAAACACAATACTTTGGTTTAAACTGTTTTCTGATCAATGCCCATAATTCTTATTTCTTAAAAGGCTACAGATGTATAATGTGAGCATTGTTAATAAGGACAATGATAATTTGGGCTGATGAATCAGTGAGTTGATTTTAGAGCTTATTTCATATGAATGACAACTTACAAGGTATTAGGCTTTACATACTAATTATTAATTAGCTGTATATTTGTTTAAAGGGAAGAAGTGCATTCCTGAATCAAGCAAAAAGCTCTGGTGAGCTGAAAGACCAGAGTAGAGAAGTATTTTAGCAATATACATATGATGTATGAATATGTACATAAGGTGAAGATTGAAATACAAAATACATTAAGGAGGATTTTAAACATCTTTGCCAATTTATTTCCTTTGTTCTAGATTCAACAAAACCCCAGTGCATTCGCCATTGGTAGCCACAGCAAGAGGAGCTGCATTTGTCTCTCTCTCTCTCTTTTGTTATTTTATCCACTTCCCCCTTCCCTTGAGTTTCTTGATCTTGCACACTGTACACGACCAGTGCAGTAGGACAAGAGGCGCAGGGGCTGGTTCGAACAGTCTTCATCTTCCCAACAGAAGAAATCAGGATTCACAGGTGAACAGGTTTTGACACCTATCCTTCATCCAAATATCACTACTCTCTAACTTAACAAGATTATGGGGTATGCTAAAGATTAGAATTCTTTTAAGAGGGTTTTCTGTCATGCAATAGAAAGGTTTAATTAGTAATGGTTACAGTAAGTTGAGGAGGAATGTTAATATCAGAGAAGGTTTGGGGTGTTACACATAAAGGGTTACTAGCCTGTTTTTTACGCTGAATAATTCTGTGTATGTTGGGAATTGTGGGCATACAACTTGCTACACGTGTAGGAAAGTTTTGTGATACCTCCCTCAAAACTGAGCCACAGGGTTCATTGGAGGTGGATTCAAGGGCTTTCATTTCATTTATATTTGCTCTTACCTCTATCTCCATTGCAGAGGCAAAGTGGTTATGCTCAGTGGTCCTTTCAACAGTGTCATTAGGACTAACCGCTCTGCCTGTGCAATGGGATGAGTAATAGTGCATACACCTCCAATGACACCGGGGCTTAGTTAAACTCTACTTACAAAAAAATGTAGCTACTGTAACTTAAAAGTCTCTTTCCCCTGCTTGATTGTAAATAGTTGGCTTGGGTTTTTGCTGCCATTCTCTGTAGAAAGAAGAAAAAGAGGAAAAAAAGTTTTAAAGATTTTGTGTGTGGTTGCTTTTACATTTTATTTTGCTAGCAAGTGAAAAGTTAGTGTACACTAATTTTTTAAAGCTTTTGTAACAACATTATACCAGCTTTTAATTGCATTGGCTTGATAATGTTGAGTTGGAATTGTTTGCTGGCTTGTTACCTTTGAATGGAAAAAAAAGTTAATTTTGGATAGACTTGACAGAATGAAAAAGGTTACCTTTTTTATGTTTTTCTGTTGTGTGGCTGGAAAGTTCTTGTGTAGATGCAGTTTAAAAAAAATAATTCTGCTGGTTGTTCTTAATGTTGTTTTTGGAACTTTTGATTCCTGGTTCTGAAAAAAGTGAAGAAATGTTATAAGTCTTTTGCTTGGAGGAGTTTTATTTTTGCAAATAGCCTGCAAAGAAATAGATTAGTGCTTATATACTAGAAAAAAAGTAATCTTGGTTTTGTTTGTGAGGCTCATTTTTTAATGCAATGAAAAATTTAGAAAACAAATGCTTCTTTACTTGAAATCTGTGAAAAAAATGATAAATGTGGTTTTGGATTATTTTTACCTTGTATAATTTGGCTTCTTCAAAGTTGAAGGGCTTGTTTGCATTATTGTGGTTGATGATGTGTTCCTCTACTCTTGTTGTTTTTTATGATTTTATCTGTAGAGAATTGTCAAGAAAAAAACAGTTTGATTGCATGCTTGCCTAAGAAGAGAAATGAAAATGTGAAATTGACAGTTTTCATTTTTAATTTAAGAACAGTCAATTTCCCCCCCCCCCCCCCCCCCCCACTACAACACTTTCCCTGAGGCATGGACCTGTCTTAGTAGGAATAGTACATTTGCCCCCGCCACTATCCAATACTTTCCCTGAGGCAAGCACCTGGTGGAGTTGGAATAGTAAAAAGGTTTTAGAGGCAACACCGACAAATCCTGACCTAATTCGTCTAGCCAGAAAGTCATATAAAAACATAATCAAGGCGAGGAAAGCCACATTGAAGAAAGAGGCATGGGCGGCCTTAAGAGAAGCATCTCAAAAAAGAGACAATACTGCCTTCTGGAAGGTGATAAACGCGCCCTACCTACAAAATAAAGAGGCTGATCTGATAGATATTGCGATAACTGGGGATCCTTGGGTGACTCATTTCAAACATCTTTATGACAGAGCCAATTCTTGTGACATCGGGAACTCCTGCAGTGACAGGACTGTCAGTCCCCCTGACAGTGATCAACTTACCGCATTTCCATTAGCTATAACTTTTAGCTGTCAGGAAGTTAATAAAGCAATAAAAGACAGCTCAGCAGGTAAAGCCCCGGGCCAGATGGCGTACCGATCGATGTCTACAAGACTGAGTTGGATCTCTGGGCACCCATGTTAACGAACGTTTTAAATAAGGCTAATCAATATGGCTTTTTATCCTCATGGTCTGACGCCATAGTCGTTCCTATCTTTAAAAAAGGTGATAGGAACGATTTTACTTATTATAGCCCCATTTCTTTGTTGGACGCACTGATCAAGGTGGCGGGCCGCATTATTTTAAATAGACTACAATCCTGGGGGGAGGAGAATCAAATTATCTCTAACCTGCAGTATGGGTTTAGATCAGGCAAAGGGACGGTGGACCATTGCTTAAACCTGGCACTACTAATTTCTAAATATACTCATGCAAAGAGCCGAAACCTTTTTATCACTTTCATTGACTTAAGTTCCGCTTTTGACTGTGTAGATCATGAGCTTTTATCTGGAACACTGAGAGACATGGGCGTGGACAGTCAAATTATCTTATTTATTAAAGAATTATATAGGGACGCAGGAGCAAGATGTGCTCGGACAAATTTCCCATTAAGAGGGGGGTAGACAGGGGTGCATTTTAGCACCCCTGTTATTCACCCTTTATGTCAATTCTATTAGACATCACCTTGGGGACTCACAGCATGATTACCCAACAATTGGTGGAAACCCAATACCAATATTACTCTAGGCTGATGACGCGGCTTTAATGTTGTGAACTAGGCTAGGCTTACAGAGGACAGTGGACAAATTTACTAGTTTTATGAAGGACAGAGGTCTAAGAGTTAATATATCAAAAACGTACACTATGTCCTGTGGTAAAGGGACAAAGAGGGCGCCCTGTCCAATTTACCTCGACAGTAAGAGAATTGAATCCACGGATAGGTTCTCCTACCTAGGTGTAAATTTTGATAGGAAGGGAAGATGGCACACAGCAGTGAACGCCAGGCAATTAGCTTTCACACGCACCATAGGAGCCTTAAGAAATTTTGCAACCAAATTAGGCTGAAAACCAGCAAAAGAACTAATATACATCTATAAAGCCAAATGCGTTTCCACGGTCACATATGGTGCGGGCGTGTGGGGGATTGATAATGTCCAGGTGATACAGAGCTGCAAAAATCAGCTTATTTGTCACTTATTGGGTGTTCCTAAAACTTCATCCACGTACATGACACACATAGAAGTAGGTCCCTCCTACATTTCAGACATTAACAGGACTTCTCCTATACTCCTTTGGCATAAGGTCTGGGTTACAGGTGAGACCTCCCTTATTAGAGACCTAATAAATGATTGTCTTGCTCTTGACGGAGCAGCCAATATCAACTGGCTATCCTATGTTAGATCTATGCTTCAGGAGATAGGACATTTAGAATTCTTTGTTAGGCCATCTAGTATGGAGACTGTATCGAGAGGTATGCTGAGAAAGATGGTTCTTTGACCACTTAGCTGGTGCTAGGTGGAACTCTGAAAAAGGGAAACATACCATTCTAAGATATCAGCAAATTACCTCACAGGAGAGGCTACAAAAGTATCTCAGTCTTGTACCAAGCCCCTACGACCGCATGCTGTTGACTCGTTTTAGGCTAGGGACTTTTTTCCGCCTGATAATTTCCCCCTTTGCAATAATCGATCCACGGAAAACCTTGTATGTCCCTGCGATGACACCTCGTACCAATTGAATTTACATTGTGTTCTTTTTTGTAACTTTTACCAGACAGCTCGAAGGGCTTTCTTGCTACCCGTATTTAAAACATGGGGGATTCAAACCTGCCTATTAGGCTTTACTAAGCTGCAACAATTAGAAGAAGATTATGTCATCCGTGCAGTAATCAGTTTTTTAAAACTTGTGATAAAATTTCGAAACACAATGTGATAGTGCTAATACTGTAAACTGTTTTTATGAATAATTGTTTTGAGGAGATTTGTATGTTCTAGGAGTTTGTACTAATCATATGAATCTATGTTATTAATTATGCGATTGTACCACTTGTAAAACTGGAAATTGAATAAAGCTTGTTTTGATTTGATTTGATTTGACCTTCGTCAAGCAGGCCATGAAAAATTGTCAAATGAAAATAGACATCCAAAAGCTGAAGTGCATCTATCAATCAAAGAGCTGAATGGCAAGGTTCCTGCAAAGCTGGCACGAAAATCACAAAAACATAAGAAAGTCTCATTGATTACAACACAATGCCACACAATAAGCAACAATGAGGACAGGACAGAATGCATTATGAACATGAGAGAGTAGGCAAAGCATAATGGCACCCACAAGGGACAATTGCCCAACAACCATCACCATTGTACTAGATGTTGCACAAACCTCTTACGACCTGCAACCCATTTGCCAATCTTCTTAATAAGAGAGGCCAGAAAGTTTGAACAGGTGTAAAAACATGGGGAAAACATGCTTATACAATGTTTGCTGCTTGTATAACAGGGAAGTGGAGAAACCTTAATTCCCTTTGATATAGATGTGAAGATGAGAAAAAAAGCCACTGCTGCACAAAAAGTTAGAAGGGAGCATGGAAAATAGGAACTTCTATATGGTGAAGGTTAACTTTAGAGCACCCCCCAAGGGAGACCAGGACAGACACCGGGCTAAGCTCTTAAAGCTTTACAGAAATCATCATCCCTGTGCATTCCTTTGGCTGCAATATGTAATGCACTATGATACATACCCTGCCCCTTACTTTGCCTATATTTCCTTGCACAGACTTTCTTGATGTAAAATGCTTGCTCTTACCTTTGACCATGTGCCATATGCAATTCGCCCATAACAACTGACTTTTCTGATCACTTCCTTCTTCCTTTTTCATGTGCCCCCTTCCTCACCACCTAACAACAGCACTGCCCACACCGAGAAGATTTGTATGTTCCTGATAAAAGTCAACCCTTCACCCTCACTGACACATTTTTCCTACTCTCATGCATTTATACCCAAATAAAGATACTAAAATGGTAACAAAGTACAAAAAAAACTTGAAAGTAGTATTACATTGTTAGACTTCTATGCAGGGTCTCCCCCATGCTTTTTTGCCTTCACTCCTCCTGTTTTCTGAACCAGTTTTTGTTGGCTTTTAGGAAGGGCTGTGCACTTTACCACTGCTAACCAGCGCTAAAGTGCTGGTGCTGTCTCCTTTAAACATGGGAAAATTGCCTCACCCAATTGGCACATTTAATTTACCTGTTAGTCCCTAGTAAAGTAGCACTACCTGTACTCAGGCTCTTTAAATTAAGTGATACTACTGGGACTGCAGCATTCAATGTGCTGCCCACCTAATTAGCCTTTTTACACATGCCTCAGGCCTGCCATTGCAGCCTGTGGCCAGTTTTATACTGCCAGTCCGACCTGGTAGAATACACTTTTGTTTGTCATGCCTAAACTTTCAATTTTAATACATATAAGTAAACTCTAGAATAGTACCTAAAATTCCCATAGGGCAGGGTGTATTCTATTTAAATAGTTGGACATGAAATTTTACATTTTGCCTGTCCTCACAGTGAAAAACTCTTAATTAAATTTAAGCAAAGTCTACCTCCCCCATGGAATAATAATACGTTTATTGTTAATTACTTAAAATCTTACATTATAAAAAACATAAAAAACACCATCTTACTAAACAATCAGGTATACGGTTGAGCCAAGATTCTAAAATCACTGTAAAAGTGTTTTTGAAAAGGGATTATTAAATATTTACAATTATCAGAATGACATTGTGTTACCCTATTACATTTAATAAAAGTGATATGTTTGGGAACAAGAAGAATGTCATGATTGGTCGCAAAAGAATTGTGTTGTAATAAAGAGAATTCTGGAGCCAGGTAATTTCAAATGTCTTTATTCTGTCATCCACTCTCCGCAACTGACAACACTTCCAACATTCTAATGTGAACTCCAGTGGAATGTTCCAACAGGCAGGTAGAGGCGGGGGAAGAGGGAAGGTACCTAGAGGGAGGAGAGGAAAGAAACACACAGCAGAAGGTGTAGGGTAAAGAGGGAACAGAGATTACAACACATCTCCCCTCAGAAGGGGAAAGAGAAAGAAGGGGAAAGGCTGAAAAGACGGGGAAGGAGAAAGCGCACAAAGGAACCTAAGAGGGGCCAAGTATAAAGAGGCAACTAGACAATCAAGGGTATGGATTACAAACGGATAACTTCCCCAAATGGGAACGAAAGGGATGACTCCTGATAACATCTCAGGAGAGGTGAGAAATACCCAAATGTCATCTCTTAACACTTATAAACATAATGAGGCAACTGAAGTAATCACAATTAGAATTGCAGAAAGGAGAGAGCATTGAAAGGGGAGATGACAGATACGGCCCCCTATCCCATCCTCGTCGCCAGTGTTGTAATAAAGAGAACTCTGGAGCCAGGTAAGTTCAAACGTCTTTATTCTGTCATCCACTCTCCGCAACTGACAACACTTCCAACATTCCAATGTGAACTCCAGTGGAATGTTCCAACAGGCAGGTAGAGGCGGGGGAAGAGGAAAGGTACCAAGAGGGAGGAGAGGAAAGAAACACACAGCAGAAGGTGTAGGGTAAAGAGGGAACAGAGATTACAACAACTTGTAATGTAAAATCCTTCTTAATGGTAAAGTTCGACCTTGAGTCACAATTCTGAAAATGCCTCTTTTATTAAGTTGACTCATGGAATTGGGTTAGGCCCTTGTAAAGCAAACACAGGGCTGGATCATGTGAATACTGTATCCAAACACAAAAGAGCCCTGCTCACTGCTTTCAAAAATACTTCATCAGTACAGACTGTGAAAATTTAGACTTACTCTGCCAATAAATTGCATACAATTGTATTTTATGTGTAACAACCATAGAATAGAGCAAAGAGGAAGCCCTTAATTACCTAACATAAACTGATGACTCACATAAAAAGAAAGCACTTACATTAATTTCAAAATACTTAACTGTAGGCGCCCTGCATCAATCAAGAGACGGGTTGTGTTGGTGTTACAGTGAGCATTCTTTATGTGCTCCCCAACACCAATGATGGTTGTAAAAGACAAATGTACAAAAATCACATTACAAAAGTTATAAAAAGAACGTATTCACATGGTACTCCAATAATTGCAAAGAAATAACAGAAAAGAGCAGTAGTCCAGACTATATGGGTCAACCAAGTGGTACGAACTATTTTTATTTATATTCCCACTCAAAATGTACACTGGGGCACAATGTGTAAGCAGGTAAATGGGAGAGCTTGGTCACTCGAATCTTCTGCCCTTCTATGATATTTTTAAGAATTTTTAGTCCAACTTCATTTCACTCCAAAAGCGTAAGCGCATTTATTTCTTCACAACTTTGAAGGTCTCCTCGGGACTTGGACTGGTCTATGTCCATTTGATTCTCTATGCACACTGCCATATACCTTAACCTTTTTAGAGCAAGATATAAGGTCCTCTAAAAGGTGGGTGCATAAGTAAAAGAGCACCCAATGTTTTTTTCACTCAAGAATTCCACCCCCCCCTACTGTCGCAAGAACTGAAAGATATCTTATTTCATTCCATAGTACACTGAGCCTACCCTAGTTCCTGAGAAGACATCCAAAAGCTTGGAGGATGACATGTGTCAACTATATTGGGGTGAAATGAAGTTGGACTAAAAGTACTTAAGAATGCAATGGAAGGTACATCCCTCACCCTGGTTAATACATAGGGGCCAAATGTGGATATTCTAGAGTTCCATACCACTGTATGGAGACATGTTCATGAACTGACCAAAGGCATAGTTCTATGGGGAGGAGACAGTAATACATAACTGGAATCTTACATGGATAGGCTGGCAGTATTCAAAGGGCATGGCAAACAATCTGAGATGGCTATATGTGAAGGTATGGAAGAATGTGGTATGGTGGATGCAAGGCGTCTGCACAATCCACATAAACAAGAGGGTACATTTGTATCCTTAGTCCATGGTACGTGGTTGAGGTTGAATAATTGGCTGGTGTCCAGGGAGGCCTGTCCGCCGGTGGAGGAGGTGGCTTGTTTCCGGAAAACATTATCAGATCATGCACCAGTGAAATTAAGATTAGCAATGCCGAATATGGCTCCACCCCTTTTTGCATGGAGTTTTCAAGCTACTGCCCTATTAGATGCAGTTTTTAGGGAAGATGTCCGTACAGCGATAGTTGAATATTTTGACAAGAATGATAGAACTGTAGATGGTATGGGCATTTTATGGGAAGCCTTCAAAGTAATGATTTGAGGGATCTCTATGTCCACCCAGAAAGGGGTCCTAATGGTGATTCAGACTCAGATACATAAAGCAGAAGTCATGTTACATACACTTGAATGCGACTATGAGACCACATCTAATTCATGCACTCTGGCTGCAATAAGAAAGCAATTGACAGAATATCATGATTTAGCAGCAGAGGAATTACATTTCCTGTCTAAGCAGCACATGACAGGGTTATACAGTGATGGGCAGAGGCTCAGACACATTTTGACACATAAGCTGAGGGCACCACAAGACGCTGGGCATATAGTGAAAATTCTTGAGATTGAAAGGCAAGCACACTTTCATACACCCAGCATATTATCTGCCTTTATGAGATTTTAATGCGGTCTGTACAGTGCCAGATCCACTGCTGACCTGAATGTCATGAATTGATATCTCAAAGATGTGGTGCTGGCATGGCTGTCACCTAGACAGCGGGAGTAACATATGCAGACTATAATAGTGGAAGATGCTAAGGGAGCAATTTGTGAGCTCCCAAACGACAAGGCCCCTAGCCTTGATGGGCTGACCAGGGAATGTTATAAAGAATAAAATGAACCATTGGTGCCACATCTCCAGGCTGTCTATGAAGAGGCCTATCAGACTCAAACTCTCCTGCTTCTTGCTGGGAGGCATTAATAGTGGCTCTGCTTAAGGTGAGTAAGTCACTGAAAGAATGTGACTCCTATTGTACCTTGTTTCAAATAAATATAGATATGAAAATACATGCCAAAATACTGACAATTTGATTGCAACCACTTCTACCTGCCTTGGTCCTGCCAGATCAGTCGGGATTCATACCTTTGCACTCTATTACTCTTAATCGGCGTACTATATTCTCTTTCTTGAATCTATTGGACCCTATCTCACGGTTGGCAGTGACAATATTGGATGCTGCTAAAGCATTTGATTCTATTGCATGGGAAGATACATTTGCTATATTGACATGCATAGACATGCCACAAGAATTCATCCACTGGATGGTGCTGCTGTACATCAAACCGATGGCGAGAATACATATCAATGGACATGTCTCTAATGGTTTCCACATAGGCCAAGGAATGTGATTGGGTTACCCCCTGTCACCTATATTATTTGCGGTAATCCTAGAACTGTTGGCTTGTATAATACGATAGTGGCATGCCATGGTAGCCTTAAAATGTGGACTCCGTCTTCTCAGCGTGAACCTGCCACTGGTTATACAGAAATATGTGAGATTTGAATATTACTCAGGGCTCAGTATTAATTGGTCCAAACTGGTTGTCTTCCTTCTCACATTGGAGTCTCCAAAGTGCTCATCGGACTTCCCGCTGGTATGGGATACTGAGCCACTTAAATACTTGTGGACAGTATGTGTATAAGATAGAGGATCAAGTTTCAGGTTGGGCAAGAATTCCATTATCATTGACTGATTGAGTTGCTGTACTGAAAATTGTCATATTTCCCATGCTCCTGTACCTCTTAGTTAACATACTTAACACTTCCTCTCCACTTTTTCAAGATGCTCATGTCCCTTTTGATATACTATTATGGGCCAGCAAACAGCCGGAAATCGTCTGGGATGTCCTCACATTGCCATACGTGAGAGGTGGATTTAATGTGCCTAGTCTCTATCTATACTGCCTCCGTGCACAAGCACACTTCACACATTATTGGCAAACCACACATAAATATACACCACATGTCACAGTAGAATGTGACGATGCCCATCCTATTCCACTATCAGCTCTCCTATCTCACAAAAGAAAGATCATAATGCACATAGAGATCAACACTCTACAGACCACGTTGTCAGCGTGGCTGAGGCTGGGTGGGCGTGATGGGGAGACAGCCGCTGTATGCACTGGCGATGCCTTTGAGGCACAACCCTGAAATATCAGTGACTCAAGAAGACATTGTGCTGAAAACCCTAGCACAGGCAGGTTTACAAAGGAGGGGGGATTGCATATCCCTGGAGTACATTTATAATGCTTGATACATTTACCAATGTGAATAGATCATCTCCACTCACAACCTTCATACACTACATGCTTATGGTGGTGATGTGGGAACTTTATCCAGGCTCTCCAGATTAGCCCCAGTGTTCAAAACTTTGCAGGTACTCCTCACCACCGACACACATAGGCATCTCATTTCCCACCTATATGTGGCTAAACAAGCGGAAAGGCCATAGTCCACTGATAAAGCGAGGAAGTGCTTGAACACTATGTTGACATACCCTCTGGGCAAGGAGGATTTCTGTTTCTGTTGTGCACAATTATATGGCTTCACCTCTAACTGCAACTTGCAAATTATTCATTTCAATTCAAATATATTACACACCTTCCAAATTATATAAATATGGACTGCAAGCTAATGATAACTGTATCATGTTAGGAGGGCAAAGGCTAATTTCATTCATGTAGTATGGACATGTCATGTTGAAAGGCAATATTGGATACACATCACGGAAACTTTAACTAAAATGATATCTGAATCTATACCATGTGACCCAGCTATCTGTTTGCTAGATATGGTTAAAGTTGAATCACCCGCCTCGAGGAAGTACGCAGTTGTGGCCCTATTATTAGCAACAAGACGTGTAACCCAGCACTGGGGCAGCAGAGTTTATCCCACTTAACCAAATTGGATTCAGGATATGGTGTACTGTCAAAACAGCTAGAACTCTATGCAGAAGATTTACTGAGAACTTTCAGACCCAAGGATATCTGGGGACCCTTGACGACACACCTCCTGTAGCAACCTTTTAACAATTAATACCCTCAGCAGGGGACTATACCTGAACTGTGTAATCTACTCACGGGAATTCTTGTGTATGTAATATATGACCCATGTACTCTGCCAAATGTAATAACAACAAATGTTTCCTTTCCATTGGGAAAAAATGCCTAGGGGGTATGTTATGCTGATGTCTCACTGTTTATTGTTAATTTCTGTTACATTTGCAATATGCAATGTGCATCTGTAAAGTGTTAAAATGAAATAAACAATTTGTTTTTAGAAGAATGTCATGGAAGGGCAAAAGATTGGATTGGCCTATACCTCCCAATTACTTTCTACCATGTTTTGCCCCAGTGTACATTTAAAGTGGGAGTTGGAGGACAAAAGAAACGCGTTGACCAGGACTGGACAGGCCGTAGTGGGCACCGGACATTACCCTGGTGAGCCAGAGGAGTGGGAGCCAGTTGGGGGTGAAAGTTGGACTAAAAACGCTTAAGAATGTCTCAGGGTGCAAAAGATTGGACTGAATAAGCCCTACCATTTACTTGTTTCCACGTTTTTCCACGTTTTTAGAGTGGGAGTATAAACAGAAATATTTCGTACCACATAAATAATCAAAATAGTCTGGACAGGTGCTCTGTTCTGTTATGTCATTGCAATTACTGGAGTGCCATGTGAATATGTTCTGCTTGTAACTTTTTTTTGTATTGTGATATTTGTACATTCATCTTTTACAACCATCATAGGTGATGGGGGTCACATAAGGATTAGTCACAGTGACATCAATACAGCATACCTACCAATACAGCATGCCTCTTGATTGATGTGGAGCACACACTGTTTAGTATTTTGGTGTTTATGTAAGTGCTTTCTTTTTTGTGAGTCATCTGTTTAATTTAGGTAACGTTGGCCTACCTCTGTGCTCTGTTTTATAGTTGTTAAACATAAACTATAAAGTGATATGGTAAATGCATATTTGAATAGTGAATTTTCAGTTTTACCGAAGAAGCCTTTTTGAAAGTAGCAAACAGGTCTTCCTTTCATGTTTGTATACCATTTTATGTGAAGTTGGGAATTGGTGCCTCAGGCTTGAGCTGTGGTCACATGACAAGGTGTAGTTGGCCTTTGTGTAATCTTTCCAGACCCAGTATCACAGAAATGGACTGGGTGTTGCCAGGGTGGCCACCCTGACATAATGGGAGGGGTGGAGCTATCCATAGCTCCGCTGGCACTTCAAAGGAAATGCCTCAGCTGAAAGAAAAGTAATTTCAGACAAGCCTTTTGTGACTCCATACATCCTTGGATGAGGGCAGGGAGGAAGGAAATTCCAGAACCAGATGAGAGAGGAAGTTTAGAAGTTTCTCCCGTTTCAAAGCAGGCTCCAGGTATAAAAGAATGGACACACAGACCAACTCTTCAGTACTCTCCTGGACCTTTGGATACTACAAAGGACTTTGCTGCTGCCAGAGAATTGTCCTGCTGCCTGAGACCTGCCTTGGTGCCTGAGAAGGAAAACTGGATCTGCTCCCTTCATCCCAGGCTGCCTGAAGTGACTCCAAAGGTCAGCTGACTGACCACCTGTTGGGGAGCTACAAGGGCATATCAATCTCTGAACTGCTGCAAATAGACCTGACTGGACCTGTAGCTGAACCTGCCTGAGCTGTGCTGGCCTCTGAAAGAGTGAGTCAATGATCCCCAAGATGAGCCCCCCCCAAACAAGAGTGCACTCCTCTGACCACAAAGGTTTTGGACTCTTCGCGACCATGAACAGGCCCCTTCACATCAAGATCTTGTTGTGTGTGGCAACTGCCTATGAGAAGCTTCTTTGAATCCGACTTTTTATGCATTAGTAACGGCTAGTGACAACCAGCAACACAAGATCTTCTCACTGCACTACCGAATAGTCAGACCACGGTGACAGCCAACAAAGAGCTCCAACTATGATCGTCTGTGACTCCCAACAGGATCTTCATGCTACAACGATGGCTGTCTGTGATGCTCAGGCCTCAGGCCTTCTCTTTGCGCCACAGAGACGAGCATCCGTGACGCTCTCCCTGCTCCTCGCTGCCTACTCCACAGAGTACTGCACTCTTCATGCCGGACTTGGAGAAGATATCTTTTTCAGAGGGAGTAACCTGGCCCCTTTATCTGGCCTGCGCTCCATTGTGGTCAACCTGAACTTGTGACTTTTCTCCCGGTCTAGCTATGACCCGATGACTGGGTGACTTTCAGGCGCTATACCTATTTAAATATTTGAAATTGCATATCTCCAGTTTGACTGATTGGATTTCTGTCATTTTGCTGTCAAAGTATTACATTTTACTCTATTCTTCTAAATTGGTGTGGATGTCCTTGTGTTGTGTTTTCACTTCATTACTGTTGGTGTGCTGCATAAACACTTTACACATTGCCTCTAAGTTAAGCCTGACTGCTTTTGTTCCAAGCACAAGTTAGTTAAGTGGCTTTTACAGTTCAGCAAGATAAAGATTGCTGGTATTGTTTGAGAAGGGTTCACACCCCCCTCAGCCAACAATTCAAATTCTCACATGGATCAATTACCCCGACTGCAACTAAAATAATTGTAAAAAGAATACAATCTCTGATACTCATCAAACTAAGAAAGTACAAATAGAATGAATTATTACCTTTACAAATGCTTACTTTCCAAAACAGGAAATGTCCTCTTCAAATACTCCAAATACAAAACTCTTAGGGGCCCATTTACAAGAAAATAACGCTACATGGCGCCGCAGGACAGCTTTCAGCGCCGCACTGCATCATAAGGATTGTGCAGGGATGCGTATTATTTACAGCAATACGATGTAGCCCTGTGCCTTCCTTTGTGTTGGTGCCGTTTAGGCAGCCTTTCACCATTACAGACACTCTTGCGCAATGGCGCCCGGGTACCTATGTTAAAATCGGGTTGTTTTTGTGCAGCAAGGGACACCTTCCTTCACAAAAACAACTGTTGTGCCTGCCCTGGGGAGGCACATGGTTTTAATGCATTTCTAGAATTATGCTATGTTGTAAATCTGGCAATGTGTCATAAACCATAGGCATTGAGTGGGAACATCCACCGCAACACCCATGGCACTTCTCCCCAAAGCAATTTGAGGCAACGCAGAAACTTGTGCTGCATTGCCTTACACCATATTTACGAGGTCATGAAAAGCCACACAGACTGGCTTTCTATGACATAGTAAATATATGGGTCTTCACTGTGTGCCACCAGAACGTCAAAAGAAGGGATGCTCCGGTGGCACACTGGGCTTGTAAAAAAGCCCCTTATTGTTCTGCTATAAAACTAACCTCTCCACTCTCTGTGGGGAAACTCAGATAACACCATTCATCTAATTATGTAATGTATATGTTTGCTGATAAAATTATAATTGTTAGACACCAGTTTGAAATTAATGCTACATTTTAAGTTCTTGCACTAACATGTTCTAATACCTGGAGCTCATTTACTCCCATTTCAACTGATTGATTAGCAAAAAAAATCAGACATTTCTAAACAACTAAGGGGGTCATTAGGATAGCAGGCGGATTGCCACCGCCCACCACCGCGGATTGCCCATGTCACATATTACATCATTCATGACATGGTCAGTGACATGGTCAGTGACATCACTGATGACATCACTGATGGCTTCTCAATTGACACCTTTAATTTCAATACATATATATGCATGTCAACTGACATCACTGATCTCATCACTGATGACATCATTCATGTCATGAATGATGTAATATGTGACATCATCAGCAGTGGATTGCGGGCGCGCGAGTTATAGTGAGTCCAACTAACTATAATGTGGGAATTTCAATGGTTTTGTATGAGTAAACTTTTTAGCTAACTTTAACTGGTGTGAAACCTATGGTTTTTTTTGTGAATATATATATATATATATATATATATATATATATATATATATATATATATATATATATATATATATATATATATCACCTACTGGTGGTCGCCAGTAGGTATATATAGTTAGGACCTAGTTTCCATAGAAAATCCGCAACATTCTATTGGGAATAACTTTGGCGCCGGTTGTTGAATCTTCGCAAATTTCTCAAAGAAGATGGGCCGCTCCGCTTCTTCCCTGAAAGTCTTGGGTAGATTCATCAAGCGGGGGCCGAGAAAAAAGGGGGGTCCCAAAACGTGTTTTCCCCATGTTAATTTCCATGGGACATTTAGACACAGCTACAGCCCGAACCGCTGAATGGAATTACACCAAATTTGGCAAAATGGTAGAGTCTGATTCGCAGATCACTCTTTTGCTTAAATGGTGTAAATCCCTCCAGTAGTTCCTGAGAAAAGCAAAAGAGAATACAAATATATATATATATAAGCATGCACCATGCGCGCACCGTACGCGTACCTTCCCGTGCACGAGCTGCATGCTGATTGGCTGCCACAGTCTGTCAACACTCCAAAACAGAAATTGATAGCAGCCATCTTGTGCCTCAGTAGACTGAGGAACAAGAAAGCAGAAAAAAACTGTGTGGAACTCAAAAAGGGGGCAGGGTAGAAGCACCCTGACCCCCAGGCCGGCATAGTGATAAAGAAGTGGGGGGCCAATCCCCCCTACACTGCCCCGGGGACCGCCACCCCCGGGGAAATGCAACGCAGCCCCCTGGCGCATAATGGAGGCTCATGGTGGGCTAGTTGGCCCCCAGGGACACCCAGTATGCAAGGGAACTTAATCCCCCAATTTAGAACACTCTACAGGGCGCATTTGCACAGTTCAAATTGAGGAATTAATTCCTGTTCAATCCACAGGTCCCTTAGAGGGAACTAGTCCAACAGGTATTTCCAGTAAGCGCCACGGAGCTGCGCTGCAGAGTGTTGTAAACAGGGGGCGTGCCCTCTGAACACCTGCCTGCAAAAATGTAGTAAATCAGTATAAAAAAATAACAATTAATACATTTAAAAATTGTCATTTAAAAAACCTTCAAAATACAATGAAAAAACATAGTTTTAAGACCTTTATTAGTTAGGAATTAGTATTTAAAAAACCATTGAAATTCACTGAAAAAACCATAGGTTTCAGGCATCATATAGTTAGGAATTAGCACTTAAAAAACCTTTGAAATTCACTGAAAAAACCATAGGTTTCAGGCCTTATATAGTTAGGAATTAGCATTTAAAAAACCTTTGAAATTCACTGAAAAAAAACATAGGCTTCAGGCCTTATATAGTTAGGAATTCGCATTTAAAAAACCTTTGAAATTCACTAAAAAAACTATAAGTTTTAGGGGTGTTTTAGTTAGCTGGACATTTCACTCATACAGAACCATTGAAATTGCTCCTATATAGTTAGTTGTACTAACTATATTTTGCGCACCCGCAATCCACTGCTGATGATGTCACATATTACATCATTCATGACATGGTCAGTGACATCACTGATGACATCTCAAATGACATCACTGAAGACATCATCCACGTGACAATCAGATACACCTTTTCATACACTAGTAAAATCTTTCATCACTCTTTGTAAAATACAGAGTATCATATTTGAATCCATTGACACTGCAATACAAGTATCCAAAAACTCAGTGATTCCAAGATGTATACACACATCTAATCACTCACCTGTAGATTCACTCATACATGCTGTCAATGAACAATAGAACACTATATAGAAAAATACTTATACACCTATATCAACATTACACACCAGCACACAACCTATTCACATATGAAGTTATCCTACCCACTTATGCAAACAATGGATCATACATACATACTTACTTAGCTACACACTTAGACAAACACCACTTCATCTATTCATTTAGAGAGTAAGTCATACTTAGTGTATTATATATACAACAACTGACACATACACTGCCTTTTATTTTTCTAGTTTGTTGGACATGCACCATTCAGAAATATATTTGCTCATCACCACACCCATAAAGATATTCACTCACCCGAACAACTGTTAGAACATGTAGTCTTAACTTCATATATCTACTGAATCAACTATTCACACATCTTTGGGCAGTCACACACCCCCCACCGAACCATACACACATTCAACCTCCCATACGAATACTCAGTTAACTAATCAATAACTAATATAGACTTTCACATAGCTAGTAACCAACTGGAGAACCAGTTTACACAACAACTAACGAAGTGATAAAGATATTCACACAGTTTAGTCACTATCCACTATATTAGGTGAGACACTATAAATTGTTAAAGTAAACAGTCAATTACACTGCTACTAAATCCTCCATCCAAATATTTATTTTTATATATCCACTCATTCTTCAATGCAAATTGCTATATATATAATTCATATTTAAATAACGAAGCAAACCACATTCACTGGATGATGTCATCAGTGATGTCATTTGAGATGTCATCAGTGATGTCACTGACCATGTCATGAATGATGTAATACGTGACATCATCAGCAGTGGATTGTGGGTGCGCGAAATATAGTTAGTACAACTAACTATATAGGAGCAATTTCAATGGTTTTGTATGAGTGAAATGTCCAGCTTACTATAACACCCCTAACACTTATAGTTTTTTGGGTGAATTTCAAAAGTTTTTTAAATGCTAATTCCTAACTATATAAGGCCTGAAAACTATGTTTTTTTCAGTGAATTTCAAAGGTTTTTTAAATTCTAATTCCTAACTATATAAGGCCTGAAACCTATGGTTTCACACATGTTATAGTTAGCTGAACATCTCTCTCATACAAAACTTTTGAAATTCCCCCAACACTACGGCCCACAGTGGGAACTTAGTACACTTGCTTTGCTTCCTTAGATGTGGTAATCATTTCTCAGCCTCCCACTGCGGAATCCAACACCCTCTCTTTATAATAAAAAGGATATCCAAAGATCCACTTCCCTGACAAGGCAGAGAGTAGTTTGCATATCGGCAGCCTTTCTTATTTTTCACCTAATTCATCTTCTACTTGATCTAGACATCATCTGCACGTACACACACTTACTTGCTGCCTTTTTTGGCTGGGGTTATCAATTATTCTTCAATTTCATATTCTAATTCAAAGACAAGGTCCTTTATCGAGCCTTTTTGTTATAACTACTTCCCCAACTAAACAGGCTAGGTAATTTGCACACTTTTGCAGCCAATAAAAATATTGGAAACTTTAATTAACATTTTTGTAGCTGGTCAAGTTTCAATATCAGGAAGAACTTTTGTAGCTGTTACAATTATTTTTCATGATGGACCTTCTACAACATCTGGACATTGCACTGTTTATTTAAAAACTCTGAAAGGTTGGATACATTGTAATGATAGTCAATTCATTTATAAGCAACGTTTGCCTAAAGTTTTCCAAAATCTTACCTAATATTTGTAAAGCCAACATTTTAAGATCAAAATATGGCTTTTCAGTACTACTGCTGTTAAGGTAGATTAGCCTGGTGTTGTAGAGTATTTTATAAGTGAGGGTGAGGAGCTTGAAGGTGATCCTATTATTGGTATTGAGGCAGTATAGGTGTATCAGGTGATGAATGATGTGGCTGCAGCTGAGGACATTAATAATCACTCAGGTGGAGGTCTTTTGGATTTGTTGTAGCTGTTGTACGTGTTTGGCTGGAATTCCTGTATAGAGTGTTTAGCCACTGTGTAGTCTGCTGCTGATGAGGGACTGTGTCACTGTTTTTCTTCTTTTGTTTAGGATCCAATTGTAAATGTTGCAGAGCATGTGGAGGGTGTTATAGCAGTACAAGGAGATGGTGAAGACTTGCTTACACATACAAAGGGAGGAGTTGAGGATGAATCCTAGGTTGTGCACATGGTTGATAGGTGTTGGTACTGTCCACAGTATACTCAGCTAGCATAAGTCGTCCGAGGCTGAGGGGGTGGTTCTGAGGATGAGTACCTTCATTTTGTGCGAGTTCATGTTTAGAGAGCTGCTCTTTATGTACTTGGGGCCATATGTATCATCAAACTATTTTGCATTTCCTAAATAGCGAATTTTAAGGAATCGCTATTTAGGAAATGCAAAATGGTATGTATGAACAAAATAGCATTTATTTTGCGATTCCTTAAGCTTCCTTAATAGCGAATTCGCATATTGTGAATTCGCAATTAAGGAATATTTTCCAATGCATTCCTATGGGCCAGGAGGCCCATAGGAATGATTTCCAAATAATTCTCAAAATGCAAATTCGCGAATTGCTAATCGCAATTTGAGAATTTTTGCAAGGGTGCAGGGTGGTCTCAAGGACCCCCTGCTGCACCCCTGTAAATTACATGTGTGTGCATATGGCGCACATACATGCCCAATGGGCATGTATGTGCGTCATATGCCAGGGAGCTAAAAAACAGTGTTGGATTAAGCCCTGATCTCTTGACTGGGTGAGAGTATTCTGCTTAATTCAGAAACTCTGTCCTTCACCACCCCCTGTTGTTTAATTATTTTGTCCACCATAAGCGTGGAAGGGTATACTCAGACGTGAGTCCCTTGCTCATTGCACCATCAGGATTCAAGCAAGCCAGGCCGAAAACGGCTGAAATGCCAGAAACCAGTCCCCGGTAGCTTGTTTCCTTCCCAGTGAAAGAATTGGCTTGGTAGTTTGGTGTGCCCTGTTTCCATGATGCACTGGGCCAGGGACAGACTAATTTGCATATAGCCAGGTTCTGAGCTGGGATGGTGCAGTGAGCTAAAAAATGGTGTTGGACTAAGCCCTGATCTCTTGACTGGGTGAGAGTATTCTGCTTAATTCAGAAACTCTGTCCTTCACCACCCCATGTTGTTTCATTATTTTGTCCACCATATGCGTGGGAGGGTATACTCAGATGTGAGTCCCTTGCTCATTGCACCATCAGGATTCAAGCAAGCCGGGCCGAAGACGGCTGAAATGCCAGAAACTGGTCCCCGGTAGCTTGTTTCCTTCCCAGTGAAAGAATTGGCTTGGTAGTTTGGTTGGCCCTGTTCCCATGATGCACTGGGCCAGGGACAGACTAATTTACATATAGCCAGGTTCTGAGCTGGGATGGTGCAGTGAGCTAAAAAACGGTGTTGGATTAAGCCCTGATCTCTTGACTGGGTGAGAGTATTCTGCTTAATTCAGAAACTCTGTCCTTCACCACCCCCTGTTGTTTAATTATTTTGTCCACCATAAGCGTGGAAGGGTATACTAAGACATGAGTCCCTTGCTCGTTGCACCATCAGGATTCAAGCAAGAGCGGCCGAAGACGGCTGAAATGCCAGAAACCGGTCCCCGGTAGTTTGTTTCCTTCCCAGTGAAAGAATTGGCTTCGTAGTTTGGTTTGCCCTGTTCCCATGATGCACTGGGGCAGGGACAGACTAATTTGCATATAGCCAGGTTCTGAGCTGGGATGGTGCAGTGAGCTAAAAAACGGTGTTGGATTAAGCCCTGATCTCTTGACTGGGTGAGAGTATTCTGCTTAATTCAGAAACTCTGTCCTTCACCACCCCCTGTTGTTTAATTATTTTGTCCACCATAAGCGTGGAAGGGTATACTCAGACGTGAGTCCCTTGCTCATTGCACCATCAGGATTCAAGCAAGCCGGGCCGAAGACAGCTGAAATGCCAGAAACCGGTCCCCGGTAGCTTGTTTCCTTCCCAGTGAAAGAATTGGCTTGGTAGTTTGGTTTGCCCTGTTCCCATGATGCACTGGGCCAGGGACAGACTAATTTGCATATAGCCAGGTTCTGAGCTGGGATGGTGCAGTGAGCTAAAAAACGGTGTTGGATTAAGCCCTGATCTCTTGACTGGGTGAGAGTATTCTGCTTAATTCAGAAACTCTGTCCTTCACCACCCCCTGTTGTTTAATTATTTTGTCCACCATAAGCGTGGAAGGGTATACTCAGACGTGAGTCCCTTGCTCATTGCACCATCAGGATTCAAGCAAGCCGGGCCGAAGACAGCTGAAATGCCAGAAACCGGTCCCCGGTAGCTTGTTTCCTTCCCAGTGAAAGAATTGGCTTGGTAGTTTGGTTTGCCCTGTTCCCATGATGCACTGGGCCAGGGACAGACTAATTTGCATATAGCCAGGTTCTGAGCTGGGATGGTGCAGTGAGCTAAAAAACGGTGTTGGATTAAGCCTTGATCTCTTGACTGGGTGAGAGTATTCTGCTTAATTCAGAAACTCTGTCCTTCACCACCCCCTGTTGTTTAATTGCTTTACTTAAGGCATAGACAATTGTACTCTGTCCTCAAATTCTGTTAACTGTACAAAATAGCATACATCAATGTTTGTGTTGATTAGTACCTTAGATCTACATTACAGACAGCAGGGTTCTCAACTTCAATTCAGTTTTCCATGTGAATTTCTCCTCACTATGGGGGTCATTAGGATTGCGGTTTTTCCGCATCCTCGGGCCGGCGGAAGCCACCGCCGGCCCTGAGGATGCGGAAAAACCGCAGCGGACTGACCAAGGACCCACCGCCACATTAGGATGGCTGGTGGGTCCTGGTTTCCGTACGCAGATTTTCCGCCGCGGCTGGCTTACAACCGCGGCGGAAAAGCTCTGATATGGTGACGGTGTCTCCCAGACACCGTCCGCCATATCAGGATGGGATTTTAAAAGTGCTTTTCCGCGGCGGGTTTTCCGCCGTGGAAAAGCATACGGATCTTCACCTAGGGGGCCCGTTGTGGGCCCCCTAGGTGAAGGGGGGGTGGGGGGTGCACATGGGGGGTACCTATGGTACCCCCCTGCATTTGCATGCAGAAAGCGGCAGGCACTGCGCGGTGCCTGCCTCTTTCTGCATGCAAATGCAATGCCTGCATTTTTAACATTGCCGCGGGTGCAGCTTGAAGCTGCACCCACGGCAATGTTAAAAATAGAGGATGTGACCGCCAGGGTGGCGGTCACATCCTAATCGCACAGGAGGGGACTCCGCAGCCCATGCGGACGTCCCCTCCTCCTCAATGATCGCGGACGGACGCAAGTCCGTCCGCGATCATAATCGGCCCCTAAGTGTGCTGAGAAGTGCCTTCAATCAATTCTGCGCTCAGTAGAGTTCACAACTAGATACCAAGATCGCCAGCACTACAAAAAGCATTAAATACAATCTTGACTTACTTAACACACAGACACTTGCACAATATCCTCAGATTTTCTTAAACTTTGAACACTAAGATATTCAGCCTTCATTTATTTAATGCAGACACAATTCTACTGTATGTGTTTCACATTTTGTTTAAATAAGTGACAAAAACCCTTTGTCTATGTCTGTTAACAACTGCCTTCAATCTACACTGCATAGGGAACATACAAGCTCACCACCAAAGATACTACTTACTCAGTGCACCATAAATCATCACAAACAAGAGTGAACACTTTTATGTCACAGTGAGACATACTGTCCCTTTTAAAAGGAATTGCTGCAGAATTCAATCAACAAAAGACATTACTTCAATTACTGTACCTCACCCCGACCACACATCATCACATGGTACGTTCAAGCTCAGCGCCAAAGGTATTACTAACTCAGTGCACCACAAATGATCACCATGTGACCGTACTGAATGAGATGACTTATTTAGAAAAAAATACATCATACTTTTTGAAAATATACTTCAACTTACTTCTGTGAATGGACAACCAATATTTATTAGAAAACTTGATTTTAAAGATTTTGCTACCAATCCATGCTGCTTGGACCACACATCATCTCACACTCCACAGAACTTTGTTGCTTTAGATGCACACTTGCTTCCTTTCTTGCGTCCTTTCTACCACACATTGTGTGTACTTTGTGCACTTGCTTAACTCCTTAGATGAGCTACCCATTTCTCAGGCTCCCACTGCAGAATCCGACACACAGCCTGTGTAATGGACTGGAAAACCAAACACCCACTTCCTTTACAAAGCAGTGGGTAGTTTACCCCTCTGCTGCCTTTCTTATTTTTCACCATTTTCTTCTTCCACTCAATCAACACATCAGCTACACATACACACACCAACTTACTGCCTTTCTTGGCTGTGGTTATCAACTATTCTTCTGTTTCATATTCGTATTCACAGTACAGGTCCTTTATCAAGCCTTCTTGCTAACTATTACTCGTAAATGGCAGTGGGTAATTTGCACACTTCTTACCATTCTTGTAGAATAAAAAACATAACAAAAGTCTACCAATATTAAAAAGGAGCCAGTATGGGCTTCCGTTTTTCAACTCTTCTGTTTGTTATACTAATTCAAAGTGAAGAACCTTTATTCAGCATTCTTGGTAACTACTACCCATGAATGTCCAGTGGGTAATTTGCACACTTGCAAACTTTCTTATTATTTACATTATTCATCTTCCTCTCAATCAACACATCAACTACACATACACACACCTACTTGCTGCCTTTCTTAGCTAGGGTTCTCAATTATTCTTCAATTTCATATTCTAATTCAAAGTCAAAGCCCTTCATCGAGCCTTTTTCATGTAGATACTACCCCGCCAGAAGGCAATGGGAAATTTGCGCACTTGTTGCCTTTCTTCGCAGGGGTTATCAACTATTGTTCACTTTCATATTCCTATTCAAAGTGCGGACTGTTTGTAAAGCCTTCTTGTTCTATCAACTACCCCAGCCGAAGGCAGTGGGAAATTTGCACACTTACTGCCTTTCTTGTCTGGAGCTATCAATTACGCTTGAATTTTATATTCTAATTCAAACTCATGGCCCTTTTTTCGAGCCTTTTTGTTGTAACTACTTCCCCAGCTAAAGGCAGTGAGTAATTTGCACACTTGTAGTCTTTCTTATTGTTTACATTTTTCAGCTACCACTCAATCAACACATCATCTACACGAACACACACACCTACTTACTCCCTCTCTTGGCTATGGTTATCAACTATTCTTCAATTTCATAATCTGATTCAAAGTTAAGGCCCTTTAAAGAGCCTTTTTGTTGTAGCTACTACCCCGGCCAAAGGTAGTGGAAAATTTGCAAACTTGCTGCATTTCTGGGCTGAAGTTACCAATTCTACCCTCAGTACACTTCACAACTAGATACCAACAGCACCAGCACTACAGAAAAAATTCAATACAATCATGATTTATTTAAAACAGAGACAATTTCACAGTGTCCTCACATTTCCTTACAGTTTGAACAATAGGAAATTCAGACTTCATTTCTTTAATTTAGAGATGCTTCTACTGTATGTCTTCAGATTTTCTTTAAATAAGTGACAAAAAACATTTGTCTATGTCTGTTAACAACTGCCTTCAATATACACTGAACAGGGAACATACAAGCTCAGCGCCAAAGATACTACTTACTCACTACACCATAAATCATCACAAAGAGTGAACAGTTTTATGTCACAGTAAGACATACTGTAGCTTTTAAATTGAATTCATGCAGAATTCAATCTACATAACACATTACTTCAATTAATGTACCCCCTCCAACCACACATCAACACTGGGTATGTTCAACCTCAGCGCCAAAGATTACTAACTCAGTGCACCACAAATCATCACCACATCACCATATTGAATGAGATGACTTATTTAGAAAAAAAATATGTCATACTTTTCAGAGATATACTTCAACTTACTTCTGTAAATAGACAACCAATATTTATTAGAAAACTTGATTATAAAGACTTTGTTACCAATGCGTCCTGCTTGGACCACTCCTCATCGCAAACTCCACAGAACCTTGTTACTTTAGATGCATACTTCCTGTCTTTCTTGCGTGGGATTATCAATTATTCAATCTATACTGCAGACAGCAGGGTTCACAACTTCAATTCAGCTTTCCTTCTACATTAAGGACACCAATTCATTAAGCATTGTTTTCCTTATGACAGATACAATTCTACTCTGTCCTCAGATTCTGTTATCTGTAACTAAATAGAATTCTTCAATCTTTGTATCAACAACTGCCTTCAATCTTCATTGCAGACAGCTCGGTTCACAACTTGAATTTAGCTTTCCTTCTATATTAAGGACAGCATTGTATTTAACCTTGCTTTCCTTAAGGCAGAGACAATTTTACTGTGTCCTCAGATTCTGTTATATGAGACTAAATAGCATTCTTCGATCTTTGAGTCAACAACTGCCTTCAATCTACACTCCGGACAGCTGCGTTCACAACTTCAATTCAGCTTTCCTTCTACATTAAGGACAGCATTACATTCAACATGGTTTTCCTTAAGACAGATACAATTCTACTCTGTCCTCAGATTCTGATATCTGTAACTAAATAGCATTCTTCAATCTTTGTGTCAACAACTGCCTTCAATCTACACTACGAACAGCTGGGTTCACAACTTTAATTCAGCTTTCCTTCTACGTTAAGGACAGCATTGTATCAAGCCTTGCTTTCCTTAAGGCAGAGACAATTGTACTGTATCCTCACATTCTGTTAACTGTGACAAAATAGCATTCATCAATCTTTCTTTCAAAAACTACCTTCAATCTACGCTGCGGACAACTGGGTTCACAACTTGCATTGACCGATCTTTCTGTCAACAACTACCTTCGATCTACACTGTGGTCAGCCGAGTTCACAACTTGAATTTAACTTTCCTTCTACATTAAGGACAGCATTGCATTTAGCCTTGCTTTCCTTAAGGCGCACACAATTATACTTTATCCTGAGATTCTATTAGCTGTGACTAAATGGCATTTATCGACCATTGTGTCAACAACTGCCTTCAATCTACACTACGGGCAGCTCAGTTCACAACTTCAATTGAGCTTTCCTCCTACATTAAGGACAGCATTGTATTCAGCCTTGCTTTCCTTAAGCCAGAGGCAATTCTACTGTGACCTCAAATTCATTTATCTGCAACTAAATAGCATTCTTCAATCTTTCTGTCAACAGCTGCCTTCGATCTACATTGCAGACAGCTCAGTTCACAACTTGATTTCAGCGTTCCTTCTACATTAAAGACAGCATTGTTTTCAGCCTTGCTTTCCTTAAGTCAGAGACAATTCTACTGTGACCTCAAATACTGTTATCTGTAAATTAATAGCATTCATTAATCTTTGTATCAGCAACTGCCTTCAATCTACACTGCAGACAGCATGGTTCACAACTTCAATTCAGCTTTCCTTCTACATTAAGGACCACATTACATTTAACATTGTTTTCCTTATCACAGATACAATTCTACTCTGTCCTCAGATTCTGTTAACTGTGACAAAATAGCTTTCATCAATCTTTGTCTCAACAACTGCCTTCAATCTACACTGTGGACAGCTGGGTTCACAACTTGAATTTAGCGTTCCTTCTACATTAGGGACAGCATTGTATTCAGCCTTGCTTCCCTTAAGCCAGAGACAGTTATACTGTGTCCTCAGACTCTGTTAACTACTATAAAATAGCATTCATCGATCTTTGTGTCAACAACTGCCTTCAATCTACACTAGAAGATGAGCCTCCAAAGATCAAGAAAAAAGCCAAAATTTGCAACTCATTTACTATCACTAAAAGACAAAAAAGATTAATGCTCCGTCTTTAACCTCTGAAATTTGCCAAACAACTCTTTAAAGGAGTCATCCATCCTAAAAATACTCCTTTAGCACACCGACTATGATGCGACATATCAAGAACTTACACCCCAATAACTTTGCTCAACATTCAACACGGACGATACAGGAAAACGCACCTGCTGCTGCACCAACCTCATCGATTGCTGCAGCAGCATATTCAGCAAGCAATCCACACCCACAAATTAATCCTCATTTCAGTAAAGTTAACACTCTATGCATTTATTGTGATGAACTTTTGTCTTACGGGGTACAGTCTGTCGACCTAATAAAATGCATGGATCAGGAGCATCACTATGCTCAAAATTACTTTTTTGACATTATCTTCTAATTAGTATCAACTACCTCAGCCGAAAGCACTGCTTAAATTGAACACTTTCTGCCTTTCTTGACTGGTATTATCAATTATTCTTCAATTTCACATTCTGATTGAACGTCAAGGCCCTTCATCGAGCCTTTTTGTTGTAACTACTTTCCCGGCTAAAGGCACTGGGTAATTTGCACACTTGCAGCCTTTCTTATTTTTTACATTATTCATCTTCCACTCAATCAACAAACCATCTACATGTACACATACCTACTTGCTGGCTTTCTTGGCTATGGTTATCAACTATTCTATATCATAATCGTATTCAAAGTGCAGACCATTTATCGAGCCTTTTTGTTGCAACAAACACCACTGCCGAAGGCACTAAGAAATTGAGACAATTGCTGCCTTTCTAAAAGTGTGTTAGTATTTCCTGGAACTTTAAGGATACAGACTGGGCAATTAAAGGTATAAAAGACAAATTTGCAGGTGCATGGAAGAGTGCATACGCAGTCTATAGGGGTTTGAAGCAGTCCATGCCCTAAGGCCAACTTTGCAACATGACTACTTCTGTACTACCTGAATGATTACAATTCTGAAACAAGAATGTCTCAAACCATTTTAATAAATGTATTCTGAAAACATCTCATACCTTAATAGACCTTCTGAAATAATTTAATCATGTATTTCATATACCTCATTATCAATTTCAAAACTCATATGATCATACTCGATGTCATCTAATGCTTCCAGAAAATCAACATCTAACCTTTAATCTAGGAAATCACAGCTAATATTTGCAGCATTTATATCTTCCTCTTCGTTCTCGCTACTTGAAAAAAGTATGTTCAGCTCTTGTATGACACTGTTACTAATTTCGAAAATGTCTTCCAAATTCTTTGGTTGATTTTCCATACTGAATTTCTTCTGTTGTAGCTCCTTGTACATAAACACTTATTTTTATCTTTACTATAATATCAGCTTATGTGGTGATTCAAAACAATTATATTAAATATTTATTTGTCAAATAAAACAATATTTTGTACATGAGTGTATCCTATTTTAAAAACATTGGATAATTAAATACAATAAATAGTGTCATTCTACATTGTGTCAAGTGCTTTATTTATCCTACCTACTGTGTTGCACACTTAAATAGAGACGACAGCAGTGCCCCATTATGTTGTCAATTAGGGTGGAGGGAGGCAAAGAAAAGAAGTAAAGCACATGTCTACAGATGTACTGCTATATTCAGAACACTGTATGAAGCACTGAATAAACAAAGTCTGATTCAAAACATACACAAAAGAAGGCTGCACAAAAGATACACAAAGGAAAGCAACACAAATAGCACACCGAATTTTGAAAACAAACTGGTAAGTAGGCAAAAGAACAAAAAACCTAACAACACTGCCACAGACGCTTCGCTGTGGAACTCATTCCGAAGAGAGGAAGAAACATACTGTAAAGAAAACTGAATACAAGTAAAGAAAAAGAAAAAACATACATGGATGACAAAGTCACTGGAGTAATACTCTGTTCCCCAACACAAAAAAGGATTTTGCAAAAATGTTATGTACGAATGTTTAAGGAGCTGCAAAGGAACCCATTCCCCGGGATTCAAAAAATATCATTAGAAACCGTGAGGGGAACACCACTGCCTGCACGGTCCCAGCCGGCTCCCCGCATCCTTCAAGAGCCGGCATTGCTTTGTCAGAGAGAGCAGTTTATATGCTGCTCTCTAACAAAAAGCAATCTGCTTTCCTACTTGAAAGACACAGCAGCTTAACTTGCTCTCTCTTTCAAATAGGAAACCGGTTTGCTGTGCTAAAGTGGGAGCCGCGACGCTCCCACTCTACCGTACCAAACAGCAGTGTCTCGGGGGTAGACACACCGGGACACTGCAGGAGTCGACCCTGAGACATGGTGGTCCCCAGAACATTCAAGAGCTCCAGGAAGGAGGCCGCGTGACCCCCACCCAACATTAAAAAGCCCCGAAAAGTGGTAATCCCCGGGGCTGGGAGGTCCGTGCCATCACAGAGCCCCCCTATTTTAAATATTACTGCCCCAGGAAGATGGTGGTCCCCGGAGCTTGTATAAATGGTTCTCCCCAGAGCAATCAAGAGCTCCCGGACGGAGGCAGCGCGACCCCCTCCCAACATTAAAAAGCCCCAAAAAGTGGTAACCCCGGGAGCTAGGAGGTCCGTGCCCTCACGGCCCCCCTATTTTAAATATCACTGCCCCCAGAAGGTGGCGGACCCCGGGGCATGTACGAGGGCCAAGAGGCCCCCCCTCAGCCACACTTCAAAATAAAACATGGCTGCTAACACTTCCTAGCTTGAAGCATTGACAGCCAATCAACATGCAACTCGTGATTGTACGGATTTCCGTCCGCGTACGCCACAATTTTTCCATTTTAAATAAAAAAAATATACAGTTTAAAAATCCATGAACGACCCCCTGAGCAAGCCTAAAGGGTCAGGATGTTTCTACCATGCCCCCTTTCCTTATTTCTCAACTTTTTTTTTTTTTACTGTTTTCTTGTAACTCGGTTCTAGCGACCAACAACACAGCTGCCAACACTTCCTGGTTTGGAGTGTCGACAGACAGTTGACAACCAAAGAGCATGCAGCTTGTGCTCATAAATATGCGTACTCCGCGATTTTTCTATTAAAAATAAAATAAAAAAAAGATAGCCTAAAAATTCTAAACCTAACCCCTGACAAAGCCTACAGGGTCAGGATGGTTCTTCCCTGCTCCCTTTCCTTATTTCTCAACTTTGGTTACTGTTTTCTTGTGACTCGGTTCTAGCGACAAACAAGATGGCTGCCAACACTTCCTGGTTTCGAGTGTTGACAGACAGTACACAGCCAATCAGCATGCAGCTCGCGCTCGTAATTGAACCGATTTCCGTACGCGTGCTGCACTCCGTCTATAGATATCGCTATGAATTTACTTGTAAATTTCTCAGAAACTACCGAACAGATTCACACCATTTAACAAAAAGCACAATCTGCGAGCCAAACTCTACCTCTCTGCCAAATTTCGTGTAATTCCATTCAACCGTTCGGGCAGTAGCCCTGGCTAAAGGTCCCTATGGAAAATTGCATGGGGAAAGCACCTTTAGGGACACCCCTTTTTTCTTGGCCCCCACTTGACGAATCACCCCCAAACTTTCAGCGAAGGAGCAGAAACAAGCAGGCTATTTTCTTGGAGAAATTCGTGAATGTTCGTCCACTGGCGCCAAAGTTATTCCAAATAGAATGTTGTGGATTTCCTATGGAAACTAGGTCCTAACTATAACTACCTACTGGCGACCGCCAGTAGGTAATATACATATATATATATATAATGATGTAATATGTGACATGATCAGCAGTGGATTGCGGGTGCGCGATATATAGTTAGTGCAACTAACTATATATGCGAATTTCAATGGATTTGTGTGAGTAAAATAAGGTTTTGTAAATGCTAATTCCTAACTATATATGGTCTATAACCTATGGTTTTTTCAGTGAATTTTCAAGGTTTTGTAAATGCTAATTCCTAACTATATATAGTCTATAACCTATTGTTTTTTCAGTGAATTTCAATGGTTTTTTAATAGCAAATATCAAAAGCTGTAAAATGTATTCTTCTTTTAAAGGATGTGTATTTAATATAATTTTTTTATGTATATACATTTTTTGAGGGAACGAATTTATCAACTATCATGCTGAAGAAGAGTGTGGGGAAAAAAAACAAAGAGGAGGACTAAGAGGAAAGAACAATCAGTTCAAAAATACAATTGCTTTAAAGCATGAAGTGCTTTTCCACACATTTACATTTAAATAACCCATATTAGAACATACTAAATATCTACAGAGGAGACGGTGTACATTGAATTTTAGACTCATCATTGGTACCTACATGTTGGTACTTACATCACCCACACAACACAACAGCTCTATTCAGAGCTACCCTACCTCAAAGCACTCTAAAATATTATTTTACTATTTCCCTTGGTTTTCCCCTTGTTATGCTTTCCGGAACACTACCCGGTGCGCGGACCGGGCGCTAACTATGCAAAAATTTGAAAAAATAAGTTTTTTTTTTTTACATATATGGGCCTCCTCAGCCACCCTCAGAAAACCTAGGGGGTCAGGATATGTCTCCCGTGCCCCCTTATACCCATTCCCAACATTGTTTATCCTCCATCTTGTGACTTAATTCGTCCGAAACACAAGATGGCGGACTCCCGTTACGCTACTGGTGAGCTACCCGGTTCGCGTACCGGGTAGCGCTTCCACCGCGAAAAATAAAGAAAAAAAATTATTTTATTTTTTTGCCCCGCGGGGCCCTTTAATAGCCCCAACATCAGTCCAACGGGTCAGGAGGGGTCTACCTTGCCCCTTTCATTCATTTCCCCCTTTGTTTATTTCCACCTCTTGTCTCTCGATCCTACCGAGAGACAAGATGGCGGCCGCTCCGGACTGTTTAGAATGTTGAGAGTCACCGGAGAGCCAATCCGATTCACCTCGCGAAGTTCCGTTATGCGTCTGGTACGCGAACCGGGGCGCTAACCGGGACGCTGTCACAGATATATATATTTTTTTGAACATTAATTTCTCAAAATCCACTGGAGCACATATCTTGAGACCTAGCAAAGGCACATCGGGCAAACAGTCTCTACAATTTTGCCAAGTTTCATAGAAATCCATTCAGCCGTTCGAGCTAAAAGTGAGTCCAACCGCCCTATGGAAAACTCAATGTTAAAAACACGTTTTGTGACCCCCTTTTTTTCTTGGCCCCCGCTTGACGAAACCCCCCCAACCTTTCAGGGGACGCTCAGAAACAAAATGTGCCATTTTCCTGAAAATTTCAGCCAATTCCGTCCTTCAAGGCCAAAGTTATTCAACATAGAATTTTCAGAAATCCCTATTCAAAAAAATCCTAACTATATATACCTACTGGCGACCGCCAGTAGGTAATATACATATATATATATATATATATATATATACACATGCCACACGTTTTGGGACCCCACTTTTTTCTTGGCCCCCACTTGACGAAATACCCCCAAACTTTCAGGGAAGAAGCGGAAAAAGCAGGTCATTTTCTTGGAGAAATTTGCAAAGATTAGTCCACCGGCGCAAGTTATTCAACATAGAATTTTCAGAAATCCCTATTCAAAAAAATCCTAACTATATATACCTACTGGCAACCGCCAGTAGGTAATATATATATATATATATATATATATATATATATATATATATATATATATATATATATATATATATATATATATATATATATATATATATATATATATATATTCCTGAAAATTTCAGCCAATTCCGTCCACAAACGGCAAAGTTATTAGACATAGAATTTTCAAAAGTCCCATAGGAAAAAAATCCTAACTATATATATATACCTACTGGCGATAGCAACTAACTATATATGCGAATTTCAATGGTTTTGTGCGAGTAAATTAAGGTTTTGTAAATGCTAATCCCTAACTATATATGGTCTATAACCTATGGTTTTTTCAGTGAATATATATATATATATATATATAACATTTCTGTGGCAAAATGAAACCCCTCATTTTGTTCCTTTGCAAATTAAATGTTTTAAGTGTTAACACTTTATTCCAATCAAGATGACTTCAGGTGTGCCATACAATTGTCATAAGTAAGACCGTTAGCGCTCTAGTTGTTCTTTAGAACACTCTGGGACATTCTGTCACTGGGCTATAGTTGGGCTACATCTGGCTGATATTTGGGCTACATTTTTTTTGTTGTCTCTGGTGGCCATCTTTGGGCTACATTGGGCTACATTTGGGCTCTAACATATATATAGCCCAATGTAGCCCAATATATATTTTTCAAAGTTAATTTTCGTAAAAACCACTGGAGCATATATCTTGAGACATAGCAAAGGCACATCGGGCTACCAGTCCCTACAATTTTGCCAAGTTTTGTGGAGATCCATTCAGCCGTTCGAGCTAAAAGTGAGTCCAACCGCCCTATGGAAAACTCAATGTTAAAAACACGTTTTGGGACCCCCTTTTTTCTCGGCCCCGGCTGAACGAAACCCCCCCCAAACTTTCAGGGGACGCTCAGAAACAAAATGTGCCATTTTCCTGAAAATTTCAGCCAATTCCGTCCATCAACGCCAAAGTTATTCAACATAGAATTTTCAGAAATCCCTATTCAAAAAAATCCTAACTATATATACCTACTGGCGACCGCCAGTAGGTAATATACATATATATATATATATACACATGCCACACGTTTTGGGACCCCACTTTTTTCTTGGCCCCCACTTGACGAAATACCCCCAAACTTTCAGGGAAGAAGCGGAAAAAGCAGGTCATTTTCTTGGAGAAATTCGCAAAGATTAGTCCACCGGCGCCAAAGTCATTCCAAATAGAATGTTATGGATTTCCAATGGAAACTAGGTCCTCACTATAACTACCTACTGGCGACCGCCAGTAGGTTATATATATATCTATATATATATATACACACATGCAGTAGATAGTTATAGTTAGGACCAATTATCCATAGGAAATCCTCTATGCAAAAAGTAGGGTTTACCCAAAAAAAGTCACTGGGACCTGGGTGCTTTATGATACAAATAGAGGGGTCCCAGTGGGATGTATCAAAGGTACACAAAATATATCACAAAATACAACAAAAACAATGAGTTTCCTTATACACACTGTTATTTAATCACAATGTGTATTTATGCTGTAAACATTCTTTAAAACTCAACTCATTATAAAAATAGTGCCCCAGGGAAAGAGGGGTAGCAAGGAGTGTACATGTAAGGAAAAGGGATGTGCAGAATCGGTCATAGTGTAACACAGTGAACAATACACAGTAATGACGATATATAGAAAAGTTTGATCTGGCTTCAAACCACTGAGCCAGTAATCACAAGTGGAGCAACCAATGCCCTCGAATTTATAGACCACCATGCTGACGCTAATGTTCAGTAATTTGCTTTGTTGGTTGCGTCGGCTGGTGTATGATTGTAGCCATCGACGTTTCTACCCCTGGACTAGCAGGTACGTTAACCTTAAAGAAGGGTCTTCATCAGGACAAAGGTGAACCCCGTGGGGCAAGTGAATATGTGGAATGAGGTGAAATAAGTATTACTATTCGCTAAAAACAAGCAGGAGTGTCAAGAAGCGGTTAAAACCAAGGAATGAATTACCATGGGGAGTTTGGCCGTCCGGCTCTCAACATGGGACAGGAGAACGTCAAAACAACAACCTGAAAAGCAGGGTGAGAGGTATGCTTTAATTCAGTGTGCGGAATAATCCAGTTTCAAAGTATCAGGATCTCCGGAAAAAACGTACTTGTTAATTAGAGTCTTTTAGATCCTAGTAGAAAATGATGCCAGCACGGTCATCTCAATACTGCAGAGGAAAGAGCAAGCACAAAAACATATGATTTGTGCCTTCCAATTGCACAAGTCAAAGTGGCATAACTCAACATGAATAACCGGTTCACTCACATGTCACTGAGATTCTAACATGGTGATTTAATCCAAAGAAAATGAATAGAACCATTCCATCAAGGCGTTGGGGTACTACAAACAAGGTAAAGGAACAGTAGCTGTAAATACTAGCATTTCCGATATCCCAGTTGAATACTGCACAATGAAATGCACTTACCGGCTAGAGGATCTGTTTTTCAATAGACTAGGGCCACGGTTACCATCTTGTACTGTAATACAGAAGGATCGCACGAGGCCGTCAGTAAAGTAATCCCTTTTTAAGACCTTATTAGAAAAGGTTCCCAAAATCAAATGCTGGGAAACTACGGAGAATCTTACCTTCGCCGGAGCATGAAGTAACTGCGACCTGTATGTGGGGCTCTCCTGTCTCGCAGTGAGACGAGCTCACGCTAGTAGCGGAAAACGGCAAAGGCGTGCACGTGCAGTCTGACGGTACGCCACAAGAGGGCAATCGAAGACAGACTAGGAGGTAGAGAGTCGCCGAAAAACTTTATCAACTGTGTTAGCGGGAAGCTGTGGACAGTGCGAGAGCCTCGGGTGATAGTATGGGAATAGCCTAGGCACGTTAAAATAAGCATTGGTGGTTGTCACGCACCCTACGTGTTGGTGGGTGAAATAACTCAAATCAATACATATATGCATCATATTGGTGCCGATGATTACCGCACACATAATTACACAAGAAGAGTATTCCATTTGAAAACCACAAACACATAGTTTAGATCGCGCACCTCTCATCCAAGAGGGTGAAGGCGACTCATATAAGTGTTAGGCAACATTATTATCGGACATCGCGTACCTCTCACACAGGAGGTTAAAGTGGCCCCAATTGGATTAAGTAACATGTGATTTAAGTTAAGGGGAAATTCAGCGACCCAGCCTAGCTAACTGAGCATGGCTACTGTCTGCCTCATTCAGGCCATCATTGATCGAGTCCAAAATTGCCATCCATTTTGACTCACGTGTGTTCAGGAGCAGGGAAATATCCCCTCCCCTGGGACCTAGTGTGACCTTCTCTAGGACTATCCATTTCATGACATCTGGAGTGTGTCCCTGCCTTTGACAATGGTCTACCAAAGGAGCACCAGGTACATTACACCGGATGCGGCTCCATGTTGTAAGATTCTTGCCTTAACTTTCTGCTGTGTCTGTCCAACATACACCTTGTCGCATGGATATTTATTCACGTAAAACACGTTCATCGTGTTACAGTTGGTGTATGATTTCAGTAGGAAAGTTCGCTCTTGGTGCACAAACTCCTTTGATTGGATAGTAGTTGCGCATGCTGCGCAAGTCCCACATCTGTGATGTCCTAGTATTGGAGGGAGGTTCCATAGCGATAGGATGGTGGGGGGTTTTGTAATGTGCAAAAAGGAATTGACGACCAAGTCTCTGATGTTCTTTACTCTCTTAAAGGAGTGTAATGGCAAGGTATTCTGATTAATGTCATCTGATATCAGGGCCCGATGTTTATTAATGATTTTCTTGATATCATTACTCCTAGTGGAGAAGGTAGTCACAAAAATCATGCGTTCAAGGGCTTTGTTCTTCCGCTCACTGGGTTCGAGGAGGGTCTCCCGTGGGTTGTACCTCGCACTCTTGCGAGCCCTCTTCACTAGTCTGCCCAGATATCCTCATTCAATAAGACGGTTAGAAAGATCCTGTGACTCTGTCATGTAATCCTCCTGCCTGGAGCAGTTTCTCCGGATCCTAAGGAACTGCCCCACCGGTAGGTTGTTTTTGAGCCCCCTGGGGTGGTGACTTCCATACTTTAGGAGGGAGTTGCGCTCCGCTGGTTTCCTGTATAGTGTGTTTTGGAGTGTGTTATTGTCCACAAAGATCGTAATGTCTAAGAAGTCAATCCGTTCTTTACTAGATTGCAGTGTGAATTGAATATAATTGCTTCTCTGGTTCAACCAAACGTGGAAACCTGTTAGATCTTCAAGGTTCCCAGTCCAAATGCAGAGCACATAATCTATATACCGAGCCTATAGGTCCATATTGGTGCTATAGGGGTTACACTCATTGAAAATTAATCTGTCTTCAAAATCATCCATAAAGATGACGGCCAGATTAGGGGCAAATGTGGCCCCCATCACCATAAGAACCTTTAGTCACAGCTACAGCTCGAACAGCTGAACGGAATTGCATCAAATTTGGCCGAAAGGTAGACCTTGGTTCAGAGTCGTGCCTTTTGGTGTAAATCCATTCAGTAGTTCCTGAGTAAATCAGAAGTAAAATCATAGTGATATCTATGGCCGTGCAGGATCCGCGCACCCTCCCAAGCACGAGCTGTATGCGAATTGGCTGTCAACACTCCAAACCAGGAAGGGTTGTCAGCCATCTTGTGCCTTGGTAGAACTGAGGCACAAGAAAACATTAAAACAAATGCGCAAAATGCAAAAAGGGGGCAGGGTAGAAACACCCTGACCCAGTAGGCCTGCTCAGGGGGTCCCACAAGGATCCCCAGGGCCAAAAAAAGCATATTTTTAAAAAGAAATCAGTGAGATTTACGCACCCAGCGTGAATTTGGCCGAAATAAAAAAAAGCGCAGGCTCCCGCGCTTCGTTGTTAATTAGCCCCGGGGGGCCAAGTCCCAGAGGTAATGTGCATATTGTAATGGGGGCCCATAGGGCCCCCCAGCCCCGGGGACCGCCACCCCTAGGGCTTTATAAAATTGAGAGGTTTAGGCAGAAAGTAAGCACATAAGAAAAAAGGGCATAGAAAAGCTTAGACGCCCCGAGTGAGACACGCACTTAGACGGGTGCAGACAGTAAGGTGTGAGTTGATGCAGCAGGTAAGTAGAGGCCCCAAAGGGGCACAGGCAGAAAAGTACACAGGGAGGGGTGCTGGTTGAAACGGGCACCGTGTAGTACACAGGCCGTGAGCAGACTCAAAGTCACACAGAAGTATGCAAATGCAGAAGACATAGTCAGTTACCTGGGCAGGTGAGGGGGCTACAAGGTGAGGAGCTCCGGCCCCTTTGTGAACCCCTGGTGCCCGCCTCGGGACAGAGACAGCCAGCCCCCCTCCAGCCCTCTTCCGGTTCCTTGTCATCCAAGGACAGCGAGGGGCTGCTGCAGCGGGCTGCGGTCCGGGCTGGGCCCTCCGTGGGGGAGGGGGCGTAGTTCATGCCCTGCTGTAGTATAGCTCCTATATTCCCAATAGGCTCTGCGCATTGTCATAATTTATCCTATAGATTTGACGTAGTACTTAAGTCAATAGTTCTCTTTCGAATATACTAAACTTAATTGTGAGTGCCAGCTAGCTCAGAGGTCACTAGAAACTTTTTTGAATACAAAAGAAGGGATTAGTTTCTGACAACCGCATAAACATGACAACTTTGTTTGCCAAGAATAAGAATATATCTCTCAGAGTCGTGGAAACAATAGATAACTATTTGGCTCAGTCAATCGTGCATGCTTCGCTTCTACAGAGTTGCAGAGAAATAATGAGACGGGCGTTTTCTATAAAAGGTTTATTGAACAGTCTTCGTTCTCATGCAAGAGAGGTGAACTGCTACAATCGTTATGCAGACTGCAAAGTATAATGCGTACAGTGTAAACAGTAATATGAAATAAAACTGTAAGAGCATTGTATGGTTTCTAAGTCATATAAAAATACATACATAAATAACATAGACTAAAATACTCAACTGGTGTTTCTAAAGTATGCCTACCCCAATGTACCTAACCTAGGTCTAGTATGAGGGAAGAATTAAGTGTTGTTTAGCATAGGTTTAGCTTTTTCCAAAAATTTACCAAAGGTTTCTCTAGGTTCTTATCAGCTCCATACCTTTAGAATGAAGGAGGTCTGGTATCTCTGTCTCGGGACTTGATTTCCCAACACCCCGCAAGGGGAGCCGGAAACGCTTGAGCTGGATTCTCGACAGAGAAGGGCAGCTTCCTGATCAGTGCGTCAGCTGGTGAGTCGGCTTCCTTGGGCACTTGCTGTAGCGAGCTGCGTCACGCAAAAAGGGCTTCAAACTGCTCTGAACCACGTGCTTTGCCATAGCAACTGAAGGTACATTTATACCTTAAAGGTGTTTAGGAATGACATAGTTGACGTAAAGTTGGCATATGAATGTCATGAATGAACCCCTTGTGAATAGTTGTTCATTGTAAAACTAACTGAGTTCTTGGACAAATCAATATTCGAGCAAGGGGAAGTCCCTAATGGCAAAAGCTGGTTTTCCAAGAAATCATTGTGACGTTTGGTGAACGGATGGAAGTAGCCATGCCTGTATTTGGATAGCATGGACTATGCCTAAATAAGGGCTTGATTTCTATGCCTATATAAGGGCAGTGTGAATTGTACCTATACAAGGAAATGAAGCGAGAAAATTCAATCGGAGCCCACAATGACACACAAGACCCACTCCACTTTCTTATGTACAACATTATTAAGTTCTAAACACGTTAAACATATCTAAACATGATGTGTTGAAAACCCACCCAAAACTCATAAAAATTCAATGGGACTGGTAGTACACAAAAGCGCATTGGTGCTGAACGCATTCAAAGCAATGTTTCATTCCAAGCATATATGTTGACATTTGTAAATGCTGTCTGAATGAATCACGAAAATATACATTTATGAAATGGCTAGTAAATACAGAAAAGAAAAGATGAAACCATTCCTTAGCAGGTTACATAAACTGTATGAATGTGGACAAGGTCAAATATTGTCGCTGGAAGTTTTCAAAGAATTCTAGTTCTCTATGAATAGTTCTACTTTAAGCTGATTACTTTGTGCCAAAAAATGAAAAGAACAATTTTGGAAAAAGAAAAAGTTAATCATAGAAAAAGGAATCCCAAACTTTGTTTTGAAAATTGAAGGTCGAATTCAGAGTCACCCAGAACACTGTGTGTGAAATCAAAAGTCAGTGTTATTGTTTGGAGAAAACATCAAATCTTTTACGTCTGTAAAGAATTTGTCTACCATTGTAGGTGAGAGTTGGATTACCTTGTTAAGAAGATCAACCGCACATAGATGTGAAGCATCGCAGTCAGCATTTGTCGCATTAGCAATGTTCGTAGTGGATGATACTGGTGTGCCTGTTTCCTCTCATACCTCACCGTTAGCATTTTGTGTCTGGGAGATCTCAATGAATGCCATCATCACAATTGGTAGCCGCTGGGGACAACACAGTGCATGGGCCATTACTGGTTCAAGCAAAGTATCAACATCCGTTGGCATGACTGATGGGTGTGTCAGGCATGTGTCTACCATGCATTCTTCTCCGCATAGCAGGCAGCACAGAACAGGTAAGATACAATCTTGCCAAATTGGTCTGAATGACAAAAACCATGTGGTATTTAATTCTCTTATACAAGTTAATCCCCAAATTTGGACAATGCGCTCACGACACTCACGACACTTCATCGCCAGTAGAGTTGTCTCCATGGTGATCTGGGTGTCGCTTGTGGATTGGCTTGCCATATCGAAGCAGTAGGAGCAAAAATAGTATCCCTGCAGCGAGTCCCAAAATGAGAGGCAATCCGCCAAACACAGAGTGCACGAACTTTTTGAAATATTCCTATGACTGCTTCAAAGGGTGCACCTTGATGACAAATAACTGAATGCAATGTTATTTTAAACCCCTTTTTTAATGTGTATTGTGCTTAAAGTCATGTCTGACTTTGTAATTTAATTGTATTTTATTATGTGTTTGTTTGTCTGCTTTTATGAGTAAATACTCGAATAAAGCACTTTTTAATTGAATTGCTTCAAAGGGTGCTAACAGTCCCGAAAAAATGGTCTTAAATACATGTACAATACCACTCGTATCAGACATGTTTAAGATACAACTTAAAATGTCTGAGAAATGTATTGTGCAATTTGTAGTTAAGAGGGCATGTATCTCTGCAGAAGTCCTTGTGACTTGCAGATCATAGGTTTCTTTGGATGAGGTCAGTGGCACAGTATTTTGTAAAAGAATGGCTTTCATTCTGCTTAAAGTATCAATTCGTATAGAAGAGATGTTCAGTGAAGTTCATAACTCCCGGTCTCTCTTGGTTTTAGGAAACAATACTTACATAAAGCAAGTGACCCGGGCTGACACACTTACAAGATAGGGTAAACCTAGCAACATGCCACAGCAGCTGTGATCGTTCAACATATTGTAACTTCCATTAGAAAGTTGTCCACAAAGTGGATCAATCACTGCAGCCGGTGAACCTTGCAGGTGGCAGGACTCATGGGGATTTAATCCCCAATTTACAATACTCCAGGGGGTGCGTTTGAACGCTGGTGCAGGGAGGGGGGTGGCCTGATGTGACAAGTGTCCCAACGCGCCCTGTGGCGCATTTTAAGTTGGGGGATTAAGTCCGCTTGAATCCTGAGGGTCCCTCATACTATTATTCTCTTATACAATCACTGATTCAAGTACACACTCATCCATACAGCCACTCTCACAATCAATTTATATACTCCAACTCTCACATACACTGCCTTTTA
The DNA here is from genome assembly GCF_964263255.1 of Lissotriton vulgaris. Classification (NCBI taxonomy): domain Eukaryota; kingdom Metazoa; phylum Chordata; class Amphibia; order Caudata; family Salamandridae; genus Lissotriton; species Lissotriton vulgaris. Next base: position 35,442 of record NW_028244302.1, on the reverse strand, counting down.
CATATGTAGTTACGTGGACATTTACCAATGAGACATCCAATCTCTCACCAACACACCTATACACACTCACCCGCCCATACAGCTGTTTCCACATGAACTCTTGAACCCATACACCCAGTGAATCAACCACTCACACATCTATGCACAGAGTCACACACCTCCTACCCACCCACACATTCAGTTTCCCATACAAATACTACTGACCAACACAGGCAGCAGCTTACACAACAACAGACATACTGATACACACATTCAGACAGTTTAGTCACTAACCCATGCATTCAGTAAGACACATTTAATCACTCACTTAAAGAGTCAGTCACGCACCTACTAAATCCTTCATCCAGGCACTTATACACCCACTCATTCTTCAATTCACCTTGGCATACATATAAAACATATTTAAACTTCACAGAAACACACTGTCACTGGATGATGTCATCAGTAATGTCCTCAGTGATATCATTTAAGATGTCATCAGTGATGTCATCAGTGATGTCACTGACCATGTCATGAATGATGTAATATGTGACGTCATCAGCAGAGCATTGCTGCGGCGCGAGTTATAGTTAGCTGAACTAACTATAAAGGGAGAATTTCAATGGTTCTGTATGAGTGAAATGTCCAACTAACTATAACGTCCCGGAAACATATGTTTTTTTCAGTGAAAAAAAAATATATATATATATATATCGATTCCAAGCATTCCTTAACCTCCGGTAACGGCGATAAAGAATGAGCGAACTCCTCTTCGTGCCAATAAAGTATCTTTATTTCTCTCTTCTGCCTGCCATGATGCATTTCGACTAATACAACGGCCTTTATCATATATATATATATATATATATATATATATATATATATATATATATATATATATATATATATATATACATACATACATACATACATACATACATACATACATACATACATATATATATATATGTATTCAATGAAAAAACCATTGGTTTTAGGCCATATATAGTTAGGGATTTGCATTTACAAAACCTTATTTTACTCGCATAAAACCATTGAAATTCCATATATAGTTATAAGCGCTAACTATATATCGCGCACCCGCAATCCACTGCTGATGATGTCACATATTACATCATTCATGACATGGTTAGTGACATCACTGATGACATCACTGATGACATCTCAAATGACATCACTGATGACATCACTGATGACAACATGCAGTGACTGTATGTTTCTGTAAAGTTAAAATATCTCTTACATATTGAAGAATGAGTGGATATATAAGTGTCTGGATGAAGGATTTAGTAGGTGCATGACTGACTGTATGAGTGAGTGATTAAATGTGTCTCACTGAGTGCATGGGTTAGTGACTAAACTGTCTTAATTTGTGCATCATTATGTCTGTTGTTCTGTAAACTGTTGCATGTGTTGATAAGTAGCTATATGAGTAACTATATGGGTTATTGATTGGTTGCCCAAGTATTTGTATGGGATACTGAGTGTGTGTGTAGGTGGCTGGGAGGTGTATGACTCTGTGCATAGATGTGTGAGCAGTTGATTCACTAGATGTATGGTTTCAAAAGTGCATGTGGAAACAGCTGTATGGGCGGTTGACTGTGTGCATGAGTGCATTGGTGAGTGAATGGATATCTCAGTGCTACATGTCAAAGTAAGTACATATGTAAAACACAGTACATGTGAGAGTTGACATATATAAATAACTGTGCATAAGAGCCAGTGAATGTGTGAGTGGCTGTATGGATCATTGTGAACTTGTATCAGGGGTTGTATAATAGAGTAAATATGTGTTAGTATATGTATGAATAAGTAAAGTTTGTATAACTGTATAGTTGAGGAAATGGAGGTGTGATTGATTCTTTGCATGACTGACTAGGTGTGTGAGTAACTCCATGGATGAGTGACAGTCTGTGAGTGTCTGTTTACACTGATTGTATCTAAGGTTATATTAGAGTCTGAAGAGGTTCATCGTATTATCACATGAATGATATCATCAGTGATGTTATCAGTCATGTCAAATGAGATGTTTTCAGTGATGTCATCAGTGATGTCATTTGAGATGTCATCAGTGATGTCATCAGTGATGTCACTAACCATGTCATGAATGATGTAATATGTGACATCATCAGCAGTGGATTGCGGGTGCGCGATATATAGTTAGCGCTTATAACTATATATGGAATTTCAATGGTTTTATGCGAGTAAAATAAGGTTTTGTAAATGCAAATCCCTAACTATATATGGCCTAAAACCAATGGTTTTTTCATTGAATTTTCAAGGTTTTATAAATGCAAATTCCTAACTATATATCCACTATAACCTATGGTTTTTTCTGTGAATTTCATTGGTTTTTTAATAGCAAATATGAAAAGCTTTAAAATGTCAAGTACGTGATAGATAAAAACATTTTCGTATTTATGCACGCTGATGTGCTTTGAACGCTGCACCCCCCCCCTCCCCTCTTTTATCTTAGTAGTACTGTCTCTTTGCAGATAGTGAACGGTAGTTAACGCAAGCCTTTGCCCCCGTTGTAATCCGTCGTGCCTGCTTGTCTCTCCATTTGATTGATTGTTGTCCAAGCATTTACTGTTTTAGAATTGGTTCTCTTTGGATCATTCTCTATTTACAAACAAGCACAAAGTCGCAATACTCTGTTTAGTCTTTGCAGATAGTGAAAAATCGTGTAAAAAAAATAAAAGTAATCGAGCAAAATCAGTAGGCCACTAATTGGATCTCTTTTTGACCTCCCTAAAATAGAAAAATAGAATTATTAGGAACAACGCTTCATGAGAAATACGAAAATAGTGAGATGAACTGAGCTCCACACCATGAGGGCTGCAAGACAGCTCGGCTCCATCACCCATCCCGCACAAAATAACGACAAACCCTATGCAAATATTAAAAATATAGACAACACACCAGCAAAGAAACAGGGTAAAACATTTTATTAAACAACTATTTACATAACGTTGGTTTATAAGATGATGTCAGTAGTGGACCGATGTGTGAATAGATCGAAAGCAGCACAAGGCTCCAAGATCCGGATGGCAAGCTCCTGGATGTTGGGTGCCATAGTTTAGAGTTCTGAATTTGAGCCTTTTTCAATGCCTGTGCTTTGTTGAATCAAAATGGCGGCTTGACACAAAGCTGACTCAAGCGTTGCTACTGATGCTATGCAGACCAAAACTGGTTTTCAGTTTGTACATTCTTCTAGATTTTTCAATCCAAGTTTGGTTGACTTTGTAGAACGATGGCTTCAAATTTTCAACATACGGTGTGGTGGCGCTGACTGGGAGGGGGCGCTTCGCTCCTGCCCCATCCCCAAGTAAGATTTTCATACGTGAAAGTACGTTAATGGTTTTGGTCCCTGAGATGCTTCGATGTCACTGCCATTCTCAAATAGCATAAGTTCTGGATGTTGGGTGCCATAGTTAAGAGTTCTGAGCAGTGCTTGTAACACTGTCTGAAGCTTATTTCCACCTACTGCAGCTTCACTATTCTCAAAGTAAGTGAGTGTCGTTTGTGGACCTGACTGCATTAGAAAACAATGTGATATGTTAGCTTCCTAAACAGCTTGACGGAGGCCCCTGAGGGGCGGTGTGATGGCCATGGACTCGGAGAAGACGCTTGGCTCCGACACCCTCCCCAAGTCTTATAGCACTGGTGTAGCCTGAGATCGCCCCCGACATAGGCGGCCGGCTCCCGGGGTCCGGCGGAACTTTTTGCCTTTTGATGACTCTTCAATTCTGGACCTTGTCCCACAATCCGTTTGACCTGAAGACAAGCAGTAGTGGGGCGCCCCTTTACCGTTTTAGTTGCCATTCCGCCCGCTTCTGCTACACTGTGCCTCTTCCGCCATTCAGCTGTTTACCGCCCGCTCTTGCGACTACAGCGTCTCGCTCACCATGTAGTTGAGTTGCTCCCGCTCTTGCGGTGCAGCGATAGGCGGCTGCCACAGGACTCTCAAAATGGCGGCCGGCTCTTCGGTTTTGGGCCTGGTCCACTAAAATGACCCTGGGACACCTTGGAACTCGGACGCTTCCCTGATAGGGCTTGGGTCCCATTCTCGAAAAGCGTCCCCTCAGCCGTGAAGATTCTACAAAAGTCTTGGGGGCCTCCGACTCCCGCAGGCTTCTGGTGGGGAGCGGCTGCCATGATTGCTCGTGGAATGGCCACGACGGAGCTACGAGATGGTAGTGGTCTCATGCTGACGCCAGCTTTAGTCTGAAACATCCAGAAATACTGTAGACTACCAATTCGATCAGTTCCGGTAGCGCCCCAACATGACCCGGAAGAGAAGAACTTGCCCTCCCCTCTTTGACTGATGGTTCTTGTTGCCTGTCCCCTCTGTTGTCATTTAACAGAACTTTTTGGACTGCTGAAAGGGGTTGTGTTCTGAACGCTGGTTGGTGGAGACATTTTGACTATATTCTTGACCTACGTTGTCGCGTAATGCGTTATATGACACGCCGCGTTAGCGCACCCGGAAGTGATCCGAGGCGCAGCGCGCAGCGCGTAACATAAGCATAACAGGTCATGTGACTTGTTAATAAAACTTTTCATTGGTTCATTTTACTTTTGTTAATTTAATGATGAAAAGCTTGGTCATATGACCTAAAAATTACGCTTTTTATTGTTTTCGAACAATATTTTTTTTTCAAACATATGTTATAATATTCCAGGCTAATGTACTTTCCCGGAAAATTTACAACTGTCTTGCAAGTAAAATATATTCCTTTTTCGAGAAAAAGGGCGTTTCTTCCTTCCATGACGGAGCCGTTGAGTAAAAGAGATTCGGCCTGCTGTCTTAGTCGCCGATACGCCTGATTATCAGATTCTTATCGATCACTTTATGTTGCAGACATGAAAAACACAACTGCCCTTGACCATTTATCTTTACTGCGTTCCTACATATTATACCTTTTATCCGTCATGTAATTGGACTGCTTTATTTCACTTGCCTTTTACTGATTCGAAAACAGTGACTAAAAGTAAAAACTTTACCAATGTAAATACTACTACCGTGTTTTGTTTTAAAAACCTTTATTGTGAAAATGTCAGTATACAAATACGGGCCTATAACCACGTGGGCCGGCCACGGAGCAAACTGAAATCGTATATGATGAGGAGACATTTACACTGTAGAGGAACGTAACGAGCGGGCCATTAGGTTGCAAGAACTAAGGTGTCTAACAGTTGCGGAATCGGTGGACATACATTTTGTAATTAAAATAGGACAGGGCCACTTACAATAACATTTTCTAGATATACATTTGCGGGCAAGGAGTTACGAGTCCCATTTATACCGGCGCCATTTTGGGCGAGGCCGGGCAGGTCCAAGATATAGTCAAAATGTCTCCACCAACCATCGGCCAGACCAGAACCCCTTTCGGCCCTTTATGCTACAAGATGGTGTCTTCCATTCAGAAAATATTGTTGGCAGCATTTTGAAAGGAAACAGAAACAGCCGTTCTCCTAGTGAGTTTCACATTGTTACATTTAGGAAGAATGTTGAAGAGTAGTATGTGGAAAATCTGAAGCCATTTTTCTACAAACTCTCAATCAGACTTGGATGGAAAAAAAAAACATGAAGAATGTACAAACTGAAAACCAATTTTTGTCTGTATGGCATCAACAGTAACGCTTGAGTCAGCTTTGTGTCAAGCCGCCATTTTCATTCAATCAATAGCGTCCCCCTGCACACATTTAGGGACCTGGTCGTGTCTTCAGATGAAACGGATTGTAGGAAAAGAAGCAGAAAGGAAAAGGAAAAAAGTTCCGCCGGACCTCGGGAGCCGGCCGCCCATGTCATGTGCGACCTTTGGCCACACCAGGGCAATAGTGAAGCTGCAGCAGGTGCCAATAAGCTTCAGACAGTCTTACAAGCACTGCTCAGAACTCTCAACTGAGGCACTCAACATCCAGGACTTGCCATTCGGATCTTGGCGCCTTGTGCTGGTTCCGACCTATTCACACATCGGTCCACTACTGACATCACCTCATAAGCCAACGGGGCACCCCACGCCGACTTTCGGCGCAGCATTGTAGGATGGCCACACCAGTGCGGCAACTTGCTGGACACAACATCGGGGCCATCCAGATCTCGGCGCGTTCGACTCACTGTACCGCAACAGTGACCGCAACTCAGCTGGACACGCCGTCTTTCGGTGCAGCATTGTAGGATGGCCACACCAGTGCGGCAATTTGCTGGACACCACCTCGGTGCCATCCGGATCTCGGCGCGTTCGAGTCACTGTACCGCAACAGTGACCGCAACTCAGCTGGACACGCCGTCTTTCGGCGCAGCATTGTAGGATGGCCACACCAGTGCGGCAATTTGCTGGACACCACCTCGGTGCCATCCGGATCTCGGCGCGTTCAAGTCACTGTACCGCAACAGTGACCGCAACTCAGCTGGACACGCCGTCTTTCGGCGCAGCATTGTAGGATGGCCACACCAGTGCGGCAATTTGCTGGACACCACCTCGGTACCATCCGGATCTCGGCCCGTTGTGCTGCCTTCGGCCTATTCGCACATCGGTCCGCTACTGACGCCGCCTCACGTGCCAACGGATTTTCTACGCTTTTTGTAGCCCTATGCCGCATAACAGGTCATGTGACTTGTTTATAAAACTTTTCATTGGTTCATTTTACTTTTGGTTTCCTAAAGATGGAAGGCTTGGTCATATGACCTAAAAATAACACTTTTCATTGGTTTAGAACATTTTTTTTTCCCAAACGATGAAATCCCCACCTTGTTTCTGGATCATTCAGACTGAAGCTGGCGTCAGCATGAGAGCACCACCATCTTGTGGCTCCGTCGTGGTCATTCCACGAGCAATCATGGCAGCCGCTCCCCACCGGAAGCCTGCGGGAGTCGGGGGCCCCCAAGACTTTTGTAGAATCTTCACGGCTGAGGGGACGCTTTTCGAGAATGGAGCCCAAGCCCTAGCAGACAAGCGTCCGAGTTCCAAGGTGTCCCAGGGCCATTTCAGTGGACCAGGCCCAAAACCGAGGAGCCGTCCGCCATTTTGAGAGCCATGTGGCAGCCGCCTATCGCTGCACTGCAAGAGTGGGAGCAACTCAACAACATGGTGAGCGAGACGCTGTAGCCGCAAGAGCGGCCGCAACTCAGCTAGATGGCCGCCACCTGGGGAGGCCCGTTCACGCCGCCTCCCCCACCCCCGGGCCGCCGCACGCCAATTTTCGGAGCAGCATTGTAGGATACCAAAACCAGTGCGGCAGTTTACTGGACATCACCTGGGTGCCTGTCGTACATGTTGTGTCAGCCATGTGACACTGGACACAGTCCCATCAACATCTCAACGCGTTCTGCTGCCTTGGGACTATTCGCACAACAGACCGCTACTGACGAGGCCTCCCCCCGCACCACCCGGGACGCCCCACGCTGTTTTTCTGTGCTGCATTGTAGGATCCCAAAACCAGTGCGGCACCCAGGCGACATCACCTGGGTGCCGTCCAGAACTCTGCACGTTGTGCTGCCTTGGGACTATTCGCACAAAAGACAGCTTCTAACCATTGTTGCTTTTTGTGTTGAAAAATGTTTAAATGTTTTTAGTTTTTGTTCCGTTCGTTATAGTTAATAGTTAATAAAGTTTTATAATCTTACTTTGTTGGAGTGTTATCTATTTTTTTTAAAACGGGTGAATGGGGCCTTGAATCGGGTTATTGTCATGTGTGGGCTTTGGAAGTGTGCTGCTGCAGGATCGGACATTTCAAACTCAAATGCACGTTCTTTTTCTTACCTTTCCGAAGCATGGAGCGCAATAGCAGGCAGAGAAAGGGTGATGCACGTGTTGAACACTACCTGACCTGGCAAGTTGCTGGCAGTGCCCCCCCGCCCGCTCCTGAAAGAGGGCACACACACACCGCCGCCCCGAGTACTTCACAAATCTTTAAAAGACCATGCGCTTGTTCATGAGGCTTAAATGGTTTATCACCTCTTCTAGAACCCCTGCATCGACCCTCTGACGTTTCCTGGAAAAATTACCATGTAACACAATACCAAACCCTGTCAGCTGAAACCCCCAAGGAATCGTGGGGCATATTATCAAGGGGGTTTATCTCCGCTTTTTTGGCTTTAAAAGCCATGAAAGCGGAAATAAAATGATCTCCCTATTACCAAGCTGTCGCTAACACCAGTTAGTGACGGCTAAAAGGAGATAGCGACCATCTTGGGCCCCGCTTTGCATGTCAGTGATACTTATCACTAATGACATGCAAAGTGGCGTGCCAAGATGTTAGCGACTGGAAACAGTCCCTAACATCGCTATCTTCTATTACCAACTTTTGGAGATATTCGCGCTAAGCGCGAATATCTCCAAAATCTAACACCTGCCCTGAGCAGTTCTTAGCCATGTTATCCAATGGGAGGTGGATAACATGGCTAAGAGCATTTGCTCGATAATACATGAATATCGCTGACTTTTCTGCGATAATAGCAAGGTTTATCTGCGATAAAAATCGCCGATGTGCGGCGATAATTTTTGTCTCTAAACAAGTTAGAGACAAAAATTATCGCTAGTTGTTCGTAATATGCCCCCGGGTTTTTGCTTGCAGAAATCGGGAGGCGGGAGACTAGCACTGAAATCAGTAGTCACACGCCTGAATCTAACACCTGCCCTGAGCAGTTCTTAGCCATGTTATCCAATGGGAGGTGGATAACATGGCTAAGAGCATTTGCTCGATAATACATGAATATCGCTGACTTTTCTGCGATAATAGCAAGGTTTATCTGCGATAAAAATCGCCGATGTGCGGCGATAATTTTTGTCTCTAAACAAGTTAGAGACAAAAATTATCGCTAGTTGTTCGTAATATGCCCCCGGGTTTTTGCTTGCAGAAATCGGGAGGCGGGAGACTAGCACTGAAATCAGTAGTCACACGCCTGAATCGGGAGGGTTGGCATGTCTGAATTCTCTACAGCTGGGGCCATAAACTACATCCGCAGGGGTAGGTGATAGCCTGGGACCAGCCTGGCATCTAAAATGGCTGCCGTGCACGACAAAATTGTGGCATTGGAAAAAAGGCAAGATGGCGCAGCCGCTGGAAGAGATGTATCAACATATATCAGCCTCCTCAGCCACCCTCAGGAAACATAGGGGATTAGGATACGTCTCCTGCACCCCCTTATACCTAGTAATTTAATTAACGAAGCACAAAATGGCGAATTCCCGTTTCGCTACCAGTTTGCGGCCCAGTTCGCGGCCCGTGAAGCGCTTCTACCGTGAAAAATCATTTTTTTTTTCTTTTCCCCACGGGACCCTTTAATAACCCCAACAACATTCCTAGGGGGTCAAGAGGGGGATACCTTGCCCCCTTTCATTAAATTCCCCTTTCGTTTTTCACCTCTTCTTCTCTCTCGATCCTACCGAGAGACAAGATGGCGGCCGCTCCGGACTGTCACGCAGCAAAAAAAAAAAAGCTCACGCACAGCCGCTGGAAGAGATGTATCAACATATATCAGCCTCCTCAGCCACCCTCAGGAAACATAGGGGATTAGGATACGTCTCCCGCACCCCCTTATACCTAGTAATTTAATTAACGAAGCACAAAATGGCGAATTCCCGTTTCGCTACCAGTTTGCGGCCCAGTTCGCGGCCCGTGAAGCGCTTCTACCGTGAAAAATCATTTTTTTTTTCTTTTCCCCACGGGACCCTTTAATAACCCCAACAACATTCCTAGGGGGTCAAGAGGGGGATACCTTGCCCCCTTTCATTAAATTCCCCTTTCGTTTTTCATCTCTTCTTCTCTATCGATCCTACCGAGAGACAAGATGGCGGCCGCTCCGGACTGTTTAGAATGTTGACAGACACCGGAGAGCCAATCAGCTTTCTGCGCGCAAAGTTCCGAAACGCGAAAAGTAAGCGGACCGGATCGCTGCCCGGAGCGCTGTTACAGATATATATATTGATTTAAACGTTAATTTCTCAAAATCCACTGAAGCACATATATTGAGACCTAGCAAAGGCACATCGGGCTAACAGTCCCTACAATTTTGCCAGGTTTCGTGCAAATCCATTCAGCCGTTCGAGCTAAAAGTGAGTCCAACCGCCCTATGGAAAACTCAATGCAAAAAACGCGTTTTGGGACCCCCCTTTTTTCTCAGCCCCCCCTTGACGAAACCCCACCAAATTTTCAGGGGCTGCTCAGAAACAAAATGTGCCATTTTCCTGAAAATTTCAGCCGATTCCGTCCACAAACGCCAAAGTTATTAGACATAGAATTTTCAGAAATCCCATAGGGAATTAATCCTAACTATATATACCTACTGGCGATAGCCAGTAGGTAATATATATATATATATATATATATATATATATATATATATATATATATATATATATATATATATATATATATATATATATATTTATGTTTGAAAACCTTTTGCATTTGTGCATGATGAGTATGGTGTTGGCTTTTGAGTATTATTTTGTTTTATCTATCTAGTGGGCTATCATTGGTTTTTGCTGTGTCTGTGGAGAATAGGTGCTGGTAAGTCTATCTGTATCTGGCAAGTCAGTGGTATTGCTTTTGAGTATATAGATAGATGTGATAAAACCACACTTTGTTTATAACGTATTTTGCACAGTACTGGTTGCTGTTGACTTGCTTGTTAAGTTACTTATCTTGGTCAGGATTATGGATAGCTGCAGGATGACTGCTCAGCAGGTTATTGGCGTGCCTTTTGGGTCTTCCTTGACCATGGTTCAGAAACTGACTCTGCTTCTGAGGGAGTGGACAATTCTGGCAGTGAATTTTCTGTCCGAGAGCAATCATCTGATGATGAAGCCACTCTCAATGCAGATGAAGTGCCTGTTTTAGAGGAGGACATTGAATTGCTGACAGTGCAGCAATAGGCATGTGGATTGTAGCCTGGGGGCTGCAAGGCTTCCCATTGGCAGAGCTGATCTCTGGGTTGCCCCAAACATAGTGCAGTCGGCGTTGCCTACCTTTACTGATGTCACAGAGTGTAGAGTGGATACTGAAAACTGTTTACCTATACATTTTTTCAGTTGTTTATGGACAATGTATTTTTGGATGAGATTGTTGAGCATACTAATTTGTAAGCTAAACAGTATTTGAGGGAGAACAGGGCCAGACTTAGGCCCCACTTTAGAGCTACCCGGCGGACTCTCACAAATCTGGAGGTGTTCAAGACGTTCTTGGGTTTAACTTTCTTGATAGGCTTGATAAGTAAGTCGGCAATGCCTTCATATTGGTCTAGTAGTCCCTTGATGGCAACAGCTATATTTCCGGCAGTCATGAGCCGTGATCGGTATTTGCTTTTGCTTTGGATGCTGCACTTTGTTGATAATGGTTTAGCCTTCTCACAAGATCACCCTGATTGTGACCGTCTTTTTAAGATTCTGTCTAGTTCAAGTTTAAGTTCCAAAATTTGTATAGCGCACTACTCACCCAGAGGGTCTCAAGGCGCTTGAGGGAGGGAGGTGCTTTACTTATCAAATATCCAAGTTTTTAGTTGCTTTCTGAAGGAGAGGTGGTTCTGTGTAAGGCGGAGGTGGGTGGGGAGAGAGTTCCAGGTCTTGGCCGCCAAGTAAGAGAAGGATCTTCCTCCCATTGTGGATCTGTGAATTCTCAGAATTGCGGCGAGGGCTTGATTGGATGATCGTAGCTGGCGGGAGGGGGTGTAGAAGGATAGTCGCGTGTTGAGGCATTCGGGACCTAGGTCATAGAGGGCTTTTTGTGTGCGTGGGTGAGGAGACGGAACGTTATTCTCTTGTTGACAGGGAGCCAATGGAAATCCTTCAGGTGGCCTGAAATGTGAGCTTGCCGAGGGATGTCCAGTATGAGTCTGGCTGAGGCGTTTTGGATGCGTTGGAGTTTTTTCTGTAGTTTGGCTGTGGTTCCTGCATAAAGGGTGTTTCCGTAGTCCAATCGACTTGTGACCAGTGCGTGGGTGACCGTCTTTCTTGTTTCGGTGGGGATCCATCGGAAGATTTTTTTAAGCATGCGTAGGATGTTGAAGCATGATGATGAGACGGCGTTGACTTCTCTGGTCATCGAGAGGGAGGAGTCCAGGATGAAGCCCAGAGAAGTGTGGCTTAAGTGGGTGGAGAAGTGTGGCTCAAGTGGTTGGAGCGGCAGACCCTGATGCAGAGGTCTGGCCCGGACCAGGGTTCAATTCCCCGCCTCGACGGGTCTTGGGCTCAAATTTCCCCGGACCTGACAATTCTCGCCTCGGTGCCTATTCCAGTCATGGCGTCCCACTCTGTAACTCTGGGCAACAGATTGCTTAATCTCCACAATGGCCCCCTGCAGCGAGATGCCTGGCTTTCACCTTGGGGATGCCCAGTAATGGGTAATACCAGGACGGGTTCCCTAAGCAAGCGCTGGGACGCTTTCGGGCAGCCATGCGCTCTACAAATCAAATTTCATTTCATTCATTCATTCAGGTTACGTGCGTGGTCCGTAGGTATGGGTGCGGTTCCCAGGGCCGGTGGCCACCATGAGTTGTCCCAGGCAGAGGGGGATGACCCTAAGATGAGGACTTCCGCTTTATCCGAGTTAAGTTTTAAACGACTATTCTTCATCCACTCGGCTACTTCTTTCATTCCTTCGTGTAAGTTGGTTTTGGCGGTGTTTGGGTCTTTGGTGAGGGAGAGGATCAGCTGGGTGTCGTCTGCGTAGGAGATGATGTTGAGGTTGTGTTGGCATGCGATGGATGCGAGGGGTCTCATGTATACGTTGAAGAGGGTGGGACTGAGTGATGATCCTTGTGGTACGCCGCAGATGACTTCGGTGGCCTTTGATTTGAAGGGGGGGAGGCGGACTCTCTGGGTTCTTCCGGCCAGGAACGATATGCTCCATTCCAATGCTTTACCTTGTATTCCGATGTTGCTGAGTCGTTGTATGAGGGTGCTATGAGAGACTGTGTCGAAGGCTGCGGAGAGGTCAAGTAAGATGAGGGCAACTGTTTCTCCGTTGTCCAGTAGTGTTCGGATGTCGCCTGTTGCTGCGATGAGGGCGGTTTCAGTGCTGTGTTTGGCTCGGAAGCCGGATTGTGAGGGGTCGAGGGATTTGTTGGATTCGAGGAAGGCGGCGAGCTGACTGTTGACGGCTTTCTCAATGACTTTGGCGGGGAATGGGAGGAGCGAGATGGGGCGGTATTTCTTAAGTTCGGTGGGGTTTGCTGTGGGTTTCTTTAGAAGAGCGCTGAGTTCAGCATGTTTCCAGATTTCCGGGAAGGTAGCAGAGTTGAAGGAGCAGTTGATGACATCGCGGAGATGGGGTGCGATGATGGAGCTTGCTTTGTTGAAAATGTGGTGGGGACATGGGTCGGTTGGCGATCCTGAGTGGATGGAGTTCATCAGGCGGATGGTGTCTTCGGTGATGATTGGGTTCCAGGCGCAAAAGTTGTTAGAGGGCAGTGTTGGTTCGGAAATGGGTGGAGTGGACATGTCTTCGGACTAGTTTTCAAAGCTGTTATGTATTTCAGTGATTTTGTTGTGGAAGAATGAGGATAGAGAATCGCAGAGGTCTTCGGAGGGAGAAATGTCGTTGGTGCCGGCGGTGGGGTTAGTAAAGTCTTTGATGATGTTGAATAGTTCCTTGCTTTTTTGGGCATTTTTGTCAAGTCGATCCTTGAATGCTGATTTCTTGGTGGATCGAATTAGTTGGTGGTGTTTGCGGGTGGCGTTCTTGAAGGTGGCTAGGTTCTCAGTGGTTGGGTTTTTTCTCCAGGTTTTCTCGAGAGTACGAAAGAACTTCTTGGTTTTCTTAAGGTCATCGTTGAACCAGGGGGCTTTTTTGCTACCTTGCTTGATTCGATGGTTTTTCAAAGGTGCAAGATCGTCGGTGTTATGGGTGATCCATTGGGTGAGGTTAGTGGCTGCTTGGTTTGGGTCCGATGATTTGGTGGGGGGTTTTGGTGAAGCGATGTGAAGAGTTGTTCGGTGTTGATTTTGTTCCAATTTCTTCGACGAATAGGTTGTGGGGGGTTGTGGGTCGTGGACTTTTTGTAGTTGAAGTGAACGCAGCTGTGGTCGGTCCAATGGAGAGCTGTGGTGTGATCGAAGGAGATGTGCTTGCTGGAGGTGAAATAGGGTCGAGCGTGTGTCCGGCGTAGTGGGTGGGGGTGTCTACAAGTTGTTTGAGTCCTAGATTGGCCAGGTTATCCAGGAGGGTGGTGGTGTTGTTGTCGTTTTTCTTTTCCAGTTGGAAGTTGAGGTCTCCCAGTAGAATGTAGTTCTCGGAGGGGAGGGCATGTGGGCTGATGAAGTCAGCGATGTCTTCGCTGAATTGTGTGCGGGGTCCTGGTGGTCTGTAGATGAGGGTGCCTCTGAGTGTGGTTTTGTGGTCGGTGTGAATCTGGAAGTGAAGGTGTTCGGCGGAAGCGAGGTTATCATCGGAACTGGTCGTGATGCGGATGGTGTTCTTATGGACGATGGCGATGCCTCCTTCTGTTTGGTTGGTGCGATCGGATGATCTTGTAGGTGTCCAGAATGGCTATGGTGATGTCGGGAGCTGATGAGGCGTTCATCCATGTTTCTGTAAGGAAGGCGACGTCCGGCGATGTAGTGTCGAGTAGGTTCCAGAGTTCGATGGAGTGTCTGTGGACTGAGCGGGTGTTGAGCAGGAAGCACTATAGGTGGTTAGTGTCGGAGCTCTGTTTGGAGTTTGTGGATTTGGTGTAGGTCCTGATGCAGTCGAACTTGCAGGAGTGGCAGGTGAAGGGTCCATGGGTGTGTCCTGGGGTGGATTGGTAGCAGTTTGGTGGTCGGCCGGGGTTGAGGGCTGAGAGGGTTGCGGCGTCATATGTTATGCGGGTGGAATGGGATTTGCGGGGAACAGGGGGACTGGCGCTGGGCGCGGTCCAGGCGCGGACTGGCGTAGACGGGCTTACCTTTGGCGCACCTTCGGCGCGCATGAGGCATGACCGCTGCGCGCGAATGCATCTGTCACATGCGGATAGTGGAGGGGAGAGGCGAGGGAGGAGCAGCTGGGAGGCGGGAGCGGGGTGGAGAGCCGGGCAGGGAGGCATAACAACAACAACAAAATGGCAGCAAGCCAAAAGCGAAACAGGATTGGGGCACAATATATAAGAAACGCGATGTGAATGGCAGTGGAACCGGCACAATCAGGCACAAAACAAAAATACAGGCAGCACAGTACAATTGAGCATAACGTTGCAGCGCACTTTGGCAGACTAGCGCTACGATAATATGCAAATTAGCAATCAGGAAATAAACAAGGCAGCGCAGCACAATTGAGCAGATCTTTAAAGCGCACTATGGTGATCTAGCGCTGCGAAAGTATTCTAATTAGTAATCAGGAAATAGAAGATGTGGGGGCAAGGCGAGCAAGCAGGCAGTAGTCTGGCAGTAGGCGCTACGATACCAATTTGGCAAGCAGGGCAGGGAGCAGCGTGAGGAGCGACCTCTTCTGATAAAATCAGGCCGGTCACAGCGTTACAGCGGGAGAGCGTAGCCTGACTATCAGTGGGAGGGAGGAGCAGCTGGGAGGGGGGAGCGGGGTGGAGAGCCGGGCAGGGAGGCACAACAGCAACAACAAAATGGCAGCAAGCCAAAAGCGAAACAGGATTGGGTCACAATATATAAGAAACGCGATGTGAATGGCAGTGGAACTGGCACAATCAGGCACAAAACAAAAATACAGGCAGCACAGTACAATTGAGCAGAACGTTGCAGCGCACTTTGGCAGACTAGCGCTACGATAATATGCAAATTAGCAATCAGGAAATAAACAAGGCAGCGCAGCACAATTGAGCAGATCTTTAAAGCGCACTATGGCCCTACGAAAATATTCTAATTAGTAATCAGGAAATAGAAGATGTGGGGGAAGGTTAGCAAGCAGGCAGTAGTCTGGCAGTAGGCGCTACGATACCAATTCGGCATGCAGGGCAGGGAGCAGCGTGAGGAGCGACCGCTTCTGATGAAATCTGTCTTTGATCACTTTGTAGGTCGGTTTTCAGAGATCTCTGCTCCAGGGAAAGAAGTAGCTGTGGATGACTCTTTGGTCTTGTTCAAGGGCGGCTCGGTTTTTAGGCAGTACATTCTTAGCAAGAGAGAGGGCACACTATGGAATTAAGATGAATATGCTGTCTGAGTAGGAGTGACTATGTCTATAATTTCAGGGAGTACACCGGTAGGGATTCCAAGATTGACCCCCCCCGGTTGTCTATCCACTTTCAGAGTAAATGAGAAAATTGTGTGCAAACTTGAAAGAGGACTTTTAAACAAAGGTTACCATTTATATGTAGATAACATCTATACTGATGTGCAGTTGTTCAGGGAATTGGTAAATGTGTGCACTGTTGCTTGTGGCACAATCCACTCTAACCATAAAGGTTACCAAAAAGAACTTGTTTATCAAAAACTTCAGAGGGGACAGTGCAGTGCTTTGAGTAGTGATGAATTTAAGCTGTGAAGTTTGCAGACCCGAAAGATGTCTACATACTAACTACCATCCATGATGAAAGTACTTCACCTGTGACTGTTTGGGGCAGGTTGCTGAAGTGTGCAAACCTGTTTGCATTCTAGACTACAATAGGCACATGGCTGGTGTTGATAGAGTAGCTCAGAGGTTGGAGCCTTACAGTACTCTTCGTAAGGCTTACATTTGGAATAAGAGGTTGGCTATCAATCTTGTCCACTTCATAACTTTTAATGTTTTTATCCTAGTTAAGAATTGGTCTCCAGAGTCAAAGATGACATCATCTGTCTGTGATAGGCAGCCTTGTTGTAGTGGAACAGCCAAGTGTTGCTAGAGTTGGAGTGGTGGAGGGTGTGGCTATATTTAAAGATCACCACTTTGCTGATTACATTCCTCCCACGGCCAAAAAAGGCTTACCCAGTAGGAGATGTAGAGTCTGTATGCAAAGAGGTTTGCGGTAGGAGACTCGTATGTACTGCACAGAGTACCCTTCTTAACCTGCGCTGTGTGTGCCTGCATGTTTTAGAATGTACCACATGTCATCTGTGGCCCATACAGGTAAGAGTTGTGGGGCAGTGGGGCCGGGTGAGGGGATTATTTTGACAGACTACAAGGGAAAATTTAGTATTAATTTATTTTTACCTCGTAGTCGTCTGTCGAATCGCCCTTCAACCTGACCCCACAGCCCCATCACTCTTACCTGCATGGGCTGCGGCTGCCATACTGAAAAGAGTTTTTGGGAGCATCTGTGAATGTAAAAGTTAGCTGTCCAGTCTCTATAGTTTTATATTTTTTGTTCATATTCACAGTTGGCATTAATGTTATGTATTTAGTTAGAGCTTCTGTGTTTGCAGTTTTGTTTCTACTTACAATGAATTTGTGCTTTCTTGCTTAGCTGTTGGTGTGTGTGGCCGAGCTCTTGGCTGGCGCTGTGTGTGTGGACTGGGGCTTGGCAAGTGGTGTGCGTGAACTGCTGCTTGGCTGGCAGTGTGCATGGACTGGAGCTTGGCTGGTGGTGTGCGTGGACTGGAGCTTGGCTGGCGGTATGTGGAAAACATCCTTAACAATGTAGCCTTAAACACATGTACCATTTCCCCGCAAGCTGAACAATGCTTGCCATAACCATGCATATGCCTTAACTACGTATATGTGTGGTTAAGGCTGTCAGCGTTCTAGCTTTCTCAGCGGATGGAAGAGGAACCAGAATGCATGCCGCAGGAAAGACGAACAGGGATGTGGCTGGGTAAGTTGGGCTGTGGCCCAGGGGAGGTAGGGGTAGGTTTTAGGAAGCGGGGTCTGGTTTTAGGGCTCAGGGAGGGGGGGCTGGGCTCAGAGTCGTTTTTAGGGGGCTGAGTTTTAGGGCTCAGGGCAGAGAGCAGGAATGTGGCAGTAATCAGCCCTAGGGGGATGCTAGGCTGGGGCCGGGGAGGTGGCAAGATTTTAAGGGGTGGGTTCTGGTTTTAGAGCTCAGCGAGGGGGCTAGAGTCGGAGTCGTTTTTTTTAGGGGTCTAAGATCTATGGCTCAGGGCAGGGCAGGGGACAGGAAAGGGGCAGTTTTCAGGCCTAGGGGCAGTTGGGCTTGGGCGGGGACGAGGTGGGAGTAGGTTTTGGGGGGACGGGAGGGTTTTAGGTCTCAGGGAGGGGGGCTGGGGTCTGAGTAGTTTTTAGGGGGCTGAGTTTTAGGGCTCAGGGCAGGGGGCAGGTAAATTTCAGTTTTCAGACCTAGGGGTCCATTTTTAGGGCTCAGGGGGTTGGGAAAAGGACAGTTTTGAGCTCTAGTGGGCAGTTTTAGGGGCTCAAGTCTGAGTCTTTTTTGGGGCAAGGGGATCAGATTTTAAGACTCAGTATAGGGTGTCAGGGTGGGCTATAGGGCTCAGGGCAGATAGACTACACTACAGAAGGACAACATTTTAGGGCTCAGGGCAGGGGGGCATGGGTGTGATGTTTACCACACATGTCCCTTTGCCAATCATGTCTTTACACAAAATTGCATGCTAAACACATGTGTGGTAAAGGCATGCATGGTAAAGATGCTGTCGTAGTTGAGACTGTGCGGTTCAGGAATGCATAGTTGAGACATGCATTGTTCCATCACACAACCATTAATAGCTGCTCTTTGAAAATATTTCTGCATCTGCCTTCAGGAAAAGCACTCCGTATTACGCCTGCCTATGTTGTATAATGACACGGCATCTTTATGTAGGTTTGCCAGCAGGTTGTTGGCCACCGATATGTAGATTTAGTTGCAATGCCTTTGTTGTTTTCAACTTCTTTACAGCAGCTGGAGTTGCGTTTTGACTCCACATTCTTTAAGCATCAGTTCCATACTTCGACTGTAGTACATGTGGCACGCAGAAGCAGTTTGCCTGGACCACAGCAAACTCTCTGGGAGAGTACTGTTGATCTTCGGGTTCCTTATCCCCTAACTCATCACCAGTTGTAGCATCCTGCCCAGCCTGGGTACCCACCAATGACTATGCAAGACAAGGAGCTTAGTATTACACATCTTTATTAGTCTGTGTATAATTGCTAACTCAACATTCTAAACGAGCCTTCATTGCATTCCACTCTAACATTACGTCACAGTTCTACGGAGTCCATCAGGAGCCAAAAGGGTTCCATCAATTTCTTACTCGAAAGACACTACAAGAATGTTAAACTGGAATCCTTAGAATGGACTTCCCCTCGACCTTTTGACTTTTACCTAATGTTGCCGATTCTTTTTGTTGTCCTTAGGATTCTGTTTTTCACAGGACAGTGGTCCCTAGACAATTGAATTATACACAAAATAAATATAGACTAAATAGCAACTACATTCATTGTCCAGCCGGACAGTATTTAATTTTTGATAAAAAGATTCACAGGTAATATGGTGTGATACAAGCAGGACACCAGCCGATGCCCAACTAACACACACAGAAGAAAAACAAACAAGAGAATACAGGCAATTAAGGTGGTCTGTGTATCACAATTTACAATCAGACAGTACAAACAACACACTATTGCTTGCGAACATTGGCATAATAAATATGCATACAATGTGACTAGGTCAACGACGTTTCGAAACCTATATTAATTCATAGTTCATCTTCAGGACAAACAATACATGCCTTCTTTGTAAAAAGTTCATAAATAACTTTTTGTACAACCCATACTATAGGTACCATTTGCCAGAACATATAATAGTGCAAAGGCAAGGGGGAAAAAAGAAAAGGAATACAAAACAAAATTAGGGCATTTTTCAAAAAGACCACATTTTAAGCACATATGTACATTTTACTTGACCCCGTAGGTGATTAATGCCAGACTTCAAGAAACGCAATCCAAGCATACAGTTATGCCAAGATGGATTAGAGTGCGAAGTCGAGCCATTTTGAAGATATGAAACAAGAAGGTTGGTGAATGAAATATAATATCAGCAGTAGAAGATTATTTAAGCCAAGTCACCATAACCCTGAGTGCAATTAAAGCAGTAGTCTAGTTCGGCAATTAGTTGCTCAGTGAGAACATGCCTGCAGGGCTAAAGTTAATGAGTGAATTATAATATCAGCAGAAGAGAATTAAAATAAGTCAAGTAACCATAACCCGAGTGCAATTTACAATAACATCGGTAGTCTAGTTCGGCGAGAACATACCTGCGGGGCTAGTGTAAAGTGCCCGATGGCAGTAGTGGATAGGGTGGCAATCTGCCTAAATCTGGCGAGATATAGGAATTATTAATACCAATCCTCAAAATATAGAGGAATTACAGAAGGGAGCATAAACGCTTACCGGTTAAGTAGCCAGGCAGCAAACGTACGTAATAAGTGCGGTTCTGTAAGGAAAAAAAGCGAATTGTTAGATCAGGACTAACCAGAAGGGTCGGGCTGATCAGTATCCATATCAAGCGGGGATCTTACCGGCACAAAGGGGAACGGGTCGTCAATGCGGTCCTCGTTCTGGTGGAAATTACACACAACCGAAGCAGCGACCACAACCAGGAAATGAACGGGTGAAAACCACGTGGTGTGATGCGGCCCAATCTTGAGCACGCACAATTCGGGCGGCCATTTTGGAACAGTGTGGATTGGTGAAGTGAGGGGATAGAGAAGTAAGCAATCGCGTCAGCCATATTGGTGTGGTAATGATATTAAGACCAATAGTGAAAGAAACATGCAATTCCACAATGGGAAACACGACAAGGAACAGCAAAGTTCGGTACTATGCTAAAATCGGCAAGTTACATGCAACAACATTTCAATGAAGGGGCAATAAGAGCAACTACATATATTCAGACAATTACAGTTGTAATTATGTGAAAGTTCCAAAACATTAATAAACCAGTCGGATGTTAGAATACATTTCTGAACCATATAAGGAACATTAAAACCATGGGTAATTGTGATAGTGAACCTGCTCATATACAAAGGGCCGACAATTAGAATCCAGGGGCCTTATTTATGAAGGACTTGCGCGGCCGGTGCGTCACTTTTAACATGGGAAAAAGTGACGCACCGGCGCGCAAGTCCTTCATAAATAAGGCCCCAGGTATACAGGCATGGTTTGGACAAATCGCCAATTGCTTTAAGATTACATAGCCAACTAGGTCACAGTTAGCCAACCATAAGCAGGCAGTTTGTAATAGTGAAGTCCAATCTTCAGCATGGTTGAGCCCATTATGAATACTCCGAGTCTTCAGTATCCAATGAAGTTCTTCTTTGTTAAGAAGCTGCTGTACATTTGCCCCTCTCGGGGGTATTTTTATTGTAGAGATAATAGTCCATTTAAAATCCAATTCGGTATGAGCCAGTTCGGTAAAGTGATCAACCAACAGTGCATTGGGCGTTTTACAGCGTATGCTACTTCTATGTTGACACATCCTGAGTCTTGCTTTTTGCATAGTTTGACCTATATAGATCTTTCCACACGGACAGAAAATAGCATAGATAACATTTACACTGTTACAGTTTGTAAAATATCTACATGTAAGCTTGATATCATCATAGACAAACTCTTTACCCTCAATCGTAGTATCACACATAGAACAATTACCACATTTTGCATGGCTTGTCAAGCGAGGAAGACCCCCCTTGCCTTTGTACTATTATATGTTCTGGCAAATGGTACCTATAGTATGGGTTGTACGAAAAGTTATTTATGAACTTTTTACAAAGAAGGCATGTATTGTTTGTCCTGAAGATGAACTCTGAAATAATATAGGGTTCGAAACGTTGTCGACCTAGTCACACTATATGCATATTTATTATGCCAATGTTTGCAAGCAATAGTGTGTTGTTTGTACTGTCTGATTGTGAATTGTGATACACAGACTAATTTAATTGCCTGTATTCTCTTGTTTGTCTTTCTTCTGTGTGTGTTAGTTGGGCATCGGCTGGTGTCCTGCTTGTATCACACCATATTACCTGTGAATCTTTTAATCAAAAATTAAATACTGTCCGGCTGGAAAATGAATATAGTTGCTATTTATTCTATATTTATTTTGTGTATAATTCAATTGTCTAGGGACCACTGTCCTGTGAAAAACGTAAATCCCTAAGGTCCCTAGCTTATTGCTTCCTTATTGCTTCCTTGGGTTCCCTTGTATATTTAAAAGGGTCCTTAGGATTCTGAGCACTTTACCACTGCTAACCACTGCTACTCCCCTAAACATGATGACATTGGTGTTAACCTGATTGGCATATTCGAATTACTAGTAATATCCTTGTAAAGTGGTTTAACTATACCCAGGGCCTGATAGTCAAATGCTGCTAGTGGGCCTACAGCCCTGATTGTGCCACCCACATAAGTAGCATTTTAAACCAGTCTCGGGCCTCCCATTGCAGTGTCTGTGGCGCATTTTACTGCCACTTCAACTGGTCATTTAAAACAACTTACCAAGCCTGAAACTCCCCTTTCATGACATATCAGTCACCCATAAGGTAGGCCCTAAGTAACCCTAAGGGCACGGTGCCAAGTAAGTAAACAGTTGGACATGGATGTTTAACCTTTACATGTCCTGATAGTGACAAACAGCCTATTTCATTTTTCACTACTGTGAGCCATACCCCTCTCATAAGCTAGCATTAGGAATTCCTTAATAGACTTTTAAACTGTAATTCCTGATCAGAGAGGAGTAACTTTTTCATGTTGCATATCTTTGGAATGGTAATGATAAATCCAGTTGGTCTAAACATTACTGTTTTAGAAATGCCACTTTTAGAAAGAGGACATCTCTCTGTACTTACTGCTCTTTTTGCCTGACAGCCTGTTTCCAATATATTTCTGGGGTTGGTGACAGCTACACTTTGTGCATTCCCTCTAGATGGGCACAAACACAGGAGGGTGAATTCCATCTGCATTCTGAGAACTCATCTGCATTCATCTGCATTCTGTTGTGTCTTGTTGGGCAGGAGGGATAGGAGGGCTGACACAGTAAGTAGTGTCCTGTCCACATACAAAGCAGTGAATTACCCCCCCCCACAGGTAGCCTTGCAGATAGGACTGGGTCGAAAGGCTTCCTGGTGCACTTCACAAAGTTGCTTTAAGTCACCCTGTTAGACCAAGCATCCTTTTCGTGGTTCGCCCGCAATTTTTGTTATTGTGATTGGTTATCCATGATTGGCATACTTGTCTTACCAGCAGGTCTCTAGTGAAGGGCACAGAGTGTGCCAGGGCGGGCAACTAAAATGCTACTAGTGTGCTTGCAGCACTGATTGTGCCACCCACATAAGCAGCCCTGAAAAGATGTTTCAGGTGTGCCACCGATGTGCCTGTGCACAGTTTGTTAACTGCCATGCTGACCTGGCCAGTGCACCGACTTGCCAGGCCTTACCCTTCCCTTTTCTTACACATAGGACACCCCTATGGTAGGTCCAAGGCCTGTCAAACCTCTTTTGATGCCCTGAAAGATGCCATGTGCATGGTGCCTGTGCTCAAGGTGCCTGATATCTCCAAAGAGTTTGGGGTGCAGACAGATGCTTCAGAGTATGGTGTGGGAGAAGTACTCTCACAATTGAATAACAAGGGCTTGGACCAACCCGTAGCTTTCATTAGTAGGAGGCTACTTTCCAGGGAACAGAGTTGGAGTGCAATTGAAAGGGAAGCTTTTGCTGTGGTCTGTCTAGGTTCTTATAAGAGAGAGTGATGAGAACTCCAAAGAGGATGGGTAATTTTCCCCACTTTTCAGCTGGAGGGGACACGTGTTAGACCTGGCATCCTTGGTGTGGTTTTACCTGACTTTTTGCCTCTACTCCCTGTGTTTTGATGCTATGCTGGATTTAGTTTTTGCTGGTTTAGATGCTTTGGTCACTTTGCCACTGCTGAAAAGTGTCAAAGTGCAAGTGCTCCCTGGGTAAATTGTGATTGGTTATCCATGATTGGCATATTTGTCTTATCAGTAGGTCCCTAGTAAAGTGCACTAAGTGTGCCAGGGCTTGTAACTCAAATGCTACTAGTGGGCTAGCAGCACTGATTGTGCCACCCACATATGTAGCCCTGAAAAGATGTCTCAGGCCTGCCACCGCAGTGCCTGTGAACAGTTTGTTAACTGCCATGTTGACCTGGCCAGTGCACCCCTTGCCAGGCCTTACCCTTCCCTTTTCTTACACATAGGACACCGCTATGGTAGGCCCAAGGTACTACCCTGGGCAGGGTGCAGTGTATGTGAGAGGTACAACATGTACCGCTGTGTGTAACATGCCCTGATAGGGAAATACTTCCAATTTTGTTTTTCATTATTGAAAAGCTATCTTGCCCATAGGCAGAATGGGAATGCTGTGTAAAGTGTTTACCTGCATATCTTCCAATCATTCAAAGATTAGGGACAGTGGGCTTTTGGAAAGGTCCAGCGTACGTGCCCTGATATACTACAAGAAATGAGTATTAAAGAGCAATGATGCAGGGTAGGTCTACCATTGGGCTTCTACTTGGGGCAGACACAATACTACATGGGTCTAGTATCCCACTGAAACTGATGAGGCACGATCTTACAAGCATTGGGTTGGCCTCTGCACCTACTAGTATAGTACCCGTAGGACCACTGAGTGGTAGCTAGATTCTCACCTCACCATTAGGTGTAGATAGTTTTCTTTCCCTCTTCTGCGGTGCGACTGAAGCCCCTGGCACACATTCACAAAGGAAGAAGTTGTGCACTCGCAGAGTGCACACAGAACTGGTTTGGACTGGGTCCAGGACCCTTACAGATAGAGAACAAATACTTTGGGGGCATAAATATGAGAGCTGAAACCGCTGAACTTTAGATCATCCTGGATTTCAAGAGGAACCTTTGCCGAGGAGAAGAGCTGGAGAAACTGAAGAGAAGGATTGCCCTTGCTGTGTGTTCTGGGGCTACCTGCAGTTGCTATTCTGCCAAGGAAAGGAGAAGGACTTTGCTGTGTGCTGTGTCCCCTGCTTGAAGAAGATCTCCAAGGGCCTGAGTAGAGCTGGCCTCCTGTTTTGAAGTCTCACGAACAAAAGGACTTCACCCCAGCTCCCCCTGAACTCAGCTGTGTGAGTTCTGACCTGCCTAAAGTGCTTGATCTTGTGGGGCTTCTGGAGGTTGATGCTGCTGTTTGGGAGCTGGAAGAAGAAGAAGCGTGAAAAGAACTGCAAAACCCGTTGCATCTCTCTTCTTGCGGCACGTTTCACCGGTGCATCTCTAACGTGAGAAGATTTTAATTGCATCTCTGTGCCGCTACGAAGATAGTCGCAGGGCCTGTCGCCGCTGCAAGAACTGATGCACCGAGGTATTGCGGCTGAAGAGGACTGACGCCGCGCCAAGCAACGCCTCCGCATTGATCGCTGTCTCATCCCGTAGAGCTATGCATTGTAGCTGTGCGAGACGCTTTCCCAATGCATCACCGGCAAACCGGAACCATCAAGAAGACTTGACGCATCGCTCCCCCTACAGACCGAGCTCGACACAACCCGTCCGCTGCATGCAGCGGGGCTGTCGCATCACCTCCTCTGGGTCTCAGGAGTGTCACATCTCTTTGTTTATCGATGCTGCAGCTGTTCGGCTTGGGAACTTTTGTCGCATTTTCAGGTACTTTGGTGCAAAGTCACACATCCATAGATTTCTATGGTACAAGTTCTAGAAACCTTTTTGAAGTCATATTCTTAAACTGTGTATGTTGTATTTTTGTTGTTTTGGTCTTGTGTAGTTTAGATAAAGATACTTTATTTTTCTAAACTGGTGTGGTGTCCATTTGTGGTGTTTTCACTGTGTTACTGGGAGTGTTGGTACAAATACTTAACAATTTGCTTTTGGGATAAGCCAGTCTTCTCATGCCAAGCTACCAAGGGGGTGAGCAAGGGTTATCTAAAGAGTGTATCCCCCTTACCCTGACTAGAAGCAAGGGTCCCTTTTTGGCCAAAGGTACCTACCTTTGCCAACTAGAGACCCCCAGCTCTAACACACCCCCTACAGCAAAGGCACCTTTAGGTATATGTACTGGGTCTCTGCCCCCTGAAATCAGACACATCTGTGTCTTGAACTGAACCTCTGTCAGAAGGACTACTATGCTACTCAAATCACTCAACTGAACTGCTTTTCTGAACTTTGGATGTACCATAGTCTAGCGCGACCTCAAGTAATGTTTTAGCGCTATTGACTTCTAAGCAGTGTTTTTGCATTTATTCTTTAAAAATTCATATCTCGACTTTTGATGATCAGATGTTTGTTATTGTTAGAAATTCCCTTCTATGGACCAGATTCACAAAGGTAAACTTACACTTTTATGTAAGCTTTCTACTTTTCAGTATGCACATAGGTAAACCTAGACCAAAACTATAATGGTACTACTTTTCTGTATCCACAAAGTTAAACTTAAAACAAAAGTATAACTTTACTACTTTTAGATATTCACAAAGGTAAATGTAAAACAAAAGTCTAACTTTACCAGTAGTAACTTAATCAAAAGTGTAAGTTTACGTTTATGAATCGGGCCTATAGAAGGGAATGAAGAAGTCTACTACTCACAGTAAATCTTAACATGAAGTAGGGACTTGCTTTTAATAATTTAAACAAGCATGCACAAAGTGATCAAACCCTTGCCCAGGTATAAGTGAAAGGATACAACAGATTATCAGCTGCTTTCATGGCCTTTCAGAGAAGCCCTTTTTGCAACATTGTGTGGGCTGCTGGAATACAGCACATCGCCTGCTTAACTATTCATTGCACATAGAAAAATAATGAATCTAAAGTTAACAGAGTTGAGAACATCTGCCTCAAAGGATTTGAGAAAGGAAGATCATTAATTACTCCCAAAGTATTGTTTAATTTAAAATGCAAAGTTTGCAGAAATACAGAGGACACATAAATTAGATAATGCTACTTACAGAAAATCATTGTCAATGATATGAACACAACAACATAGAGGTCTTACCATTCCAAAACAAGTTTGTTGCTTAGATTTTCAGTGATAGGACCAACTCTCGTAGTCGTTACACAAGTTGTGTTGCTGCTTTCTTAGCTACTATTGGCTGACAAGAGGAAACCTATTGTTGCCACCAGGATCTCGATACAGGGACTTTGGAATTCGTGTTGGCTGTTTTATTAATTTTCATACCAACCTCTAGGAACACCTTGCATTTGTATCTTCAAGAAAACAAACTTATCCCAAACACAATTTGTATGGTAATAGAACATTTATTGATTTCTGGATGAAATCTTCAAATCGGAGAATAATTCACTGGTGGAATTCCTTCTACTATAAAAAAGAGAGATGTAGGGAATTTCACCGGTAGATTTTCCTGTAGAATTAGCACTTCCTCAAGAAATCAGAGGATTTTCCAGTAACTCCTAACCCTACATCAGCTCTAAAGTCTCCTTATGTAGGAAGATCCTTCTGCATGGTTACCCCCACTTTTTGCCTGGTGCTATGCTGGTTTTTGACTAGTCTGACTAGAATCCTACTAACCAGGACCTCAGTCTATCTGCTTTCTCCATTAAATTGTTGTGGTCAGTATTTAGGTATGTCTCAGATTGGATATTGGGGTACCCTTATCAGTCCCTAGTATATGGTACTAAGGTACCCAGGGCATAGATGCCACAGAGGTCTCCCATTAGCTGAAGCATGCATTATGCCACCCATGAGAGACCCTGCAAAATGGAACTACAGGCCTGCCATTGCAGCCTGTGTAAGCTGGTGCTTGCCTCACTTACTAAAGATATATGTTTACTATATCTAAGAGTCACTGCACTTATAACCTATATGCCACCCCTACTGTAGGCCTTTGCAATCCTGAAGGCAGGGTGTTTCGTTCTATGTGAGAGGATGCCCCTGCATTAGAAGGACACTACTGCAGCCTATGAATCCATTCTCCCAGGTTTTCAGTGTAGCAGCCATATACTATATAGAGGGGCACCGCGTAATCACGCAATGGCCATCTTGAAAACGGCTGCAATGAAAATGAATCCTATAATGTATGGTATCAAACATGTTGGAATCATACCCCCACACCGTAAACGATGTGGGAGGTATGATTCCGAGCACTGGAAGAGCCCTTGGTTAGGCTTTCAGTGGTCCCGGTACCAGCCTTCTTGACCCAGACAGCAAAAAATGGTAGCAGCCGAACGGAGACACATTTCTACCCTCCTGCTCCTGAGCCAAACTCGAGAAGAGGAAGGTGGAACAATAGGCATCCTGTCACAGGAAGATGTGACCACCTTCCAGGCAGGATTTCGTTTATTATGGCTGGGTGGGAGCACTTGCCAATGTCTGCATGAGGGGCATATTTGGTGTCCTTGTGCATAGTCTAGTTTAAACCAGTCCTGGGAGCTGTTGGCACCTGCTCTGGCACGAAACTGGACAAAAGACATGGGAGTAATCTCTCCCCTTTCCAGACCCCGCCCTAAGGTACTTAAGGGTTACCTGTGTGCAGGTCTTTAGATTTGTTGTGGGATAAGATTCAGATTAGACACCATTGCACTGCCACCTTCTGGGCACTCTGGACTTCGATGGACTTCGTTTGGGGCCGACTTTATCTCTCTTCCAGTCTGCTGCAATGTCTGTGCATCATAACGGACCTTCCAAGGCCTGTGAAGCATCAAGGACAACAGAAGTAACCTCCCTTGGAGTGAAGGAGTCACTCCCCTGCATTTGCAGACACTGTAACTAAGTTGACCGGTCTGCGGATTCTGAGCTCCTCCGGACTCCGTGGGCTCTGCATCACATGTGTTGGTTTTCCACAGCTACCCAAGCCTGTGCTTTCATCTCACCACGTTTGAGGCCAGAAGTCCTTGTGGGGGTTGCAATAACCGAACCCCTGAGTACAGTGTCCTCTTTGCAGTTGCAAAGGCTTGTTGTCGTCTTTCCAAGAAGATCTTCAGGTTCCAAGTAGCCCCAACCTCGAGCACCTCCAGGGACCAAAATCTTCAGCCACACCGCATCGTGTGCATCGTGGTCTGCATCTTTTGGTGAGCTGCTTGAGGTCCACTCGTGACTCGAGTGCCTCCGGCCTGTGAGTCCACTTGAGGGTCATACTTATTTCTTTTGGGCTCCGCTGATTGCTTGGGGCCTGCCCTTACTCCCCTGCTTGTGGTGAGTCCACTGGCACTTGCTGGTGCCAATGTTGCACCTTCTCAACTTCCTGCGCGGGTTGCATTTGCCAAGGCTGGTTGGTGCTCCCGCTGGACACCAACCCCTCAGCACTCGACATTCTTTGTGGGACAGTTCATACCTGGGTTCTGGTCTTCCTCAGCATTGCCTGGTCCTCACAGTTGCAGAGTCAAGGTCATCAACATCTTCCCTGAAGCACCCCACATCGGCGGGCATTCGTCTTCCAAGTCTACTGGTCACCCCTGAGTGACATAGACTCTGTACCCTCTGCCTTTGGGTACTCCTCTTAAAGAATCTACTATGGATTCCTCCGGACATGTTCTCCTCTTCCAGCAGCAGCACTTTCATGAAGTCCTGCATTGAGTTCGACAGCAGTTTCTGACACCATTTAACACCTATGCCCCTGGCTTCCCTGGGATAGGTAACTTGGGTACTACGGCATCCATAGGTGGTTGGCTCTCCAACCTTCTATCTTCCTTGGGGTTTCTTCAGGGTCAACTGGGAAGGATCCCTAATTTTAAAAAATCCAACCGCTATTTGCATATAGACTTGTACAGAGCACGTGGTTGTGTTCACACATTGCACTCGCTCTCCGTGGGGGTCCCTATCTACTTACCTTGGGTGGTTCTGTGGGTCCCCAGCAATTCTACGTCCTCTCGACATTTTCCCTACTAGAGTCATGGTTCTCATACCACTTCCCTAGCATATGGTTTGGTCCCCCCTGGGGCCCACTGTGTATTAGTGCTATTTACTAGGATTTCTTTGCTAAAGTATTGTGTGCTTTGTGTTTATCTCCGTGTGGGAGATAATGTAACTGTAACATACTAGATAGTGTTATATAATAAATACATAATTTTATAACTACTTTGTGTGGTTCTTTTTCATTTAATCTATACTATAAAATTGCATACTTGTAAAACAAGCTGCTTTACACTCCTTCAAGAGTAAGCTTGAAGGCTGCTCTCCACAGCTACCACTTAGAGAGCTTTCTAAGGTTGTCTAAGACCTCTTAAACCATTTTAAGGGTTGTCTGGACTGGTGTAAGGTACCCATTTACATTAGTGGGCATCATGTACCAGGTCAGCTCTTCACACCTATGTATCAGGCCCAGAATTGATAAAGATTGTCCTCTCAAAAGTAGGCCCATACTGATGGCCGCTAAGTCTGGCTAAGATTTTTTTAACTACTTGTTGTCCAGTTTTGAATTTCCTCTGCCTAAATATATAACTGTGGATTGTCCAAGTACTTACTCCACCGTTGGTTACACCAATAGTGCTTGTTAAATTCTTGCACTGAATTCATAATACACTACTCAAAGTAAATGCCCTGTCTTTCATTAATGTCATTCATTATTTCATAGACTTGGCGCATGTTTGCCCGGGGTGTAACTGCGAATCCGATGTTGATGTTGTAAGGTGTTTCATAAAACTACAAAGAAGCCCAGGTAGGAATGAATGTCTTCAACAACTTGCTGAGAAAAACAGGTAACACAAAACATGGCTAAGCCCTCCTAATGACGTGATTTGTGTGTAGTGATAAGAAAACGTGCAATTATAGTGGCTGCATTACTCTTTCCAACATGTACTAGCATAAACGTTAGAATCGTAACAAGTGCATATACTACTGTTAGACCTGGCACTGTTGGCATGGGTCTCCCTTCCATCTTTTGCTGTTGCCTCAGATGTTTTTGCTGGTTATAGATGCTTTGGGCACTGTGCCACTGCTATTCAGTGGCACAGTGCAAGTGCTCCCTATGGTATATTGATGTATGGATTAGTGATTCCATGATTGGTTGGTTTGGTTTACTTATCAGACCCTGGTACAGTGCACTGAGTGTGCCCAGGGCTTGTAAACCAAATGCTTCTGGTGGGCTTGCAGCACTGGTTGTGCCACCCACAGAAGCAGCCTGTAAAAGTGTGTCTCAGATCTGCCATTGCAGAGCCTGTGTGCAGTCTGGTACTTCCATGCTGACTGGGCACATGCAACCACTTGCCAATCCCTACACCTTTCCTTTTCTGCATATTAGTCACCCGTATGGTAGGCCCAAGGGCAGGGTGCATTGTAGGTAAAGGGTAGGACATGCCTGGATGTGTGTGGCATGTCCTAATAGTGAATCATAGCCATTTTCGTTTTTTAACTAGTGCAAGGCTGTTTGTTCCCCATAGGCCAGAATGGGCAGTTTGATTATTACATCTTATAATCCTAACTGACTCAGGGAACTAGATAGAAATTCAAGTTTAATATGCCTGAACTCAGAATGATAAAATACATATTTTAGTGAAATTGGTTTTCACATTCTGTGTTTGAAAATACCACTTTTAGAAAGTAGGTATTTTCTTGTCTAACTATCCAAGCCTGTATCCGCTAGGTTGTGTATTCCTTGTCTGGGTTTGGGTGACAGGGACTGGGGGATTCCAGGAGACCGGGTGAGTCAGCACAGGGCTGAATAGAGAGATCTGCATGTGGATGGGAGGGAGGAGTTGCACCTGGGACCTGAATAGGGCTGTGCCTTCCCTCCACAATGCTGGCTCCAACTCCTGTGGTACGTCTGATGTCCCTGGCCTACACTGTGAAAGGAAAGAAGGAGTCTTGTCAACAAAGTGCTCCAGGACTGACCAGAACTGGTTTGGACTAGGCAAAGGCCTCTCTGCCTTCAGAGAACAAAGGGAAAATGAGTATAAAAGAGGGGGCCCAAACCCCAGAACTTTAGACCACTTTTGGGAAACAAGAAGAACCTTTGCTGAGGAGAGGAACCAGAGAAACTGAGGAGGAGCATATCCCTAAGCTGAGTGATGTTTGGGAGATTGGCCTGCAGTGGTTGCCTGACTGCCAAAGAAAGGAGAAAGGACTTTGTGCTACTTCCACATCAACTTGCAAAGGATCTCCAAGGGCTTGAGCTAGAGCTTGCCTCCTGCTGAAGTCTCGGGGACAATAGACTTCATCCACCAGCTCCCCAAGAGTTGTTTTGAAGTGCCTGCTGTTGTGTTGGGCCTTCTGAGGGACTGCGTGACGCAAGGAGCTGGAACCGTGACTCACAAAGAAGAAGCTTGTCGCCAACGCAGCTGCTCTCGTCGCATCACTGGAGAAGGGTGTTGCCGCTGCCGCTTCGCATCGCCGAAGTGCTTTGAATCACCGCAGAAGAGTGTTGCTGTTGCATCAGATGGCATTGCATCACCTGAGAAGCGTGTTGCAGGGCCTGCCGTGGCTCAGAACAATTATTGATTCGCCGCACGGCCATCGGGGGGCACGCATCGTTTCGCATCGAGAAGAAGACGCCATTTATGTTTCATTGCACCGGATCTTCATCGCATCACGGCGCTGCTAGTCGCATCGCCACGGAAGTGCAGTACTAAACCGATGCATCACCTCCCCACGTGCAGAAGAAACTACGCACCCCTTATGCTGCAGTATGGACCCGACACATCACCATTCTTGTGTGTCAGGAACCAACGCATGACCTTCACTGCAACACTTTCGTTGTATAGCGTTACACATCCAAATGTACATTGAACTTAAAGTGTTGCATTTTACATCTAAAGCAAACTAAGCTATTTCTACCATTTTCAAAGTACAGTATTGTGGATTTTTGTCATTTGTGGTCTTGTGTTAAGTCTATATACTTTTTTTTATACTACAACTTGTGTGGTGTCCATCTGTAGTGTTGCCACTGGGTTACTGTATGTGTTCACAAATGCTTTACACACTGCCTCTGAGATAAGCATGCCTGCTCGTGCCAAGCTACCAAGGGGGTGAGCAGGGTTTATTTTAGGAGTGCACTCCATTACCCTGACTAGACGCAAGCATCCTTATTTGGTTAAAGCCACCTACCTCTGCCAACTAGAGACCCTCAAATCTAACAACTACTATCAATCTAGTTCAAACATCCTCCAATTAGAGATCAATCTTCTAGTATATCGCACACTGCAATTGATTCAATGGAATATGGACCTTGGATTTTTTTTTCCTAATTTTATTAGGTCTGGCTACAGTCAGCTTAAGGTGTTTGCCAACACTCATGTCACGCACAAATCCATATAGAGTGGGCTGGCTGTAGGTCAGCCTCCTTGAGCTATGGCTTGATTAAAGCGGCTTTTATATTTTGCCTCAAACCACCAAAGCATTGTGCAGATATACATTTTGCAGTGGTGACTGAAAACCGAATCTGCATCTAGCATTGCATTCACGTGAAACAAAGTGGATTCGAACAACTGGTGAGCCATACAATATTTAAAGCTCTGTTCTCAAATAAATTCAAAAAGTAGAGTGGTACAGAGAATAGAAGCTGCACTGCCAAGGCTATTTGCCCTGTCCACTTACATACTTGAAATATTCATATGCGATGAAAATGACATTAATTGAAAGGAAGGAAGTAGCACCACTGTGAGAGCTGATATCAGAGAATCGTGGGCAGGCAAATACAGCCTGGCAAAGCAACTGCTTTATAGACATCGTGGGGCACTAACAGAAATGAAACAAAGATCCTGATGGCGTTTGGATGCCACACCATCAAAACAGCGTAAAAGGTCTCATAAAAAGAAAACACAAAACGAATGAAAGACACCTTTAAAAGGCAAATATATACTGGCACTATTTTGGGTCTAATGTTACAATAAAAGGGACGGTTTAATATCCCCATACAGCTTTATCATTTTTAATAAAAGTTGCGTTCTGATGGGGGAAAAAGTGTCTGTAGAAAGAAAAGTATGCAATTTTATTGCATGTAATATCTAATTACAGATTGATAGCCACATAATATTTCCCTGAGTTTACCTGCCCCTTGTTATGCAATTGTGGAGCACAGCGGCGAAGTGGCTGCATACCCCAGATAAGTCGCTTGACAGGAGCAGTCATGCACACCCAGAAGGCAGGTCCTAGCGGCCTTGCAGAAGTTACAATGAATAACTGTACACAACCTGAAGGTCAGAGGAAAGACGACACACACCCCTTGAGCAGAGTTCATGCTCAGCTGGAAAGCTGGAAGCTGCAGACATGCACGGCAAAGACTGGGAGAAGCTCTGAAGGAGTACCCATGCACTGGTAGCCTGATAGCAGCAATTATGCATTCCAGAAAGGCGGACAATAATGCGGAATTCCTGCACGCATCATTAAAACTGTTTCCAGGTGCACTACAGCCTGACACGAAGATACATTAAGTGCATTATGCCCCAAATAAGAATGGTGTGAAGTCAAACCACCTACCAAAGGAGAACAAGCTATGCACTGCTAGTTTTGAGTCCGTCATTAAAAGAATCCGAAGCATTTCGTTCTGCTACCGACAGAGGCCTTCTTGACCCATCCCCCTCCAACACATTCCTAATTCCAATAACACAGTCCCCCCCCCCCCCCCCTTATGCTCTGATAATACACAATCCGTCAA
The DNA here is from genome assembly GCF_964263255.1 of Lissotriton vulgaris. Taxonomy (NCBI): domain Eukaryota; kingdom Metazoa; phylum Chordata; class Amphibia; order Caudata; family Salamandridae; genus Lissotriton; species Lissotriton vulgaris. The sequence continues at coordinate 1,083 of NW_028244302.1, read as the reverse complement.
AACTGCATATAAATGCATTCTTTATAGAGAGTGAAGTTTTAAAAGTTTGTTAACAATAACATGGGAAATCTGCTGACACCCATATATTATATAGGTTAAAAAGATATTGCATGTCTCCTCGTATTTCTGTAACCGTATAAAGTCATTTGGATTGAGGCTTCTGCCTCTATATGATTACGTAATTGTTACGTGACTTGCAATATCCTTATAAAACATGCGCTTAAGGCAACTTTATCCAATGCTTCATATTTATTGTTTGCGATTCATTAACAATACATAGTCAGTTCACATTGTACATTCACATTTCAACCCAATTGAAGAATTTTGGATGTACTCCTTCAAAAATGTGTTACCTTCTCCATCACAAAGTACAAGTAAATATGGCAGGAAGGATGGAGGAAGGGGGAAAGGTGAAGGGGGAATTAAGACTCCATCATACCCACGCACACACCATCTAGCAAAACAAACTCTTAAGGTTTGTCATTACTCCAAGCATCACGTACACAAAGGATTCATGGTTTTGCAAAAGGATTGTGGGTATGTAGATTTTATTCAAAGAATTGTACACGGAGATCTGACCCTGTTCACACTCACATCTTTCACTCCCCCTTTATTCACTGTCAGGGACCCCATGCTTTATTTCAATTGGAAACTATATTTTTCAGAAAGTATTATTTCTATATCAAAGCCCTGACTACTGTGATCGGTTCGATGTTTTTACAGACACACACTCTTATAGTGCATCTCTGCACCTGCACGTGTCCTTTCATGTGCTTGCAAGCACTTTAAAAAGCACAGAGAAGCAGAACTATGAAAAGGGTGTGAATCATAATGAGAGGCCATAAACCCAGCATTATATGTTCTTCGGGTCCTACCTTCTCTCTGTCTCTTACCCCCTAGCCCAACATGTTTGAAGTTTATTTTTTACTTTGCATAGTTATTTAAAACCATTGCAACATTTGGTTAAAAAGAGAACAAAAAATATGTTAAAATTGTTATTGTACAATAGTAAAAAATCATAAAACAGGGACCACAATTACTATATAGATATTTAGCTATACAGGCTATGCCAAGATTCATTTG